>NC_133619.1:279372215-280108465 GCF_048593235.1 Sminthopsis crassicaudata
TCATATGAGTGGAAATAGTTTTAATTTCATCATCTGAAAATTGTCTGTTCATATCCTTTGACCATTTATCAATTGGAGAATGGCTTGATTTCTTATAAATTAAAGTCAATTCTCTGTATATTTTGGAGATGAGGCCTTTATCAGAACCTTTAACTGTAAAAATTTTTTCCCAATTTGTTACTTCCCTTCTAATCTTGTTTGCATTAGTTTTGTTTGTGCAGAAACTTTTTAATTTGGTGTAATCAAAATGTTCTATTTTGTGATCAATAATGGTCTCTAGTTCTCCCTTGGACACAAACTCCTTCCTCCTCCACAAGTCTGAGAGGTAAACCATCCCATGTTCCTCCAATTTTTTTATGATTTCGTTCTTTATGCCTAAATCTTGGACCCATTTTGATCTAATCTTAGTATGTGGTGTTAAATGTGGGTCCATGCCTAGTTTCTGCCATACTAATTTCCAGTTTTCCCAGCAGTTTTTGTCAAATAATGAATTCTTATCCCAAAATTTGGGATCTTTGGGTTTGTCAAAGATTAGATTGCTATTCTTATTCACTATCTTGTCCTGTGAACCTAATCTATGCCACTGATCAACTAATCTATTTCTTAGCCAATACCAAATGGTTTTGGTGACTGTTGCTTTATAATATAGCTTTAAATCAGGTACACTTAGACCACCTTCCTCTGACTTTTTTTTCATTAGTTCCCTTGCAATTCTCGACCTTTTATTCTTCCATATGAATTTTGTTGTTATTTTTTCTAGGTCATTAAAATAGTTTCTTGGGAGTCTGATTGGTATAGCACTAAATAAATAGATTAGTTTGGGGAGTATTGTCATCTTTATTATATTCGCTCGGCCTATCCAAGAACATTGAATGTCTTTCCAATTATTTAAATCTGACTTTATTTTTGTGGCAAGTGTTTTGTAATTTTGCTCATATAATTCCTGACTCTCCTTTGGTAGATATATTCCCAAATATTTGATACTATCGACTGTTATTTTGAATGGAATTTCTCTTTGTATCTCTTGCTGTTGGATTGTGTTGGTAATGTATAAAAATCCTGAGGATTTATGTGGATTTATTTTGTATTCTGCGACTTTGCTAAAATTCTGAATTATTTCTAATAGCTTTTTAGCAGAGTCTTTGGGGTTCTCTAAGTATACCATCATGTCATCTGCGAAAAGTGACAATTTGATTTCTTCATTTCCTACTCTAATTCCTTGGATCTCTTTCTCGGCTCTTATTGCCAAGGCTAGAGTTTCTAGTACTATATTGAATAGTAATGGTGATAGTGAGCAACCTTGTTTCACTCCTGATCTTACAGGGAAAGGTTCTAGTTTATCACCATTACATATGATGTTTACTGAAGGTTTTAAATATATGCTCCTTATTATTTTAAGGAATAGTCCATTTATTCCTATACTCTCAAGCGTTTTTAGTAGGAATGGATGTTGAATTTTATCAAATGCCTTTTCTGCATCTATTGAGATGATCATATGGTTTTTATTAATTTGATTATTAATATGGTCAATTATACTAATAGTTTTCCTAATATTAAACCAGCCCTGCATTCCTGGTATAAATCCCACTTGGTCATAGTGTATTATCCTGGGGGTGATTTTCTGAAGTCTATTTGCTAATATCTTATTTAATATTTTAGCATCAATATTCATTAAGGAAATTGGTCTATAGTTTTCTTTCTCAGTTTTCGATCTACCTGGTTTAGGTATCAGTACCATGTCTGTGTCATAGAAGGAATTTGGTAGGACTCCTTCAATCCCTATTTTTTCAAAATTTTACATAGCATTGGAGTTAGTTGTTCTTTAAATGTTTGGTAGAATTCACCTGTAAATCCATCTGGTCCTGGGGACTTTTTCTTAGGAAGTTGGTTAATAGCTTGGTCTATTTCTTTTTCTGAGATGGGACTATTTAGACTACTTACTTCTTCCTCTGTTAATCTGGGCAAGCTATATTTTTGAAGGTATTCTTCCATTTCATTTAAGTTATTGAATTTATCGGCATAAAGTTGAGCAAAGTAGCTCCTAACTATTGTTCTAATTTCCTCTTCATTAGTGGTGAGTTCACCCTTTTCATTTTCAAGACTATCAATTTGCTTTTTCTCTTTCCTTTTTTTAATCAGGTTTACTAAGGGTTTGTCTATTTTGTTGGTTTTTTCATAAAACCAACTCTTAGTTTTATTAATTAATTCAATAGTTTTTTTACTTTCAATTTTATTAATCTCACCTTTTATTTTTTGAATTTCAAGTTTTGTGTTTGTCTGGGGGTTTTTAATTTGTTCCTTTTCTAGCAATTTTAGTTGTAAACCCAATTCGTTGGCCCTCTCTTTCTCTATTTTATGCAAGTAGGCCTGTAGAGATATAAAACTTCCCCTAATTATTGCTTTGGCTGTATCCCACACATTTTGGTATGATGTCTCATTATTGTCATTTTCTTGGGTGAAGTTATTAATTATGTCTATGATTTGCTGTTTTACCCAATCATTCTTTAGTATAAGATTATTTAGTTTCCAATTATTTTTTGGTCTATTTTCCCCTGGCTTTTTATTAAATGTTATTTTGATTGCATTATGGTCTGAAAAGGATGCATTTACTATTTCTGCCTTACTGCATTTGATTTTGAGGTTTTTATGCCCTAGTATATACTATACAATACTATACAATACTATACAATTTTTGTATAGGTTCCATGAACCGCTGAGAAGAAAGTATATTCCTTTCTGTCTCCATTTAGCTTTCGCCAAAGATCTATCATATCAAACTTTTCTAGTATTCTATTTACCTCTTTGACTTCTTTCTTATTTATTTTGTGGTTTGATTTATCTAATTCTGATAGTGCAAGGTTGAGATCTCCTGCTATTATAGTTTTGCTATCTATTTCCTCTTGCAGCTCTCTTAATTTCTCTTTTAAGAATTTAGATGCTGCACCACTTGGTGCATACATGTTTAATATTGATACTGCTTCACTATTGATGCTTCCCTTTAGCAGGATATAATGCCCTTCCTTATCTCTTTTAATTAGATCAATTTTTGTTTTTGCTTGATCTGAGATGAGGATGGCTACTCCTGCTTTTTTGGTTTTGCCTGAAGCATAATAGATTCTGCTCCACCCTTTTACTTTTAGTTTGAATGTCTCATCCTGTTTCAGGTGTGTTTCCTGTAAACAACATATAGTAGGATTCTGACTTTTAATCCAGTCTGCTAACTGCTTCCTCTTTATGAGGCAGTTTGCCCCATTCACATTTATGGTTAGAAGGACTAATTCTATATTGCTTGCCATCCTATTAACCCCTGCTTATGCTTTTCCCCTTTCCTTCCCTTTTACCCTCCTATCCAGTATTAAACTGGTAAACACCACTTGCTTTTCACAGCCCTCCCTTTTTAGGATCCCTCCCCCACCTTAAAGATCCTCCCCTTATTTTACCCCTTTTCCTCGAAATTACTGTATTCCCTTCCCCTTAGCTTACTCCTTCCCTTTCACTTTTCAATGAAGTGGAAGAAGTTTCACCATAAATCGAATATGTCTATTGATACACGCTATGTTCATCTCCCTCCTTTCTTTCTCTCAGATATAATAGGTTACCTTTGCCTCTTCATGAGATGTAGTACCACCACTTTATACTTTTTTATGATATAATCTCCTTTCCACCTCTAGTTTCTAAGACAAATTGTACATATGTTCTTTACATATTTTTTTGACAGAAGTATAGTTCTCAAGATTTCTTTTTACCTTTTTTAGAAGTCTCTTGAGTTCTGTATTTGAAGATCAAACCTTCTATGTAGGTCTGGTTTTTTCATCAAAAATAGATGGAATTCATTTATTTCGTTAAATGTCCATCTTCTTCCCTGGAAAACGATGCTCATTCTTGCTGGGTAAGTTATTCTTGGCTGCATAACAAGTTCCTTAGCCTTTCGGAATATCATGTTCCAGGCCCTGCGTTCTTTTAATGTGGACGCTGCTAGATCCTGTGTTATCCTTATTGTGGATCCTCCATATCTGAATTGTTTTTTTCTAGCAGCTTCCAATATCTTTTCCTTTGTCTGATGGTTCTTGAACTTGGCCACTATATTTCTTGGCGTTTTGATTTTAGGGTCCCTTTCAGTAGGTGATCGATGAATTTTCTCAATGTCTATTTTACCCTCTGTTTCCAAAACGTCTGGGCAGTTCTCTTTGATAATTTCCTCGAAAATGGTGTCCAAGCTCTTTTTTTCCTCCCATTTTTCAGGGAGTCCGATTATTCTCAAATTGTCTCTCCTGGATCTGTTTTCCAGGTCTGTTGTCTTTCTGGTAAGGTACTTGACAGTCTTTTCAATTGTTTCATTTCTCTGGTTTTGCTTGACTCCCTCTTGGTTTCTCCTTGAGTCATTCATTTCTACTTGTTCCAGTCTAATTTTCAATGATGTATTTTCTTCACTCACTTTTTTTATATCTCTTTGTAATTGTCCAATTGAGTTTTTATCTTCTATGGATTTTTTTCCATTTTATCCATTTTATTTTTTAGAGAGCTGATTTCTTTTTCCAGCTCTCTAATCCTGTTTTCCTTGGAGTTGTTTACCTTTTCCAGCTCAGTAATCCTGTTTTCCTTGGAGTTGTTTACCTTTTCCAGCTCACTAATCTTGTTTCTCAATGATTTGATTTCTTTATCCATTCTGTCTTTGAATGCATGGGATGACTTCTCCAGGCTCTCTTGCCAAGCTTCCCTTTCCTTTTCCCATTTCTCTTCCAGCTCTCTTGTGAGAGCCTTTTTGATTTCCTCTATGAGGTTCTTTTGTATTGAGGAGCAGCTTATATCCCTCCCAGGGGATACATCTGGGGACATTCTGTTCCTAGTCTCCTCAGCATTTGAAGTCTGCTCCCTCTCCACACAGAAGCTGTCAATGGTTAGAGCCCTTTTGAATTTTTTGTTCATTTTGTCAGAGTAGGAATCAAAGAAAACAAACTGACAAGAGAAACAATTGGTCTCTTTTGCGGGGGGGGGGTGGGGGGTGGGGGGGGATAGGGCTGGAGGGGGATAGGGCTGGATGTTATTAATGGGCTTCCTCTACAGACTGGTGGTAGGGCAGCAGAGAGCCACTAACAGAACAGCAATGACTGTACTGAGTCTGTGCTCTGAGGCTCTGAGAACGCACCGAGTCAGTCCAGGTGGGGGTTGGGGGTGGCCGGGCTCTGAGAGACGCTGGCTTTCTGGGGTTTTAATCTTCACCTCCGGTGTTTACACCCTCTCCACCGCTCCTGGCTTGCTGCCAAGATGGAGCATCCACACTGGGGCAAAAGCCCTTTCACAGAAACGGCAGAGATCACACCCCTCCCCCTCTGGTCTGAGCTGTGTGAGCTGCCTGTCTTGCTCTGGCTGTCTGCCCTCAGTCTGCGCCCAGTCTGATTGACCCTCCCCCGAACAAACACAGACCTTTTCTGGCGACTTTCAAGGATGTCTTCTCTTGGTGATAATTTGTGGATTTCTTTCTGGGTCAAGCATTAAGTCAGAGGCTTGTCATGAAGTAAGTTCTGAGAGAAAACGAGGAGCTCAAGCAGCTGTCTGCCTCCACGCCGCCATCTTGGCCGGAAGTCGGTACATAGTAGAATTAAGATGTTCTTATTGATTGTTTAGTATGGACAAACTGGAAAAATAGGGTCAAAATTAACATGATGAAATTTTAACTTTTAAAAAATTATATATATATATATATATATATATATATATATATATATATATATATTTACATTGCTTGCATTTCCAAAAAAAAATTTCTTCTCTATACCTACCTTGAAGAATCATAAAGAATACAAAAGTGGTACAGTAAAAATGTTTAACATATCAACCACATTATATAGTATATGCAATGTTCCCTAGCTAGCTAGAGCAAAAGAAAATACAGAGATGAGATTTTACTTCTCTAACCTAAGGGCAAGCTGTATCATTATAGTTATATAGTTCTTAGTTTCATTTAAAATTTATCATTGTTCCAATTCTCAGATGATGAAATTGAAACTATTTCCACTCATATGAAAGAGTGTTCCAAATCACTACTGATCAGAGAAATGCAAATTAAGACAACTCTGAGATACCACTACACACCTGTTAGATTGGTTAAGATGACAGGAACAAATAATGATGAATGTTGGAGGGGATGTGGGAAAACTGGGACAGTGATGCATTGTTGGTGGAGTTGTGAAAGAATCCAGCCATTCTGGAGAGCAATTTGGAACTATGCCCAAAAAGTTATCAAACTGTGCATACCCTTTGACCCAGCAGTGCTGTTATTGGGATTATAGACCAAAGAAATACTAAAGAGCGGAAAGGGACCTGTATGTGCCAAAATGTTTGTGGCAGCTCTTTTTGTTGTAGCTAGAAACTAAAAGATGAATGGATGTCCATCAATTGGAGAATGGTTGGGTAAATTATGGTATATGAAGGTTATGGAATATTATTGCTCTGTAAGAAATGACCAGCAGGAGGAATACAGAGAGGCTTGGAGAGACTTACATCAACTGATGCTGAGTGAAATGTACAGAACCAGAAGATCGCTGTACACTTTCAACCTTTGGAAGCTAATACTTAATGTGCAACAAGAAAATGGTATTTACACACATATATTGTATCTAGGTTATATTGTAACACATGTAAAATGTATGGGATTACCTGTCATCGGGAGGAGGGAGTGGAGGGAGGGAGGGGATAATTTGGAAAAATGAATACAAGGGATAATGTTATAAAAAACAATAAAATTTATCATTGTTCTTTCTGTATATATTCTTGTATAGATTGCTTTACAAAGTTCACTACAGTTATTAGCAAAATGAGAGTTCCAGAATGCTTGTTGAGACTGTATGTTATAGGCACAAATCTTCATATACAGCATCAGAATATGAAAACATAAATATTCTTTGGTGACTGCAGTTCGGTACCTACAGGGACTGAGCCTCTGAAGAATTTTAAAGAGAAACCACAAAAAGTGTTGATGAAGTTAGACCAATTTCATTTTGTATTTTTTAGGATTTCATTAATATGGAGTACTCCCAGTGAGGAAATTTCTCCTATCAGTGAAGACTGGCAATTGCCACACAACTTATATATTTAGAGAGTTTTCTGGAAATACAGAGAAAATGAGGGGGAGAGTGGGCAGGAGAGAGACCAGTTAACTTGGAAGAGAATGTAAATAAATGAAAAAAAAAAAAGAAGAAGTGATTGCACCTGATTTTAATGTGTTGTCTTTAGAATCTTATAGTCCATATCTACATGAATATTTGAGAAATCAATTCCATATTTTTCACTTGCAGAGTACTGATATTGATTATTCTTTACAGCTTCTCTTGTGAAACAATATTAGTGTTATCTTTATTTTTCAAGTGAAATGATTTGAGGCACAGGACCCAGAGCCAGATTAAAACATACAACTACAGACCAGAACTTAGAATTTATAGACTGTCCAAACTTGCTATATATTCCTTTGGTCCATGCAATATCTAGCATCACAAAATATTATTTAGCTTGAGAGCATTCTGTTTTCTTTATGTTGGCATTGAATGAACATATTTCCTTCCTTCCCTTCCTTCCCTTCCTTCCCTTCCTTCCCTTCCTTCCTTCCTTCCTTCCTTCCTTCCTTCCTTCCTTCCTTCCTTCCTTCCTTCCTTCCTTCCTTCCTTCCTTCCTTCTTTCTTTCCTTCCTTCCTTTCCTTCCTTCTCTCCCTATTATTAGAATACTATTGAGATGATGGGTTCATCTGAGAAACTATTGGTTTCCTCAGTCATATGGTTTTCCATGTATATCATATAAAAAATAGCTAATAAGTGTTAGGATTTTATGTCTGTGTGGAAGATTTAAAGTCTCACCAAAGTGTACAAGGTCTAGTTAAGGGCTGGAACAAATGATATGGAGAAGACAAAAGGGTGAGTAGTTGTCTGCTCATGCATTCGTTGATCTGTTTTTTAGTACATATAGCTCCATGAAAGAATAATTAAGTATTATGTCAGACCTTGCTCAGTAATTCAGCTTTCAGACTTAGGATATGAGTACAATAAGGCATTTGTGAACTATAAAATACAATGAAAATTCCTTACTTTGCATGAAGTTTAAAAAAATGTAATTCTTAAGTTGAGGGTGGCAGAGAGAGTGAAACAAATAGCTATATAAACTTATATGAAACACTATTTCCCCCTGCTTCTGTATTCATGCCAGTAGTCATTGGGAAGTCTGCCAAATCCCCAGACTCCCTATAATTAGTGCTTTTTATATTTCATGTATGAAAGAAACCAAATGGCCTCCCTACCCTCTTAAGTGACCTGCACAGCCTTTGTAAAAATGGTCCCATTTTTACTGTATTTGAATTTGGAATACCTCCTGACTACCTCTTTTAATGGTTACAGAATGGAACAATAAAGTATCTAAATTAATCTTTATTCTAGGAGAAGTGGTGAGAGCTAACTACCTCTAGATCAATACATTAGTTATCAGTATTAAATGGAATATTTTCTATTGTTGTTTAGTTAATTGTATAATTTAAAATTTGTTTTACTCTAAAAACAAATTCTAGTGCTTTGTTGCATATCATTTTATGATTTTTCTTTTTCTTATTAATTTTATAATTATGAACATTTTTTGATAGTACATATGCATGAGTAATTTTTTATAACATTATCCCTTGTTTAAATTTTCCCAAATTTTCCCCTCCTTCCCTCTATTCCCTCCCCTAGATGACAGGCAATCCCATACATTTTACATGGGTTACAGTATAACCTAGATACAATATATATGTGTAAATCCAATTTTCTTGTTGCAAGTTAAGAATTGGATTCCGAATGTATAAGTAACCTGGGTAGAAAGACAGTAGTGCTAACAGTTTACATTCAATTCCCAGTGTTCCTTCTCTGGGTGTAGCTGTTTCTGTCTATTATTGATCAATTGGAAGTGAGTTGGATCTTCTTTATGTTGAAGATATCCACTTCCATCAGAATATATCTTCATACATTTTATGATTTTTCAATGGTGTCTCTTTCACATGTGGCAAAAATTTTAAAGAAATTCCAAAGGAATGTTCTAAAAAAAGCCTAAAGCTCCCATGAATTTTTGCATAAATGTACAGATTAGGAAAAAAAAAAAGAAAAAGAAAAGCTGTTAATATTCTCCTGATAATTTTTGTGCTGACAGAGCATTACAAAATGTCACTTTATTCATTTAAATTTAAAGGCAAACTAGTTTATCCACATTTATTGTAACTCTGACTCCTCCAATAATGTCTGTCAACATTTTTATTAAACTTCTTAATATGATTGAAGTTAAATTAACTCCTGGAGAAAAATGTTCTATTAAAATAATTCAGAAATTAATAGTTTGAGATAATGGAAAGACTCCTGCATATTGATCAGAAGATTGGATTTTATTCCTAGTCCTATCCCTTACTACTAATGTGAATTGGAAAAAAGTCAGTTAACTCTCTGATCCTCAGTTTCTTCATGAGTAAAAATTCATGTGAATGATACTTGAATATTGTGAAGATCAAATGAGATAAAAAAATACTTGTTAAGTCATGAAGTATCAAATAAATGTGAGGTATTGTGAGCTTCTAGAGCCTATGTTTTATCTGGTTTTAGTATCTCCCCTTTTTTCAAAAGAGAGAATAAGAAAAAGGAACATGAAAGAGACATCATCTAAATTGAGTCTCTTGAAGACTTTTAACAGGATGCAGTAAGAGAATTAGTATGATCTAGGTATGAGGGACAGGTCATAAATTCATGAAAGAGTAGAGAATAAAATGTTGACCTGTACCTGGAGTGTGCATGGAGAATAGTATAAAATAAGATGGGAAAATAATCATACTCTAGAGGACCTTACGTGTAAGGCTAAAGAGTATGTTTTTATTGCATATATTTTAGATCTCTAAATGTTTTTGATTAGAAGCTGTACATGATCATATCTCCATATTAGGAAAGTTATTGTGTGGAATGTGGATCGAAGAAGAAAGACTAGAGATTGTAAGATCAGTTTGGAGATCATTACAAAAATATATATAACAACGGTTATATAGCCTTTTGAAATTTTCAAAGTGCTGTATATATATTAGAACTTCCCATAAGGTAACCACAATGTGATTAGAGCTTAAGAGGATACTATTGAGATAGAGCATACAACTTTGGAAGAGAAAAGCTGGGTTAGAGTCAAAGCTGACTTGAAGGTTTCAAAATTGGTTGACTGGGAGGATGGTGCATTCAATAGAAATAGAAGATTTTGTAGAACCAGATGGATTTTGCAGGCATAATAATGTAGATAACAGATATCAGTTCATGATTTAGTCCACTAGCATACCAGATACTGCACTAACTATGGAGGATACAAAGAAGGCAAATCACAGCCCTTGATCTCAGGGATTATGCACTCCAATGGAGGAGACAGCATGCAAGCAACTATGTACAAATAAGATACATACAGGATAAATCAGGGACACCAGTTTAAAAGAAGACTTAGAAAGACTTTAGATGGTGGAGCATCAGAAGTTATTTCCCTTAGAATTCTCTGAGTTCATAGTCAATAAGCTGAAAGTTTAACCTTTCCCTTAAATATACCCCTGCCTTATTTACAACTGTCTCACTATAACTAAAATTTGTGTCATGATCAGTTGTTTGTCTTATATTCCCTTAGGATATACTCTGTATTTCTTTTCTGCCTCTCTTTCTGCAGTTTCCTTGATATCTGTGGTTTTAGGCAGAACCTATTGCTACATTTGCTCTTCTTCCAGTTCTCCTTGTTGTTTGGAGATTTTCCTTTTTTGAAAAGTTAAGATAAACAAACAAGAGTCATAATTACATGTGCCATGATTACATACATACCTACATATTTTGAAATTAAAAAAAAAAGGCTAGGGCTTTCACCTGTGAAATGATTTGCTCTGAGTAACAAAGTCAGTGTGTTTAAGGAGTGGGATGTGAAAAATCAATGGGATTGGTTATTGTGACTTCAATGAAGTCAGGCAGGCTCTGTGGAGCCTCTTTGCCATGCTGCCTCTCTTGTGTAATCATAGTTATGGAAATATGGCCTGAGTTTCCATTTTATACTAAACAATAGCAAAACAAATAGCAGAGCTTTTAATTAGGATATAATCACAAAATAAATATCTCAATATATGAAAGATTTGTGATTTTTGTCCACATGAGGAAATTCTGGCATGAGAAATCTCTCCATCAATGCATATCACAATTTATCTATGTTAAATAGTAGGGAGCTGCATTTTCTCTAAAATATAAATAATATTTCTATTATATCCCTGGGTTCCAACTCTGGTTGAAGAGGTAATAATACTTATCCTATAACTCATGCTTGGTATGGAATCTTTGTGATTCATTATGCAGGACTACATGCATCTATAAGACAAAAGAACTTTCCACTTTCCCCTATCTTCCAGGATTGTCAAAACCTTTTTCAACCAGCTCTCTGTGGAGAACCTAAAAATTCCCTAGTATTTGTGTTCAAGTGAGAATCCCTTTTAATTCTTGGAAACTAGCAATCAGAGCAAGGCAAATTACTTTGCTGCTTCAATAAGCATTTCATTCTCAATGAAATAACAGATCAAATACCTATACATAAAGGGGACTAATGAATATTTTGTTACAGATGATACCTTTCTTTCTGCCATTGATCTCATTGGGGTATATGGCTAGTAGTGAGATTGGAGTGACAAAGTTATAAACTATTTAGAGACTTTTCTTGTATAATTCTAAATTGTTTCTTAGGATGGTTAGACCAGTTCCCAATTCCATAAAAAATGTATTAATTATTTATTAATGCATTAATTATTTTCTCATAAGCCCCCTTACATTTAATATTAGAGGCAGTTAGTATGTAGAACATTTAACCTGGAATCAAGAAGACCTGAAAGCAAATCCCTCATCAGATATTTACCAGCAGTGTGACCTTGATCAAGTAAATTAGCATCTATATGCTTCAGTTTTCTCAAGTGTAAATGAAGATAGTAATAGCACCTATATCCCATAGTTCCCTGAGTTTACAGGTAGATTTGAGGTGTGGTCTATTCACTTGTCTCTGGAACTTGGTTATCACTGATCAGTAGATTATCTAACAGTCAGTAGTGTTTGTAGGACTATCCTAAAGCCAGAAGATTTTGTAATCTTTGACAGATTATTAGAACAATAGCACTCTAAGGTCTGGGGACTTCAGAATTACTGCTATATTTCCTCTAGAAGCTGTATCCTATCAAATAGATTATTTATTTGCCAGGTCAAAATCATTATAATTAACTCTATTGTTAAACTCAAAATAACTATGTAAATTACATATACAACTTTATATTTGCTTAACTTGCTTAGCATATTAATTTGTAAGCTCCTTCAATATTTTTGGTTCAGGTGTTTCAGTGCTTCAGGTTGCAAGATAGTCAAGTTTTCTTATCCTTTGTGATAATTGTTTGGGTCCTTCTGTAAATCCTCCACAGAGAATTACTTAATGATCTTATGACCTTTGTTTAGGTATTTTATCATTTTGAGCATGAAGCACTCACTCTGAATAGCTACTACACTCACATTATTTGCCATCTCTTTTTTCTAGAGCATATTTTTGCTATTCAATATATTTTATGTTATTTCTTGCCTTTAAATTTCTGCAGATTACCATATACCATGATCCTCTTCTTTCCCTCCCCTAACCCCCAGTTTTGCTTTTTAGAGATAGTAATATTCAATGATTTATAAGTATGGAGCTTTATTTCAGAAGAAATTATTTGTCTTAGAAATTCTCTCTCTCTCTCTCTCTCTCTCTCTCTCTCTCTCTCTCTCTCTCTCTCTCTCTGTGTGTGTGTGTGAAAGAGCAATTTAAGAAAACTTAAATCAATGTGGATTTTCCAAATCCCAACAATATGTGCCATATTATTGTTCAATCATTCAGTTATCTCAGACTCTTCCTTTTCCTATGGATCACAACACTCCAGTGCTATTCATGGGGTTTTCTTGGCAAAGGTACTGAAGTGGCATGCCATTTCCTTCTCCTGTATGTGCTGTATTATATATATCGCCAAATGTCTAATACTATTATTAATCC
The DNA here is from genome assembly GCF_048593235.1 of Sminthopsis crassicaudata. NCBI lineage: Eukaryota > Metazoa > Chordata > Mammalia > Dasyuromorphia > Dasyuridae > Sminthopsis > Sminthopsis crassicaudata. The sequence goes on from NC_133619.1 coordinate 279,385,276, forward strand.
TAAAGGTGTTTAAAACCACTCTGATACTGAATTTTAGTAAAAATAAGAATGTAAAAAAAGGAGTAGCAAGGTACAACAGTGGTTAGAGGGCTGGATTTGGTGTGAGAAAGACTTGAATTATTTTTTATAATCAGACATTCACTAGTTATAGTCAGTGATTAAGTCACTTGATTTCCATGTGCCTTGTTATCCTCATCTTGACTTAATATTCTCATCAGTGAAATGGGAGGAATAATAGCATCTACTCTCAGGATTGTTGTCAGATTATATCAAACATTAGAAAAATGCTTTGCAAACTTTAAGACATCATAAGACATATATTACTATTATTGTGATTATTAGAGATGATTGAGTTTCTTTTAGATTATCCCTATGGAGTGCAAACCTTGGCAAGGCCTACCAAAGTGACCAAGTTTCAAATATGAGCCTCATAGTGACTAATTTTATTTTATTAGAGAGAGACATTATTTGTTTTATTTGGTATTTTATTTTCCCAAAATTACATGTAAAAACAGTTTTTAACATTTTCTTTTTTAAAATTGAATTAAAAATTCTTAGCCTCCCCTCTCATTGATAAAGCAAGCAATTTGATCTAGGTCATTCCTATATAAAGTCATGCAATATGTATTTTCATAACAGTCATATTATTTTAAAAAATAGACTAAAATAAATAAGCTAAGAAAAATAAAGCTAAAGAAGTATGATTCAATTTGCATTAAGACTCTTTCAGTTCTTTCTCTAGGGATAAGAATATCCCTCTCTCATCATCACTCCTTCAGAGTTATCTTGGATCATTGTATTGCTAAGAAAAGCAAAGTCATTCACAAATTATTATCTTACAATACTGCTGTTACTGTATACAATGCTTTCCTGCTTCTCAGTCTACTTTGTATCAGTTCACATACATCTTTTGGGATTTTTCTGAGTACCTCGAATTCATATTTTCTTATAGTATAATAATATTGTATCACAATCATATACCACAATATATTTAGCCATACCCCAATTGATGGACATCCCTTTAATTTCCAATTCCTTGCCACCTTCCTTTTTGTTTTTATTAAATCTATTTTGGGACAAGATTTAGTAGTGACATTGGTAGGTCAAAGGTTATGCATAATTTTCTAGCCATTTGAGCATAGTTCCAAATTTCATTACATATGGTTAATTCAGTTCACAATTTCACCAACAATGCATTGAGTGTCCTAATTTTCCTACTTCTCCTGTAACATCTGTTATTTTCCTTTTCTGTTTTTATTAGTCAATTTAATATGTATGAGGTGGTGCCTCAGAATTGTTTTAATTTACATTTCTCTAATCAGTAGTGATTTAGAACATTTTAAATATGACTATAAATAGCTTTGATTATTTCATCTGAAAAATTTTTTCATCATTTTTCACTTGGGGAATAGCTCATGTTTACAAATTTGACTCATTTCTCTCTCTCCCTCTCTCTCTATATAAGGCAAACACACACACACACACACACACACACACACACACATACACACACACACATAACCTTTATCAGAGAAACTTGCTTCAAATTATTTTTCATTCTTATTCTTCTAACTGCATTTCCCTCTTGTTATGGGCCAGAACTTGAAACAAGGTGCTAATGCTTATGTACTTAATTCACACCTTTAAAGGAGTTCACACATTAGTTCACACATTCACACCTTTAGAGTGAATTTATAAGCTAGGCCTCAACTAGGATGGACTTTGGGAGATTCACTAGTCAGAAACCCAGAAGCCCACTCTCTCTTTGAGGAGTCAGATTCATTCCAACTTCCACCTTTGTGCTGGCTGGAGACATTGGGAAAACGAGAGGCTGAAGCTGGAAGAGACAAAAGACTAGGGGAAAGAGCTATTGGAACCAAGGAGAGAGATAGGCCTCTAAGAAAACTAACTGGGCTATTTTGAAGGATGCAATAAAAGATTTTGACTTAACTCCTGGCTGAATTTGAGGTGATTATTGAGGTGAACTGAACTGAAACTAAGACTGCCTTCAGAAGCTCCCCAAGAAACCTGCTCCCAGAGAACATTATAATTTAGAGAAGAACATTACACCCTCTATCCTATTTTTCCCTGATTATATTTTTTCTCTCTTTTAACCCTTTCCATCCTCAAAAGTGTTTTGCTTCTGACCACCACCTCCCCCAATCTGTTCTCCCTTCTATGAGCACTCCTTTCTCTCACCCTCTTTTCCTCTTACTTTTCTGTAGGGTAAGAGATTTCTACACTCAATTGAATGTGTACATTATTAATTTTTTGTGCCAATTCCCAAATTTATTTCAATGCATTATTTAAAAGTGTTCTGAAGGATTTGGAGGAGAATTCAGCTGAGTGCCTGTCTTTTCTTTACCATCTTGGCTCTACTCCAACTAATTTTAGTCAGAGCAAATCATTAAGATTGATTAAACATGGCGATCTACAATATTCCTGACTACTGGCTGAACTGCATTAAAAAGAAAATGGGAAATATTTAATAAAACTAATAAAAATGCAACAAACACATATAATTTAAACATATGGATTACTACATCAATACATAGCCATCAGGATCCTTATATAAGGTTTAGTTTCCCTCCAGCACTACCTCTTCTTCACACTCTCAGTTTCTATTTCCACACACGATTGAACTAAGAGTTTCAAAGAACTGCTTTGTTTTAATGGACAGAGTATCCATATGGAATGGATCACCGACATTTGATTCCATTTGTTAAATCAAAACACATTTATTAACTGCCTACTATATACCTAGAATTCTATCAACTTCTGAGACTACAAAAATTAATATTTTTAACACAAATAGCTTGTACTTATTTTTTGTATATCATTTTAAATTTATTTTTCCCCTTAAATTTTTTTTATCAGTGTGTCCTGGGACATACACTGCTGAAGTTCCTCTTCATCTGAAGAATGATCCTGTCTGCTACAGAATGTTAACTTTAACAGGAACTGTAAGATCACCTAAGTTAACTTTTGACCCTCCATTTGTATTTTTGACTCCTGTTCCCTTGGGTATAGAAACTGGAATAGATATCAACATTATTCCTGAAAACTATTTCAGGTAAATATTTACTTAATATAAATTTGCTATATAGGATCCCTTCTAATTCTGTCCTATTGATATATATTATAGATCATTTCTATAGTAAGGAAGAATAATTAGGAAATTCATTAATTGTGCTTTTGTGTGGAAAATATAAATACAAATGAAATTGCTAAAAGTTGGTACACACAATCTAGTATAGTATATTGAATGGAAATACTAGATATCCTTGAATTTCACATTTAAAATCCAAGCTTTGTTAAATTCAAACATGCATAAAAAAAACATAGCTTTAGGTACTATGTAGTTCTAATCAGTTCTGAGAAAAGTTCAATCAATTTAATAAACATCTATTAGTTACTGGGGGCAAATAAGAAAAAGACAACCTTTTCAAATCAAAAATGTAATTCATAAAAGTTAAAAATTAGTTTTCCAGGCCAGAATAACTAAGCTTCTGGAGAACAAACAGTACCTACAGAAGGGTAAGCTACAGTTTTAAGAGTGCAGCTCCATGGAGTACCTTGAACCTCTAGTAGTCATCTCTCAAGGAACCCAGTGCATGAGTCTAAATTTGGCGGTAGGGTGGGTTGGTGATCCACAGAGTGACACAAGGTAACTTAACAGCAAAATCAGCAAAGATTCACTGTGGTATTAATAACTATCTGAATCAAAAGCACAAAAAAGCATGGGGAAAAGACACTAATATACAATATAAATCTGGTATGAGATAAGTAATTTTTTCTTACACACCAAAGAAATACTAAGCATAAAAAATTCATAAGCATTCATTAACAGAACAGGATTCAGCAACTTGCCTTATAATTATAGTTACAGTCTTTTGGAAGGTTGGTAAATTAAACTTAATCAGAATATAAAGCATTTTGCAGGACTGCTAATTAGGAATTGTATATTTACATTGTGTTACCTAAAGCACCCTGGTATGTTTGCTGATAAAAGTGTCAGAGGTGGGCCAATCCTTTTGTCATTAGTCATTTTCCCTGATGCTTAAGCTTTCCGTAAAGTCATTCTATCTATTGTTTGAGGAATTGTAACTAACCACTTCCCTTATTAGACCTAGGATCTTCTGACTACTTACACCTACAAAATCTTCTCCAAACTTGCACCTTGAGAACCATATTCATGGGGCAGGTAGATGGTACAATGGATAGAGCACCAGCCCTGAAGTCAAGGGGGCCTGAGTTCAAATCTGGCCTCCCATTTACTTTTTAAATTAGTTCAGGCAGTAGTCTTGTGGATCACCATGTTTAACCTATCTTAATGATTTGCTCTAAAACTGAAGCAGCGGGTAGCCTAAGGGAAAGAAAGGACACAGCATATACCAGGCAACTCATACTGATGCTATTTAAGTAGTCTAGATTCCTGGTGGTCTAGAGGTTAGTGGCTATAAGAGAGTTATTAAGAATCCCCTTTAAATCAGCCGCAGGTTTTAGGAGTGAAAGAATTCACTTATTCCCAAATATTAGTTGCAAAATTTATTGTTAGATAGAAATCATTTTACCAAGAGACTGACTTCTATAGTGGCAAATCTATAGGAAATGGAGTCTTGCACTGACAATGCAGTTCTCAATGGACAGAAGGTCCTGGCAGTAAAGAGGGCTGCCAAGATCCATCTGCAAAGACTTTAGTTGATGGAAGTTTATTATATTGGGTGTCTTTGTGGGGGTTGGGAAGCCCGAGCAGATCAGAACCAGTGGGGGCTGGGCAAGTCAGAATGGAGGCTCCTATTGGAATTCAAAGGGATGCTTTTTGTCCAATATTTGTAATTGAATCAAAGGCTCTGGCATCTTGAAAAGACAACTTGTCTGGGGAGGATATGCCTCAGCCAGGAGAGGCTAGGAATCTGAAAGGAATCACAGATGAATAGGAAATACAGTTTTTTAAAGGGACCCCGACCCGTTTCAAAACCACCACCATCATCACTATAGTTATCGTCTCCCTTCAAATTCTGAGGAAAATAGTACTCTGAAGGCTTTGAAAGAGGAATGTTTCTACCCCCAATTGCTGATGTCTATCATCCCAGGAAGTATCCCCTGAAATAAAGCTTTGCAACTGCTCCTGCAGGTGCTTCAGTCACATTTGTTGAAGACTGAAAAAAGAAAATTCTTATCAGTAAAGTCCCTGCCACTGTCAAATGATTCAACATCATAAAGTGATATGGTTTTCTTAATGGAAATGACATTAAAGAAGAGGATTGCCATCCCTGCTTTGCTTCTGTATCCTAGACTTTTCCATCTCACTTGCAGCAGAAACCTTCTATATTGTCTCCCCCAATGGAATATGACGTCCTTGAGAGCATAAACTTCTTACTTTTTTTTGTAACTCCAAAACCTAGCACAATGCTTTGCATTTAGTAAGTGCTTAGTAAATGATTTATTCATTTGTAATCAATACTATTACATGATTACATGATTTCATAAGGCTATAATCTCTGTATTATATTTCAACAGAACAAAAATATTCTGTAAATGGTGGCAATAAAAAGGTAGCAGCCTTTTCTAAAATAATTAGTGCATGAACTAGATATTTTTCTTTACTCATTATATTGATTTTCAAATAGAAAAATATTTTTTAAAATTTGTTATATCCATGGCTTATAAATTTTTAAAATGACTGTGAGAGTGCTAGTACATAGAGAAGGTAAGTAATGTATAACCAGGATTTGTGTTAAAAAAAATCCTTATTTGCAAGGAGGGCTAGTTGAAAAATTTTCCCAAGATTAATTAGCATCAGCATTAAAAATGTTACAAATTTGCAATGATCAACTTTTTATAAGGAATTCTAAAATAAAATTTTAGGCAGGCAAGCCAATCCAGTTTCCTCATTAAGGGGAAAAGGAAGTAGCTTGGTCAGGAGAGTTAAATCATCATCACCACCTCTTTCTCTGAGATCTATGTGGACTGATTTGAAAAGCCTTAGTTATATCAGTTTTCTGCCCTTCTTTCAAGCCCCTCCCCACAGTCTTAACCTGGGCCCCATAGCCATTCCTAAGAGAGGAAATCACTGTGGAGGAGCTCACCTTCCTCATCACCACTATACCACTGACTGATGACCATCACCAATTGGGAAGTGAGTCCAACAGCGTTTACCACATTTAGTAAGTTCTACTTTCATCCAGTCCTCACATACCATCATCCTGGAAAGCAATTGCATGCTTCTGTGGGTATAGTAACCTCAATAATTTGGAAAATAAAATTCATGCTACTAAAGACCAAGCTTGGAATTGTAAGTTAGTTCGACATCAGAAACTGATACTTATTGGTTTTTATTGCTTAAACACGCTTTATACCATATTTCTGTTAATTTGGGTTAATCATATGACCTCGGTAGTTGGCTCAAGATTTACCAACTCTAAACTTATGATTCAGTTAAACTTTTATTTATAACTCAATATTAGTCAAGTTTTATCAGTGAAAATGATATACAACATGATATATTACTATCTTTTTTAGTAAGAATCATGGAACTGTTACATCTGAATTACAGCTGAATTCTAGATATGATCTTGAGAGAATGAATTATTTTAATTTTCTGATGGTGTTTGAAGCACTAAGCACAGTGCTTAATAGTCTGTACTAAATAAATCTTTCCTCCCTCCCTCCCTTCTTCCCTCTCTCACCTCCCTCCCTCCCTTCCTCTCTTTCTCCCTTCCTCCCTCTTTTCCTCCCTCCCTTCCTCTCTCCCTTCCTCTCTTCCTTGCTTCTTTCCATTTATTCACAGTTATATAAACACATAAGAAATGTAGGTAGCACAAAGTAAGGTTTTACAAATCAAAATTTTGTTCATTGTCCCAAATAAAATATTTTTTTTAAATTTTGGTAAATTTTATGATTATAATTATGCTAATCTCAAAATTATTTGTAATATACAGAGATGTTTTAGTTAGTACAAGTAGTTTTAGAATGATGACTTTGCTTATTTATAGTAAGTTGTTATAAACTTACTATAATACATAAATAAATAAATCACTTTTTTGGTAAATATTTTGTTTATAGGCATTGCTGATACTGATGTGATGGTACAAAACATATTGGCAAATGTATTGAAAATCTAATATTTAATTCTTTTGAACTAACAGTTATGATTCATCTGAAAACAGGAAATCAGAAGTGTATGCCAGAGTTCCAACAATTAAGCTTTATGATGGTGTTATGATAAATGTCCTTTCTGTGGATTTTCCAAATGGCAAAGTAATTGAAAACTCACCAGATGGAACAAACACAAGACTAATTTTTCACATCAGTTTTAAATCAATGAAGCCAGTGTCTTTTTCAGCTGATGTGCTATTTTTGGATGAAGAAAATAACTGGTAAGGTGTTTTATAGATTATTTTGGCACTTCTGCATTCTTTAAAGGGATAGAATAATCATTAATTCATGTTTTAAAGTAGTTTTAAAAATTCCTAACAATATAATATTTAATATATTGTAAGTTAAAGTCTAACATGTAACTTTGCTTTTAGGATCAATATTTTGTTGTATTTCTTGCTAATTATTTTGGAAATTATTAGTAGATTACAAAAAAAATCATGAATCTTTTGTTATAGAGAATTCTATAACAAAAAAGAAAATGAAAACCTATTAATTTGTAATAGTTTTTTTTTACCTTATGTTGAATGTGTCTGTTGAATTCTTTCCTTCAGTGAATCACTTAATAAGCATTTCTTAACTATCTGCCACATATCAAACATTTGTCATTTTTATCTATATTAGCATTATATGTTAATATTAGTCTGACTCTTTGCATTTTCATTAGCTGTTTCTCATGCTCAGAACTGTTACTCTCCTTAACTCTTCCTCCAAGCTTTCTTAACTTCTTTTCATTCTCATCAAACCTATCATCAAACACCTATCTGTGTTTTACTAAAAGCCTTTCATACCTTTCATAATTTGAGTATGTGCTTCTTATTATTTCCAATGAATCCTATATATGCATTATACATTTCCTATAAATATGTTTCTAAAATATAAAATATCCTCTATAAATATGAATAAATAAGGTATGCATATGTATGTATGTAAATATATATGTGTGTGTGAATTTGTTCATTCACTTTTTGCATATTGTCTCTACTGTTAGAGAACAGGAACTATTTTTTGAGAGGGAAGTAGTATTTTTAGTATTCCAGAATTTAGTACAATATTGGCCCATAGTAAGTGTTTAATAAATGATTATTGACTAACTATTGAACTGACTCACTTCAGTCTATTTGTTCAGTATAGCAAGGTACTTGCCCAACCCATGATTACCTATAACATGTCTATCTGCTCTGAAAACAGAAATACCTGTAAACAAATAAAAATGGGTGATTATTTAAATTTCTTTCTGGCCCTGTTCTTAAAACACCTGGACAAAATCCTGCATATTTTTTAACAGTTCCTAGTTTTTAGCATAGTAGTGATTGCTTATGATAATAGTTGTATCACCTTTTTATATAAAAGTTATATAAAAAAGAATTTTAAATAACCTTTTGGTTATTCAAAGATAACTGAATATTTTAGTAATTTAAAATATAAATAATTAACATATCTTGTACCTCAATAAGTCTTAAAATAGTAAAATATAATATTCTTTATTTAAATACATATTCATGAAATTTTTCTTCTTCAAAAGGATTAAAAAATCCATTGGTTCTGATATCTGAATTTCAGATGGTATAATACTAAATTTTAATAACTTTTCTATATAATTAAGAAGTTAGCTTATCAAATATTGTAAGGTAATAAAAATTTTTACTGCTTAATAAACCTTGCTTTGCTTCATCTCATTAAAATAATATAGGAGGCATAATTACTTACTAAAATAAGAACTGACGATTTTAAAAATGGTTTGATAAAAATAAACATGCAACAAAGAAACATCAAAGACTGACCTAGACATTAGCTCATCATTGTAGTTATCTATTTTTACTGACAATGCATTTAAGACTTGTTGACTAGTTTTGAGTTCTATTATTGTGTTTGTTAAATATGATTTGTTCAAATAAATGGATATTAATGAAAGCACAAGAAACTTTATATATTCTAGAAAAGACATAAGGGAATAATTCAAATAAATATCTTATGTTATCTGGATTCTTAATGAGAGGCAGAGTCTGGGATAGAAAACTGGCCTTGAAGACAAGAAGACTTGATCCAAGTCTTACCTCTTGACATATCCTGGCTATAACCCTCAGCCATTCATTTTATAGTCTTAGTTATTGTTGAGTCATTTGTGATTCCATTTTACGGTTTTCTTGATGAATATCCTAGTGTGGTTTGCCATTTTCCTTCTCCAGCTCATTTTACATATGAGAAGCTGAGGCAAATAGGGCTAAGAGACTTGCCCAGAGTCACATAGTGTTTAAGGCTGGATTTGATCTCAGGAAAATGAGTCTTCCTACTTCTAAGCTCAGTGCTCCATTTACTGCTCTATCCAGCTGCCCAACCTTTCAATATTCTCAGTAAAAATTTTATGTTTTGGAAACGATGCTATATCTTCACTAGTGGAGAAATTCCTCATAGGGTATTTCATATTCTTACAAAATCATGAGTCTGGTAAAAATAAATGCAATTACTTAATTCCTTTGTAGGATTATTTCTTCAACTATAAAAATTATAAATTAAATTAATATATATTTTTATATACTTAACTAGAAAGTTAGGATTATTTAGAGATAGGGAAAGTGATTAGACATGTGATTTCATATATAACTAAAAAGTTTTTAATTTTTTTCAGTGACATAATGCAGCTAGATTGCTATAACAAATTAAGAAGCATTTGTTGTGTACTGCTGAAAACACTGAGACAAGGCACAGATTAGAGAATTTTTAATATTTTAATAGTGTAGAGTTTGGACTGGCAGTCATATTAGCCAGCTGGCTGGATGGGACTCTTGTCTCAAAGCATCCAACCATGAGTAAGGAATTCCAGAGTCTCTTATAAGGCTCCAGCTATCAGGGAAACAAAGGCAAGGGGGGGAAGGAGCAGAGTACTTGGTGGATAGAAGTTCCAGCAAAGGACCATAAATTCAGTTTTGACAGGTTGGGAGAAAGGAAGGATCATAAATTCTGTTAAGATGGGAGTGAAGAAGCTAGGAGACAGGATGTTTGAGCCAGAAAGATGCCCAAACATTTGAGATAAGCCATCTGGAGTTTTATGACTCTTTGGAATGCTAAAGTGTCCAGAGCTCCATAGCCCTAATTATCTCAGTCCTAATGGCCAGGAAGGGGGGATTGCCACCAGGGAGACTGAGGCAGAACAATTCAAGGAAACTGAGTCATGGAAACTAAAGCATAATAGTTGTTCTGTGGATGGTGTAGGAGTTCACTGGGTCTTTTTCTTTCTTTGGGAACTCTATCTAGTTATTGCTCTAATTCAACTGTTATAGTCACCTTAGAGAAAGAAGTACTTTTTAGAATCAGTTTAGTCTGATCACTTCATTTTGCAGAATAGAAAACTGAAGCCTAGTAGTGACTTACTGAAGATGAGACAATTAGCTAAATGGCAGTGTGGTGAACAATCTCTGGATCTATTAATTCTAGTTCAGTGCTTTTTGCACATGATTTGATGGTAATATTAGAGTAGTATCTGAAAAACCTAATAATACCTCATAATAGTGCTATGAATCTTTGATTCCAAGAAGTGGAAAATCTAGAATTTGTCTCTTTATTATACTCCTATTTCCTACCATGAAGCTTCTCAGAGAGAAAGAAATAACAATAAAGATAGAAGTAACATTTCCAGGAGGTCCATTTCTATGTTTCTTAAGTAAGGAATTGTTCTGATTTCTCCTTCCTGGAATAATGGAAGGTAATGGTAAGTTATATGTATTCTGTTAAAAAAAATTATTGAATGTGGCATTATTCACAAAGTCACAGAATTATAGCATCAGTTTGCTGAATTTTTATGTGTCACAAAAGAGGATATGTAATTTAGTCTAACTGCAATTAAATAGTAATTTAGAAGACAATCAATAAAGGAAAAACATTTCATTTCTCTCTCTTTTGTCACTCAGTATTAGTGACAATTGTGGTTTTGTGCTCTGAAAATAATCTAACTCAATGTATTTGCCCTAGAATATTGAATGTTCTTTAACTGACGTTAAGCTTTGGAAAATCTGAAAATCAGAAACTATTAGTTTAGGTGATAAGATCTGTGTAGTTTTATTGCCTCACAATCAATAGGAAAAGAGAGTCAGCTTCATATCAGAAAGGATGTAGATAAGGAAAATGAGGCCTAAAAAGTGAAAAGCAAATTGGTCACACTTACAGACAATTAGTAGCAGGAACAGAATTCAATCCCACATGCCATATTCCCAAATGAATGATTGAAATACTGTCAACACTCTCTTAAATTCTATGCTCTGTGGCAAAGTTACAGTTGCACCACTTTGGTTGCAACTTTGCCATCTGTATGACCATAACCTTGGTTTGGGTATATTAGAAGATTACAGATCAAGCATTCTGATATTCAGCTTTGAACTTCAGACTATACACTACAAATTTCCAACTCTACAATCAGGGAAGTCATATATTTTTTTTAAAATTTTAAACTTTACCATACTTCTGTTCATTTGTGGTTTAATCCTGTGAGAAAACTTTATTCAGTTGAGGAAATTGAGAGAAAATCTTGTTGCATTGTTTGAACCTAACTCTTATGTGGCTGGGAAGCTGGGCTACTTCTACTTAATGCTTAGATCCTCTTAAACAAGAATCTAGTTTATGGTGACCAGAAACTCAGTTAGATCCAAAGACTGATAGAAGAAGTTTTCTCACAATTGTGTATCTCAAGCAATCTATACATCATATCTGAAAAGTAGCCCTATGCTGATCAAGTAGTTATTATTTCCATGTTCTTTTGTTCATAAATATTTGGGAGAGTTGGACACCTCCTTTTGTGATTTTAGGGAATTGCATCTTATTCACTCTCCTTCTCCCAGCTTAGAAAGTCTCTAATTTTCACTCCAATTAGAAATTAAATTATCTAATATTATTTTTTCTTTTTAATTAATTAAGCCATTTGATTATTTTTAACATATAACAATTTGTGTTTGGGGTCCAGGCCTAAGATGAAGGGATCTGAAACTGGTTTGTTGGACAAATGGCATGCATTTATTTAGTAATAAATCAATATGCTTGAAAGATTGAATCCTTGTTTTCTTTAGTCTTTTCATCTTCTACTTGTCACAGTTTAAACTGCTAGTACATTTAATTGGAAATGTTTAAAGAACATTTTGTCACATGGGCCTGAAGCTTGGAAGAGATGGACACTTGATATAGAGATAAAGGAGTTATCTGTATACAGCAGTTCTAACTTTATGTAAATGGATCTTTTGCTAGCCCTCTTAGATAAAAATCATTTTTATGTAATGTGAATTTACTCCTATCCATCCACTTAGCCTATATAACAAAGGCAAAAAAATAACCTTTAAGTAAGCTGTAAAATTACTAAAATGCACACATGTTAAATATTATGCCATGATTATTAAACAGAATTATGAAAAGCAAGGTAAAGTTGATGATAACAATAGGTGCTGTGTCTGCTCCTTCCCTACCATTACACTTAGCTTCATTACTTGTTCAACTTTTTTTAATGAAACCATCAATAAATGTTTGAAGTTTTCTTTTTTCCTTCATATATCTTAAAATAATAATAATTATTATAATTATTACAACAATTATCCTTAACAAATAGTTAAACTTTTAAAAATATTGAAGTCTTTTCATCTCTTTTCAAGACATGAAAACAATTGACTCAAGTGATTAAATGCTACTGTCAACTATTTCACTGTGAACCTTTTTGGTTGAACAATCTCAGTTTCCAAAGTTCCAGTCTTCTGAAATCTTTGTGGCTAACAGTTCAAACAGATCCTCATTCAGAATCCTCTTCAGATTTCTTTCAAAATTCTTTATATAGAGTGAAATTAAATAATTTGAATTTATAGAAAATGAAGCCTATTAGGTAAGGCAATAATTGGAACATATGGGAGCTGATAAGATCACCAAGAGATGATGTATGGAGAGGAAAGAAAAGAGATTCAGTACAAAGTCTGAGTGTTTATCTATAATTTACTGATGGGACATAGAGAATTGTATAGCGAAGGCAACTGAGAAATTATCAAATAGGAGAAAAACCAAAAGTTTTTTCCTTCCTAAGAGAAGTGTGTCCAAAGTGTCATATGCTATAGAATAATCAATGAGGATGAAGACTGAGAAAAGGTGGATTTGACAATAGAGATAAATGATAACTTTGGAGAGAATAATATCAATAGAATGATTAATTTGGAGCCAAACTGCAAGGTCAATGAAAGGAGAACAAGTAATCTCCCTATAAAGTCTCCTTCATTTGCTATTCAGTATCTTCTTAATTTATTTTTGTTATTTTTATTGGTGTATTTAAATGTTATTTTCTCATGCTCATTTATCGTAATTAATTTCTTAAAGAAGACTGAACATTTTATTCCAATTATGGAAAGGATCTTATGGTAAAGGAAAATAATTTACTGACTTTAGGAGAACAAAAAATTGGATAATTGCTGAAAATATTTAACTTTTTAGATTTTAATTAAACTTAACAGTAATTGAGTCTTCTATTCACTTAATTACATTTATTATATTCATTGAACTATTTTATTTAATATCCCTAATTTTATATCTCTTAAATAATGACATTTAGCCCTGCCAAGTTTTATTTGAAGTTTGAACATTTCACTTGTTCCAAAAGAAAAAAAACTGAAATAAAAAAGAAAAACATTTCAAAACTTTAGTAAGCTTATTTATTTTTCTAATAGTTAATTTTTATTTAATAATTATGTCTTAAAATTATCAGGGATACTTTGAAGACTTCATTTTTATTACAGTGATTGCATTGACTTCTTGCTGGTAGAGCTGTAGGTTTTTCTCTTTCCTTTTAATAGATATTTAAGTAATACTTATTGTATAAAACTTATTGTATAAAATGATACACGTGTATATATAGCAGAAATATATTTATGTTTAAAAAAGTTAGGGAAATGTGACTAATAGGTATATGCCCCTTATATGTTTAATTCAAATTATTCAAACTAGGTTTAGAGTAAACTGAGATATCTAACAGAAATTATGGTTAGAAGATATCTTGAGATATCAGTGACTTTATTTAAATTAAAGCTTAACCCATTTAAAGACCATATAGGAAAAATGGATACACATAATATTTTTAAATACACTATGTATAGAAGACTATGTTGCACAACTTCAGTAATTTATCCCATTTTATAACACCCTCCAATGCGATAAGTGTTTACTGTTTACTACATAAAATTTACTTAGCACTGGAAATACAAAGTCAAAATGAAGAATGGACCCTAACCTCAAAGGGCTTAGATTTTACTGGGGTAATATAATTTAAAATAGGTTATAGTCTGAAGGATAAGGAGAGAGTATTCATAGCTGGGGGAATCAGTCAGGCTTGCCACAGGAAATACCATATGAACTGATAACACCAACAGAAAAGAATGCAGATACCTAGAAGAAGAACAGTGTTTTTGACATAAAAGGGAAAGTTCAGAAGAGGGATGATCTTAAGATAAAAATAATCAGTTCTATTTTGATCATGATACCCTAGATTGGGGTAGGGAGATGTTTGAGGCAGGGGAATCCATTAGCAGGCTTTTGCAATAATCCAGATCTGAGGGGATAAGGGCTAATGTCAAATGGCATCATTGTCAGAGGTGAAAAGGGGGTATATTTAAGAGATACTACAAAATTGGGAATAGATTAGATATAGGGGATGAGAAATAGTGACAAATAAGGGACAATTCCTAGGGTGCGAGCATGAGGGACTATAAAGATAGCATTGTCTTTTATAGCAATTGGGAAAATAGGAAGGGGAGAGTTTAGGGGGGGAATGAGTTCTCTTTTAAATATTTTGAGTTTAAAATGTCTACTGGTTGTCCAGTTTGATATGTCTGAAAGGCAATTAGAGATTTGAGATTGGAGATTAGTAGAGAGATTGGTATAGGAAAGATAGATTTGAGAATCATCCACATAGAAATGGTAATTAAATCCATAGAAGCTGATACCACCAAATAAAATAATATAAAGGGAGAGAAGAGCAAAATAGAAAAAAAAAGATCCTGGCCATATTCTAAAGTCAAATGTAATACTAAGTAGAAGAAACAATTTAATGAAAATGACTTTGCTTTTATAAAATGTCTTTATGTCATCACAGTTGGAGTTTTTAAATTTTGGTTATCAGCAGGCTGTGAATGTTGTTTCACATAATACATTTAATGGCTATTGCCTCTTTCTAAAGTTCTTGGAAATAAGCATTAAAGACATATGTGTGCAAACAGCCAGAAGAGTTAATGGTTCAAATAGCTAACAAATTAATTTTGACTGAGATTTATTAAATGTTGTTAGTAAGGCTGTTATTGGCTAGCCATACCATCTACTAGGGTGCTTATCACATTGGCTAGGATCTTACTGGATCCTGTGCCTATCACAAAAACTAACTATGAGTATGTAAGGAATTTTAGTTTCACATGGGGGATAATAGGAGAGGAAACTATTTCCATTTATCAAGGCCAAACAAAAAATCTACGTTCTAAAATAAGTTTAGATTTTGCTTGTTTATTGGCACTGAAGAGGTCACTGAAATCTCTCAGGAGTTTTGATCAAAAGTATGACATGATCAGATCAATGCAAATAAAGAATAAAGGTGGAAGGATCTGTTAGGAGACTGTTAACAGTCTTATGGGTAGATAGTAACAAGGGTCTCTATTATTACTCTTGTTGCTGCTGCTACTACTCACATTACTACTACAACTACTACTACTTTTACTATTACTTGACATTTATATACTTTAAATGCATTTTCTTACTGGACTTTTACAATAATTCTGTGAGGTAAAAGCTATTATTATTCTTCTCATTTAAGAATGAAGAAAACAGATACCTAAAGCATAAAGTGAACATGGAACTGGAAAAATGTCAGTATGAGCATGTTTGCATGCAGATAAGGTGAAATGAATGAGTGGGTACTGTAAATTAAATTGATCAAAAAACTGGGAAGTGAGGGTATTCAATATATGCTGATGTTGCCTATTATAAGGGCAGGAATTGGAGATGAAGGAAAAAACTGTGAAATAGATGGTGAACTCTGAGGAAGGAAGGAGGGTTTCCTGAGTTTTGGTAGATAAAAGAATTATTAGAATCTTGATTGGGTGATAAATCTGGATTGAATGAATCTCAAAGGAAGATAGGTTATTAAATGGTAGTAGAGAGTCTGGAAGTGGCGATGAGGGACAAAGAGTATTCTGACTTTCCCATTATTACTAGTAAAATAGTCAAACATTCTTTTCCTACTTGTACTTAATTGTGGAATTATTCTAATCTTTGGGGTTTACTTATTGAGATTCTCTTAATTTGTTTATTGTATGCTGAGGTTTCTTCCATTTATTCCTATCTCTGGATCCAGTCCTTGAATTGGGAGTTTAAGTCAGTGCTAGGCCTTGTATCCTCTTATAATCTTGAATGGGGCTGTTATATGTTGTCCCTAATACAGTCTGAACATATTTTGATATTGTTTACTTCAATTCTGAATGGGATAACTGGTTCCTATTTCCATTTGTATTCCCTGTCCTCTTTTGCAAATTCTATTGGGACAAGGGCACTGGACTGGTATCTGGAATTAGGATTCAAACTTTCTTTCAGTCTTTGACTTTTGTCTCTATCTTCTAGTGTAACAATTCAGTTACTTGGCCTTTTTTCTACCTCCATCTGATATGTAATGAAAAAAAAATTAAATACAGTCTGGACTGGACCTATTTCTAACCTGTGTATGGCTGGAGCAGAACAAAGCAGGCCAGAGACAGGGAATCAAAAATCAAATAGCAGTTTAATTTCAGAGTAAGGGAACTGATTATGAACAGTCTACCTTCCTAAGAAGGAGCACTTATTTGCTTATGGCAAGAATAGGGTATTTAAGCATGAAAACCATCAAAAGCTAGATCACGACATAATCATTCCTAGGTCTTAAATACACAGTTCCTATGGCAGTCCCATACATGCAAGTACTTTTGGGACAATACAGGCATTCTTCAATCCTGTTAGAACGGTCTACAAGTTATTGGAAATGTTTGAACCTTGTGATCATTCATTAGAGTTAGTGTGGTGAGAGCAGGAGTATAGATCACCTAGCTTGGTTCACTTAGATAGTGTTAACATGACAGGAAATGTGATCAATCACTTATTTAATGTTACAGCATGCTGTCTGTAGTTCTAGCTTTCAGGTCAGGATCCCCTAGTAAATAGAAGCTCCAGCAAATCTAAATAGTTAATATAATATTTATGCATGATATGAAAATCATAAATTCTAATTCCGGAATTTTGCTATGGATAAAATCATTCAGAGGGTAATTGCAAGGATTGTAGTTTTACTGCACTCAGGGCACAGTTTGTTTATTGGGCTTTAGCTTTGGAAAAACAAATCAAAATTTCCAACAGTTGGATGGAGTCTGAACAAGATTGAGGAGAAGGTTCAAAAAATGTGCACACATATAAATAAATAAAAAATATATTTTAAAGAATATTCTTTTTAAATCCCCCCTCCTCTTTCAGACTTTAAGTAGCCTCTTTGAGTGGGTATTGACAAAATATAATAGATGTCATTTTAGTAGTTAATTTACCAAAGAAAAGATCAGAAAGTACTTGAATATTGGTGAAGACAGTAGACAGAAGACAGTTTGACTTTATGACTTTTTTCTACATATTCACAGAGGATAGACTAAAGGTTAATAGCAATGAACCAAGAGCCAAAATAAGAGAAAGAAAATTACAGACTAATCTCTCTAATGAATATTGATGCAAAAAATTTAAATAAAATATTAGCAAAGAGATTACAGCAACTCATCAGCAGGATAAACTATGACCAAATGGGATTTATACTAGGAATGCAGGGTTGGTTCAATATCAGGAAAACTGTTATCCTAATCAAGCATATCAATAATAAAACCAAAAGAAATCATAAGATAATCTCAATAGATGCAGAAAAAGCTTTTGACAAAATGTAGCACCCATTCCTATTTAAAAAAATATTAGAGAGCAAAGGAATAAAGGGAGCATTCCTTAAAATAAGAGGCAGTATCTAAAACCTAAAGCAAGCAATATTTGTAATGGAAAGAAGCTGGATGCATTCTCAATAAGATCAGGGGTGAAACAATGGATGCCCATTATCACCACTATTAGTCAACATCGTACTAGAAATGATGGCTTTAGCAATAAGAAAAGAAAAAGAAATTAAACAAATTAGAATTGGCATTGAGGAAATAAAACTATCGCTCTTTGCAGATGAAATGATGATATACTTAGAGAATCCTGGAAAAGCATCCAAAAACCTGAAAACAATTCATAGATTTAGCAAAGTTGCAGAATATAAAATAAACTTACACAAATCATGAGCATTTCTATATATTACTGATAAACCCCATCAGCAAGAGATAAAGAAATTACATTTAAAATTACTGTAGACAAAATAAAATACTTGGGGATCTACTTGCCAAGACAAAATCCAAGAACTATATGAACACAATTATAGAACACCTCCCACAAATAAAATCAGATCTAAACAATTAGAAAAATATCAATTGATCATGGATAGGCCAAGCTAATATAATAAAAATCATAATTCTGCCTAAATTGAACTACTTCAGTTTCATATCAAACTACTAAAATATTATTTTAATAAGAAAAAATAAGAAAAAAAGAATAATAAAAATTCATCTGGAAGAGCAAAAGGTCAAGAATATTAAGAGAATTACTGAAGAAAAAATACAAAGGATAGTGGCTTAGCTGTACCAAACTTAAAACTATATTATAAAGCAACAGTAATCAAAAACCATCTGTTACTGGCTAAGAAATAGAGTGGAGGATCAGTGGAATAAATTAGATACACATGACACACTAATCAAAGCCTATAGTAATCTAGTATTTGATAAACCCCCAAACTCTAGCTTCTGAAATAAGAACTCATTATTTAACAAAAATTGCTGGGAAAACTGGAAAATAATATGTCAGAAATTCAGTATAAATCTACATCTCACACCCCATACCAAAATAAAATCAAAATGGATAGATGATTTGGGCATAAAGAATAATACTATAAGCAAATTAGGAAAACAAGGAATAATTTACCTATCAGATCTTTGGAGAAGGGAGGAATTTATTATTAAAGAAGAACTAAAGAACAATATGAAAGGCAAAAAGGACATTGGATTACATTAAATTAAAAGTTTTTGCACAAACCCAACAGAAACAAGATTAAAAGGGAAGTTGAAAGCTGGGAAAAAAAAATCTTTAAATCCAGTATTTCTGACAAGGGTCTCATTTCTAAAATATATAAAGAACTGTGTCTAACTTATAAGAATACAAATCATTCCCCAATTGATAAATGGTCAAAGGATATGAACAGATAATTTTCAGATGACGAAATAAAAGCCATTTATAGTTATATGGAAAAATGCTCTAAATCACTATTGACTAGAGAAATACAAATTAAAACAACTCTGAGGTATCACCTCACATATCTGAGATTGGCTAAGATGACAGGAAAAGATAATGATAAATGTTTGAAGGGTATGGGAAAACTATGACACTAATGCATTGTTGGTGAATGTGTGAAATGATCCAACCATGCTGGAGAGCAATTTGGAACTATGTTCAAAGAGCTACAAAACTATGCATACCCTTTGTCCCATTAATGCCAATGTCTGTATCTTAAGGAAATTATAAAGGAGGGAAAAGGACCCACATGTGCAAAAATGTAGTAGCTCTTTTTTGTGGGTGCAAAAAATTGAAAAATGAGTAGATGCCCATCAATTGAGGGATGGCTTAACAAGTTGTGGTACATGAAGGTAATGGAATATTATTGTTCTGTTAAGAAAAAAATGATGAATTAGCTGATTATAGAAAGGCCTAGAAAGAGCAAACTAGTGATGAGCAAAATAAGCAGAACCAGGAATACATTGTACACAATAACAGCAAGAATGTGCAATGATCTACTATGAAAAGCTTGGTTCTTCTCAGTGACTCAGTGATCCAAAATAAGCCCAATAGACTTTGGACAGAAAATGCCATATGCATCCAGAAAAAGAACTAAGGAGACTAAATATAAATCAACACAGGATATAGTCCTTTTTTCCCCCTTTCTCTCTTTTCTTTCTCTCTTTTTTTTTCTTGCTCTGATTTTTCTGTCCCAACATGATTCATAAAGCAATGTGTATTAAAAACAAACAGTACAATAATGAAAAAAAACACTAATGAGGCAATGTATATGAGAAGGCAGCTAGGGAATTGAGATGAGTCAGTAAAAGCAGTGAAGTTCTACATCATGGACTGGAATACTGTTCAGAATATGACTGGCTTCAGAATTTGGAACCTTGTTGAACCTAGTCATTGGATCCCAATTTCTTCCTCATCTGAATAGTAACATTCAAGACTAGGAACTTTGCTGAGCCTTTTGTTGGAGCTGATGATGACTAAGATGCAAGTAGTGGAGCAGAATCCAGGGGAGATGTATCTATCAAGGTCTAGGCTAAGGTTATATAGAGATGTGTGATCACATTAGTGTCCCGGAAGCCATGTAATATGAGAGGTTTAAGTTGTTCTTCCTTATGCTATGGCCACATGTTATCTTTATTTGGCCACTTTTTCCACTGATACTGTGTTCATTTTTAGAAGTATGCTTCAAATTTAGGAAGAAAACAATGCAGTGATACTTTTTTATAATGCCAATTTAGTAAATACCTTTGTTTTGAGTCAATTTTATCATCTAGATAACTAGAGAAAAGGAAAACACTAGAAGGGACTCATGGGTTATAGTTTTGGTGGTACAGAATCATAAATTTGGGGGTGGAAACCTCTCTAGGTGACCCAATTTATGAGTGTGAGTTAGGAGGGTAGCTTAAAGTAGTACTATATGTGCATTTTTGCAGGGCAAGAGCTATTATAATTAGGGGGATCTGGGTGGCCTTCACAACAGATGTAGCATTTTATGATGGAAATGCTAGGTAGCTTACTGGATAGAGTACTTGTACTGGTGTTCAGAAGACCTAAATTCAAATCAGTCCTCAGGAATTAACTGGCTAGTTAGTGTCCCTGGCCAATTCACTTAATCTCTATTTGCCTTAATCCACTGGTGAAGGAAATGGCAAAATGCTGTAACTTTCAAAAAAACTTCATGGCCACTATTGGCCAAGGTCATGTTATATATCTGTATATCTACCTATCTATCTAATCTATGTATGTGTGTGTGTGTATGTATATATATATATATATATATATATATATATATATATATATATATATATATATATATATATATATATATATATATATATATAGTGTGTGTGTGTTTGTGAATATGTGTATATATGTATGTACATGTATCTAGAGTAGCTATGTGGCAAAATAAATAGAGTACCAGTTTGGGTATGATGACAGGGTCATGAAGAGTCAGACATAACAGAAAGACTAAGTAAAAGCAAGTATTCTAAGAGAAATGTGGAGGAAATTCATGCCAGATATGGAAACAATCTGTGTAAACCCAGAGAAGCAGCAGGTGAAATCATGTGGAAGGAAAAGCAAATGGACCAATTTGACTTGACCACATACTTGTGAAAGAAGGTACTAAATAGTATGCCTGACAGAATAGCCCGGGGCCAGATTGGGGCCAAAGAACTTGTAATACCAATGTTAGAAGTTGTATGTGTTCTTAGAATCGACAAAGAGATATCTTGCTGTTTTTTTTTTTTTAAAGTAGGTGAGTGATTTGGTCAGCCCTGGACTTTAGGGATATTTACTATAATCTTGGTAATTGTATATAAAATGGATTGCATATATAACATACATGTGTATAGAGAGATATACATACATACACAGAAACATAATTCTGTTTCTAACCTTATAATTGCTCATTATCTGTACCATAATCTGAGTGATTGTAAATTTCTTTTTTTTAGTTTTTTTATTAAAGCTTTTTATTTTCAAAACATATGGATAGATAATTTTCAACATTCACCTTGCAAAACATTGTTTTCCAAATATTTTTCTCTTCCTTCCCTCCACCCACTTCCATAAGAAGCAAGTAATCCAATATCTTAAACATGTGCAATTCTTCTATACATTATGAATTTATTTTAGGAAATTCTGTACTGTTGATGTAAATCATATAATGCCACCCACAAAACGGTCCAGATGATTAATGTTTCTACAGTAAATCCAATGATCTCTCTTGCATTCCTTGCAATTATTTTTCAATGGTCAGCTGCAGCCTTATTTGAGCTGTTGAAATAGCTCAGATTATACAATGAAAGAAGAGAAGCAAATAGAAAATCAGGAGCTTAGCATAAGAAAAAAAAAGAATAGATTTGTCCTCAACCTAAGAACTTTTTGATAGAGATAAACAGAAATGAAATAGACTTCCTTGGGAAACAAAAGACCTATTACTGGAAGTATTCAAGCAAAGCATCTTTTAGAGATGCTGGAGAAAGTGAGATGAGCTCACTTTGGAATCTCTTCTGACTTTAAATTTTCCATGTCAGGGCAGCTATGTGGTATTGGGCAGTTAGATGATTCAGTGAATAAAGCACCAGCCCTGAAGTCAGGAGGACCTGAGTTCAAATTTGGCCTGGCCTTAGACTCTTAACACTTCCTGTCTGTGTGACCCTGGGAAGTCACTTTGCCTCAGCAGCAAACAAACAAATAAATAAATTTCTCATGTTCTTATGAGTACATGAGATATGAGATTCATATTTGTGATACATATAAAACATGATTATTTTTAAAACTAAAATTTAAATCTAATTTCCATTGTCTTTAATTTTAAGAATAAAAAATTAGATTTTTAATATTTTATGTGGTATTATAATTACATATATATCCTTTTAAGATTTGGTCATAATTCATACCTTGATCTCTATAAAATATATTTACATATTGCTGCATAGAAAAGTAGGAAAATGTTATAAAACTGACTCCAATGGATAAAGTGTTGCAATTTTCTTTTGCATTTAGGTTTGCAATGCAGGTTACTGCAGTAGCAGAAAATTGCCTTCTTACTGTTTATCCATATTTGGCATATCACTTTGATGATCAAAAAGTTATATTGAAGCAAGGTGAGTTATTTACTTTAGTATACTTTTTATTTACTAATATTTAAGAGATATAAACTATGCTAAAAATAAAAGAGAAATTCACATCTTAGCATTTTTCTATTTGAGTCCTCTTGATGGATTGTATAGTGTGAACAATATATACAAAAAAAAAGAGGAAACGGAAAGATCAATTTGAAAATTCAAAAAACCACCTTGAATAATGAAGATTGCTTCAGAGTAAATTATAGCCAAGTCTACTTCTTTTAGAAGTAATCAATAATTGTAACAATCAATGATAGATATATAAAGTCTTAAAATTTATAAAGTACATCATATATATTATCTTAATAGGGCTTCACACTTATTGAGGCAAATATTTTGGGTATTGTTGGCTCTTCCATGATGCATATGACCTTTTTCAGATGCCGCAACCTTTCTAAATCTCAGTTTCCCCATCTAATAAAGCTTGGACTAGTTGACCTCTAAAATCTCTTCCCACTCTTAAGTCTATGATTCTTAATGAACAAATGAAGAAACTGCAACAGATTAAATAAGTTGCTCATGATTACATAGCTAACAAGTGTGAAAGAGAAGATTTGAACCTCAGGTCTTTCAGTTTAATAGTCTATCCACTATCCTATATTACCTCTCAGAGAAGTCTGATTTGCTTCAGGGTAGCTATGCCTGTGGTGAATGAAATGAAAAAATTAATCTAGCAAATGAAAAATGGAATCTCAGAAAGGTAAAGTGACTTGTCCAGGATGATATAATGAGACACAAGTGTTTAAGGGAGGATTTGAACAAGATTTTTCTCTTTGAAGTTCAGTGATCTATCCATAATGCCACCTAGCTGACAGCCTTTGATTAGAGTAGGATATTTGTCTCCAATTCTGTTCCCTTTCCTGTGGTATTATCTTTCAATTTAATTCAAGGCAACATAGTGCAGTATAGTTAAAATTGTAATCAATTGATTTAGTAAACCTTTTCTAAATATATGCCAAGTTAATTAACTTTCCTGAACTTACTTTCCTCATTTTTATAATTAAGATTTTATCATTTTTTTTCCATAAGACTTTTCAGTATACTGGGTTGGGGAATTTTTATTTAATAAGAAACAAAACAAAACTAAAACATTCGAAAAATTCAAAAAATATGAAAAGAAAATGACAACCCTATCTTGAAGAAATTTACTTTCTAACAAAAAGGATATGATGTGCATACACATAATTATAATGAAAGATTGGATGTAATCAATGAAAAAAAGAGATTTCCAAGCAAAGTGTTGTTAGAAATTCAAGGAAGGAGAGATCACTTTTAGCCAAGAAGGGTCATAGAATCAATCAACCAATTAACTTATTTTACTAACTGGCATATGAGTGTGTTCCTGAAAGAAAGGAGGAAATTCAGCTTGAAATACATACAGAATAGACTGAAAAAGAGGAAAACTATGAGAGTTTAGTGTTATGGAAACTGAGAGAAAAGAGAATCAAGAAAAAAAGTGATCATTAGTGCCTAGTGTGGTAAAGAAGTGAAGAAATAATACAATAGAAAAAAGTGATAAAGAGGTGATAAAGAGGACAATATGAAACTTCATGAAAGTCACATCAGTAACAAGTTAGTGTATAACAAGATTCTTCAATTTGTGTAGGGGAACCAAAAAAATATTACCTACTTGGATGGTAGAAAAGTATGTTTGGTGAGTAACTTTTTATATCATAATTTAAGTCTTAGCTTATAGTAACCTCAAAGAGTTAGTAAGTATTGGATTTTAAACTTTTTAAAGATGATTTCAATTATTGTTCATTATTATTGTTATTTCTGCTTTTTTAGTATTTACATTAAATGCTACATCAAATATAATTGAATAAAATTAACAAATATTTTTTAAATATCTATATAATATTGTACTTGATGCCTTAATATTTAAGACAAACTTTAAAATATTTCCCTGAACAGAAAAAAAATGTGATAAAATATATGAAATAAAACTCAATGTGAGTGCTAAGTAGAGATGAAAGCACTGAAAAGCCATATTTAAGTCATATAAGAAATATTTCTTGTTTTTATTTATTCAGAACACTAAATTAGAGTTGATGTGAAAATCCAGTTTTTTTAAAAAGCATAGTGTTAAAAAGTTAAAAGTGATTAAATAAAAATAACCACTTTTTCTTGTAGAAATAAGGTGGTTTTAGTTATATGAGAGCAGTATATGATCACCAACAGAATAAAATTGATATATATTAATCCATAAAAGAAAAATGAATGATTTATTGTTACAAAAAAGAGTTATGTAGATACTCTTAATACTTATTCCAGAACATTTATCTGACTTGATGCTGTGTAATTTATTTTTCATAGAGGAAGAAAAACAGTCTTCTCCTTCAAACAAGGAAATGCTGAATCCCACTTCTCTCCTAAGAACACCATCTCCCATCCAACCCCCCAAAACCGGTACTAATGATTTTGAATTGCACCATCAAGATTCTCTTTTCAATATGTTATGCAAAATGCTTACTTCTATAACCAAATCTATATAGCACTAAATTTGTAAATTCATCTTTTTTGTAGTACAGCTCACAATGTAGTTTGAAAAAAATTATAGTCAGTTTTCTATTATCCTCCGATGGACCATATGTTCTTTGGATTATTTCTATTGACCAGGGCTGGGCCATAGATTATGACTCTATGTGTGCATATTGTGTGTATGTGTGTGCATGTATATATGTAACTATACACATACATATATACATATATATATAATTTTCAAATAATAAACATGTTTGAAATATTTAAAATGCATTATTTGCTATTATCTATCATTTCTGCTATTTTTCTTGAGTGTGGTCAATTAAGTATTGACTATAATTCTTTCTTTGAATTGAGCCAAGTGAAATTAATTAAGTTCAGTATGTATTGTTTCAAATATAGTTTTTAATATTTTACCCTATTTGAAATAGTTTCTTATAAACCAAATGCCTTATTATTTTAGTTAAAATAGAAGTGTTTGTGTATTTGAAAAAATTCCTGCTAACATTAATTTCTAATTAATGTTTTATCCTGATAGGAATTTTATAAAGAGTTAGTTGACTTATATTTTCAAAAAAGTGAGAAATGTTCTTTGGTGAAAATGTTTTCACATCACCTAAGGATAAAGTGTTGTTTTTTTTCAGTCACAATCCATGTGATTTTATATCACTTTTGCTCAAAACTTTAAAAAATATTTTGTTTGTTTTTCAGGTTGTATTAATTGGTTCAAAATTTCTACTGAGTGAGCTGAAAATAATTTATAGTTAAATGGGAACAATACAATATTTACTTTTCCATAAATGAGCCAAATTCTGTTAAATAATATTTTGTTAAATAATGTAACAGTATTGGTAACAACTAATAATTTCTATTCCTGCCTTTGAGTATTAAGTAATTCCATTAATAGACAATTTGTCTTTTTGAAAATACAGGGCTTTGCTAACTTTTAATATGTTTCATAAATATGTTTGTTGAAGGAAACAAAAATTCTTTAACAGGTAATTGTGAATTTTTAGGTATTGATGTGGTATATAAAAAATTACCATTGCAAGGAGGTGAAAAATCAAAGACAGAAGAAAAAGAATATGTGGATGTGAAACAAGGACACCATTTTTATCCTGGTGAAGACAAAAAGGAATATGTATTTTTTGAGAAAGTTGTGAATGCTGTTCAGATGTGGTTTAGTCTCTTTGGTTGGTCTCAAGGAGCCAATCCTATTTCTATTCCAGACAGTATAAGAAGGTGAGAATAATTATGATTATGCAGTTACCAAGTTGAACTAACATAATGAACTACAAACTTATATGTATTTAAAATAAAAAATTATTTAAATATTATATAATACATAAACTATATAAATAATAATAAATATAGAATAAGTGAATAAATTATAGGGTAGTTAGGTTAATAAAATTATATATATAAATATATATTTATACTTAGCATGAATTCAGCTGTGTGGGTTAGCATTCATAACACTTATATTTTCCATAATATTATTCCCTTAACAGCTATGTGGCCTTTTCCAACTCACTAAACTACTTTGAATTCCAGTCTATTAAAAAATCAATTTCAATTAATGATATTTAAATTATTTCCTGAATCTAACAGCCTATGATTGAGACCTTTTAGTGTAGTAAAGGTTCGCTTTATTCACCTCTCTAATGATATAAGAAACATGAGAAATGGCATGCTTTCCCCATATATTTCCTATATATTTGTTCATGCTGTCTAAAATTCCACCATTACAGATTTACTTCTTTGAGTTGATATTGCTGGTTCTAGAATCTTCAGTCATTTAAAGATCTACACATAAAAGGATTTCTTTAGGAATATAACTTGATAATCTTTGAGAATTGCTGTGGCCAAAAATTTAATTTTCTTTTGGCCAGTGGTGTCAAATGCAAATACAAACAGAAGTTACTAAAGTATTTAGTATTATCACATTTAACCAAGAGGAAGTCTTTTTCACTTTTAAGCAGTTCTAATGGAACTCACAATTAAGTGGGAGAAAGCCCTTTTCAATTTTAAATAATTCTAATTGTTTGGAAAATTTTCCTTAAATCATTTTAGCCAAGGGTAGTAGTGAAACTTAGGTGTGAGCTAAGTTAGCACTATGGTGTATAATGCCCAAGTGGATTTTATTACTTTTACCTGACTCTTAGTGACCCTATTTGGGGTTTTCTTAGCAAAAATATTAGAGTGATTTGCCATTTCCTTTTTCAGTTCATTGTCCAGATTAACTGAGCCAAATAGGATTAAGTGACTTGTCCAGATTAAAAAATTGTAAGTGTCTGAGGTTGGATTTGAACTCAGGAATCTGACTTCAGGACTAGCACTCTATTGTGCTAGTGCCACTTGACTTCTCCACAAAGAAGTTTAGAAATGAGCTAATTGGATGACATTCAAGGCTGTATCTTGGATTCTTTTGACATGTTTGAGAACTTAAGATTTAGCACTTTGAGATCCAATCTGCTTTTCTCCGGAGCACATAGTTCTGTCTTCTGTTGCCATTTAAAACAAGTCTCTTACCTATTCCACTTGATAGCCCTTCAAATAATATCCATCATCTTCACTCTTAAGTTGTTTCCACTCTAAATATTCCAAGTTCTTTAATTATTCTGTGTATATCATAATCTTAAAGTTTTTCATCTTCTTGGTCATGCCTTATTGAAAACCTTATGGATTATCAATAGTTTTCACAAAATGTATCATCTAAAAAGCAACACAATACTCTTAAATAGGGCAAAGTACATCAGAACTGGTGCTTCCTTAGTCCTAGATCCAATGCCTTTCTTATTAAAACCAACACTCCTATTAGTCTACTCAATTCATATTTGTCTCTAAGCCCACTAGAGCCCTGTAGAAACCCTGTGTTCGACTCACAAAGGGAGAACCTTTCATGTTTCCTGTTTAGTACTTTTCTTCGTGTCCCTCCTGCCTTATCATTTAATGCTTACTTCTTTTTTTTTTTTTTTTCTCCAGCTAACTTACATGTTTTGGTAATTCTTTTGTTTTTGACTAAAAGCCACCTTTTGATGGCTTTTCTCTGCATTTGTCTTTGAAGTTGTGAACAAATCAGCTTTTGGAATTTTCCCCAGGTCTAAGTCAACCCAACAGTAATCTTCACAACTTTAACATTTGATATTGGTGTATATGTAAAATAAGATATTTCAAAGATATAGAAAAATCATTTAATACAAATTATTACTGATCATAACCAAGCTGTGCTGTTTGATTTTTATGATGATATTATATTTCAGCTATGTTTGAAAGCATTCATTTGCAAGAACAGATTTGGTCTGTTGCAAAGAATAGCTTTAGTCTATGAGTGAAGAGGACCATACCTTTGACATATGAAAATGACGTGACCTAGAACAATTCACAAGCTCTCAGTGTTGCAGGCATCTTTTATAGATGACAAATGGCAGATTAGTTGCTTCATTGGTAGAGTGGTTTCTTTCACAAATAATTCAGCCCAGGCATAAATAAATGATTTTATTTGTTAAATACACAGAAATAAATGATTTTATTTGTTAAATTTGCTAAAGTAATATAGCTAATGATCAGGATGTTTTAGGACAATATTTGGTTTTTATTTAAAACTAAAATGTACTGTTTTTCTTAGGGATGTATCTAAAGGAACATTATCCCTATCACCTGCAACAAACAAACCAAACAATACAAATGGTGACTTTGACAGATATAATAAAACTATATATGACATGTTATTCTACTTGAGTGGACAGATGCTACCTGGAGTTTCAACAACTCAGACATTACCTGTTGATGATACTGAGAGAGTGATCCACCTCCATTGGCTACATTCTACGCTTCTCACCTTCCTCAAGTAAGAATCTATAAATGATGCCTTAGAATCAGTAAGTAGATGATGATTAGGAACTTTTGTTTCTTTTAATAAAGGTGTTCTATGGTATTATATTTTCTTCTGATTACCATGTAATTATTTAACAGCCAGTATACATACATACATATATATATATATGTTAAATATGGTACAGAATAATTTATGGAGATTAAGAAATACATGTTCAAGGTACTAAATATCTTTAAGATAGATAAGGCACATTGAACAAAAATGAATTTACTTTTAACCTATGCTCTCAAAAAGATATTGCTAATTCAATCTATGTACATGGATTGTGAACAACCATAAAGAGTATTAATATTAATGCATGAAATGAGAGGAAATTTTATGCACAGATAGAAAACTTAATTTATTGCTATATTGTCTGTTTTCCTGAGATAGGTTAAATAGCAAGTATAGGAAGCTAGGAAAAATGGTGACTAAGAAGAGTATAGAATAAAGTGTTGCAAATTTAGATACTTTGAGTGCTTTGATTGCTTCCCTTTTTTCTGTTTTAAACATTTTTTCACCCCTCAACTAGAGTGCAAGCATAGAAAATAAAATTTTCTTGATTGAAAAATAAACCTAAAACTTGTGGTATGTATTGTCTCAGATATCATTCACTGAAAAGGGACAGATGTCTTCAGATGTTAACATTGCAAAAACTACACTATGCAAAAGCCCACCCTAAATCTCCACAGCATATTTCTGTGATTATTCGAAAGAAATCAAAGTGAGATCATCTCTACATCTGCTATGATATTTTTCATCATTAAAATTGATTTTCTTTTTAAAATAATAATATCTCATTTACATAAGCCTTTTGGCTTAAAAAACACATTCTCCACATCAACCCTATGATGTAGATTGTTTCAAATATTATCTCTGTTTTCAAATGAGGAACGTGAGGTTCAGTGAGATCAAGTTACTTATCTATAGTCAATTGAGAACTTCTAAGCTTTAAGTTTGCTTTTTGTCATGTGGTGACAACAAAATCAATTATAAGTCACAAGATGCCAATTTGATTTTGTTCTTTTTCTATGAAAAATGTTTAGATGGGATCTATTGACCTGAATATAGACTGCATTTCCTTCTCTCCTCAATATCTGATTTGTATAAAAGCTGAGAGTACCTTATCATTGGTTTAATTTTTTAGTGCATTTTTTCATAGTTTTACTTTCTAAGAAATCTCATGGTAAGGCATGTCTTACTACATTCATGAATAGACAATATTTGCCCCCAGGATGGGTAACTTAAAAATATAATATGATGATCATTTCTTGGAATAACAATGAACTTGTTATTATCTATCCTTTATCCACAGGTAAATCATGTTTGTGGGATGAAATTCCTCAAAGAATTTCTTTGGCTATCTTATTTACATACAGTTCAAGTTAAGGGTCAATCAAAGCTTTTAGGAAGCAAATCATGTATTTTATTCAGGTTTAAGCAGTGGTCATGGAGGACTCAATGTCAAAACTTTAAAATTATTAATATCTTTTACTTTTTATATCATCTTAAATTTCTAGTAGATCCTTCACTTATACCCTCCTCAGTGAATTGTTCCTGGTTAAAAAAATTAAAGGGAAAATAAATCAATTCAACAAAACATAAATAGATCAAGTGAATCTGACAATATATGCAATATCATATACCCATAGTCTTTCACCTCTGTAAAAAAGAGAATTTACTTTTCCACAGTCTTTCTGGAGTCAAACTACATAAAATTTTAATAGAGGTAGCATAGCATAATCTGAGATCTATGCTATCTTGGATTGAAGCATAAATATATTATTCTTCTACTTTGTAGATAAATATGTAGTTGTAATCATTGAGTCATAGACTCTAGTAATACATAAATGCTGATTGATTTAAGAATTTAGGGTTATTCTGAGAAAAGAGCATCATGAAAGTCCTATGATCAGTAAAAGAAAATCCAAATGCATAGTAATAGAGGTAGGTATAGAGCATTATGACTCTTGCAGTCAATTCACTGTCTTCATTTTCTATCTGGCTGCATTACTTTAATCTTCTTCATAAATAACTTCAGTATCCTGAAAAATCACAGCAGCACTAGTTCTCAGTAACCTTTTCCTTGGAACTCCTCTGATTAGAAGGCAGAGCACAGAGCTAGGATTATGCACGGAGCCAGCTATTTGTCTCTTCATTTCTTACATTGTTGTGCTCCCTTTGGATTTTTTATTATGCTTCCGAATAGAAATTTCCTTTCTTCATCAAGACCTCTTTTTCAGTTTCCCTTTGTGGGTTGTATGTACTGATTGAATTGTAAGCTTCTTGAGGATGCACATTTTTTTTTTTTTTTTTTTTTGTATTTATATCCCCAGTATTAAGCATAGCGGACTGTACATAGTGAGGTACTTTATAAATGTTCATTAACATTTATGACTGAAAGACAAATCATAGGAAGGGATTCTTTACCAGTATGCAAAGTTTCTTCTATAAATGGTTTTGATCTGGAATAATAAGTAATTGGTATTTCAATGCCTTTTGATGTTTTAAGATTAAGAACAGATCTTGCATTGAAAGATAAAATATCAATGGTAAGATTTTCATCTTAATATACTAATAAAACTAGTAAATAAGCATCACTCTCTATATGTTTGAATTATTATTTCCCTGGATCCAAAAGAAGTGACTAGTAGGCATTTACCTTTTATTCAGATTGTAATTCCTTGAGAATAGGAAGTATTTATTTTAGGGAGTTATGATCATGGATTTTGCATTTCCCTTTTCCTTCCCCAACTCAATACAACATAAATGCTTATTGGATTAGGTTAGACTGTAGTTCTGGAAAATATCCTTATGTTGGCAAAATCGGTTGTCATAGTTTTCTCCTGATAGCCACGCCGAGCCAGCAAAAGGCAACAGAAACCATTAGGTTTAGAAAAAAAAATTGAAACTCTGTTATACCTCTTGTTTTTTTCCCTTTAAGATATCTCTGATATACTATTTAGTAAAACTCCAAAAGAACTCTATGGAGCTGGAATGAAAAGATTTATTTTTGATTCCTATAAATATTCCTGGTTTTCATGAGGAAGGCCTAGATGTGGAGCGAGTGACACTAGAGAGAGCTCAGCTCTAGTTCTTTTGTTCTAAATATGTGCCTTGATTATCTTTTTCTCCCTTCTGGTAACTTAACTATTCTATATAACGGGATTAAGTGATAAAAGCATTGAAAATAGGAGGAATGATTCTGGTGTCCCCTTGTAAATACCCAGTTCTCAGCAAACCACCTTGAGAACCTGTTGACCACTTTTGTTGGATTATTTTAATGATATAAATAATGAGTTCTTCTCTCCTGGTAATGATAAAAGACATGCCTTTGTGAAGGTTTCATATGTATTTCATTCATAGATTCAATGTCTCTGTTGAAATCTTGTGTGTTGAGATGAGTATATAAAGATAAATGAGGGATAATCTGCATAAAGTCTTTCTCTGCCTCTCTTTGCCTCTGTCTTTCTCTGTCTCTTTGCTTTTTCTCATTATGCTCTCCTCTCCCCTTCCTTTTCCTCCTCTTCCTCTTTTTCTTCCTCCTCCTTTCTGTTTCTCCCTCTCCCCCCTTCCTTCCCTCTGTCTCCCTCCCTCCCTCCCTCTTCTTGCCTCACTCTCTTTCCTTCCCTCCTCTCTCTCTCTCTCTCTCTCTCTCTCTCTCTCTCTCTCTCTCTCTCTCTCTCTCTCTCTCTCTCTTCCACTCTCTCTCTTCCATTCTCTCTCTCCCTTTCTCTCTCTCTCTCTTCCATTCTCTCTCTTCCATTCTCTCTCTCTTCCATTCTCTCTCTTCCTCTCTCTCTCTTCTCTCTCTTTCTCTTTGTCTGTCTCTGTCTGTCTCTGTCTCTGTTTCTCTCTCTCTCTCTTCCTCTCTCTCTCTCTCTCTCTCTCTCTCTCTCTCTCTCTCTCTCTCTCTCTCTCTCTCTCTCTCTCTCTCTCTCCTCTCTCTCTCTCTCTCACACACACACTAGTTTCCATAATTAATAGATTAATTAATTATATTTAATTAATGAATTAATGATTCATTACAAAATTAATGAATGTAAAGAGCCAGGATCAATGTTTTTATTGAGTGATAGTCTCACATCAGCAACTACCTATTGGACATATAACAAGATGCTAAAACTCAACATATCCAAAACAGAACTCATTATATTTTCCCTGAAACCTATTCAACTCTCAACCCAAATATTCAATTGATTGCCAAATCTTGCCATTTCTTTCTCCATAAAATCTCTTACAAATTTTCCCTATTTCAGGCCCTAATTACCTCTAGTTTGGACTGTTTAACTTAACATCTTGAAATTGACAATATGGTTAATAAAATTGGTTCATTAATCCAGGATGTGTTTAATGCTTGATCCTGGAAATTGAAAGCTTAAATTCTGAAAACGACCATGTTTATTAGTTATTCTCAATGTGAAAATTGACACACTTTTACTTCTTGGTAAAAGCAAAAAAAAGTATAATTATAAATTATATATATATATTAATTATAAAAAGTATAATTGTTTCAAGAAAATTAAAGGAAAATTATTCTGTCTTTTTTGGTATCCAGGACTCAAGGCTTTTCCCTCCCCATTCCATCTTCCTCACAGTTGTCACAGTGATTTCCCTAAAGTGTAGATTTTATTTTTATCCCCTATTCCCACTCAACAGTCTTCAGTGGATACCTCTAAGATCTAATATCAGCTCCCATATTAAAACATCAAACATCTTCACAACCCAACTCTTTTATGCCTTTCTATTCATATCACACACTATTCCTTTTCTTCCACTATCTGAACTCTATTTTTCTATTTGCTGTTCTGTATGCAAGATGGTCCACATGTCTTAGTTTTCATTCTTAGTGTCCTACATCCTTGTAATGTATTACATGTATTAAAATCTCATTTCCTTTAAAACTCAGTTGAAGTCCTAGCTCTTTTAAAGAAGTATTTCCTTTCAAGTGCTATTACAACCTCTGTAAATACCTGAATTTGCACTATATTTTTTCGTTATATATTTTTTAGTCTATATACTGTCTTTCTCATTAGTACATAAGCCCCTAAAAGGCAGGGACTGTACTACTTTGATCTATATATCCCTTCCATAGAACACAGTGCCTTGAACATAAAAGACTCTTAAATAAATATTTAGTTGACTACTTAATCTTGAAGACTCCATAGTGACTTCAATAACTTTGGGAATAATATTTGCAAGAAAACTCTTGGAACATTATCTTTTCTGATTATTAAAGCAAAATAATTACATCTTAACTTACATCTTGTACTCACAGTAATTTGTGAGTATTACTGCAAATATTGTGGCAGGCAGAGATAGCTTGCTGGTATTCTTTGAATGCAGTGCAACTTTGTGACTTTAGTATTTTGCTAATCTGATGCCAAATGACAGAAACTATTAGAACAACATGGAGACTTCTTTCTAATGGCATTCAAAAGTCCAACTCACTCAAAAAAGCTTTATTTTGAATTTGAACTTCATGAAAAAATTGTGTATGTTGAATAGTAATTGGAATGCCAGAGTGATCTAAAGATATTGGGGAACATGAATTTCCTATGGTCTTTTGACTCTTTGTAAGATTTATCTTATAGACAGTGTTATTAGAAACTGTTAACTAGAAACTTATTACAAGAAAATGTTAATTTAATTTTTTTTGACATGAAGCCATGTTTTCCAACTGACTAGTGAGTTGTTTTCAGATTTTATAAACATAAAAATTAGTTTAACTAAGAGAACTTTAAGTAGTCACTGCACCTAAAGAGCAGTATTAAAATATGGTATTAAAAATGTCTAAAAAAGATTTTTGTACTTATCACATAAACCTGAAATGGAACAAGCAATGCCTTTACCATCCTATTGATCCCTTTTGCAAGATATAATCAGTGATGCTTAATGGTGCTTTTGAAGTTCTCTTAACTATTTCAGAGTTTATATATAGTAGGGGGTAACAAAGAATTCTATTATGCCACATATGAGTCCCATAAATAGTTTAGAATATATTTTAATAGCGCCATCTATTTTATTTCAAGACAGAAACAAAGTTTAATTCAGATGAGCCATATGCTATTTAATGTAATAAGGTTTTTCAATTTACCCCAAAGTAGTCTTTTTAAATACAGAACTGTTCCTTTTCCAAGGTGAGAGTCATTTGTAATTGTTTACTGTAATCTTTGAGAATGGAGTTTACAGTCTCCAAAATCATCCAGATTTTTATAGGATCCTATTCCTTCTTGCAAGAAGGGCTTGTGCTTGTATATCAGTAACAGTTGAGGATAAAGTAGATCTTAAGAAAGAAAATAGTATTTTATTACTGCAAGGTCCATTTTAGGCAAACACATATCCTTGAAAACACTGTAGCACAAAACTGTGGGACCTTAAAAAGCACAAAATTCTGACAAGAAGCCACATGGAACTCTCTAGATTATACCATAATGCCCCTGGGAAAATATCCATAAGAATATATGATTTTCGCAAAAAAATGCTTCTTTTAGTCATCTCACAAATTATATTTTGAATAAGAGATTCATTCTGTTAGGATTTGTCAACTATTACCATACTATGACTTCTCTCTTGAATAAAATAGTTATATAATATTAATTAACCAGTGATTTGAAATTGTGATCTAAGAGTTACTTGCATTATTACAAATCTTTTAGTTATTCTTAGTTTCAAATAGTAAGCAGTCTGGAAGTTATTATTTCTAACTAAAAGGATTAAGAAGCTCAAATCCTACTAGATATAAGGAAAAGTTGACTTTTTTTAATGAAACTTTAATTCATTCTCTTCTTATTAAGCTGAAAAGTCTTTACTTAGAAAGAAAGTAGAAACTTATATGCTTTTGACAGTTAATACGACACCTTACAGCTGTGCTGCTTTAAAAATATTCATAGTTAAGTGAATTATGTGTATGTGCATGCATATGCATGCATGGACATGTGTGTTGTGCAGATACATGTGCACCAGTGTGAATTGTGAATATATGCATGCATATGTGAGAATACATGTGTGCAAATGCTCCACACATAAAAAAAGGAATAAAGAAAGCAAATTTCAAAATTGCATCGTTAATTTGCTTGGTACTTCCCTTCGTTATGTTACCATTACAACATTATTGTTGGCAGTGATCCCAGTGACTTTGACATTGGTATGGATGATTTCTGTTCTTTTGTTTTATGACTTGAGAATGTAGATATGGAAAAGCAGTTTCTGAACTAAAGGCAGGCTGCCCAGATTTATTTGTTCTTTTTAGCAGCAAATATAGGTCTCTTAGGAAAAACTGACTATGATGAAAGTTCTTAACATCTTAAAATTGCCAATATGGTTAATAAAATTGGTTCATTAATCTAGGATATATTCACATTTTGATCCTGGAGATGGAAAGATTGGATTATAAAAATGACCATTCTGATTACTTGTTCTCACTGTTAAATTTGACACACTGGAAAGTAAAATTACACACTTTTGTAAAAGCAAAAAAAAAAAACAACTTATAATTTTGAAGGGAATAAGATTTTTCAAATGTGGAATCAGATACTATTATATATATAAAATCATAGTAAAACCAATTATGGATGTCAACTGACATTAGTTTTATAAGCTATTGATCTGCCTTATTTGTCCAGTAAATTCAATTCTGAAAAAAAATAACTCAGCCCATAGTATCATAGAATGCAGATAGAAAGGATTAGTGCAAAAGAATCAAATCACATTAAATAAACTTTTCCCTTATACTTCCTGAATTTTAAAATAACTATGAATATTTTAAATGTGCACATACATGACATGATATGTGGCATATACAAGATATGTATAATTATTATATTGACATGCAATACATAACATTTTGTATATTGGCATATAGATACATGTATAGGCATTTGTGTATATATATATATATGTATATACATATATATACACACATATAGATAGTACAAAACTATATATTTGATTGTTCTAATGTCCTGCATTTTATATGTAATGTTACATACGTGTTTCAAAATATTAATATCTCATTTTTATACTGAATAAATTATATAATATAATATTCACATGTAGAACCAAAGCAAATTTCTCAAACCACATGGGTTTTTTGAAATCTAATGCTTTGAGAGATTATATCCCAGGCTTTGAGAGGCAACTTGGGATAATGAGTGACTTAGCAGTCAAGACTTGGGTTCAAGTTTCAACTCTGTTACTAGGTATGGGAACTCCAAGCAAATTATTTAATTTTACCATAAGCAGTTTTCCTAAGCATATGGATTGTAGCATAACTTATGGTTTGAAATAGTTAAAAGAGAATTTCTGATAAAATAACATATTTTGACAAAAAAGAAAAGACTCTCAGGCTAACTTTCGAATTAGGATGACTTTTATTCGAATTCTGTCATTGACATATAGTAGCTATGTGATCATGTCTAAGGCTCCACATGATAAACAATTGATCTGAACTAGAGAAATGCAATTTTTCCTACCAGAAATTCCCCATTTCAATCATAAAGCATAAAGATCAAATAGAACTGAAAGGAAACTCAGAGACCTTTAGTTTCATTTTCTCATTTTATGGCAAAGGAAACAGAATGACATATTCAAGGTCAAGTTGGTATTTATATAGAGCTTTAAGATTGGCAAAGTGCTTCACAAATATTATTATCTCATTTTATTCTCCAGCTCTTCTCTAGCTTGATAACATTTCTCATATTACCCACAATCTCACAGAGATGTTTGACAATGGTTTCATCACTCACATTTACAGTTTTTTTTTTTTTTTTTTTTTTTTTAAGTACTCCAGAATATAGTTTGTCATAGTATGGATTGAATTTACTGAGGACATGTAGGCACTTTCTCTCTCTCTGTGTTTCTCTCTGTCTCTCTTTCTGTATCTGTTTCTGTCTCATCCTCTCTGTGTATCTCTGTCTCTGTCTCTCTGTCTTTTTTCTCTCTGTGTGTCTCTGCTTTTTTAAACCACATTTCCCTTCACAAAGGGACTTTTTGTTGAAGAATGTCCTCTATCAATATATGTGAGTACAATTTTTGCCACATATGAGTCTAGTGAGTTGGTGGGGGGGGGCTGGAAATATAATGTGAAATTGTGATAGATAATAATTGAATCCCTATTTAATTCAATCAATATTAATCGTTTAGATAGGATTCCATTGAGGTGATGATTATAATTTCTGAGTGGAGGCCTCAGAATTATGAATTAGAGGTTATAAATTTACTTGTTTAATCATAAGAAACATAAGAAGATCTCTACCCTTGTTTTTCCTTGTTATGGTGACCAAGCTCAGTATAACAGAAATGACTGTATTTCATGGAAAGTCCCCCAGCTATTTTTGTTGCCCCTTTGTCACCCCTTTATTCCCCAGGATGAGGAGATGACCATGAGTTAAAGAGTGACTCTGATTGCCGCCTGCCTTTCAACCAGCCATTTAGCCCCATGTAGATGTTTTGACATGTGTTTATCAGTCCAGCCCATAGGTGAATTCATCATCTTCCTGATAGGTCAAGAGAAGTCTGTTAAATCTCTTCATCAGCCTGTTTGTCAACCAATAGGATTCTGTATTTTGTGTAGAATCTCTTGAAGGGCCAAGGGCAAGGTCTAACTACCTATAGAATAGTATTTTTGCCCTGCTCCACCTGTATTGTCTGGATTTCAAGCATTATGAAACAGGTCTTGGAGGAAAATCTGAGGTCCACTTCATTAGAGGGGACCATGTTGATTTAGAGCTCTGTCTCCGTGCAGACTGGATAATGTTAGAATCCCAACAATATTCCCAGGACATGTCAGAAATAAGGCTTGAACTCAGGTCTTCCTAACTTGGTCCGCTTTTTTTTTTTTTTTTATCCACTAAACCACTCTGACTCATAATTGTTTATTTATTATCTTTTTATTTAATTAACCCATATTTGAACTCCCAATTAATGATTTCATCCCTAATTGAAAGGTTGCTCTTCAGATCTAAACTTACAAGGCTTTCTACAGCAGGGGTCCTATCAAACCATCCCCTTACACAAAAACAAGCATAATATGTACTTAGATATTTGATTTTAAAAAATGAAAGTTCTTAAATTCATCTTTATTCCTTTTAAATTTTACATTATTAAATGGGGATTATTTTTCCAACTTGCTGTAATCTTTTGAAACTTTGATCTATATGTAATTTAATAGTCCATCTAAATATTATTCCAGGACATTGGTTAATAGGTCCAAAGGTCAAATAAGTCAAAAGATAAAATGTGAAATTCTTTTTCAAACTGGCCTCCTTTCTGTTGCTCATCACTCCATTTTCTATGGCTGTGCTTTCCTATTAACTGGCGATTCTCCATACACTCATTCCTCCTTCTGCCACATAGAATTTCTTTCTTCCTTCTGTACTCAGTTCAAGCACCGTGTTCTACATGAAGTCGTTCATGGTATTCTCCCTTCTATTAACTATTAGTATATTCCCTTCCCTAATTACATTTCATTTAAATTTGTTTTGGTGTTTATTCTCTTTATACTTATTCTATGTGTATGTACATATGTGGGGATAGCTTGATGGCTAAGGGAATAGAGTGTTGGGTCTGGACAGGAAGACTTAACTTCAAATATAATTTCAGATACTTACTAGCTGCGTGATCCTGAATAAGTCTGTCTTAATCCATTAGAAAAGGAAATGACAAATCATTCCAGTATTTTTTATCAAGAAAATCCTGTGGACAGTATTAGCATGTTATGATCCACAGAGTCATGACTGAACAACACACACACACACACACACACACACACACACACATATATATATACACATATATATGCAATACACACTTATGTAATGCAATATAACAATGCATACGACATATGTAGAAATTATAAGCATACACATAGCTATGGACCTTTTAAAGACCTTTAAGCCCCCCTACTATATATGAATATATATATATATATATATATATATACATACACACATACATTATATAGTATAATGCACATATGCATACATACACACATATGTACTTTTGACTCTTCCAATACAGTGTAAGCTTCTTAACTGTAGCAACTATTTCATTTTTTTTGTGTTTGTCTTCCCAACTACCCAGTGCCCAGGACATAGTAGGTACTTAACAAACTTAATTGGTCATAGAGAACCTTAAATCAAAAGAACTAAATCCATTGTGTTATCCTCAAGATTTTTGCATTATCAGAAACTTTATCTAAGTTATTGATAAAAATATAAAAAAACACAAGTTCAAGTATAGAGTATATGGGACATTCCACTAGAGAATTCCTTTCAAGTTGACTTCAAGATACTTAAGGCTGGCCATTCAATGAATTATAAATCCATCTGCAATAGCCCACATCTCTCCTGCATTTTTTATATTTTTTAATCAATAACTTGGATAAATAAACTTTCTGAAGATACAAAAAAAATGATGAATGGCAGCAAAATCATATCAAATGAGTCCAGTTGCAAGAATGGAGGTTCAGTGGAAAGAATCTGGCTTTGGAGTTTGAAGATCTGACTCCTGATAATTGGATTATTTTGGCCAAGATTCAGAACTTTTGGGGGGTTTTAGTTTTGTCATTTATAAAATAAGGAGATTTTACTAGATGGTCTCTTAGGTCCCTTTAAGCTATACATTTAACCTCCCTACCTCATTCCATTCTCTGCTCCACTCTTAAGTTGATCTTCCCAAAGCCCAAGTCTCTCTCTCTTAAATTAAATTAAATTATTAATTATGATAATAAATAAAAATTTCAATTAGTTAATTAAAATATTATCTCTAGGGTAAAATAGAAAATTCTCTCTTTAGCCTTTGAAGCCATTCATGACCTAGTCTTTATTTTGCCTTTTCTGTTTTCTTAAACCTATGCCCCTGTGTTTGCTTTGAGATCCAGAGTCACTGGCTTCCTTGCTTTTCCTTGAATATGACATTCCATTTCCTGCCTCCAAGTATCTTCTCTTATTGGCCCCATTCCTTGAGCTCTTTTTACCTCATCCAGCTCTCTTTCCTAGGTTCTCTGGCTTCATTTCAGTTCCTTAGCTAATATCCCATCTTCTGCAACAGGCCTTGATCAATTATCTTTAATGCTGAGACATTTTCTCTATTGATTATTTTTATTTTTTCCTGTACATATAGTGCTTTTTTTATAGCATATCCCCTACTAGACTGTAAGCTTTTTGAATGTAGAGGCTTTTTTTGGCCTTTCTTTGTACCTCAGAGCAGGACACACAGTAGGCACTTAATAAATGCTTATTGACGTGGTTTTACTTGTGATCTATGATCCTTTGACTTTTATATGTTTTATTTGGAGAAGAAAAGATTTAGAAGGTTACATGATCATCTGTTTTCAGATACATAAAAGGTATTATATAGAAAAGGGAATAGATTTGCTTTTCATGGTAACAGAGTTAAAGATTAGAAACAGGTTAAAATTACTAAGAAGCAGTTAGTGCTTCATGAGAAGAAATAAAAATTCTAACATTGTGAAATTATGTAAAGTAGAATGAATGGAATGAGGTATCCAGTTATATTTCTTGGAGGTCTTTAAGCCAAGCTTAAAGATGTTCTACAGGGGATTCTTCTTCATGTATAGGATAAATTAAGTGATATCTGATGCTCCTTTCTACATCTTAAGAATTTTGGATTCTTTTAGTATATAGTTTTCCTGGACATGGTAACTTCTCAAGCCTTTCTAGAGCAGTAAATTTTTGTTATAGTCTCCCTATTATCTTGGGTTTCAATTCCCTATTATCCATTTTTACTCCCTTTTTCCAACCCAAAAATGATTATTCTTGGTAGGGAAAACAAAAGTGAACTCTATCATCAGCTTTCATTTACCAGTTATTATTATCACATTCACCTCAATTATGGTTCCATCTTTTTCTGAACTTTCTTTTCCTTTGTATAGTCCAAAAGAAACCAAAACAGAACATTCCCCACAACATTCACCCTAAAACAAAAAAGCCAAAACACTTAGCAATCCTCTGAAGCTTATTTTTATATTCTGCTTTTTTCATCATCCAAATGTATTCAGCTTTCATAACCTAACTCTTTCATTTTCTCAATACAATTTTGTTCTCCTTGTGCATTTAATCCCCTTTTATTCCTCTTTAGAATATATTCTTCTGTCATCAGAATTAATGGAATACCATTAATCTTTCTCTGATACTTTAGGAACATTCTTTCCCTAAATCTATAGGTGCATGTTAGACTTTCCTGACATTTTTTCTTCTCAGTTAATCATTTTACTTCAAGCCTTCCCATCGAGTCTACAAGAGTAATCGAGAGAATCAGGGCCAGAACAATAGTTTTTCATATTTCACATTTTTCTTATTTCTTTCTTATTATTTCACATTTTGAATAATGAAATTGTCTTTAAGGGAGGATAGTGATAGGAATTATATCTGTGATTTATTAGTATAATGAATTCCCTGTATGAAAAAACTTCCTCTGCTGATTCAGACTGGTGCCTTTTCTGCAATGCAGGGTGCTAGAGAATTGTCCAAAGCACTAAGAGGGTGTATTTGGAAACAGGAACAGCAGTCTGGGAGGGAGATGCTACCACTCACAGGTCCTTTGCTTATTCCTTACTGGTAGCAGTTAGTCAACACCTATTGCTGGTGGCGATGAAGAAGGTAGACCTCTTTTCCACAGTAATTTCTTCTTTTAATGATAGCTGCAGTGGCTAGGCTAGAATCAGATTGTTGGCCTAAGAGATATCATTATTTTAAAGGTTCTTGGGTTCTGGGTCCTAGGCTGTCTCCATCACAGCTTGAAAGGAAATAGTGGTCAAGGTAAGTGGTTTGACTCACCTGGTGCATGATGCTACCTGTTTGTCATGTAGAATGCCCCATTACTACTTGGAAATAACTGGATAATTGAAATCCCACATATTCATTTCATCATATTTCCATGACCAACTTATAATCTGTTTCCTGTGTGCCTCAACTATTTACTCCTTCTGTCCAGTTGATCCATTGAACTATAACCAATAAACAGTATTCTTTTATTTTGTCTTTTGATTTTTTCACCCCAATGCTCTCAACTTGTAGTTTCTTAATTTCTGGCATTAATATATCATACCACTCTAACTTTATTTTGGTATTGTTGAATAAAAAATATACATAGTCTTCCAGAACCATATTCCATTCAAAGATCCCATTCTAGGAAAGTGAAACATCTTTTTTATATTAAGATCTCCAATATCTTTGATCTGATTTTATAATATTTTCACTATTTCTTGCTTTTTCTCAGTTAATGACAGTAATTATTAAATATTATATGAGAAGAGAATAACAATGGCATAATTGATCAATGAAACCCAAAATTGATTAACTGAACCCGAAAAATCTGGATTTAAACCCCCAGGAAAATGATGAAATCATATATCTGAATGAAATAAAAAAATAACCAAAAAAGTAAAAAGAAATTATGAGGATGATGATGGCAGTAATAAAAACTGTCATTTAAACAGCAGTTTTACATTTGCTGTCCTATGAAGCAATTCTTGTTTTAGATACTTAAAAAAAATCCATACAACAGCTCTGTGTGGTATGTATCATAAGTATTTTGTTATCCTCATTTACTTATGGCTAAAAAAAAATCAAATGCCTTCTCTAGAGTGATATGGCTCTTGCAGTAGGATTTGAACTCAGATCTTCCTGATTCCAAAGATGGGATACTACCTTAATAGATACTTATAGATTTATTGATAACATTATTTAAATTAAAAATCTTTGTATAGTTTTTACTTGGAGATGGATATTTATATTTTATAATTAATTTGATTAAATTTAAAGTACTCTATTTAAATGTTAAATATTCTAATGTAATTATTTGTTTTTAATTAAAAAGTTAGGTAGTTTACCAAAATACTAAGTTAATTTTTTGTTTTTTAAGAACTCAAGGAGCTTGCCTTCCCTATATACTTCCCGAGTTTCTACTTGAACCACAAGATTACAAGAAATGGATTAAAATCAAAGTAAGGGGAAAATGGTGTTTGGGAAAAGTTTACAGAAAAGTGGTCTGTCTTAATTTGTTTTGATCTATATCTGGCCACTGGACCTCCATATGGCTCTGGAGGGGAAAGTGAGACAGGTGACCTTGCACAGTCCTCCCTCACTTAAATCCAGTTCACTTGAATGTCATATCTTCCCCCTCCCTGATGTCATGGTTCTCTTTGAGAA
Organism: Sminthopsis crassicaudata; assembly: GCF_048593235.1. Taxonomy (NCBI): domain Eukaryota; kingdom Metazoa; phylum Chordata; class Mammalia; order Dasyuromorphia; family Dasyuridae; genus Sminthopsis; species Sminthopsis crassicaudata. The sequence goes on from NC_133619.1 coordinate 279,430,038, forward strand.
TGAAGGACAAACAACAATGACAATAGTTGTTATTCATTTGAAAAAAATTTCATAACCAATTGCTAATAATCTTTTTATTCATTTAATGTAAAATGGAATTGATGATGGCATTCTGTTCCTGAAAGTAATGTCATATCATAGACATTTTAAAACTTGCAATCATCTTTTCTCTTGCTACTTTTAACTTAAATATTTTATATACTATTTCTATGCATAAATTAATTTGTGTTATGAGTGAGGACCTGAGTGTGTGTATTGTGTGTATGTATGTGTGTATCTACATGAGCATACACCATTTAGAGAGGAATAATTTTATTTTTATATTAATTTGGTTTGTAAAATTAACTTCAAAATGTTTGTCCACTTATAACACATTCAGTTTAAGAAATCAAATATCTGGAAGAAAAAAGATATACAAGTCAAAATGGAATTTCTTAAGTTCTTCCCAGTCTAGCTCAGGCTTTATAGACTTCACATATTTCCCTTCATGCATTCTATTCCAGTAAAACAGCATGCTGTTCATGGTGCATGACACTCCATTTACACATCTCCCCAGTCTGTTCCCAGTACTTAGAATTTACCCCTTCCATATAGAATATCTAGTTTCCTTCAAAGCTCAGCTCAAGTGCTACCTCCTACATGGTGGTCTTCCTGATCTCATAACAAACTGTCAAGGTATCAGGTATTCCCCTTAACATCTAAATGACCTTAGGCAAGCTTTTCAGTTCTCTGAGGATTAGGGTCCTTAGTTTTCTCATATGTAAAATGAAGTATTGGAAATGATGACATTCCATTTCTCTATTATCATATATACCTTAAAATTGAAGATATAGATATAATGGTATACAACATAATCATGCTGTAGTGCATTTTTTAATTTTTAAAATAAAATTTTTTTAAAATAAAAATTTTTAAAATATATTTAAAAAATAAGCATATTTTTTAATTTTTATTTTTGCAAGGCAATTGAGGTTAAGGGACTTGCCTAGGATTACTCAACTAATAAGGGCTAAGATTCTGAGGCTGACTTTGAATTCAAGTCCTTCTGACTCTAGAACTGATGCTCTATTCACTGTACCATTTAGTTGCCCCTTTATTAAACATTTGAAATATTATTTGTAAATTTTTATTTTTTAAAGGCTGTAAGTGAAGACGAATTTGACAATACGCCAAAACCTGTGAAATATAATTTGATCATTGAGGACTCTAAGTTTGAAACTTTGAGTAAACGTGTTTGGACAGATGTGTTACTTCAGACATACAAGGTAAAATTCATATACTGTTAATTATTATTGTCATTAGATTATTATTGGTAGAGTCCCTGAAACTTTGCTATAATGCCACCCTATTTATATTATAGTATCATATATCTTCCTCTTCCATCTCATTTCAGTAATTTATCCCAGCCTAATATATATTCCATAATCCAAGTTTGTTTTTCTCATCTTTCCCTTTACCATCATCTTTACTTTATTTCATATCGGTATAATTCAATTCATTCCAGCTAGGTTTTAGAGGTAAACAAATGATTGAAGTAATCCACACTGAAGCTGGTTTAAATGTTGGTTGTTTACACAACTAAATTTCTGGTAAAATTTCAGGCAGAAAAAAGGAGATATTCTTGGGCAGGTAGACTTTTTTTTTTAAACCACAGCAGTATACCCAATCTACCCCAAAGACTCACTCTGGAAGGAAAAATGATCAAATACTAAGTTGAAGGGATTTTAGAATATATATATATATATATATATGTGTGTGTGTGTGTCTTTTTTCCTTTCTTATCTCCCAGGCTGAGTCAGCCAGGTTAAGGTTAGAGCACTGGACTTGGAATCAGGAAGACCTGAGTTCAAATATGACTTTAGATATTATCTGTGGGATATTGGTCAAGTAACAACCCCATTTACCTCATTTTCTCATTTGCAAAATGAAGTGGATAAGAAAATGGCAAAGTAGAATCTTTGCTAAGAAAGCCTCAGATGGGGTCATGTAGAGTCAAACATAATTTAAACGACTGAATAAAACTAACAATCACAATTAAGAAAGTATACCATTTACTTACAATATTTCTTTTAAAAAAATGAGCATCTTTTTTAGGGGGTTGGGTTAAGTGACTTGTCCAGAATCACACAACTAGTGAGTGACAAGTATCTGAGGCCATCTACTTTCCCCCAAAATAAACATCTTTAATTCCAGATGAGCTGGATTTGTAGTATTCATAATTTGGTGCTACAGAGGATCACAAAATAGTGAAATTCTAACAATTTCTGGCATAATATTTACCACTCTTTAGACATGACTTCTGTGAAAATTTTATTTCCTTAAATAACTTAAAACTATAAATATGCTGATAACTCTTTTTATCCACTCTGCTAAAAACAACTGCCATTATGTATCCATCTCTTTTTATTGGATTGTCATGTAATAAAGTAAGAACCATGGGAGGGTATGTGTAGAATGGGGTTAATTTTATAAATTTTATATATCTTTTTAATATATTTTATATATCTTTGTGGTATTGTTTATAATTTTAGTAAAAGTTTTATTGGTAGTAAAGTAAATCTGTATTGACTTAATTTTAAAAATGATACTTCCCTCTGAAAATGCCTATTTAACAGTGTTTTCTGTTCTATTTATTAGTTATACCCTTTCCTTCTGTAATTAATTTTATCAATGAAAGTGAAGTAAGAATAATCTATTGGGGAAGCTAGTGGTGCAGTGGATAGAATATTAGCCCTGAAGTCAGGAGGACCTAAGTTCAAATCTGGCCTCAGACATTAAATATTTCCTAGCTGTGTAAGCTTTGGCAAGTCTCTTAACTCCAGAGGAAAAAAAGTAATTATTATATTTTTGCTGCTTACATAAAACTTAAAGATGGAGTGAAACTAGTTATCCAGAAAACGTAAGAGATGTGTCTTTCTGGGTTACTAAGTTGTCAAGAGAGTTGAACTTTTATCATGTTAAATACTATTTTTTAAAAAAATATTTTTGATAGATAACTTTCTAAAGTCTTTTTAAATAAAAATTTGGAGTACTGGTCATAGAGTCAAAAAGACTTGAGTTCAAATTTTGCCATAGATACTTAGAAGCTATGTGACCCTGAATAAATCACTTAACTTGTTTGCATTAATTTTCTCAATTGTAAAATGAGGTCACTCAGAACATCTACCTCCTGGAGTTCTTGTGAGGATCAAGTGAGATAATGTTTATTATTTTAATAGCATTTTATTTTTTCTGAATATACATAAAAATAGTTTCCAGTATTTTGTGTTCAAAAATTTTTCTTCCTCCTTTAACTTCTCCCTCCCCAAGATAGCTAACAATTTGATATAGGTTAAACATATATAATCCTTTTAAACATATGTACATATTTGTCATATTGTATAAGAAATATAAGACCAAAAAGGTGAAAACACAAGAAAGAAAATGCAAGCAAACAAACAAAAGGTAAAAATACCACTCTTTGATCCATATTTAGTTTCCATAATTCTCTCTCTGGATGTGAATGACATTTTCCATCTCAAATCACCACATTGCTGAGAAAAGCTAAGTCCATCACAGTTGATCTGATATCACATAGTTTTGTTATTACTGTGCACATTGTTCTCTGGTTCTTTTTACTTTACTCAGTATTAATTATTGTAAGTTTTCCCAAGTTTTTCTGAAATCAGACTGCTCATGAGATAATGTTTATAAAACATATAATATGACACTTGATACTAGCTATAGTTATTATTATTGTCATTAATTAAACATATATTTGATCAGTCACTATAACCATCAGTTGCTTTCCTGTGTCTTAATAAAATTATGTCTACATTTCATTATTTCTTTATTCCTTATTTCTATTAATCCCTTAACTTTATAAAAGTTGCCATATGTATTCCTCCTCCTATTCACCTATTAGAATCTAATTTCTTTTTAAGCTGAACTCAAGTGCTGCCTTCTTAAAGAAGCCAATTCTGATTTTTTTTGAATTGCTAGTATACCACTCCTGAAATAATTGTATATATTCCATATTCATCTGTTAATATGTTATATATTCTAATGTAATATAAGAGCTTATACTTTTTATTTGTATCACTCATACTTGCCATAATTCCTGACACACAATTAATTTCTTGATAAATGATTACTGATTATAACCATTAAATTGTAAAGTCCTCATTATATATCTTTTACTTTCTTTGATATTCCCAGTGCTTAGTACAGTACCAGGAATATAATAGGCACTTAATAAATGTTTACTGATTGATTGCTACTAAAGTATTCAGGTATTGCAGTAAAAGATCCCAAATCCAAATCACTTCAGATTTTTACATCTGCTTTTTATAGTTTTATTACTACCTTTCTTAATGGGAGTTTGGTTTTTGTTTTCTGATTCTTTTGTAATGCCTGAACACTATAGCTAGTAACCCTTTTTCCCCTTCTAGCTTATTGTTTCTATTTTGTTATGGCTTAGGAATCAATCATTTTGTGGGAAAAATATGAATAAATTAAGTTCTATGTGATAATTTCATCTATGGGTAACATGCATTAATTTTTGCACAGACCTAAGGATATTTATTTGCTTTTCATGCTCCATACATCCCACATTCCAGACAAGTGAGGATTCCATTCATCTAAGGAATGTCAATATATGCCTATTTATTCTCTATCAAATCCTACTGGAATAAAATAGTTTCATGTACTATTTATTCCATTTTCTTCAACTCAATTGAAGTGGTTAAGAGCAGTGGACTTGGAGTCAGGAAGAGCTGAATTTAAATCTTGCCGAGCTGTATGATTCTGGATAAATCACTTATAACCTCCCTCAGAGTCAGTTTTATTATATATAAAATAGGAATAATCATAACACTTAGATTATAGGTAAGAAAATTAAGTGTTATTTTGAAGATCAAAGGAGATTGAGAATGATTAGATAGGTAGGGAGAATCACAACTTTATAAATGCTGTCTTTTCTGTTCACACATTACTATATCACTCCTTCTCCTATTACTATATCACTCCTTCTCCTAGCTATATTATAATATAGTATCATTCTCAGTCTCCTTTGCTATTTCAGCATACAGATTTTGCTCCCTTTGTAATTATGGGCATTTCCTAAGGCTCTGTTCCATTTTGCCTCTTCTTTATCTCTATATTCCCTTAATCAGTGATCTCACCAGCTCACATGGACTTAATTATCAACTATCAGATGACTCCAAAATGTGTATGTGTGTGTGTATACACATATATATGTATATGGCTAGTGAGCTTCTAAGGTAACATTTGAACACAAGTCTTCAGGATTCTAATTGCAGTGTTCTACCACTTTCCCCCCTAGTTGTAAATGTGGGTCAGTCTCTTCTATGACCTTCAATCCTACATCACTTTTTGCTTCTTGGATAATTTAAACTGGATGTCCTGGAGATATCTCAAAGTGAAATTATCCAAAAGATAACTCATTTTTCTCTTCCCCAAACCTGTTCCTCTTTTATTCATTCCTGTTTCTGAGAAATGTGCCATTATTTTTCCAGTTTCCCTGGTTTGAAACTCTGTAATTATCATTAACTGCTGACTCTCACCCACATACCAAATCAATTGTCAGATCTTGTTCATACACAAAATCTTCTTCATACACAAAATCTCTTGCATTTGTGTCCTTTTTACTCACATTGCTCCCATCTCAGTTCAACATTTCCTGTCAAAACTAGTGTAACTGCCTCTTAACTGATCTCTCTGCTTCAAATCTTTCCTCATTGCAGTCCAAACTCCTTGCTGTTGTTAAAGTGGTTTTCCTTAAACATAGTGAAAGCCCTTCCACTCTCCTCTTCAATCAGTTCCACTGGTTCCTTATTACTTCTAGAATCAAATATAAGCTCCTTGGTTTAGATTTTAAAATCCTTGACAACCTGGTGCCAATTTATCTTTTCAGGCTTATTGTACATTATTTTTTCCTCTTACACTCTCTAATCTGAACAAACTGGCTTCCCTTATACATGACATCTTAATTCCTTTCTCTGTAACTTGGCACTGACTATCCCAAGTGCCTGAAATCCATCCCTGTCTCATTTCTGCCTCATGTAATTCCCTGTCTTCCTCAACACTCCAAACAAATATTAACTTCCATTGACATCCTTTTTTGATCCCCTCAACTGCAAATATCCTGCCTCTTAAATTACTTTTTACTTGCATATATTTATAGATGTCCTTGTTTTCTCCCCTTGTATGTGAATAGAGAATGTTTTATGCTTTATTCATATGAACCCAATACCCAACTGTATAGTGATTAATTGAATTTTTGATTGAATGCTACTTCTAGGCAGCCTCCTTTTGAAGAAATTGTAGAACACTTTGCATGAATGGGAAAAGGAAAAATAAATTTAAAGAACTGCTCATGATGGGACAGAGCCCAAATGGCAGAGAAAAGGAAGGGACTCACCTAAACTCTTCCAAATTCCTGTCTAATCAACTTTAAATAACACCTCAACACAAATTCTAGAATGGCAAACCCATTAAGGTGAGGCAAACAATTTTTCAGTCCAAGACAGCTTAGAAGCTAGGCTGTAAAGGTGTTATCACACTGGGGTAAAAGTAGAGAACAGTCCAGCATAATCACAATCACAGTCACAGGAAACCAGCAGTAGATGTTGGGAGATAATTGAATTAGAAAGAAGAAAAGCAAAGAAAAGAAAGAAAGGAAGGAAGGAAGGAAGGAAGGGAAAGAAAGAAGGAAGGGAAAGAAAGAAGGAAGGGAAAGAAAGAAGGGAAAGAAAGAAAGAAAGAAAGAAAGAAAGAAAGAAAGAAAGAAAGAAAGAAAGAAAGAAAGAAAGAAAGGAAGAAAGAAAAAAGAAAGAAAGAAAAGAACAGAACAAAAAAAGTTACTATAGTGATAGGGAGGATCAAAACACAAATTCAGAAAAAGAGAACAGAATCAAAATTGCTACATTAAAAGTTTCAAAATAAGATGTGAATTGTTCTCAGACCCAAAAATAATTATTGGAAGAAATCAAAAAGAATTTTAAAAATCAAATAAGATTGGAGAGGAAAAATTAGAAAAGAATTGAGAATGATATGAGAAAATTGTGAAGAAAAAGTCAGTTTGGTAAAGGAGACATAAAAAAAAAACTGAAGAAAATAATTCCTTAAAAAACAAAAAACAAAAAACAAACAAAAAAAAAAACCCAGAAAGGAAGAACAAAAATCCAGGAAAGAGAAAAAAATGCCTTACAAAAGCAGAATTGGCCAAAAGGCTTTTTAAAAGATGGAAAAATTCACTACAGAAAAGAACTCCTTAAAAATACAATTGGCCAAATGAAAAAGGAGGCTCTAAAGCTCAATAAATAAAACAATCCTTTAAAAATTAGAATTGGGCAAGTGAAACTAATGACTCTATGAATAAATAAAAAGAAAAGAATGAAAAATAGAAAACAATGTGTGAAATATCTCATTGGAAAAATAACTGGAATTTTGGAATTGGAAAAATGGAAAATAGATCCAGGAGAGATCATTTAAAAATTATTGGACAAACTGAAATCCTTGATAAAAATAGAACCTTGCTGTTATATTTCAAAGTTTTTTTCAAGGAAAACTGCTCTAATAGTCTAGAATTAGAGGACAAAATAACCTACTGAAAGAGATTTCAAAATGAAAACTCCCAGGAAAATTAAAGTCCTACTAATCTAGAGCTTCCAGGACAAGAAAAATATATTTTCTAAGCAGCAAAAAAACAATAACAATTCAAATGTTGTGGAGCTGTAGTTAGGATAACACAAGATGTAGCAGCTTCTACATAAGGATTTGAGGGTAAATATGATATTCTAGAATATAGAGGAGCTATGATTACAACCAATAATTATTCAGCAAAATTAAGTATAACCCTTCAGGGAGGAAATGGAAATTCAATGAAATAGAGGATGTTCAAGCATTCCTGATTAAAAAGCTAGAATTGAATAGAAAATTAATCTTTCAAATACCAAATTGGAGTGAAAAATAAAATGTTATCATAAAAAAAGAAGTCATAAGGAATTCAATATGTTCCTACATGGGAAGAGAATAGTTGTAACTCCTAAAATTTTATATATTAGGATAGTTAGAGGGACAAAGAACATAGGCCTGAAATAAATATGATGGGATGATATGAAAATAAAATTAAAGAGCAAGAAAGAGGAATGCATTAGGAGAAGGGGAAAGGGAGAAATAGAATAGGGTAATTTTTCTCACATAAAAAAGAAGTTTGAAATAGCTTTTAGAGTAGAGGAGAAAATGGGATGATGGCCAAGAGCCATTCTTATTTGACTTGGCTCCAAGAAACAATAACCCAGATACTCAGTCAGGTATGGGAAATCTGTCTTAACAAACAGTAAATTAGCAGGAGAAAGAAAGGAAGGTAGAAAAAGGGAGATAGAAGCCAAAACAAAATACTTGAGAATGTACAGCATGAAAAGAGAAAGAGAAAGTAGGATTAATAGGGGAAAAAATAGAATGGAGGGAAATAGCAATTACAACCATAACAAAATATTGTGGTAAGTTTTTCTTTTAAAGGCCTCATTTCTCAGATATTTAGAAAAGTGAATCAGATCTTTTAAAAATAAGAGCCATTCTTCAATTGATAAATGGTCAAAGAAAATAAACCAGAAGTTTTCAGATTAAAGTAATCAAAGCTATCTACAATTATGTGAGAAGTGCACTGAAGGACTATTAAGAGAGAAATGCAAATTAAAGCACTTTAAGGTACTACCCCCATAGTCACTGGAGTGGCTAATGTGACAGAAAAAAATTACAAATACTGAAGAAGGTGTGGGGAAATTGAGATACTAATGCACTGGTAATGGAATTATGAATTGATTCAACCATTCTATAATGCAGTTTGGAACTATGGCCAAAGGGCTAAAAACACATACATACTCTTTTACCAAGCAATCCCCCTATTATGTCTATATTCCAAAAAACAAATGGGAAAAGTTCCTATATGCACAAAAATATTTATAGCAGCTATTTTTGTGGTGGAAAATATTTGGAAATTTAAGGGCATGCCTATCAACTGAGGAATGGCTAAAAAAAAAGTTATATGTGATTGTTCTATAAGGATTGATAAACACAATCTCAGTCAAACCTGAATGACTTAAATGCACGGATATAAAGTGAAGTGAACAGATCTAGGAGAACAGTGTACTGTAACAGCATATTGAACAGTGTATTGTAAGAGCAATATTATGTGATGTTCAACTGTGATAGATTTAGTTATTCTCAGCAATACAATGATCTAAGACAATTCTGAAGGACTTATAATGAAAATGTTATTCATCTTCAGAGAAAGATGTGGTAGATGGAGAGAATTTAGAATTAAAATTTAAATAATTTAATATTAAGATTTCTTATATGTAATTGGGGAAAATATCAAATAAATAATTTTTAAAAACCTGGCGATAGCAAATAAGATGTTTCCAGATCTCTATTAAAAAGGTAAAGTATAAAATGTACATTCTGTTTCCTTCTTCTTTGCCAGACTAATGTGTAAAGTAAAAATTTCTGTTGATGTATAATTAAACATATCTGTCTCTGTTACCCTATAATCTATAACAGTACATTGGATATGATAGATGGACACTGGACCATTTGTTTGTAGGATTTTGGGAAATGCCCTGATGTAATCTAGGGACAATGTCATTGGCATTTTTCTGTCCTACTATTATAATAATCTTATCAATCAATCAAAAAATATGAAATTATTTTGGCATAACTTATTCTTGAGGGACATTTCATAGTACTGATCATTTTTAATAGAAATGCTCACAATACCATCCCTTTAAACATACTAGCATTGTTTGCCCTCTTACCATCTGACTCTGTCAATCACCATTCACATCTCACCACCTGATTTATCTTCTTCTATTTCCTAGATGAAGATATACCTAGAGAAATTTATAGAACAAACCCATTTGACTCTCTACAGAATTATAGTGCATAATCTCAGCTGAGCCCTTGCTATTGCTTAATAATGCTACTTTACTTTTATTGATTCTGTATAATTGCCAATGGGAACTCTAATAAACCTTTTTTTTTTTCTTTTCTTTCCCCAAATTTTACCTTACTTAAGATGTTTTACCTTCTTAAAATAAAGGTTATTGAAGTGAGCTCCTCCATATTTTCTCCATTATTACTCACTTTCTCTTCCTCCATCAGTCAAAAAGCATTGAATAAACACCTACAGTATATCAAGCACTGTGCTGTGAAGACTTTATATCTTATCAGGGGAGATCACATATGTGAATAAAAATGAAGTGTCTATTTTCACTCTCTCAGCTGATGACTTGATAATTCCTGAGAAAACAGAGGCCACTATGAGAACTGATCTTTCTGAAGTCAGCTGTATACAACTCCTCAACTTAGCCATTGGGGGGAAAAGACAAAGGGATGAGGGGTTGTTTCTATCTCAAACATCAAAATGATGTTAACTGGCTCTGCAAAAGTAAGTCCTCTGAGAGCTTACCAAATCAGTGGAACTCTGTTGAAGGAAGAGCTAAAGACTTTCTTATTGTCAGTTATGGTTCCTAAATTTTTAACCTTCATCCCAAGCCTTACACATCCTGCCTCCTCTATTATCCTGATGAGATCTGATAGAGGAAGACCTGGCTCTTTAAGAATGATATTTTGCTTGATTTACCAACAACTTCATGCATTGAGAAGGACATCTGCATGTAGATGTTATTGGTCATTTATAGTAACAACCATATACATTGTAAGTTTTTGGTGGGACTGAGTCCTGGCCAGTGCATGTAGCATGACCATGAGCAATATAGAGTATGTGAGAGAGCCTTGGGTGACTGGGTGGATTGTATCTTCATTTATATTTATTTCATGGCTGTGGCTCTGCCCCTGGCTTGGTCTAATATCTGCAGATAATAAGAAAGGACAATCCATCATTTTCCCCTTTTGTGTAAGGATCAAGGAAGGAACTTTGCTGATATTAATTTCCACATATGGTTGTAAAACATTTTAATCCCCATCAGAGACATTATGGATCTTCTGCTGAACTGAATAACAAAGCTGATGGCCTAAAAATAGAATTTGAGAAATTGAGTTATTACTAATATGGACATAGGATCTGTAATGCTGTTTTGAGGAGAGCAAAGGAACACATGATTCCCCTTAATTTGGGAAAAGGAAGCTCCTTTGGTCCAATGTTGCTCTTTGTTAGAATACCCAGCTCTGAAAGAGCTATCTTGAATTATTCCATGCTTCCTGACCTGCTTTGTAACTGCATATGGGGATTGTGATTATAATTTATTGTCAGTAAATGTTTAATTTGTATACCTAATTTATATATATATATGGTGGGGGTCACAAATTCATTTGGTAAAAAGGAGTTGTGAGTGGAAAAATTTTAAAAAGCTTTGCTCAAGCTATGCATAATACCCCTACTAAATGCTTTTTTAATGTTGTCTTCCCCCCATTAAAATGTGAACTCATACTTGTACCTCAGATCTTAGTACAGTTCTTGGCACATATAGAAGGCTGAATCTCTCAATCTCTTTCTTTCTCCCTCTTTCAATGATAGATATAGATAACTGGGATTATTGAATATTGAAATGGCTCTTGAATCACATCTGTGGCTTATCTCTGTATATGTATAGATATGTATGAATACAAACATTTTTCTTTCTTTCTCTTTCTCTCTCTCTCTACATAATATTAATACTAAAGTAATTCTATATGAAATGTAAATGTCTTGAGGTTCTATTTTTGATTTTCAAAACCCAATATCTAACTTTGTACCAGATCATATGATCTCTAATAAGGGAGTTGGGATCAATAACAACTATTGGGATCAGTTAGGTCACTTTGGAAATTTTATGGATTAGAATAAAGAAGGCAGAAAGACCCAATAATTGGCTTAGTTAGAGATTCCCTACATCAGTAAAATTTAGGTCTTGTATCCTTTAAAATTGGGTAGAGGCAGAGGACATACAGGATGGTGAAGGATCTTGTTATCATTTCATGTGAAGCTTGGTTACTTAGCCTGAAAAAGAAAAGGCTTTGTGTAAGTATGGCATAAAAACTGACTTTAAATATGTGAATAACCACTAAATAGAAGAATAGTTATAATTAGTTAACTTGGCCCTCGGTATTTAAAAGTAAAATCAATAGTTGGGAAATTGTACCAAGGAACATTTAGACTTGATGAAAGACAAATCTTCTAAAACTAGACATTTCCAAGAATAGAAGAGGCTGCCTCAGGAAGTGTTGGGTTCTCCTTCATTACAGCTCTTCTGCTAAAGAGTAGATTGTTAGCTATGCTGTGAGAGAAAGTTTGTTTACATTTCATTTGCAGCAGATCCTCCTAATTCTGAGCATCTGTAGTACTGTGACCCTGCTGGTTGCAAGGTTTTTGGAATCTGGCCATTATTTTCTGCATTGTACCAGTGGTGACTCACCTGCTTTCATTGTCAGGATTATGAGCCTTCTCTACTTTGCTATGTGGATATCTGACTTAAGTTCCTTATAAGACTAAAATTGAAATTTTAACACTGCTTTCTATTTGCCTATTAAGTCCTTAGGAATGAATAAGGAAAATCAAATGGGTAATTTTTGAAACTCTTGTATTCCATTATTAATAAAGAATGAATAATAAAGAAGAAATAGATTTATAATAATACCCCCATACATAGACATCTGGAAACCCTCCCCCTTCCTGAAAAGTTTTATGGGAAGAAGGGAAAAATGAGTAAATGAATGAGAATGAATGGCAATGCATTTATTAGCTGCTTTACTCTTGTGCTAAGCACTTGGAAAACAAATACAAAAGTAAAGACAGTCATTATCCTCAAAGAGTTTTGATTCTAATGGAGCACAGTGCCCTGGGAAAGTAATGGAAAGAGAGGGACACTTAGGTCTGGAAAGTTATAGGAATGGGAAGTAGGAGGAGAGTAGAGAAAAATGGCTTCTGTACCACTAAAAGAAATTCCATAGCATCTTAAAATTCGTTCATTTTATTTGCAAGGAGCTCTCTCATAGAATATATTTTTATTTTCCAGACATATTTTTTGGTCTAAACTCAGTCATTGACATTCCTAAATTTTAAGCCATCAAATTAGCCAATTCTTTGTCTTAATTCTTACTTAGCCCTTAGTTATTGAAAGGACATTGCCACAGATAGAAGCTTAGGAAATACTTTAATTTTGAAAGGCCAAGGCCACCTACTTCATCCTGGACAAACAACAGTCATCTTGACTTATGTCTTGCTCAGTAGAATGTGATAATTCTGGAAGAAAGAGAAAAGCTGAAGACTTTACACAGCTCTGCTTCACTTAAATCCAATTCATGTGCAAGTCAAGATGTTACCTTTGGGATGCCATTGATCCTCTGAGAATAAAGAATTAAAGATTAAAAGCTTAAGTCTAGAAGAGGCAAGCATGCTAGAGCAGTAGTGGGAAAAGACAACCTACCATTAAGAGATTTTTAAAAATTAGGCTTGATAGTTTGAACTATTCAGAAGTGAAATATATCTCAGGAGATAGTGGATTTCTTCTCATTGGGGTATTTGAATAAAGGCTAAATGATCTTTTGGGGGCACATTATAGAGAATATTTTAATTCTTTTTTTAGATATATGTTGAACTAGGTGTCCATAATCCTCCAACTCTGCTTACCTGAAAGTCAAAGAATTATGGAGTTTTATTTAAAATGTCTCTTATTTATTTATCTCTTCTAATCTTTAATACTTTGTTTAGAGATTCCATTAAGTAAAATAGAAAGTCCCTATCTTTGGTTTTGTCTTTATAATCAACTAATGTTTTTCTCTTGATATTAGAAACTGATATGATACTCTTATTTATGAAGTCAGAAAATTTTGGCCTAAGTAAACATTATGTAATTTCCTGACTCTTCCTTTGATATAGAATGCAATTTCCCTGTGAACTAAAATTATCTTTCGATTTCTGATGCTCTTGTCAAATACAAAATTTATAGTGAGTTCTCCTTCCCTGGAGGTCACAATATTGCACATACTGTATCATGCTTTAGAAAGGAGATGAACTAGATGGCTCTGAGATCACTTCCAACTGTTAGATTGTATGACAGAGAGTCCATCTTGTCTTCAGAGAAGATCCATTTCCTCTCCTCATGAATTAATAAACATCATAGTTGCTCAGGTTCTCTTCAAATATTTTCTTTGCCATCTTGTCACCATCTCCAGATTTTCTGAAAATGATCTTTTTTCTCTTATCATTTCAGGTGCTTGTTCTTTCTCGGATAGTACCATTGAATAGCAGTAGCATCCCTGTCATAAACATTCAGAATTCTGAAAAGAATAACCCAGACTTTTCTTATAGTAACATATACTCTAAACCTGAAAGGACTGTTCTTAGTTGGATGAATACAAATTATGAGAATACTAGACGCAAGATATGGAAAAGTTGTGAGAAAGGTGAGTTGATTACATATATATATATTATATGTGTATGAATATGCATACATACATGAGTCTATGCATATATATATACATAAATTTATATATATATATGTGTATATTCACATATGTTCATTTAACCATTTCATAAAGATTCTTATCTATCTCTATATATTACTAAACATCATATCCTCTAGATTTTTAAAAAATATTGACTTGCCACCTTATCTTATACATATATACATACATATTTAACCAATTATTTATGTAGCAGAAGAAATCAACTGCAAAGAAACTAAGACGACTTCTAACTCTAATCATGTCTGTTCTGAAAGACAGGTAGCATTATTTTTGAGTTGTGACTCAAACTAGCTGTATGATTTTTACAGTCACCCTCTCATCTTCAGTTTTCTCATCTATTAGATGGAAATAATTACAGCTTGTCTTGATTATCTTACTTGGTAAGTGTGAACATTGAATGAAATCACATATATGTAAGTCCTTTGCAAATTGATGCTCTTTGTAAATATAAGATAATATTATTTAATGTTATAATTTATTTTATTTGGGACATAATAAACAGATTCTGCAAGTGCATTTAATTATAAACATTGATTTTTTTCTAAATTTGTATTTTTTATATTCTACAAAGTATACAAAGGCAAATTTGAGAATTAATCAGAAAATAATATAGTATATAATACTATACTGTTGTATCTGTAGTTAATATTATTTAATTCAAAAAGGCTAAAAACCAAGACTAAAATGGAGGGAGAATTGGAGGATGATTTTTTTGTTCATAGATGACTGTGTTTTGAATGACGCCACTAAAGCTAAGATACAGCAAGGTATGGCTTGCTTTTTAAAGCTGCTTATGCTATTTTTGGCCAAATAATCAGCACCAAGAAAACAGAGGCTCTACACTAGCCAGCACCATAGCATCCATACATGAAATCATAGGTTACAGCAAATGGAGAAATTTGCAGTGTTTTGGACAAGTTCATTTGTGTTGTAAACAGATAATGGGGTTGATTGACTCAAGCACTGCCAGAGCTAACTCAGTGTTTGAAAGACTCTGAAAAGAGTGGGGGAGAGAGAAGATATTAGACTGCCTATCAAAATAAAGATCTACAAACCCATTTGTGCTGATATCATTGTTTTATGTCCGTGAAACCTGGACAATTTACCAGCATCACGCAAAACAAAACAAAACAAAAAAAAAAAAAACCTGAATTGTTTCCATTTTAATTGTCTTAGAAAGATTCTGAAGATCACCTGGAAGGCTAAGGTATTAGACAACGAAGTCCTTTCCAGACCTAAACTGCCAAGCTTCAAACTCTCCTGAAGAGAGTGCAACATTTGCCTAAACTCCCCTCTCCTATTTTACAGAGACTTCTCACAAGGCAAATTGCTCACACAGAAGTTAGAAGAAGTGATTCAAGGGCACTCAAATTCTCTAAAGGACTTTAGAATTGATTGATTGTGTGACATGGGAGACACTGGCAAAGAACTATTCAGCATGATGTACCCATATCAAAAAATGTGTGCTCTGTGAATGAAGCAGAATTTCAGTAACTCAAAAGAAATGTGAGATGCACAAATTTAAACATCTCCACTTCAAATATAAATTTGAACTATTTTGCTCAACTGTGGTAGAGCCTCCTGAGCTCATTAAAACCAGAGTAAGAAATAATGTACCTTGATTCCAAGGTAGTGATGCCATTTTGGTTCTTTTAGAGAATGGAAGACAACAGCCTTGGAACATAACTCAGTAATATCTGATGAATTTGGGGGTGTTTTCATTAAATACATCATACTGAAGCAAACAATTAGTTTGTGCACC
The DNA here is from genome assembly GCF_048593235.1 of Sminthopsis crassicaudata. NCBI lineage: Eukaryota > Metazoa > Chordata > Mammalia > Dasyuromorphia > Dasyuridae > Sminthopsis > Sminthopsis crassicaudata. The sequence goes on from NC_133619.1 coordinate 279,446,269, forward strand.
CCCACAGAGGCCAGTTTAATTCCTGGCTAGTCCTATATACATGGGCTTGCCTTGTAAAGTCATAATTGAATTCAGCAGAATTCAAACTTATTTTGTTCAACAGTTACTTTCCTTATAAATAGTGCTTTGGGCAAAGAGTTATAGTACTCTGGACTTTCATTGGATTTTATAATGTTTTCTCCTCTTCTGAACAGAAATAATTAATTAATAATTTATTACCTATCTATTATCTTATTTTCCCACCTCTTTTCTTCATTTTTTCTTCGACTTTTCCCAAAGATAAAAGTGGATAGGTAAAGGAACTATTGATAATGTTGGGGCTAAAGCACTAGGGAAACTGGTCAGTTCTGTTTGTGTGAATAACTGAAGCTTTAATTTCCCCTTTGGCTTAATTCTTTCTCTGTGATACTTTTTGGTTTTCTAAATGGAAGATTCAAGAGAGTGATGGTGGCAGATATAGAAAATATAATTTCAAAATATATATATATATATAAATGATTGCTACTGAATTCATAAGTAATAGAAAAGGTTGCAGAAGTTAAAGGGACAATTTTGGTTACATAAAAATTGAATAGATTTTGCAAAAACAAAATCAGGACAGTTAAAAGGAAAGCAGTTGGAAGGAACTCCCTCCAAAAACAAACCCCAATAACTTTGCAGTTAATTTTTCTGATAAAATTCTTACATGCAATGAATTCTTATGAAAAATTAATTAAAATATAGAATGACAGTCCTTCCCTGAAAGGATTATATCAAGGAGATGAACTGGCAGTTTTCAAAGAAAGAAATCCAAGCCATCAATAAGAATTTTAAAGCATGCTCTAAATCACTAATAATAAGAGAAATTACATATTATACAACTCTAGGGTTGTCCTTCATAAATATCAGATTGTCAAAGATGACAGAAAAGGAAAATAATTGTTGGATTGGGAAAACAGCCATATTTTAATTCACTATTGGTAAAGTTTTGAATTATTCTAATTATTTGGGAAAGGAATTGGAAATTTTGTGACAAAAGTTACTAAATTCTATACCCTTCAGACAAATAGCACAACTAGGCTTCTCAAAGAATCCTAAAAGGAGGAAAATACTCATATATGCAAAAAATATTTATAAGAGGCCTCTTATTATAGAAATGGACTAGAGAATAAGGGGATACCTATTATTTGGAGAAGAATATATGAAAAGGGACAAATACAGAGGTATCTGGGAAAATGATGAACTAATACAGACTAGGGTGAGTAGAATTTGGAGAATAATTTATACAATAATGATATTCTAAAGGCAACTTTTTTCCAGGTTAAAATAATTTATTTTTTAAAATAATTTTTTATTTTCAAAATATATGCAAAGATAGTTTTCGGCATTCATCCTTGACAAACTTCATGTTTTTTGCCTTTCCTTCCCCCCATTCCCACCCCAGACAGCAAGTAATCCAATATATGTTAAACATGTGCAATCCTTCTATACACATATTTCCACTTTTATCGTGCTTCACAAGGAAAATCAGATACAGAAAGGAAAAAAATGAGAAAGAAAACAAAAAACAAGCAAACAACAACAAAATAGCTGAAAATATTATGTTGTGATCCACATTCAGTTCCAACAGCCCTCTTTCTGGATGCAGATGGCTTTCTCCACCACAAGTCTCTTGAAATTAGTCTGAATCACCTCGTTATATGAAAAGAGTCACACCCATCATAATTGATCATCACATAATCGTCTTGTTACTTTGTACAAATGTCCTCTTGGTCCAATTCACTTCACTTAGCATTAGTTCATGAACGTCTCTCTAGATATTTCTGAAATTATCCTGCTGATTGTTTCTTATAGAACAGCAATATTCCATAATATTCATATGCTGTAACTTATTCAATCATTCCCCAATTGAAGGGCATCCACTTAGTTTCTAATTCCTTGCTACTACAAAAAGGGCTGCTACAAACATTTTTGCACATTCGGGTCCTTTTTCTTCTTTTATGATCTCTTTGGGATATAAGCTCAGTAGAGAGATTGCTGGGTCAAAGGCTACACACGGTTTGAAGGCCCTTTGGACATAGTTCCAAATTGCTCTGCAGAATTATTGGATCATTTCACAGCTCTACCAACTATGTATCAGTGTCCCAGTTTTCTATATTCCCTCCATCATTCATCATTCTCTTTTCCTGTCATCTTAGCCAATCTAAGGGGTGTGTAGTGGTACCTCAGAGTTGTCTTAATTTACTTTTTCTCTGATCAGTGGTGACTTAGAGAATTTTTTTCACATGAGTAGAAATAGTTTTAATTTGTCTGAAAATTGCTAAAGACAACTTTTAAAGATTTAAGAACTCTATGCACTGACCAACCATAATTCCAGATTTAGAATGAAATATGCTACTTATCTCCTGATGGAGAAGTGACATTCAAGTTGCAAAATGAAATGTATACTTTCAAATACTAATAATGTGATAATTAACTTTATTTGATTGGATTTATTTGTTAAAAAAGTTTGATTTTCTTTTTATTTTCTTTTTTTCATTTTAGAGAGGAGTTTTGGGGAATGAGGGGAGACTAGTGGTTGTTAAACAACAACAAAAAAAATAACAAAAAAGAAACTGAAACATTTAAATGAAGTAGCTCTAAGATCTTATCTAGCTCTGAAATTCATGATTCTGTTTTGCTTTCTTCTATTTCACAACATGAAAAACTATAATATATTTTCAAGGACTAAGATCATTTCCTCCATTCCTCCATTTAAAACAAAATACTCTATTTCTTTCTCTGCCTCTCACCACCCTCAATCCTTACTAAACTGATTCTCACACTAAGCAAATATATCCTTGGTCATCCAAGTCTTCCATGTGATTTTTGGACTCTTCACTAATTCCCAGGTTAAATGTGCTATTTCTGTCACCATCTATTCAAATATAAAATTCTAAGTGCTCATTCTGATAAATCTTGACATTAGATTAAATGAAATAACATTTGAATTTAGAGCAAAAACGACATGTAATTAACACTTAACAGAATGGTAAATGAGATGGAATTAAACTTGATAGCAAACATTTTTTTTTTTAGCACTCATGCCACATGATTGTAAACTGCTCTACTTGTTCTCTTTCCTCTCAGTCTGAATTCTAAAGTCCAGGGAATACTATCATCTTGTTTTACTCTTGCAACCTGGAAAGTGCTGTTCACTTCTCATCCCTACCATGTCTCTTCAATTATTTCCTTCAAGCTCCCTGGGATTATTGACTTCCTATATCTCATACTCCCCAAGAGATTCCCATTCTGTTTTTCAATTTTATTTACTAGAAGTTTGCTTATCCAATCATGCCATGTTATAAAGCTTTTATCTTATTTTCTGGGAGCTATAAATCTCAGAGAATTTCAGTGAGTGAAACTCTCCCAGTTTAAAGAATTGTGAGAACATGCAATCCACAAATACAATTTATACAAGACTATTGAAGAAAATGCAGAAAACAGAACATGTATGAATAACCATTAGTCCCTCAACGTATGTAAAAAATCTCCAGAATTTTTTAAAGTACTGGATTTGATGGTATCTCTGGTGGAGCTGCCTCTGACTGCCCACAAGTCTTGCCTTGACCCATGGTTCCTGTCATTAGAAGGGACAGGGAAAAGAAAGGAAAAATGTATTTATATAAAATCTGCTCTGTGTCAGATACTGCATTGTACTTTTATAACTATTATTTCATTTGAGCCTCACAAAAATAATAAAGAGATTAAATTACTTTTGTGGGGTCATACAGATAATAAAACTAGACAAGAATGGGATGTAGACATGAGATGCTTCTTTTTTTTTTTCTGGTTCATTCTTCCTCCAAATGGTTCTATCACCATGAAATCCTGAAGTCTTAGGATAGCTCTCTAAAGTCAGAAGAGAAAGCAGTCCTTTCCTTCCAACCCTGAAAGAAAGGAAAAACAATTATTTCTCAAAATCTGAGTAGTTCTTCCATAATCTCTGTACTCTCTCTTGCCAGATGTCCCCTACTCCTCAAGTATTAAAAAAAAAAAAAAAAAGAAAGAAAGAAAAAAAAAAAGGGCCATGAATATTTTCCTTGATGCTTCATCCTAAAGATCATGGAATCTTTTTATTTGATTTGCAGTAGAGATTTGACTTGTGTTGTTTTAAGTTGTGTTAAATTAAGTTTAACTTTAAAAAAGACTTAAATATTCATTTTCTTCTAGAAAGATTATACTCAATTTTGTTAGGAAGGTGATTCTTGGTTGTAATCTTAGCTCCATTAGTCTCTGAAATATAATATTCCATATCCTCTAATACTTTAATGTAGAAGCTGCTTTATCTTGGGTTTTCCTAACAGTAGTTCCACAATATTTGAATTGTTCCTCTATAATTGCTTATAATATTTTCTCCGTAACATGGGAGCTCTGAAATTTGGCAATGACATTCCTGGAAGCTTTCATTTTGGGATCTCTTTCAGGAGTTGACTGGTGAATTCTCTCTATTTCTTTTTTTTAATTTTAAAAAATCTTTAATTTATTTTTATGTGAAATATGATAAAATATGTTAAATCCAATGTATGCATACATATTTACACAATTATTGTGCTGCACAAGAAAAACCAATTCAAACCTGTAAAAAAAACAACAGCAGCAGAATAAAATACAAGCAAGCAACAGTGAAAAGAGTGAAAATGCTATGTTGTGAACCACATTCAGTTCTTATAGTCCTTTCTCTGGGTGTAGATGAATTTCTTTATTATTGAACAATTGGAACTGGAATTCTATTTTTAACACTGCTTCTAGAATATCAGGGAAGTTTTTTTCTGGATAATTTCTTTAAAAAAACAGTATTTATTTTATTTTTAGTATTTTTATTTTAATGGTACTTAATTTTTTCAAATTACATGTAAACATGGTTTTCAACATTCATTTTCATAAGTTCCAATTTTTCCCTCCTGCCCTTACCTCTCCCCTCCCCATTATAGAAAGCAATCTGATATAGTTACACATGTACAATCATTTTTTTTAACATATGAGTCATATAGGAAAAGAAATATAAGAACAAAAGGGAAAAAACATAAAATAAAAAAGAGTAAAAATAGTATGCTTAGATCCATATACAGTATCCATAGTTCTGTCTCTGGATGCAGACGCCATTTTTCATTCAAAGATTGTTGGAATTGCCTTGGATCATTGTTTTGCTGAGAAGATTTGAGTCTGTCATAATTGATCTTCATACAATCTTGCTATTCCTGGGTACAGTGTTTTTCTGGTTCTGATCACTTTACTCAGCATCAGTTCATGCAAATCTTTGTAGGCTTTTATGAAATCAGCCTATTCTTCATTACTTATAAAACAATAGTATTCCAACACATTCATATATCATAACTTATTCAGTTACTTCCCAATTGATGGACATCCACTCAATTCAAAATACCACCAAAAGCTGCTACAAACATTTTTGAATGTGTGGATTCTTTCCCCTCTTTTATGATTTCTTTGCCATACAGATTCAATAGTGGTACTGCTGGATCAAAGGTTATGCCTAGTTCTATAGCCCTTTGAGCAGGGCTCCAAATTCCTCTCGAGAATGGCTGAATCAGTTCACTATCCTTCAACAATGCATCAATATCCCCAATTTTCCACTTCCTCTCCAAAATTTATCACTTTCTTTTCCTGTATCTTAGCCAACTTTAGAAGTGTGAAGTGGTACTTCAGAGTTCTCTAATTAGGGGTGATTTAAAGCATTTATCCATTTGACTATAGATGGCATTGTCTGGTCGCATCCTTTGATCAATTGGGGGATGACTTATTTTCTTATAAATTTGACTCAATCCCCTTTATATTTTAGAAATGAAGCCTTTCAGAAACCACATTGGATAAAGCCAGTTCAACTTTTCTCAAAGCCTCTTGAGCTTCTTTTGTAAGCTGGTGTGGTGAGTTTAAAGCACTGTCTCCCCTTAAAATGTCATATAATGGTTGCAATTGATAGGAGGTCAAGCCTAATATTGGATGCATCCATTGGATATCTTCTACCAATTTCTGGAAGTCACTTAAGGTGTTTAGCTTCTCTGTTCTTAAGGAAAGTTTTTGTACTGTAAGTACCTTAGGGTATACTTCATATCCTAAATATTGAAAAGGAGCATGTCTTTGTATCTTTTCTGTAGCTATATGCAATTTATAATTCCTTAGTGTTTCTGTGGTCTTTTGTAGACATACTTCTAACATTTGTTCCTCAGGTGCACATCCCAATATATCATCCATGTAATGTAATAACATTATTTTTGGAAATTCTTTTCTTACTGGAGTAAGAGTAGCAGCAACATACATTTAACACATAGTAGGGCTGTTTTTCATTCCCTGTGACAAAACTGTCTATTCATATCTTTTATAAGGCTCAGCTAAGTTAATGCTGGGCACTGAAAAGGCAATCATTTCATACCCTCCTTATCTAGAGGGATAGAATAGAAACAATCTTTAATGTCTATAACCCATAAAGGCCATTCTCTAGCCCACTGAGAAGCAGATGGAAGTCCAGGCTGAAGAGTTTCCATCTGTTCATTTACTTTTATTAAATCAATCAACATCTTCCATTTTCCAGATTTCTTTCTTACAACAAATATAGACAAATTCCAAGGACTTAGAGAAGGTTGTAAATTTGCTTGGTTAAGTTGCTCCTGTACTATAGTACAGGCCTGAATTTTATCATTAGCTAAGAGCTACTGTTCTAAACACACTGATGTATCAATTTTCCATTCCATTGGAACAGGTGAGAGTGTTGACAGGCCTTCAACAACAGCCCTGCCTAAAAAACCGAAATACTCATTTGCAATCCTAACTGTTGTAAAATGTCTCTTCCACACAGACTCATGGGGATTTTTTTGAAACTATAAAAGGAGTAAAAATTCCTGTTTCACCTTCAAATGTCCATCTCAAAGGGGCAGCACTAACTTCAACTGCTATTAATCCTCTTACAGCAGACATGTAGGTGTCTGCCTTAATCTTTGGCCAGTGACTGGACCAGTTGGCACCTCTAATGTCTGTATTATTTGCACCAATCCTTCTAATGGTATGCCATTTATATAGATAGTGAGCATAAGTCAGTCAGCTGTCACAGTTGCTGTTAAGAATATTTCTGGATTCTGCTACTTGGAGTCAGAATCTGGGCAACTATCACCAGATTGTCTCTTAGGAGTCTGTATCAGTAAACCTGATGCTACTACTTCTCCAAGTTGATAAGTCATACATTGTCTACCTGTGTTAGTGACTGGGATGTTATCTACACATTTCCCAGTTTCCCACATCAGTGTATGGATGAACACTGTTTTGTAAGTACTCTCAGGGAGTGAAATGGTAAGCCTACTGTGTGTGGAGGCAAGGGATCCATAGGCTGGAGAGGAACAGATTTCACTTCTCTAGGGGGTATCTCAGTTGTCCCAGCTGCATACAACTCTATCTTCCCTAATTGTAGTCCCTTTCTCCCATCAGGTTGCTTCCTGGCTGATTGGTCATGTCTGAGTACTGAACTTCTAAATACTCTTTGAGTGCAGCATTGGCTGCTATCATGCCCCAAGTGTTTTTTGCCTTGGGCCCTGGGGCTGAGCCCCCCATCCTATTTCCCTGAATCAGTCTATATTCTGGTACCCAATGGAAGCCTCGGTTGCATTTTGGACATGGGGTTTTGGGTCTTGTTCTCCCACCCTGTTTTCTCACTCTGTCTCTATGCCAACATTGAGCTTTCAGATGCCCTACTTTACCACAGTGAAAGCATTGATGAGTCTCTCTAGAAGCCCCTTGCCAAAAGGGACCCTGTCTTCCCATGATCAGATCTTGGGAAGTCTGCATCATAGTCTGGGTATAAAAGGTATTTGTCCCTGCTGTTGCACAGCATCTTATATCTCCTCTAAAGGAGCATCCTTGTGTAGTCCTAATATAATTCTTCTACAACCCTCACTAGCATTTTCTTAAGTTTTCTTATCATAATTTATGTTGTTGCATTTTCAGCAATAGTTCCTTTGACAGCTGTCTGCAAATGTCCCACAAAACCAGCAAAGAGTTCATTTGGACCTTGCTCTATTTTTGTGAAGGCTTCCCCTCTATCTTGTCTTCCTGGGAGGGTGTTCCATGCTTTGATAGTAGGAGAAGCAATTTGCTCATATGCTGCTAAAGGGTAATTAATCTGTGCTAAAGTGTCTGCATAGGGACCTACACCTGTTAGTTGGTCAGAGGTGATTGGTATATTAATTCCAGTTTGCCTATTTCATTGGGCTTGTATCCTACAGAGTTCACTATACTCAGAAAGCCACAACATGTTTTTTTTCCAGGTTCTAAGCATGTCCTTGCTATAGATTTCCAATCATTAGGAGTTACAATTTCATATGTCAAATTCTGTAATAACATCTTAACATAAGATGATGTAGACCCATAAAGAGTGCAAGCCTTTTTTAAATCTTTAAAAATTTCTAGATCAAAAAGAGTGTATCTTCTCCTTTCTTGACCTGAAAAGTTAAGCTGTTCAATCACAGGATAATTTTCTATTCTCAAGCCAGCTGTTTTCTGCCCTTCCTCTTTGACTTTAAGTAGTACCTTTTGCAATTGAGTCATGGTGGGAGAGTGGTGATTGCTGGGGGGCAGCGCTGTGCTGGTGATATCATTACTACTCCCACTCATCCTCCTCCCTCCACCCAGGAAGGTAAAGTTGATTGGGGAGAGTCAAGTGCCTGCTTGGGTGTAGGTGGAGATGAAGCTGAGCTGTGAGAATGAGAATCACCAGGCCTTTAAGCTCACTCAACTCTCCAAGCTTTTCAGTGATTTTTTCATTACCCTCCCCCTTCTCTTCCTTTTTTTCCTCACGTATCCTTAGTTGACTGTTCTCCTTAAAACTTTTTTTTTCCCTTAGGACTTGTGGGATTCTTTAAGGTCAATTGTATTAATTTGTACATATAGAATGTTTCCTTAGTAATTCAATCAGGACCTTTATCATTGTAATATTTATTTAGTTGCTTTCCTACTAGTTTCCAATTATCTGTCTCTATTTCTTCTTCCTTGAAGAACCAAGGGAACATGCATTCTAATGTATCCAAGCGTCCACCAATCTGCTCTCAAGTTACAAGCAAACCTTACCTCTTTAGTAACCTAAGTATGCTTTCTATAGAGTTTCCTCGAAGTGGGGGAGGCTCTTTTCAGAATCGTCCCATTTCAGCCCTTGACAAAGTTTCCTTCTTGTCTGTTTTAATACTCACCCTATTTCCTGGTAACAGGGATTTCTTCACTGAAATTACAATCAAACTTTGTGCAGGTTCTTAGTCCATGTTGGGGTGCCAAACATAATGCTTGGGCTGGCTTTCTGGAGGACCTCAGGATCAGTCAGAGTCAGGATCAATCAAAGTCTTTTGTCTTTAGGGGGAGAAGTGAAGGAGGCAGGCAAGCTGCCACACAGTTTGCCAAAGATGTATCCTAGATTCTGGATTCCAGTCTCCAGCCTCTCTCCTCGTCCTGCAGCCAAGTAACCCTGACCTCTCTCCCTCAGCCCTCCAATCTTTGCCTATGATTACCTCATCACCAAACATTCAGTAAGTGCCAATCATGAGGGAGCCATCACATCACCATATCATCTAAGTATTTGCTTATAGAGCCATTATCTCACATCTAATGCATAATTAGCCATAAGTTCTCTGCTGTCTGACTCAAGCACACCTTTTCAGAGTTTCAGCCTTCTATACCCCCTCACCCTTTTCTAACTTGATTTTTAAATTCTTCCATGGACTGGGTCTAATTCATACTTAATTTTGATATTTTGGATGGAAGAATTTTAACTTTGTTGTCTTTTTCTGAGTTTATGTTTTGATTTTCCCTTTCTATAATCAGGATGTTTTTGTGATATTTGTTCACTTTTCACACTATCTCTTGACTTTTTATTCTATACTTCTATATGGGTCTCTGGTAGGAGGGGGCACTATTCTAAGCTTTAGGTTCTTTGTGAAGTTGTTTTAAGATAATTCTGGGATTGTTTTTGTTTCTTTCAAGGTGGTTTAATTTAGGGATAACTAGGGATAACTGTGTTTACTACTCTTCTAGCCTGTGCTCTGGTTTGTGATGAACACAAGCACTCTTTTCTGCCCTGGAACTGTGACTAGGATCTCACCTCTTCTGTGGTAAGAAGCTTAGAATGCTAATGATCGTTCTTGTCCTGAGACTCAGAACCACAAACCAAATTAAAATGTGGGAAATGCACTAGAGTCTTTCAATCTCCTTTTGAGCAGTTGTCCTTCTCCTTTACTATCTGTGAGCCAAGAGTTCAGGAAACCATTGCTCTATTTTTGTGAAGGCTTCCCCTCTATCTTGTCTTCCTGGGAAGGTGTCCCATGCTTTGATAGATAGTAGCAGAAGCAATTTGCTCATATGCTGCTAAGAGGTAATTAATCTGTGGTAAAGTGTCTGCATAAGGACCTACACCTGTTAATTGGTCACAGGTGATTCATTTGCTACTAAATTCTACTACTGCTGGTTTGCTGGTACATGGCTGCAATGGACACTGTTCCACTCTCACCTGGGTCTTTTCTGCTAACTTTCTAAGTTGTCTTGGTCTGAAAAATTGTTTTAACTTGTCCTTTTGTGAGCTTTGCCACTCAAGAATTTGTTTTAAGGTATTATTTAAAGATGTCTAGAAGGCGCCTGGGGAGAGCTCAGTCAAGTCTCTGCTTTAACTCTACCATTTGAGTTCTACCCCTATACCCCATGCCATTTTAAAAACTGTCTTTATTTAACGGTTCTATTCTCATGCTTTACTTGGCTGACTTCTTAGAATGAGTCCTGCTTTTTAAAGAACCACCAGAATGTGGCTGAGCCTTAGCTAGCTGATGTCTAGTTCCAGCAAGAAGAATTTCTACAAATATTATAAAAGGCTAACAAATCAAAGCCCTAAGCTCTTTGCTGAAGAGGTCAATATTTGTCCTTAGCTCCTTACTTTATTTTTGTAATTATATTGACAGAAGAGATCTATTTAACCGTGGATAGGCCTCCCTTCTATTCCCCAATCTCTTTTCCCTATTACATATATACAAAATATATACAAAGGAATTTCAAAATTGAGAGGATACTAACAACTGGAAAGAAGAAGGAAATGAGAAAAGTCTTACATGGGAGGGTCTGTCTGGATGTACTTGGAAGGAAGAGAAGCATCCTTTGAGACAAAGAGAAGGAAACAATGTTTTGTTTTGTTTTTCCTCAGATGTCTAGAAATGTACACATATCTATCATATGCTTATTGTTCTTTCTTCATAGTTTGGATATTTATCTAGATTCTCTCCTGGAGTGTTTTGTTTCTGTCATACTGGTCTTTCTTCTTAAGAAATTGTAACCTCCTTGAGATTAAGGATAATATATTTTCCCTACTTACCTTTTGTGATCACAGTAGTTTTTTAATACAGATTGATTATATGTGAACTTTGTATATTTATTTTTTAAGCCTCTGCAGTGATATAAGATTTATGCTACTGAATTTTTTTGGGTCTGTTATACTTGACAAAAACTTTAGCAGTTGGCTCAAAGACCTTTACATTTATAAGACAGCTGGTTTTATTTAACATGAGTTAAACCCATAGGCAATGGCTACCTAATTATCTCTTTCATAATCTCTTAAATTTTGTTTGAAAAGATAAAGAGCTAAATTATATCTTTGAAGTGTCTAAAATTATTTTGAGAGATCTCTAGAGAGAACCTTTTTTTAAAAATTGTATTTAATCCCTCCCCCCCCCAGTTATATGTCAAGACAAGTTTTTAGCATTCATTTTTTCAAGATTTGGGATTCTAAATTATTCTTTTCCCTTTTCTCCTTTTTTCCTAAAATGGTAGGCATTTTGATGTAGGTTATAGAAGATGAAAAGAAAAAAAAATGAAAAAAAATAAGTGAAAAAAAATGCTTCAATCTGCATTTAAAGTTGATCAGTTTTTCATGTGGATGTGGACAGCATTTTCCTTTATGAGTCCTTTTTACTTCTTGGATCATTGAGTCATTCATAGTTGATTGTCACAATGCTGCTAATACTGTGTATAATGTTTTTGTCTGCTCACTTCACTTTGCATCACTTTATGTAAGTCGTTCCAGATTTTTCTGAAGTCTGCCTACTCATCATTTCTTATTGTACAACAGCATTCCGTTACATTCATCTATCACAACGTGTTTAGCTGTGCCCCAATTGATGGGCATCCCCTCAACTTCCAATATTTTACCACCATGAAAATGTGTGCTATAAATATTTTTGCATATGTAGATCCTTTTTTCCCTTTTTAATGATCTCTTTAGGATACACATATAGTAGTGGTATTGCTGGATCAAAAGGTATATAGTCCCAACTTGCTCTCCAGAATGGTTGGATCAGTTCACAACTCCACGAACAGTGCATCAGTGTCCCACTTTTCCCACATCCTAGAGCAGGGGTTCTCAAACTATGGCCCATAGGCCAGATGCGGCCCACTGAGGATGTTTATGCGGCCCGCCAGGTTATGGCAAATGGGCTGAGGGGCAGAGACAGAGTGTGAGTTTTTGTTTTTACTATAGTAAAAGTCCCCACAGTGTGAGGGACAGTGAACTGGCCCCCTATTTAAAAAGTTTGAGTATTACTGTCCTAGAGAAAACTGTTAGCATGTGATTCTGATTATAGTATAACTCCTGATGTGATGTGGTCTTATTAAATCAAGAATTGCTGAAATTGAATAAATAAATGGCAAATGGAGAAACTTTAGAAATTTATTTTTTAAAAATCAACTGCTTCTAATTGTTATTTGATTTGGGAAGAATGATATTTGACATCCACAGCAGCATTCTTCTTTTTGTTTATACTTATGGTAGAGGTCACCCTTCATTTTACATGATTTACAAAATTTTGTGGGCAAATTAAAGGCCACTCACCTAGAAATAAAGTTTTAATTTTTGGTAGATTCAAGATGGTTTTACAGTTCAGTCACTCAGAATATATTGCATAATGATAGTAAGACATTACATTTGGCTGCCAATGCAAAGTATTAGTCAATTACTTCAGTGAGTTATTTGACAAAGACTATTATAATATCTTTTAGATAGAATGGCAGTCTACTGCTTAATGATAATTATGGTAGTAACCACTGTTATTTTTTTTTTTGCAAGCTGATATGATCATTTAAGAGGGTAAGCAGGCCATTTTGTTTGCTTGCTACTTAAAGGGGAAATCTGGAGTACTTGGCTTTAGAGTGTTCATCTTGCTTGTCATTTTCTGCTCTCTGGGGAATACTTTCTGGCTATGCTGATTATCCAAGAGAAATTGAATGTCATTTAAAACCATATATCCTATTAATTGATTCTTTTAATCATTGATTTAGGAAAGTGGTTTTTAATTGCATTTTTATCTTTGAATATTCATTGTATTTTTTAATCCTTTGAGCCTGCATTAGGCTAGACATGAAATACATTTGTAGTTAAGTGGGTTTATAACTGTTTGGACAAACATACTCAAGCAATGTTGATTAATAAATAGGTATGAGGATTCTTTTTTTGGGGGGGGGTGTTGGTTCTGTTTAACTGACATTTATGTTAATATCTTCGATGAAGGTACAGAAGGCATATCTATGACTCTTTGAACCTTACACAATAGAGGGATATAGTCAAGGACAATAAAACTGCAAAACAAGGCAAGACAAAAACATCTACAGGCTAGAATGGTGTGCTAAAACCTATAGAATTGCATTTAGCAGGGACAAGGCTGGTTTTTAGATGCAAAAAAAATCAATTTCTCAAGTTATACAATGTTTTAACTGTAATTCATTTGAAAAAAGAGGTAAAAGTTTCAATTAAATACAATTATTTTAAGCCAATAGTATGGTTTATCTCCTAAATTGTTATTGCAAATTTATGCCATCATGGGAAATCAAAATCTCATCACACTATTTAGACTATTCATACAATATTGCTTTCAATTTAGAGGTATATGCTTTAAAAGAGACATTGGCAAACTAGAAAGCATCCAGAGGAAAATAACCAGGATGTTGAAGAGACAAGATACCATATAATTTAGAAGCAGTTGAAGAAACTGGGGCTTCTTTAGCCTAGAAAAAAGAAAACTTAGAGGAAATACCCAAGCTATCAACAATTATATGAAGAATTGTCAAATGGTAGACAGCAGTGATATGACAGAGTGGATAGAGTAGTAGGCCTTGAGTCAGGAAGACTCATCTTTCTGAGTTCAAATCTAGCCCCGAGACATTTATTAGCTGTGTGACTGAGCAAGTCACTTAACTCTATTTGCTTCAGTTTCCACATCTATAAAATGAACTGGAAAAGGAAATGACAAGCTGGTCTAGTATGTCTGCCATGCAAACCACAAATAATGTCACAAAAGAGTTAGGTATAACTGAAAAATAACTGAATAACAAATGGTAGAAGAATTAGAATTATTCTTTGTAAGGATAAAACTAGAATCAATGGATATTGTAGTAACTTGATAGTATTATTTATCTTCTCATTTCCTTCAGCTCTTATGAATTTGTATTTATAATTGAAATAATTGATTTTAATTATAATAGTTTTTTATTTTTCAAAATACATGTAGTTTTTCACATTCACACTTGCAAAATCTTGTCTTCCATATTTTTCTCCTGCTCTCCCCACCTCCCTTCTTCCCTAGAATGTAAGTAATCCAATATAGTTTAAACATGTGCAATTCTTCAAAACATATTTCTACATTTATCATGCTGCACAAGAAAAATCAACTCAAATGGGGGGAAAATGAGAAAAAAAAAACAAACGAACAAGCAAACCATAAAATAAAAAAGGTGAAAATACTATGCTGTGATCCACATTCAGTCCTTATAAGTGACTTGATCAGGGTCACATTGCTTGTATATATCTGAGGCCAGACTTAAATTCAGATCTTCCTGACTCAAGTCTTTTTATCTATTGCACTACTTAGCTGCCTGAGTCCTATGGACTGCTTTACAATTATGCTTTTAAATGTGTAAAATAATGATATTAATAATAATAATAGCATTTGTATAGCACTTTAAGTGTTACAAATATTACAATATGATTTCATTTTATTCTCACAACAAGCTGGGAGGTAGGTGTTGTCTATCATTAACCTTACCTTACAGATGAAGAAACTGAGGCAGTTATAAAAGGAACCAATATTATGTTAAAATACAACTATCAAAATATTTTTTTTAAAGTTCATGGATCATAGACTATTTTCTCCAAATTACTCATCACATCTAACGATCTTATCTTAATTCTTCTTCTTCTTGACTTCCTTGCACCTTGTGACAGTACCAATAATCTTCTCTTTGATACTCTCTTCTATCTGGATCTGCAGTATACTACACTCTCCTGGGCCTTTTCCTACCTATATGACACTATATTTCAGTCTCTTTTGTTTGATTTTCATGCAAGTATGGGTATCTCTTAGTCTCTGTACTGGGCTCTTTCTCACTACTACTTCACTTGTGATCTCATCAACTCCCATGGATTCAATGATCATCTCTGATAATGTTTCTGGTATCCACTTATTCAGCACTAATCTCTGCTGATTCCAAGTCTTTCAGCTACAGCTCTCTGTTAGACATCTGGAACTGGATGCTCGTCTTATAGACATCTTAAACTCATTATGTGAAATAAATTTGTTGCCAAGACCTATCATTTTTACACTTGTAACATCTCTGTATGAACTCCAGTATTCTATCTTTCCAGTCTTCTTACAACTTACATACTTCCCTACCTGCTTAGCAATTATAAATCCCCTTCCTTTCCCGACAACATATCACAAATGGTCTCTTCCTTAATTTGTCATTTATTTTCCAGTTCAGGAGCTAAAAAGAAACTACTCTTTCTAGAATGGATATTTTAACATCCAGAGACACTGTCCTCCTCACTGTTTTCAAGCAAAATATTTGTCTCCAGCTTCTGTGATACCTTTCCTTCCTTAGGTTTGACTACTGGCTTCTTCAAATTTTGCTAAAATCTCAACTTTTGCAGGAAGCCTTTAAGAATAGTGCTCTCCCTCATTTCCTATTAATCATGTATGTAACATTTGTAAATATTTGTATGTTGTCTCTCCATTAAATGGTCAGCTCTTCAAAAGCAGACACTGTCTTTTGTCTTTCTTTGTGTCCCTAGTTTTTAGCTCAGTGCCTGGCACATAGTAGGTGCTTAATAAAAGCTTACTGAATGATTTGTAAGAGAACATCTCTAGAGAGAGATTGAACATCAATAAACTAGTGCCACACTGATTTCAGGGAATGAGAAGATTCACCTGATTTAAATAGAGGGTTTGTGTTAGAATTATGAAAAATAAAATTGGATGGAATATAGTTAAGATTCTTTAGTAGGAACATGATGAAATCAGTCTTTGGGAGATTGTACAAATATAGAATCTCAGAGTTGGAAGGGAACCCAGAGGCTGTGTGACCCAAACTTAATCTGATTAATGATACTTTATACTACAGAGGTGTCAAACATGACTGCATACATCCATGAAAGCAGAAAAAAATGTGATTGGGAAATAGTTAACAAAGTAAAATATAATACAATAGAACATAGATAATGTTATATGTGTTTTTCTAAACCACTGGAATTCTTATGTACTGTTTAGTGGTCTCTTTATTTTTATTTGGTTTTATACCATGGCTCTACAATATATCTGAATAAACTTTGCTTGAAAATTTATAGTTTGCTCAGCCTGCCCTATAGCCACATGATATTTTAATGACTAGAGATGAGAGCTTATTGTTAAAAAAAATAAATAGAAAAATAGTTTCCCTATGCTTGAAAGCCCAAGCCACTATATGTATGTAGGCCTTTGTTCTGAGCATGGTAAAATTCAAGAGGCATTTTTCACTTAATAAGTGATTATCTTCTTGATATGAATAAGAAAATCTTTGAGATGACAGACTGGTAGAGAGGATTTGACAGAATACACATTTGATCCCATATGTCTAGCCTTTTATTTCTGTTAGCACCTTGAATTATGTATCTTTAAGCACTTAACACATCATGAACACTAAATATAAAATATTTCTCCAATGAGCTTTTGTTTTCTTCCCACCTGAGTGACAGGTCCTCATTCAGTGGGTGTGCCTCTACTAAAGTGCTCTCTGAATAATTCCTCTTGACCCTTTGATTCAGGAATAGCTTGGGAAGGCTAATGGAAATTTTATTTTTCTCTAATTGTCTCATAGCTCTGAAGTCAGACAAAGTCAATTTTGAAGCTTTCATTATTGTTTCTGTTATGACTTTCATTTGATTCCCCATTTAGAGCAATCCTCAAACTAGTACTTTTGAACTCTGTTTGGCAAGAGGAGTTCTAAAAAAAAAAGTAATACTTTGCATTTAAATTTCAATCATTATAAAATGTTTTTGATGAAGTAATAACTGTAGTTTCTTATGAATATACATGACTAAGTTTATATTATTAGGATATTGAAGTATTTTCTTTGTAGTACAAATACAGTTGGCATATATGTATATATAGATATATACACACATGTATATACATATATATATATACACACATTTACTTACTTAGTAGTTTTCATGATATTTGTAGTTACTATGATTACAATGAGGCAGTATCATAAAAATTTACCTCTTTAAGAGCTGATAGAAACTATTAGAAACTATTTAATCTGATCATTTTATAGTTGGTGATGTTGGTGAAGTGCTTGGCCTAGAGTTAGAAAGACCTGAATTTAGATCTCCCCTCAGACACTTACTAGCTATATGATTTTGGGCTATATGAGGTTCACCTCAGTTTTTAAAAATCAAGATCCCAGGGTTACGTGAGAATTTAGTGAGCCATTAATTATAAAGTGCTTAGTACAGTGCCTACACATAGTAGGTGCTATATAAACATTAGCTATTATTAGAATATTTTCCCTCTTACTCTTTGTTGTTGTTCAAGTATAATATACTTTATACTTTCTGCTACTACCTGTTTTATAACATAAAAGTTTCAGGTCTTATTGGTTAGCTCTCTTGACAGTAATTATTTCAGGCTTTCAATTACTGGCAAGATTTCTACTTTTTTCATGCTGTTGTTTATATTTGTAATTTTTGTATGGAGAAATTTTGTAATGTTTTAGCTTAACTTTTCAGTCACATTGCAGGGTTCTCAGTGGTCTGATTTTTCTGGATAAATTATTTAGTTATTCATTTCCTTAAACTCCTATAAAGCCTGCATAATAGAATCTTTGACAACCTCCTGCTCTTCTGCAAACATTAGCTTCACTCCAATTCTTAGTATAAATATCGTTCCTCCATTTCCTGAATCATTTCTATGAGTAAACTAAAATAAGATAGTCCTAATTAGTAAGAATAATGAACTCCTTGAAGTAGGCACATGTATTCAAATTTGTACTATTTGAAATTATAATTATGTGAAATATGGTATGTGACATAAGATAATTGGCTATAGCCCAATAGAAATATACAATGTGAATTCAAATGATGTGGCCACTTTTGGAGAATCCCTTTTTTGGCAGTAATTGAGACCCAATTCAGATAGAATAGAACTTTCTATTTGGAAGGACCTCTCTGCAGAGATCCCAAAAGCCTCTAAATGGTTTCTTTGTTATCAACAAATGTAATCTTATCCACAGTTTAAAATATAAAATTCCTGCCTTTCTCCCTTTCACTGTTTCATTTCATCAAGTCATACTTAAATCTGGTATTGACTTAAGAGATCATCTATACTTCACCTAGGTGTAAACTTGATGATATAGTGGATAGCATACCAAGCATGTTGTCAGGAAGATAACTCTTCCTGACTTTGAATTCAGCCTTAGATATTTATTTTTGGTGTAACTCTGGGTAAGTCATCTAATCCTAATTGACTCAGTTTCCTCATCTGTAAAAAATGAGTTGGAGAAGGAAATGGCAAAACAATTTCAGTTAATAGTTAAACAGTATTGATCTGAAGGGCAATATTAAAAATAAGAGAGAATAAAACTGAGGAAATTTTTTCAGGTCTCTGAAGCAATTTTGGGTAGATACAATTGGCTAAGATATTTCTTTCCATTTCTCTTCCCCAAGCAAGTTCTTTTCTAATTGGATCGATAAGGAAAGAAAGGAAACAGATGCGCACCTTTGTAGTCAGTTCCTAAGTGTCATCCTCCATTTGCTATTCAAGTTCCTCCATGTCTGTTTTTCCTGCACTATGTGGATTCCAGTAACTAGATATTTTCCCCATCCAGTCTGAAGTTGCTCCTATCCAATCTCTCTTGGGTTGGGAAGATTTGTCTTTCAAGTATTGGGGTCAAGAAAATTTAAGAAATCTTGGTCTAAACTATGTACCCAAAGAATATTGTGAATCCTGTTTGTCTTTTATATAGTTAATATTTATTTTAACTCTCAAACAATTTTTATACAGAATCCTTAGGACATAAACATTCCAAATGGATATGGTAGACTCGATTCAACATTTACTTAGAAGGCATCCATTATATTATTTTCTGTGTACAGAATTTTTCTTACATTATATATATTTGTCTAGTTACAGGTGAGCATACCATTTTCGCCTAGTGTTCTCTTTATACAGATATTCAATTGAATTTTGTACAAAGCAGACAGAATAAATGAAGATTTAAAAAAATCTTGCTGTTTACCTACATCAAATATAACTGATAATCTTTGTATCATTTGGGTCATTAGATTAAACATTAAACCAGATTAAAATTCTATGTCACTGGCCCTGCAATTATTTTAACAATTACAATGCCATATCTAATTCCAATTCTCCAAATAGCCCTTTAAGTAGATGAAAAAGAAAAAAAGAAAATGAATGTGATAGTTATGTGTTAAATTAAAATTTTATTAAATACTTTATGATTGTATGGTACAGCAAATCCTAACTCAAAAGGACTTCTCAGAGGTCATTCAAAGTGAAGAATAGAAGCTATATTCAGGAATCTCATGAGAACTGGATATCCAATAACCTGGGGATCCCCAGTAAAAAGGAGTCACCTCTTCAGAAAGTCAGGGGAGATTATATAGTCAAAAGCCATAAGAAATCTTGACAACCCTTCTTTCCCCTTATCTGGTCAATTCTTATCATTTCTATTAATGTCTGGAAGTAACATGGACTAGTTAAATTTTGACCTGAATTTTGTGATGGTCAGTTTCACAGGTTTTACAATTGTTTTACTTTATCCAATATGAGCACCCTATCTATCTCCCAAATGCCCCAGGTAAACTGAATCCAAGTTATAAATTCAATCTATCTTAGTTAATGATTTTATAAAAAACCATATAATCCCCTCACAAAAAGATTTGTTTAGAGGTATTTAAATCCATTACACTAGAATAACCAAGGAGACTTGGTTTACCTCAGGCTTCCTCAACAAATAGAGATTACCTAGTTTACAGACCTCTTATAATGTCTCCAGTTCATTAATTAGTTAGCTTCTAAGAAGTTAAGTAAAGGTTCAGGAGGTCAAATATTTCTACTAAAAGAGCAAACTTTTTGTTTTCCTTCCCAGAGTCCTAATGATTAACAGACCTTTGAAATTGGGTCTGGAATTGTCTGAGATGTCCTCAGCTTCTCATTACACTCAGTAATGAAGGGACAGTGGATAGAATTCTGGCATTGAAACCAGGGACACTCATCTTCTTGAGTTCAAATCCAGTCTCAGACACTTACTATTTGTGTGACCTGGGCAAGTCACAACCTTTTATGCCTCAGTTTCCTGATCTGTAAAATGAGATGTAGAAGAAAATGGTAAAATCACTCAAATGACCAAGGGACCAAGTTTACCAAGGGAACTCTAGGAGGGGTCATGAATAGTTACAATACAGATCCTTTACTGTCTCTTTCCAAATCTTATCACCTTCACTTAGGGGTCAGCTAGTTTTCTAGAGGCCTTCCGGATCTTGGCTTCAGTGGTCTCCTGCCACTACTTCTCTGTCTTCCTTCTTTCTGCCCAACTTGTGAATTTCTTCAACTTGTAAATCTCCTTGACTGAATCCTGGCTCTGAATCTCCTGAAGTCACCAGCCAGCACAAATGTGGAAGTTGGAATGAATCTGACTCTGCCTTCAAGAGAGTGGGCTTGTGTTTCTGACTTGTGAATCTCCCGAAGTCCATCCTAGTTGAGGCTCCTAACTTATATATGCTCTCTAAAGGTGTGAACTCTATTGTGTGAACTCCTTTAAAGGTGTGAACTAAGTACATAAGCAACTTTGTTTCAAGTTCTGGCCCATAACATGTCCCACTTTCTTTTGATTTAGAACATAGGGTGGTCATGACCTCCGTGACTTCTCAAGGAGTGAGAACCCCAAAAAAGAAGGTGATCATGCCTTCTCTGACTGTTCAAAAAAGGAGTGAAAACACCATTAAAAAGAGGTGATCATGCCCTCCCTGACTTTTCAGGAAGGAAGATAAAAACACCAAAGGAAATGGGAAATCACATCAGATTAGCAAGTTCCTGAAAGGGCTCATTTGAAACAGGTATACATAAATCCATCAACATAGGAGATATTATACATAATTACATAAATTACATAAGTATATAACAATATAACACAGGCTAGTAGTGATGTAACAAATAACATGAATCAACATGAGGAATTATACATGTCCATAAGTCCTAGAAATAGTCCAAAAGGAATCCATTGTCCATTAGTTTATGTGCCAGGAATCCAATAATTCCTGCAAACTTTAAAGTCCTGCAATAGTCTCATCTTGTATTGGGAAATCCAATGATTTCTGATGATTTTCAAGTCCTGAAACAATCTATCAACAAATTTTCATCTCAAGGAATCCAATGATTCCTGCTGGTTTTCAAGTCCTGCAATAGTCTCATTATCAGCCATGCTCTTTTAGTGTTAGATGTTTCTTAGATCTTCTCCTTTGTTTTGAGGTTTTTCTCCTTTTCTGTCTCTCTCCAGGTGCTCATTGCCACCCATCTGTTTCCGTCTCCATCTGTTTCCTTCTCAGTCTGTAAAAATACAAGCAAACCCTCTCTCCCAGGCAATTAACCTATTTTCTATTTACCACTTTTGGGATTTCTCCTCATCACCTGGCAATTGCAATGGAGCTGTTTTCATTGGACACTGCCCTGTTGGTTTAAAAAGCCTGTATCCTCCCCCTCCCACAATTGCAATCTATTTCTGCCATCTGATTGCTTTTTGGCTGATAGATCACATCAGAGTCCTGACCTTCTAAAGACACTCTGGGTATAAACTTAGCTGCCATCATGCCCCACTTATCTTTTGTATGGTATCTTGGGACTGGGCCCTGACTCTCATTTCCCTGGGTCAATCTACATTCTGAGGCCTAGTGGAAACCTTTGTGGCATTTTGGAGATAGGGTTTTAGGCCTTCTCTCAGCCTGTCTTCTCACTCTATCTCCATATCTACACTGAGCTCTAAAATGTCCTATTTTTCCACACTGAAAGTATCAATGAGTTTTTCTAGAAGTCCCTTGCCAAGAGGGACCCGGTCTTTCCATGTTCATCATAGTCTGGGTATAATAAGTATTTGTGGCCACTGTGGCACAGCATCTTATGATCTCCTCTAAAGGAGCATCTTTGTGTAGTCCCCATATAATTCTTCTGCAAACCTCAATGGCATTTTCCTTAGCCAGAGGTCTGGTCATTATTTCTGTAGCTGCATTTTCTCCAGTGGTTCTTGTGACATCTGTTTGTAGACGTTCCACAAAATCTGCAAAGGGTTCATTGGGACCTTGCTCTGTTTTTGTGAAGGCTTCCCCTCGATCTTTTTGTTTTGGGAGAGAACTCCAACCTTTTGTTGTAGCCTTAGAAATTTGCTCATACACTGTTATGGGATAATTAATCTGTGCTGAATTCTCTCCATACTGACCTTCACCTGCTAGTTGGTCAAAAGTGACTTGTACATTAACTCCTGTTTGCCTATTGCATCTGGCTTAAATCCTACATAATGAATGATACTCCAAAAGCCACCAGTTTTGTCCAGGTTCTAAAATTGTCCTTGCTATGGATTTCCAAACACTGGGTGTTAGGATTTCATAAGACAAACTATCTAGTAACATCTTAACATAAGATGATGTAGCCCCATAAAGAGTTCAACCTTTTTTTAAATCCTTAATTTTTTCCAGATCAAAAGGAGTTTATCTTTTCCTTTTTTGACCTGAAGAGTCAAGCTCTTCAATCACAGGGTATGCATTTATAAAATCAAATATATCCTGTCCTTAATTTTTTGCCTTAACCAATGCCTTTTCTAATCTTGTCATAGGCTGCTTCATAGATGATGCTGAATGTTTCACTGCTCTTTCCCCTCCTCCTTCTTCCTTCACCTATGAAAGATTAATTGAGGGACGAGGAGGTGGGAAATGCTCCTGTTGTGAAGTGACACACTCAGAATTGTATTTAACTCCATTCTTATGTAATTCTTCATCCTTTTCACCTGGTTTAATTGACACCTCCCCCTCTTGCTCTTTCTTCTTTTTCCTTATTCTATAACTTATATAATTCTATAACTTATATACAGTTGTATTAAATTATTTGTATTAAGTTTGTCTTTGGAAATTGAATCAGGTCCATTTTTTGTTGTAGAATTGACAAAGTTGCTCTCCTAATAATTTCTACTCCTTTAGATCCAGTTCTTTTTCCATAGAAAACCAAGGTGATATGTACTGTACAGTTTCTAAAATTTCAGAGATCTGCTCCCAAATTATAATCAAAACTTGGCTTTTTATAATCCTGACAATGCTCTCTACACATCTTCCTTGAAGAGAAACAAGGCTGTTTTCTAAACATCTGTCCCATTTTAGCTGAAATACTATTTTAGCCCTTTAACAAAGTTTCCTTGCTGTACTCACCCTAATTTCTGGGTCGAGGAGACTTTTCCACTGAAATCAGGAGTGTGTCTGTCCCATGTTTGGGTGCCAAAATGTAATGCTCTTCTCTCTAAAGTATAATGTTCTCTGGGAGCAGGTTTCTTGTGGGGTTTCTGGGAGCAGCCTTTGTTTCACTTCAGTTCAATCACTCCAAATGCACCCAGGATTTAAAAGTCCAGATCCTTTATTGTCTCTTTCCGAATCTTATCTCCTTCACTTGGGGCTTGGCTAGTTTTCTGGAGGGCTTCCAGATCTTGGTTTCAGTGTTCTCCTGCTACCACGTCTCTCTCTTCCTTCTTTCTGCCTGACTTGTGAATCTCCTTGATTGAATCCTGGCTCTGAATCTCCTAAAGTCCTCATCCAGCACAAAAGTGGAAGTTGGAATAAATCTGACTCTGTCTTCAAGAGAGTCGTCTTATGGGTTTCTGACTTGTGAGTGTCCTGTAGTCAATCCTAGTTGTCAATCTCCCGAAGTCCATCCTAGTTGAGGCTCTTAGCTTATATATGCTCTCTAAAGGGGTGAACTCTAATGTGTGAACTAATATGTGAACTCCTTTAAAGGTATGAACTAAGTACATAAGCATTAGCACCTTGTTTCAAGTTCTGGCCCATAATAGTTAATGGGTAATTAAAAAAAGAAGAAGTAAAGAAGTCCAAATAGAGATGCAAGATTTTCAAAGGTTATGCCCAGAAATTCGCAGAAACAACCAATCTGGTTTACTAGGGATAGAGCATGATCAGAGGGAGAAAAAAGTTCAAAGGAAAGAAGGGGGAAATTATGAACAGAAAAAAATTGTGAAGAAAACATTATGTAAGGGGAGCATATGGTAGTAGCAAGTGACTTAAATAAAGAATTAGCCCATTATGACATCTTTTGGGATAGTATGTGAACCCATCCTTAGCTGAAATTGCCTCATACTTTTTTTATTAAATATTAATCAATAATCTTTTTTTTATTCATTTTTCCAAATTATCCCCTCCCTCCCTCCACTCCCTCCCCCCGATGACAGGTAATCCCATACATTTTACATGTGTTACAATATAACCTAGATACAATATGTGTGTGTAAATACCATTTTCTTGTTGCACATTAATTATTAGCTTCCAAAGGTATAAATAACCTGGGTAGATAGACAGTAATGCTAACAATTACATTCATTTCCCAGTGTTCCTTCTCTGGGTGTAGTTATTTCTGTCCATCATTGATCAGCTGGAAGTGAGTTGGATCTTCTTTATGTTGAGTATTTCCACTTCCATCAGAATACCTCCTCATAGAGTATTGTTGTTGAAGTCTATAGTGATCTTCTAGTTCTGCTCATTTCACTCAGCAACAGTTGATTTAAGTCTCTCCAAGCCTCTCTGTATTCCTCCTGCTGGTCATTTCTTACAGAGCAATAATATTCCATAACCTTCATATACCACAATTTACCCAACCATTCTCCAATTGATGGACATCCATTCAACTTCGTTTCTAGCTACAACAAAAAGAGCTGCCACAAACATTTTGGCACATACAGGTCCCTTTCCCCTCCTCAGTATTTCTTTGGGATATAATCCCAATAACAGCAATGCTGGGTCAAAGGGTATGCATAGTTTGACAACTTTTTGGGCATAGTTCCAAATTGCTCTCCAGAATGGCTGGATTCTTTCACAACTCCACCAACAATGTATCAGTGTCCCAGTTTTCCCACAGCCCCTCCAACATCCATCATTATTTGTTCCTGTCATCTTAGCCAATCTGACAGGTGTGTAATGGTATCTGAGAGTTGTCTTAATTTGCATTTCTCTGATCAGTAGTGATTTGGAACACCCTTTCATAAGAGTGGATATAGTTTCAATTTCATCATCTGAGAATTGTCTGTTCATATCCTTTGACCATTTATCAATTGGAGAATGGTTTGATTTCTTATAAATTAGAGTCAGTTCTCTATAAATTTTGGAAATGAAACCTTTGTCAGAACCTTTAACTTTAAAAACTATTTTCCCAATTTGTTACTTCCCTTCTAATGTTGTTTTCATTAGTATTGTTTCTACAGAAACTTTTTAGTTTGATGTAATCAAAATCTTCTATTTTGTGATCAATAATGATCTCTAGTTCTCCTCTGGTCATAAATTCCTTCCTCCTCCATAGGTCTGAGAGGTAGACTATTCTCTGTTCCTCTAATCTATTTATTATCTCATTCTTTATACCTAAATCATGGACCCATTTTGATCTTATCTTGGTATATGGTGTTAAGTGTGGATCCATATCTAATTTCTGCCATACTAATTTCCAGTTTTCCCAATAGTTTTTTTCCGAATAAGGAATTTTTGTCCCTAATGTTGGTATCTTTGGGTTTGTCAAAGATTAGATTGCTATAGATGTAGCCTTTTTTGTCTTTTGTATCTAATCTGTTCCACTGATCTACCGTTCTGTTTCTTAGCCAGTACCACATGGTTTTGGTGACTGCTGCTATATAATATAGCTTTAGATCAGGTACTCTTAGACCACCTTCCTCTGACTTTTTTTTCATTGGTTCCCTTGAAATTCTCAACCTTTTATTCTTCCATATGGAGTCTGATTGGTATAGCACTAAATAAATAGATTAGTTTGGGGAGTATTGTCATCTTTATTATATTTGCTCGGCCTATCCAAAAGCACTGAATGTCTTTCCAATTATTTAAATCTGACTTTATTTTTTTGGCAAGTGTTTTGTAATTTTTCTCATATAAATCCTGACTATTCTTTGGTAGATGGATTCCCAAATACTTTATACTGTCAACATTTGTTTGGAATGGAATTTCTCTTTGTATCTCTTGCTGTTGCGTTTTGTTGGTGATATATAAGAATGCTGAGGATTTATGTGGATTTATTTTGTATCCTGCCACTTTGCTAAAATTCTGAATTATTTCTAATAGCTTTTTAGCAGAGTCTTTGTGGTTCTCTAAGTATACCATCATGTCATCTGCAAAGAGTGATAGTTTGATTTCCTCATTTCCTACTCTAATTCCTTGAATCTCTTTCTCGGCTCTTATTGCCGAGGCTAGCATTTCTAGTACTATATTGAATAGTAATGGTGATAGTGGGCAACCTTGTTTCACTCCTGATCTTACTGGGAAAGGTTGCAGTTTATTTCTATTGCATATTATGCTGACTGATGGTCTTAAATATATGCTCCTGATTATTCTAAGGAATAATCCATTTATTCCTATACTCTCAAGATTTTTTAGTAGGAATGGATGTTGGATTTTGTCAAATGCTTTTTCTGCATCTATTGAGATGATCATATGGTTTTTATTAATTTGATTATTAATATGGTCAATTATACTAATAGTTTTCCTAATATTAAACCAGCCCTGCATTCTGGTATAAATCCCACTTGGTCATAGTGTATTATCCTGGGGATGATTTTCTGAAGTCTTTTTGCTAATATCTTATTTAAGATTTTAGCATCAATATTTATTAAGGAAATTGGTCTATAATTTTCTTTCTCAGTTTTCGATCTACAGGTTTAGGTATCAGTACCATGTCTGTGTCATAAAAGGAGTTTGGTAGGACTCCTTCATCCCCTATTTTTTCAAATAGTTTATATAGCATTGGGGCTAATTGTTCTTTAAATGTTTGGTAGAATTCACATGTAAATCCATCTGGTCCTGGGGATTTTTTCCTGGGGAGTTGATTAATAGCTTGTTCTATTTCTTTTTCTGAAATGGGACTATTTAAGCAATTTATTTCCTCCTCTGTTAATCTAGGGAGCCTATATTTTTGGAGGAAGTCATCCATTTCACTTAAGTTATCAAATTTATTGGCATAAAGTTGGGCAAAGTAACTCCTTATTATTTCTCTAATTTCCTCTTCATTGGTGGAAAGATCCCCTTTTTTATTTATAAGTCTAACAATTTGATTTTCCTCTTTCTTTTTTCTGATTAGATTTACCAAATGTTTATCTATTTTATTGGCTTTTTCATAAAACCAACTCTTGGTTTTATTTATTAATTCAATAGTTTTTTTACTTTCAATATTATTGATTTCTCCTTTTAATTTTTGTATTTCAAATTTAATTTTTGGTTGGGGGCTTTTAATTTGGTCTTTTTCTAGCCTTTTAAGTTGCAAGCCCAATTCGTTAATCTTCTCTTTCTCTATTTTCTTCAAATAAGCCTCTAAAGATATAAAATTTCCCCTTATTACTGCTTTAGCTGCATCCCACAGATTTTGGTATGATGTCTCATCATTGTCAATATCTTGGGTGAAATTATTAATTGTTTCTATAATTTGCTCTTTCACCCAGTCATTCTTTAAGATGAGATTATTCAGTTTCCAATTACTTTTTGGTCTATTTACCCCTAACTTCTTACTGAATGTAGCTTTTATTGCATTGTGGTCTGAGAAGAAGGCATTTATTATTTCTGCCTTCCTACATTTAATTTTGAGATCTTTATGTCCTAATATATGGTCAATTTTTATATAGGATCCATGAACTGCTGAGCAGAAAGTATATTCCTTTCTATTGCCATTCAGTTTTCTCCAAAGGTCTATAATACCTAGTTTTTCTGATGTTCTGTTGACTTTTAAATTTCTTTCTTATTTGTTTTGTGGTTTGATTTGTCTAAATCTGAGAGTGCAAAGTTGATATCTCCCACTATTATAGTTTTACTGTCTATTTCTTCTTGCAACTCCCTTAACTTTTCCTTTAGAAAGTTAGATGCTATACCACTTGGTGCATATATGTTTAGTATTGATATGGCTTCATTATTTATGCTACCTTTCAGCAGGATATAGTTTCCTTCCTTGTCTCTTTTAATTAGATCAACTTCTGCTTTTGCTTGATCTGAGATAAGGATACCTACCCCTGTTTTTTTGGCTTTACCTGAAGTATAATAGGTTCTGCTCCAACCTTTTACCTTTACTCTATATGTATCTCCCTGCTTTAAGGGTGATTCCTGCAGACAACATATTGTAGGGTTCTGATTTTTGATCCAGTCTGCTATCTGTCTTCGTTTGATGGGAGCGTTCATTCCATTCACATTTACAGTTAAAATTACTAATTCTGTATTTCCTGCCATCATATTATCCCCAGATTATGCTTTTTCCCTTGACCCCCCTGAACCCCTTCCCCAATATTTAATTTATAGACCCCCCTTGTGACGTGCAGCCCTCCCCCCCCTTTTTTGTAGTATCCCTCCCCCCTCCCTCCACATCCCTTCCCTTATTCTCCTTTTCCTTTTCCCTTTTCCTCTCCCCCCTTTTAATGACGTGATAGAGAATTCTCTGAAAAACAAACATGACAATTATTTACTCGTTGAGCCTCTTCTGATGAGAGTAAGATTTACACAATGATTCTCCCCCTCTCTAAATTCCCTCAGATATGGTGTATTTTCTATGCCTCTTCCTGGGATGTAGTTTCCCTCTTTTTATCACTCCCTCCCCTTTTTCTGATACTACCCCCTTCCCTTTACTACACCCCCTCCTTTTTTTTTCTTTTATATCAGTAAAATCAAATTATCCATGTGTACTTTCTATATACCCACAACAGAGATATAGTTCTCAAGGGTTCTGTGTACCTTTTTCTGTTTGTCTTCAGTCTTGTGGATGTAGATCACATTTTTTGTTTAAGTCTGGTTTTTTTCTTAGAAACATATGGAATTCCTCTATTTCATTGAATGACCATCTTCTTCCATGGAAAAGGATGCTAAACTTAGCTGGGTAGTTTATTCTAGGTTGCAGTCCTTGATCTTTAGCCTTTTGGAATATCAGGTTCCAGGCCCTTCTATCTTTTAATGTGGAGGCAGCCAGATCTTGTGTGACCCTTATTGTGGCACCTTGGTATTTAAATTGTTTTTTTTTCTAGCTGCTTGCAAGATTTTCTCCTTTGTGTGGTAATTCTGCAGCTTAGCCACAATATTCCATGGTGTTCTTTTTTTAGGGTCTATTTCAGAAGGAGTTCGATGAATTCTTTCAACATCTACTTTCCCCTCTGTTTCTATTATCTCTGGATAGTTCTCTTTGATAATTTCCTGTAAAATAGAATCTAGGCTCTTTTTTTGGTCATAGTTTTCGGGAAGTCCAATGATCTGCAGATTATCTCTCCTAGATCTATTTTCCAGGTCTATAGATTTTCCCAGTAAGTATTTGACATTATTCTCCAGCTTTTCATTTTTTTTTTTTTTGTTTTGTTTGACTGATTCTTGGGTTCTCAATGAATCATTCATTTCTATTTGTTCCATCCTGAATTTTAAGGAGTTATTTTCTTCATTCGCAGTTTTTAGTTCTTTTTGTAAATGCCCAATTTCGTTTTTAAATGAGTTATTTTGCTCTATTGAATTTTTTTCCATTTCCCTAATTTTTTTTTGAGAATTATTTTCTTTTTCCAATTCAGAAATCCTATTTTCTTGAGACTATTTTTATCTTCTCCAATTCAGAAATCCTATTTTCTTGAGACTTTTTTATCTTCTCCAATTCAGAAATCCTACTTTCCTGTGATTTTTTTACCTTTTCTAATTCACTAATTTTGTTTCCCTGCATCTCCTGTGCATTCTTTATTTTTTCCAACTTCAATTTCAGAAAGTTGTTATTCTCTATCATAGCTTCCCTTTCCTTTCCCCATTTTTCTTCAAACTCTCTTAACTTTTTAATAGTCTCTTCAAGGAGAGAGTTATGTGATGGGGCGCAGAAATCGGTCCCCTTTAGGTTGTTATCTGCTGACTCTCTGCTGTTAACTTCCTCGGGGTTGGATACCTGCTCTTTCTCTGTGTAGAAGGAATCTATAGGTTTTTTTTGGCTTTTTATTCATACTTAAAAAATCTTTTGGGTTCTGTCCCTGGAGTAGGAAATTATTTTTTTCTTTCTTTACCAGCTTCCTCCCAGACCGGATGGATGCAGTGGCCCCTGCGCCTGAGCTAAGAGAGAGCTCTGGGAGAGAGTTCCCCACCCCCTCCCTGGAAGTGCCTCAGAGGTGACTAGCACTGCTGTGCTTTGAGGGTGCTGTGTTCTAGCGGCTTCCCTGAGGTTTGAGACTGAACAGTAAAGGCGACTCAAAGCCTAGCCTATGTGTCCCGGTGGGGCGTGGATGTCTGCAGCAGGTGATGTGAAAAGCCCCTGCGCTCAAACTGGAAGTGTCTGCCAGAAACCGCGGTCCCTAGTTCAAAAGTTCCGCTTCTCTGGGACTTCCGTTCCACAGCCTCCAGCAGAGCCAGGCACTATGAGTTACCGCCCCGCCCACTTTTCAATCTCTTAACTACCCCCAGGTGAAAGCCTGGATTGCCTATGTCGGCCACACCCCCAGTGCTGAGATCTGCTGAGTCACCCCTGGGATCCAGGAAGATCCAATCTGGTTTTAAATTTTAAAGTGGCTTAGATTTCTCCTCTGAACTGCTATATTATAAGCAGAGAAGAGCTAACAGCCTGTGCCAGATTCTTCTATCTCAGTGGCTTCTCTGATCCCAGAGCCCTCCCCAGCGCGACCGGCGCAGTGTGCTACTACCCCACTGTCTGTGCTGGCCTTTCTTCTTCCTCCCCTGGGAGCTGACCCTTCCTGCTGAAACTCCAGATTCTCTTCAGCTGGTAAGTCGTGCTTCCAGTCCTTGTGGATTCTATCAGTCCAGCGCTATTTCTGAGGCTGATTATATGTAGTTGGTTGTGAGGGAAGAAAGGAGCTTACACAGGCGCGTGTATCTTCTCTGCCATCTTGGCTCTGCCCCAAACCAAAATTGCCTCATACTTATAGTTAAATGTCTCTATGCCTTCTTAAATTCTGCCTATCAATCCTTCATGGCTCAGATCAAATGTGACATTCTCTATGGATCGTTTCCTACCTTAAGTCTTACCCTGATGTTTGTGTTTCTCTTATACATTTGTTCTTGTTTGTTTTGTAATATAATAATTTGTGCATTATTTTAACTCCATTAGAGGTGTCATAGAAAAATATGGCAGAATTTAAAATATACATGACAAAAAATTAATCAGGCAGCAGAGTAAAGTAAAGAGGAAGCTCAGAAAATAGAAGCAAGAAAATAAGTGGGTAGTAAGTGGCCACTTATGATTTGAGTGATGCCCAGGAAAATCACTAGCAAAACCAAAAACAAGCCAACATCCTTGAAAATTAAAACAAAAACACAAAAATAACCGTATTGAATAAGTCAGACATGGCTTTTATAATTCTACCATTAGAGAAGGAGACTGGAAGGGGACTTATATTTATATAGTATTTACTCTGTGCCAGTCATTGGGCTAAGTAAGGACTTATTTGATCCAAAAACAACCTTGTGTGACATTTAAAATATTAAAAAAGCATGATTTCTGGATAATTAAGCATTTTGTTAATAAGGATAATATGTTATTGATAACATATTATTGATCAGTGTTATTTTCAAATGCCAAAGATAATCATGATGAGGAGCTCACAGTGTATATGTCTTTAGAAAAATGGGTGTTCCAGAGGGAGTCAATCAATTTTTATTGGTTAACAAATAAGACCTTTTCTAATCTTCATTTAGGTCTAAATTGCCCACCCTTGGGAAATCCATTCCAAAAAAATTAACTTCACCCAAACCTATGTAAAAAAGATTGGAGGAGGTTTGACCACTCTAGAGAAGAAAGTTAATTCAATCTTCAGAGTTTTTGAAATGGAGACTTTACAAAAAGTAGGAAGTATGAATCTCCCCAATTCGTTGGTTATTAATAATAATTTCTCTCACTTTCCATGTTGATGTGTTATTAACTCATTTTACATTTGAGGTTCATTCCTTTGAATTTAGTTATCAATTATCAATGGAAAAAACAAGGTTGTTTTGTCACTTCCAATTTGAAAATGGGACATAAGGTAAATTAATTGAAGAAGGAAAAGAATGGCAGGCATTAGTATAAGGTAGAAAAAATTATCTCTGAAAAAGAAAATGGTAGAAGAACAACAAAAAAAAACACTTGACAGATTTCATGTTTTTTTGTTTTTTTTTTTTTAAGCCTGGAGCTAAACTACACCATCTCTATTAGTTCTTTAAAAGCCAGAAATCCAAACAATAGAATATAATTTATTCTACTGGTGATAGCAGATGATGGGGAAGGTAATAGAGTGGTAACAGAGAAATCCATTCCTGGATCTAAGTATAATGGAGATGAGTTTGGCAGTTGTATATCCAAAGCTCATATTGATGAAGTGTGAGAATGTAGCAAGATCTGAGAAAGCCTAGGGCTACTGGGCCTTGGGAGAACCAACAACACTGCTGACCAATCTGTTGGTCAGTAAGATGTAGAACTCAGAGCTCTACTCCCCTAACATTCTTGGGTTGTACCTAATAGTAGCATATCAGCCTAATCTTTGTTTCTCTTTCCTATAAATCTTGATTCTGACTCTGCTAAAAACTAGTTCAAATGACATCACAATTATTTCCCTAATTTTGCTAAATTCTCTTGGAACTTTAGCTTGCTATCAAGAAGGGTAATTTCTTCTTCTGAATCTTGGCTAAATTCCTTTGGAAATTAGCTCGCTGTTAAGCATCTAATAAATTTTTAACTTAACTTGGTGACAGAGTGTGTGAAATTTTTTTGCCCAACCCATGACATAGACTAGGGGGACCATAATCTTGTAGGGGTATCTTTCTCCTCAACAATATCATGATCTTTCCCCTCCATCCTCCCTGCTACCTTTTCTATTATTTTAAAGGTAACCCCAGCCTCTCAGTTCTTCAAGCTCACAATTTAGGAGTCATCCTGGACTTCCTACTTTTGCATCCTGTCCTCCATCTAATCTTATTGTCTGACTCTTGCAGCATCTCTCATAACTTCCTCTTTGCTATTGTCACCACTCAAGTGCAGGCTCTTAGCACAATTATTGCAATTGCTTGTTGGTGGGCCTGCCTGTCTCAGGTCTCTGGCCATTCTAGTATAGCCTCTATCCAGTTAGTAAAGTGATTTTCCTAAAACATAGGTCCAATCATATCACAATTTCTCCTTTCCCTTGACTTCTTACTCAATAAATTCTGGTGACTTTCCATTGCCTCGAATAGCAAATGCAAAATGCTCTGTTTGGCATTCACATCCCTTTAAAACCTAAACACCTTTTACCTTTCCAGTCTTTTTTATGTCTTACTACCTCCACATATATTAGTTTCCCGTCTGTTCCATAAACAAAATACTCCATCTCTCAGCTTCAGATATTCATTCTGGCTGTCTCCATGCTTGAGACATTCTCTCTTCTTTACTATGACTACTAACTTCATTGGCTTTCTTTAAGCTCCAACTAAAATTCTTCCTATTATAGGAAGTTCTCCCCAACCCTTAGTCCTGTAGAGTTTGCATGAGCACAAAAAGATAATTTAAGAAATAAATATGAAGTAAACAATGTTTCATCACTTGGGAGAATCCTAGATCTCAGATTCATCCTCGAGAGATACTAAAATGTGAACCCATTCACCAGGATGTTCAGTAGAGAGGGCTTGATGGAGAAAGCTGAGAATTTATCTCTTGTTATATTTGGCTTCAATTATTAATAAGATTAACAAGATAATCACATCAAAATGATCATATACAATAGATTTTGTAGAAGACACATAATGGAAATCTTGGGTGCCCAAGAAGATTAAATCTTCACCACCCAGAAGGCATTGATAATTATTTTTAAAAAGACATTTAAAAGCTTACCTTTCTTAGATGATGAGTATAAAGATGAGACAGAAATGATGGAAATGCCATTTGGGTTTGGGCATGAAGATGACGTTGGTAATTTTAACAAAAAGTGACACATTTTTTTAAATCTCAAATTGGCAGATGTGTTCTACTCATAGATTTGCTTGTAGTAAAATTATGACATATTTGTAAATCCCAATAAAGAGGAGCCCTGAGCAATTTTTTATTCTTTTTTATCATCATCTTTATGTTCATCCACAAAATACTTGTTATAAAACTTATTCTATTTTGTGCTGAAATTGTTATAAAATTTATTGTTTTGTATTGCACTAGAAAATAACATTGCTAATTCATTCTATAAGAATTTTCAGAGAAAATTATGGAAAAGTAAGATTCTTTAGTATCTAGGATAATATGAGATAAACAACACAGACATAGCCAAAATCCTATCTACTACACATCTCAATCATTTGCAATAATGTTTTAAAATATTATAATACTTTCCATTAATTTTTATGATTTTAAAATTTTGCGTGGGTGGAGAAGAGAATAGAATTTCATTAGCTATAACTAGAACATTATAATATTAATTAGATTTATCTTGTATAGAATGTTGAATGATGATGTACCTTATTAAAAATTAAAAATATTTAAACTATGCCGAACTAATTAAGGTATTAAGGTATACATTCATGTAAAATTTATGATGCATTCCATCTAAGAATATGTATATGTTAAATGTAAGAAGATATGAGGAGCATATTTTAAAATATTGTATATTATTCATCTCCAGAACTGTATATCCATCTATAAAAAGTGGTTCTTGATTATTTTAGCTAAATTGCAGGTTCATGTTTAGAAGAGATGAAAGGATAAAGATTTTTCTTTTTAATAGGCTTTTCAAACATTTCACATAATTTTGGATTAAAAATAGATGTTGCTGTAAACTGAAGATTTTAAAACAGTTTTATTGAAGATACTTTTTTTTCTTTTAAAAATTTTAAAAATTCATTTTGGATTTAATTTGAAATAAAAAACAAAGAAAGAACATTTCCATGTATATAGAAAAGCATAGAGGAATCAATATAAAACTATGAATTTCCATCTCATACTGTTTCCTTTTTAAAAACTATGTAATAAATACTACACATTTTTTTAAAAGCTACCCTGCTTTTCTGTGCTTCCTTCAAGGTTTTCTTTTGTTCTTTCTTTTTTCTTTTTCTTTCCTCATTTTTTCCTAGAGGAGCTATAATTTTATCTATCTATCTTATCTGTCCACACACATACAGACACATATACATACATATGTATGTATATATACACACGTAGATAAATATATGTTTATATCTATATCTGTCCACACAATGCATATACATATACACACATAGACAAATATATGTTTATATGAAAAACTATACCATATATACTTTTATTTATCTCTGATGATTAATAGTATCTTCCTTGATAGGTCCTTTGTAGTTGTTTGAATATTTATAATAATAAAGGTGAATTAGTCTTTAAGATACTTCTTAATATAAAGGTTTGAACATACTGAGTTTTTGAATATTAACTTGATAATTACATTATTTATTACCTTGTAATTTATGGATTTTGTTCATTTCAATATCTAATCAAAATATCTGAAATATAGAAATACATATTAATGTATATGAAACAATATTTTTAAAAGTCAAATGATTCATTCATTTCCAAAGTAGAATAAAAATAAATAGAAATAACAGTGTTAACTCAACACATAATTACAAACTACAGAGTCATCAGAAGGAAATTAGTCAAGAAGAGCTTTCTGGAGAAATTAAATTTTGATTCAAATTTTGAACAAAAGAAAGCCAAAAAATATGAATGGTGAAGTGGGAGAAAACACTTGTTTTAAGATAGCAAGGCAAGATAAAACAATCAAAGAATCCAAGTCAATAAAAATTAAGTTGTTTGGTGAGATTCGATTCCTAAGCAGAATAGTAAAATCTTATTTTTTTAAATAATAACTTGTTTAAAAAATACATACAAAGATAGTTTTGAACATTCACTTTGCAAAACCTTATGTTCCAATTTTTTCTCCCTTCCCCTACCACCTGTCCTAGACAGCAAGTAATCTAATATAGGTTAAGCATCTGTAAGAATGGTAAAATCTTGAGAGATGTTTCCAGTAGCTCTGTGTTTGGTAAAGTTAAAGGGTCAGAGAAACCAGTCAGATGTTTACAGTAATAATCCAATATGAAATACTAAGGATTCAGATTAAGTAGTATTTAATCAACTTCCTCTAAATATATCTAATATGTGTGACCTAAATGATTTATATCTAAATGATCAACAGTAATTTCATAGTATTTGTCTCCTTATGGATGAGTTATATACTTTCTAGTTTTGTAATATTGTTCATGCTACTATTTTACAAGCATAAATTAATGCTATCATTGGCCAATATCAGGAGCAAAAACAAAACAGAAGTTTATTTACCATGTGCTTTCAAGCATTTGAGAATGTTACAGGTATATAAGTTCTATAATAAGCATGAGTTACTTAACAGATAATTGCATTTCATTATGAAAAAAATTATTTAGTATTAAGCATTTCATGCATCAAATGAAAACATGTAAATGATTAAACTTTAATTTTAAAATATCTTAGAAATACAAAGTAAATATAAAATTCATGTGGTAATTTTTCTATATGATGATTAACATGAATAACTAGTTAATATAATTTGCCTGGTAATATAGCATGCAACTATACATAATTTGTAAAAATAATTCTCACTTAACTTTAACTCACCTCCTTTACATTTTAATATTTACAATAATTAGACCTTGTGCCTGAATTCTAGTTCTAATTAAATCTTTGCTTCTTTTGTTATGTGTACTCAATACATGTTAGAAATGTATAATAATCTTATGTGTTGATTGTTATGTAAGGTGTAAAAATAATGAAATTAAATAGAAGACTCAGAACTTCACTTATATGTATTAACTGTACATATATTTGACCGGACCTATAATTTCATAAGTTAGGGAGCTCTTAGCATGAACTTTCCTCTATCATTGCAGATTGTTATCTCCGAAATATATTTTAGTGTAATATGTTAAGAGTCGAGAATTGAATTTAATTCTTCCTGATTTTGAGGCTGTGTTTCCATTAGGACCAAGCTGCTAAATATATATAACATATCCATCTGCCAATACATATATACACAAAGGCATCCACATACATAGTTATGAACATGTGTAATATTATGCACATAACCCCAAGTATACATAATTTTATGACTAAATTTGCATAGTATATCCCCATATAGAACTTACATGGATATATCTCTAACTTAATATTTTCATACATTCAGGTGGAGATACAGAGTCTGATTTTATGTATTTGTAGTGTTTTATATACCATTCAATATATAATAGGTGGTCATTATACATTTACAATAGATTATTGTTTGATATATTTTAAAATCCACAATGGAAAATGGCTAGAAAGGCTATTAAAAATCCTTTCAGTTCATTTCAAGAAGATAGTTAGGAAAGAAGCATCAAATTGTATTCAGAAAAAAGCAATAAGAACATTTTAAAGGAAAAACAAGTTGTTTAGTGAGATTAGGTTCCTAAATAGAGTAGTTTATTGATCATTTACTAAATGCTGAGGAGATCAAAGATAAAATAAGATATGTTTCCTGCTTCCAAGGACCTCATATTCTAATAGAGGGAAGTAAAATATCTATATAAAAATAATCCTGAGTTTACTACAAAAATCATGAGAAACAATGACCTTTTAAAGTTTCCAATTGAATTTCCCTTTTCAATAAAGCAAAATAACTTTGTTGATTTTTTTTTCCCCTTTTTTCAACTAGGTCTTCCTCCCCTTGAGAAATGGATAGTAAATTTTGATAAAGATCTTTTGGATGGCCTTGTTTTAGCAGCACAGTTGGCAGCTTACTGTCCATTTTTGGTAAGTCTTGTTTTTTTTTAAGAACTTGTACATTGTATTTTAAAGCATGGATGTATTTAATTAATTATGATTTTTATTTTATAGCTCTTAATAAGTTAGAAACAAAATACAATTCAATTTAATACATTGTAAGTCTCTTACTAAATTTTTATACTTTTTGAGAGCAGCTTCATGCATTTTTTCCCACACTACTGAGCATAAGGTTTCACAGACAATAAATACTGTAGAATGAATAAATATGGCTTAAATTACAATTTTTAAAATTATTTTTTTAAATCCAATAGTGATATTGGCTCATAATGTTAGAAAAAGAAACTCAAGAGCAGCCCAGTTCAGTTCAGACTTTATGAAAAACAACAAAAAAAAAATTCCACAGGCAACAAAAATGACTACTTACATAATATCAAAAATTAAAACTAGATCAGATAAAGAATGAGTGAAGCAGATGCTAAAGTAATTAAAGAAAACTAGACAAACACACTACAGAGCAACTGAATAATATCAAAAATATCAAAAATGGGAAAAATCAAAATTAAAAAAAATAAGACACTATTCAGGAAATATCAGAGATTCTCCACTAGCTAAATAATATATTCAAATAAATAGGACTTTGAAATCACAAAAACAAATAAAGAGAAAAAACTGAAAAAAACCCACAATCATATAAGAAAGTCAAATGAAATTTTAAAAGGAAATAAAATGAAATAATTAAGAAATAACTAATATTTTAAAAATACAATGGAAATCTTAAAAATTCAATGAATCACCCAACATCAGGCTTATTACACTTGGAAACAGAGGGTTTTACATATATATGTATGTATTTATGTATGTATGTATGTATGTATACAGAGTATGACTGAACTAAATAAAAGTGCCTTTGTAGAAAACTGACCCTGGGACCTACCTAGACTAGCTTTTGAGAATTATTAATATATTAACATTTTCTAAAATCACTAAAGTATGTTTAGCCTTGCTGAGTCCACAGAAGGAACACTTGACCAGTATACTATTCCTTGAATTCAGGTAACCAAGTTGCTGTTGTGACTAAGTTTATTTTTAATAAACCCTATGATTAGGCTGCTGTCTTAAAAACACTGTTTTTTAGCAGCCTTACTATTTGTAACTAATTTGGCTTGCAGCCAGAATAATGGTATGTAAACTTTCTTCTCCCAATGCTAATTGTCAATTATTGACTCATATTATTTGGCCTGCTTGCTTTGAATAAATTCAACTTTAACTTAAAGAGAATATTGTGTGAGTCTTCTCACTCCAAGTCTAAATCAAATTCTCTCCCACAGCACACTGAATTATTTAAACTCTTGGAAAACAGACAAACTTAGGTGTAGACCTACATAATAAATCTTGATATCAAAATCTCCAGATAACTGACAGACAATTTAGAAACAAATAAAAATATGAATACTGTATTTTAGAAAATAATCAAATGAATTTACTA
Organism: Sminthopsis crassicaudata; assembly: GCF_048593235.1. Lineage (NCBI taxonomy): Eukaryota > Metazoa > Chordata > Mammalia > Dasyuromorphia > Dasyuridae > Sminthopsis > Sminthopsis crassicaudata. The sequence goes on from NC_133619.1 coordinate 279,486,094, forward strand.
GAAATCTGATAAAAATAACCAAGTAATGAAATATAAGTAGAAAGAATTCATAGGATATTAGTAAGTTTTATAGTAAACCTTAATATTAATATAGAGCCTTCTTTGGAATCAGAATAATAATCTAATTTCAAGTTTTATTTCTGACCTATTTTAGCTCTGACTAAAGCAATTTTTTTAGAAGTATCAAAACAATTGCCTAATTTCATTGGTATGTCCAAGTCATCAAGTCCTAGGGTATGAGAACATGTCATGGAATCAAAAAACAGGTTACCAGTGAGAGTGAGGGATTTCATTTAACACTGGCTGAGACATCTTTCTTTACTTCCTCCTTCATTACTGTCTTGGATGAAGAAATTGTCTTTCTCCTTGCCAAGATCAATCCCTCTGTGCACTAAACATGCCATTCTTCCTCATCTTCTCTATTGTATTAAATCCTCTCTAGATTATCAGTGTCCTTAAAATAACTCAAAAGTGGCTATCAGATTAATTTCATTCAGTAAAGCTTTATGAAATACTTTTTGTCTAGCCATTCTATGAAATGTCAAAAGGATTGATGAACTCTTTGGTAGAAATGTTCTTTTAAAATTTATTTATTTTAATGCACATTTTTTATGAATCATTTTGGAAGAAAAAAAGCATAGCAAAAAGGAAAGCCATGGTAGACAAAAAAGCAAAAAAAAGTGAACATAACATGTGTTGATTTGCATTCAATCTTCATAGTTCTTTTTCTGGAAGTAGATGACATTAACTGTCCAAAGTTTATTGGGATTGCTTTGAATCACTGAACCACTGAGAAGAATCAAGTCTTTCATAATTGATCATAATATATTTTTTTGCTGTTATTGTGTACAATGTATTCCTAGTTCTGCTTTTTTGTGTAAATCTTTTCAGGCCCTTCTAAAATCAGCCTGTTCATCATTTTTTATTGAGCATTGATATTCCATTACTTTCATATACCACATGAATATTCTTTTAAACAATACAGATACTAGGATGTTTATATATGCCCATTCTTAGAGATTTCTGTCTATAAATTCTTCTTGAGGAGATCATACTGTATGCTTCTAGTCTTTTTTCTTCTTGATAATTGTAAAGACAACAAAGGAGTAAAAACATTGTATATTGGTTATATCTTCCACTAGATACATTGCCAATACATTTTTGTGTTGTTTGTCATATGTTCCTTTGATGACTTTTTAAAAATTTATTTTCCTTCCTAATCTGTAGTTTGTAATTATTCCTATTCACTATGTGTTTCATTAGGTTACAAGTAAAAATAGCATTCTTTTTATTTTACATATAGATCAAAAGTGAAAAGGTGGTTTATAATTTATCATTTAAGACTGCCAGTTTATGAAAAATCAGATTTGCATTAGAGATATTGGACAAAGTTGAATTCAGAGGTGAATTCAACATTCAATATGTTCAATGAGATAATATAGAACATAATATACTAAAAAGTTTTGAGAATTAAAAAATATTAATCTTAAATATCTATTTAGTAATCAAAATGTATAAAGAAAAATATAATACAATAATTTTTCCTTTTTAATACTTGTTAATAATTGTAATAATTCATTATCTCCAAATCTATACATGATAATCAATTTCAGGGCTAAACAGTGTCTTAAAATATTAGCTCTCTCTCTCTCTCTCTCTCTCTCTCTTTATATATATATAACTAAATGAGAAAAGCCATTTACTTTTAGATTATAGGTCTGGAACAAAGAATACAAAGAGTATTTTAATGATCTGTACACGTGATGGAACTCATTTAGAAGAAAGAAACAATGCAAAGACTTTTTTGATTTTCCTTAATGATAAGTTTATCCTTCAATAGGTAGAAGAACTAATTATCCATTTTGTATTTGATTGTCTCCAACAGGGAGGAACTGGTTGTTGAGGTAGAAATGATGAAACTCTTGTAGGGGAAAGGACTACCCTTTTAGAATTTGTGATGGAGGAAGACAAGTTAATTAAGAATAATTTTATATGCAACTTAAGATTTTATAAGAGAAAATTTCAGTTTTCTGAGGAAACATAGGAAAGATTCTATGATCTACACTTCAGAGATCTAGAGAACAAAATTCTAAAAATACAAAGAGAACCAATTCTGACAACATGGATAGAGAAAACTGTCAAAAGAAACTGACATGGACGAACAAGGAATTCATCCATCAACTTCATATTTAAAAATAAAACAAAACAAACATACAGAATGATAGAAGCAAGGTCAGCTAATTAAGAATGTGTTTAACATTGTCATGTAGTCAAAATAGTGTGATATAGTTCAAAACCTGCTGAGAGATAAGGAAAGCTATGGAGAATCACAAAAGGAAAGGACTGCTAAAGATGAAGATAACAAAGGAGAGAACATATGTAGATACTTTATTATTTTCTTTTTTCTGCAAAGGAGAATAATTTTTTGAATAGAAAGGACAAGACATATAACTAATAACAAGTTAATGACCTAGATAAATAAGGTGATTGTAAGAGAGGCCTTAGTTTTTCTTAATGTGTTTGAATTGGAAAACATCATTGAATTATATCTTTGTATCTTGAAAAACTGCCAGCTGTGCTCACTGATCTTAAAAGATCACAGAAAATGAGAGAGATAAAGTCAAATGTCATCATGGTTTTGGAAAAAGAGAAAATAATGAAATTTCCCAACTATCGATCAATGAACTTATTTTGAGTTCCTGGATAAATTCTATAATTTATTATTAGAGAGAAGTTAGACATATGTTTGAGAAGTGCTATAGAAATACTTCACTTAGAATTTAATAATATAGTTAATAATCCTTTTAAATTCATCATATTGACAAGTTAGAAATGTTGACTCAGTTATAGTAAAGTTAGAATCATTTGGAGTTGGTGAAATGATTGAACCTAAAAGTAATCACTGTTGATATCATCTCATGTTTTCCATGAAATGTGTCAAGTACCTCTGCATAGCTTCTGCTTTTATCAAATTTATCAATAATTTTTAGAAGTCAGAGCTAGCTTAGCTATGAAATTTGCAGATGGAACAAAGTCGAGAGCAATAATTAACATGTTTGTTGCCAGTTAGAATCAAAAAAGATCTTGACAAATTAGAATAATGGGCTTATTCTATGAAAATTAAATTTAATGAGAACAAGTTCTTAAACATTCACTCATAAATCACTTTCAGAAGTACAAAATAAATGAAACATACTAATTTCAGAAGTACAAAATAAGTGAGACATACAAATAACAGTAGTCTGAAAAAAGATCAGAGTTTTAGTAGACTAAATATGAATTAATAGTATGGTTTGGCAATCATAAATACTAGTATAATCTTAGATTGTGTTCAAGGAGATTTAAGAAAGGAATAGTATCCAGGATTAAGTAGGTTATCACTGAAACCTCATTAAACACTACTCTGATTGTTATGAAGATCAAATGAGATAATATTTATAAAACACTTAATGCAGTGTCTGGAATATAGTAAGTACTATGTAAATGTTGGTTATTAATTACTATTATTACTATAACCATAATTGCTATGATATTACTACTCTACTACTAACTACTGCTGTTGCCTTTGCTGCTGCTACAACTACTACTGCTACAGTATCTGAAATATTATTGATCACCACACTTTAAGATAAGCTACAAATGATGCCTCAAAATTTTTACCCTTAGATGAAATGTTGAATTGCAGTTTTCTCCTGGAATATTATATTCATTTGTAAGCACCCTGGTTTAAGAAAGACATTAATAAGCTAGAAACTCTTCAAAGGAGATTATAGAGGATGGTGACTAGCCTTGGATCTATGTTATTTAACCAGCAATTAAAGGAACTAGGATTGCTTAGTCGGAAGAAGAAAAAACTCAAAGAGGACATGACAACTGTAGTAAAGTATATTAAAGGATGCCACATAAAAGAGGAATTAGATTTGTTTTCTTTGTCCATGAAAGGAAAAACCAGGAATAATGGGTAGAGATTGAAAAAAGATCAATTTAGAATTGACATCAGAAAAAAATAAATGAAAAACCAAACAAATTTCTTAACATACAGGTTCTGGAAGTGGAATGGTCTTTCTAAAGAGGCAATGAGTTTTCCTTCCTTGTTCCACTTCATCTTTTTGTGTATTCTGATGGTTTAAAGTTTGTTTAGAGTCATTATTAATGCCTGGGTATAAGAGATATAAAACCTTCGCCAAGCAATAAACTTCCTGAAAATTCATCTTGACTATATAGAAGGTAATGACTCAACAAGACTTTAAGAAATATTAAAATAAAGTTAAAAGATTAAAAAAATGTAAGAAAATGTAAAGTATTTCATAGTAAAAATAAATGACCTGAAAAATAGGCTGAGGAGAAAAAACTTAAGAATTATTGGACTATCATGACCAAAAAAAAAAAAAGTCTAGACATCATATTTTAAGAAATATTAAAAGAAAACTGCCCAGATTTCTTAAAACCAGAGGCAGGTAGAAATAGAAAGCATTCATTGGCTACCTCCTAAAATAAATCCCCAAATGAAAACTCCTAGGAATAAGATAGATACAATCTAGAGCTTCTAGGTCAAAGAAAAAATACTTCAAACAGTCAGAAATAAAGAATTCAAGACTGAGAAATCACATTAAATTCGCCAGTATAAAGGAAGAGAACATGAAATATATTCCAAAAGGCAAAGGATGTGTGTTTACAGCCACAAATAACTTACCTGGCAAAACTGGGCATAATATTACAGGGGAAAAATGAACCTTTAAAGAAATAGACTTTTATCAGGAATGGTTAGAAATCTAAAGCTATAGAGAAACTTTGGAGTACAGGAGGGAAAACAAATTTAAAAAGGCAAACACAAATAATGATAAAAGACTAATAAGGGTAAACTGCTTATATTCACATATAAGGAAATGATACATGTGTCTTCTCTGAACTCTTATCATCAACTGGGTGTATGGAAGATTAGTTAGATCAGGGTTGGGAATAGTTCTGTTATATTTTGATGATATTAAGAAAAGTATGAAAAAAGAAGGGAAAAAGACTATCCTGAGGCAGGGTAAGAAAAAGGAAGTAAAGGAAAACATATCTCATATAATAAGTGTATAAAGTTAACATCTGTATAAACAGGAGTAGGGTTTCAGAGGTAATGCTTAACAATTGAATCTCACTCTCATTTGAACTGATCAAAATAAGGAAAAAAGAAGTATACACAGACAAGAATTGGGGGCAGAAATATATTTCATTTGGCAGAGAAACAAGAGGAAAAAGTAGAGAAGGGAAGAAGGATAATTAGAAGAGCAAATTAAAGGAATAATTAGTCCAAAGCAAAATAAACTCTAAGGCTGAACAAAAATATGTTTTATTTTTTGAGGATGCAAAGATTGGGTATTTGAGGGGAGTGATTATAAATTGGGGAATGGATGAATACATTATGGAATATAAATGTAATAGAATCCTAGTATGCTAAACTGTTTTCAGTGAAATCACTAATCACAATTCCTGATAATTAATAATTAAAGCTGCTATCTATCTTCTGACAGAAAAATGACTCATTATACAGAATTAGACAATTTTTTTTTTACATAATCAGTGTGGAAATTTATTTTGATTGTAATTGGTTGTCTTTTTCTAATGTTCTTATTATGGGGGCTGGGGATGTTATGTTAGAGTAGAAAAGTGAGAAGGTGGATCTTGACTGATTAAAACAGATTCTTTTTAAAAGAAAGAAAAAATCTATAAGGTATCAAAAATACATAGCACATCAAAATTTGGAATATTTATTCAAAGTATTATATATATAGACAAATCCATAGTTTGAATGAATATATTAATGAGATATAGTTATTAAATGGACTCTGCCTTAAAATTTTAGATAAGGAACAAAGGGAAACTAAATTAAAAGAGAGATTTATGCAACTGAAAAGAAATAAGAATTGAAGTGATAAATTTAAAAGATAACTGACTCAGGGCAGCTAGGTTGCACAGTGGGTAGAGCACCAGCCCTGAATTCAGGAGGACCCGAGTTCAAATCTGGTCTCAGACACTTAAGACTTCCTAGCTGTGCGACCCTTGGCAAGTCACTTAACCCAGCCTCAGCAGAAAAAAAAAAAAAAGGCAGTTTTGATACCTAATTATATAATCCAATTGAAAAAAAAGAGAAGAGAACAAGCTTAAATTCCCTAAATTAGAAATAAAATAGAGTAAGAGAAAAAGAAAAAAAGAAAATAGTGAGATCACTATATTTCATTCTGGCCCAATTAATTTGAGAATCTAAAAGAAATGGATGATGAAAACTATCAAATTAATGATTAATGTATACATTGCTAATCACTATTCTGAGAATATAAATAGATTGACCTCCGAAGAAAAAAATTACACAGGCTATTAGAGAATTATACTATAAAAATATCCCTGAGTCCAGAAGAATTCATTAGAAAATTTTATTTTATTTTATTTTTAAATTTTATTTAGAATTTTTTCCACAGTATATATGCATGAGTAATTTTTAAAAATATTATCCCTTGTATTCATTTTTCCAAATTATCCCCCCCTCCCTCTTTTCCCTCCCCCCAATGACAGGCAATCCCATACATTTTACATATATTACAATATAACCCAGATACAATATATGTGTGTAAATATCATTTTCTTGTTGCACATTAAGTATTAGATTCCGAAGGTATAAGTAACCTGGGTAGATAGACAGTAGTGCTAACAATTTACATTCACTCCCCAGTGTTCCTTCTCTGGGTGTAGTTATTTCTGTCCATCATTGATCAACTGGAAGTGAGTTGGATCTTCTTTATGTTGAAGATTTCCACTTCCATCAGAATACATCTTCGTACAGCATTGAAGTGTACAGAAATCTTCTGGTTCTATTCATTTCACTCAGCATCAGTTGATGTAAGTCTCTCCAAGCCTCTCTGTATTCCTCCTGCAGGTCATTTCTTACAGAGCAATAATATTCCATAACCTGCATATACCATAATTTACCCAACCATTCTCCAATTGATGGACATCCATTCATCTTCCAGTTTCTAGCTACTACAAAAAGAGCTGCCACAAACATTTTGGCACATACAGGTCCCTTTCCGCTCTTTAGTATTTCTTTGGGATATAAGCCCAATCGCAGCAATGCTGGGTCAAAGGGTATGCACACTTTGATAACTTTTCGGGCATAGTTCCAAATTGCTCTCCAGAATGGCTGGATTCTTTCACAACTCCACCAACAATGTATTAGTGTCCCAGTTTTCCCACAGCCCCTCCAACATTCATCATTATTTGTTCCTGTCATCTTAGCCAATCTGACAGGTGTGTAGTGGTATCTGAGAGTTGTCTTAATTTGCATTTCTCCAGTAGTGATTTGGAACACTCTTTCATATGAGTGGAAATAGTTTCAATTTCATCATCTGAGAATTGTCTGTTCATATCCTTTGACCATTTATCAATTGGAGAATGGTTTGATTTCTTATAAATTAGAGTCAGTTCTCTATATATTTTGGAAATGAGACCTTTGTCAGAACCTTTAACTTTAAAAATATTTTCCCAATTTGTTACTTCCCTTCTAATCTTGTTTGCATTAGTATTGTTTGTACAGAAACTTTTGAGTTTGATGTAATCAAAATCTTGTATTTTGTGATCAATAATGATCTCTAGTTCTCCTCTGGTCATAAATTCCTTCCTCCTCCATATAATCTATTTGTGATCTCATTCTTTATGCCTAAATCATGGACCCATTTTGATCTTATCTTGGTATATGGTGTTAAGTGTGGATCCATATCTAATTTCTGCCATACTAATTTCCAGTTTTCCCAATAGTTTTTTTCAAATAATGAATTTTTATCCCTAATGTTCGTATCTTTGGGTTTGTCAAAGATTAGATTACTATAGATGTACCTTTTTTTGTCCTTTGTATCTAATCTGTTCCACTGATCTACCGGTCTATTTCTTAGCCAATACCAAATGGTTTTGGTGACTGCTGCTATATAATATAGCTTTAGATCAGGTACACTTAGACCACCTTCCTCTGACTTTTTTTTCATTAGTTCCCTTGCAATTCTCGACCTTTTATTCTTCCATATGAATTTTGTTGTTATTTTTTCTAGGTCATTAAAATAGTTTCTTGGGAGTCTGATTGATATAGCACTAAATAAATAGATTAGTTTGGGGAGTATTGTCATCTTTATTATATTCGCTCGGCCTATCCAAGAGCACTGAATGTCTTTCCAATTATTTAAATCTGATTTTATTTTTGTGGCAAGTGTTTCATAATTTTACTCATATAATTCCTGATTTTCCTTTGGTAGATATATTCCCAAATATTTTATACTAACGTCCATTATTTGGAATGGAATTTCTCTTTGTATCACTTGCTCTTGGATTGTGTTGGTAATGTATAAAAATGCTGAGGATTTATGTGGATTTATTTTGTATCCTGCAACTTTGATAAAGTTCTGAATTATTTCTAATAGCTTTTTAGCAGAGTCTTTGGGGTTCTCTAAGTATACCATCATGTCATCTGCAAAGAGTGATAGTTTGATTTCCTCATTTCCTACTCTAATTCCTTGAATCTCTTTCTCGGCTCTTATTGCCGAGGCTAGCATTTCTAGTACTATATTGAATAGTAATGGTGATAGTGGGCAACCTTGTTTCACTCCTGATCTTACTGGGAAAGGTTGCAGTTTATTTCTATTGCATATTATGCTGACTGATGGTCTTAAATATATGCTCCTGATTATTCTTTTTTTTTTTTTTTTCTTTTTTTTTTTTAATTTTTTTTATTTTATTTTATAATTATAACATTTTTTACAACATTATCCCTTGCACTTACTTCTATTCAGATTTTTTCCTTTCCTCCCCCAACCCCCTCCCCCAGATGGCAAGCAGTCCTATATATGTTAAATATATTACAGTATAATTTAGATACAATATATGTGTGTAGAACCGAATTTTTTGTTGCACATGAAGAATTGGATTCAGAAGGTAAAAATAACAGTTTACATTCATTTCCCAGTGTTCCTTTTCTGGATGTAGCTGTTTCTGTCCATCATTAATCAATTGGAATTGGATTAGCTCTTCTCTATGTTGAAGAAATCCACTTCCATCAGCATACATCCTCGTACAGTATCATTGTTGAAGTGTATAATGATCTTCTGGTTCTGCTCGTTTCACTCAGCATCAGTTGATGTAAGTCTCTCCAAGCCTCTCTGTATTTCTCCTGTTGGTCATTTCTTATAGAACAATAATATTCCATAACATTCATATACCATAGTTTACCCAACCATTCTCCAATTGATGGACATCCATTCATCTTCCAGCTTCTAGCCACTATGAAAAGGGCTGCCACAAACATTTTGGCACATACAGGACCCTTTCCCTTCTCTAGTAGTTCCTTGGGGTATAAGCCCAGTAGTAGTATGGCTGGGTCAAAGGGTATGCACATTTTGATAACTTTTTGGGCATAATTCCAGATTGCTCTCCAGAATTGTTGGATTCTTTCACAACTCCACCAACAATGCATCAGTGTCCCAGTTTTCCCACAGCCCCTCCAACATTCATCGTTATTTGTTCCTGTCATCTTAGCCAATCTGACAGGTGTGTAATGATACCTCAGAGTTGTCTTAATTTGCATTTCTCTGATCAATAGTGATTTGGAACACTCTTTCATATGAGTGGAAATAGTTTCAATTTCATCATCTGAAAATTGTCTGTTCATATCCTTTGACCATTTATCAATTGGAGAATGGCTTGATTTCTTATAAATTAAAGTCAATTCTCTGTATATTTTGGAGATGAGGCCTTTATCAGAACCTTTAACTGTAAAAATGTTTTCCCAATTTGTTACTTCCCTTCTAATCTTGTTTGCATTAGTTTTGTTTGTGCAGAAACTTTTTAATTTGGTGTAATCAAAATGTTCTATTTTGTGATCAATAATGGTCTCTAGTTCTCCCTTGGACACAAACTTTTTCCTCCTCCACAAGTCTGAGAGGTAAACCATCCCATGTTCCTCCAATTTATTTATGATTTCGTTCTTTATGCCTAAATCTTGGACCCATTTTGATCTAATCTTAGTATGTGGTGTTAAATGTGGGTCCATGCCTAGTTTCTGCCATACTAATTTCCAGTTTTCCCAGCAGTTTTTGTCAAATAATGAATTCTTATCCCAAAATTTGGGATCTTTGGGTTTGTCAAAGATTAGATTGCTATTTTTATTCACTATCTTGTCCTGTGAACCTAACCTATGCCACTGATCAACTAGTCTATTTCTTAGCCAATACCAAATGGTTTTGGTGACTGTTGCTTTATAATATAGCTTTAAATCAGGTACACTTAGACCACCTTCCTCTGACTTTTTTTTCATTAGTTCCCTTGCAATTCTCGACCTTTTATTCTTCCATATGAATTTTGTTATTATTTTTTCTAGGTCATTAAAATAGTTTCTTGGGAGTCTGATTGGTATAGCACTAAATAAATAGATTAGTTTGGGGAGTATTGTCATCTTTATTATATTCGCTCGGCCTATCCAAGAACATTGAATGTCTTTCCAATTATTTAAATCTGACTTTATTTTTGTGGCAAGTGTTTTGTAATTTTGCTCATATAATTCCTGACTCTCCTTTGGTAGATATATTCCCAAATATTTGATACTATCGACTGTTATTTTGAATGGAATTTCTCTTTGTATCTCTTGCTGTTGGATTGTGTTGGTAATGTATAAAAATCCTGAGGATTTATGTGGATTTATTTTGTATCCTGCGACTTTGCTAAAATTCTGAATTATTTCTAATAGCTTTTTAGCAGAGTCTTTGGGGTTCTCTAAGTATACCATCATGTCATCTGCGAAAAGTGACAATTTGATTTCTTCATTTCCTACTCTAATTCCTTGGATCTCTTTCTCGGCTCTTATTGCCAAGGCTAGAGTTTCTAGTACTATATTGAATAGTAATGGTGATAGTGGGCAACCTTGTTTCACTCCTGATCTTACAGGGAAAGGTTCTAGTTTATCACCATTACATATGATGTTTACTGAAGGTTTTAAATATATGCTCCTTATTATTTTAAGGAATAGTCCATTTATTCCTATACTCTCAAGCGTTTTTAGTAGGAATGGATGTTGGATTTTATCAAATGCCTTTTCTGCATCTATTGAGATGATCATATGGTTTTTATTAATTTGATTATTAATATGGTCAATTATACTAATAGTTTTCCTAATATTAAACCAGCCCTGCATTCCTGGTATAAATCCCACTTGGTCATAGTGTATTATCCTGGGGATGATTTTCTGAAGTCTATTTGCTAATATCTTATTTAAGATTTTAGCATCAATATTCATTAAGGAAATTGGTCTATAGTTTTCTTTCTCAGTTTTCGATCTACCTGGTTTAGGTATCAGTACCATGTCTGTGTCATAGAAGGAATTTGGTAGGACTCCTTCAATCCCTATTTTTCCAAATAGTTTACATAGCATTGGAGTTAGTTGTTCTTTAAATGTTTGGTAGAATTCACCTGTAAATCCATCTGGTCCTGGGGACTTTTTCTTAGGAAGTTGGTTAATAGCTTGGTCTATTTCTTTTTCTGAGATGGGACTATTTAGACTACTTACTTCTTCCTCTGTTAATCTGGGCAAGCTATATTTTTGAAGGTATTCTTCCATTTCATTTAAGTTATCGAATTTATCGGCATAAAGTTGAGCAAAGTAGCTCCTAACTATTGTTCTAATTTCCTCTTCATTAGTGGTGAGTTCACCCTTTTCATTTTCAAGACTATCAATTTGCTTTTTCTCTTTCCTTTTTTTAATCAGGTTTACTAAGGGTTTGTCTATTTTGTTGGTTTTTTCATAAAACCAACTCTTAGTTTTATTAATTAATTCAATAGTTTTTTTACTTTCAATTTTATTAATCTCACCTTTTATTTTTTGAATTTCAAGTTTTGTGTTTGTCTGGGGGTTTTTAATTTGTTCCTTTTCTAGCAATTTTAGTTGTAAACCTAATTCGTTGGCCCTCTCTTTCTCTATTTTATGCAGGTAGGCCTGTAGAGATATAAAACTTCCCCTAATTACTGCTTTGGCTGTATCCCACACATTTTGGTATGATGTCTCATTATTGTCATTTTCTTGGGTGAAGTTATTAATTATGTCTATGATTTGCTGTTTTACCCAATCATTCTTTAGTATAAGATTATTTAGTTTCCAATTATTTTTTGGTCTATTTTCCCCTGGCTTTTTATTAAATGTTATTTTGATTGCATTATGGTCTGAAAAGGATGCATTTACTATTTCTGCCTTACTGCATTTGATTTTGAGGTTTTTATGCCCTAGTATATGATCAATTTTTGTATAGGTTCCAACTGCTGAGAAGAAAGTGTATTCCTTTCTGTCTCCATTTAGCTTTCGCCAAAGATCTATCATATCAAACTTTTCTAGTATTCTATTTACCTCTTTGACTTCTTTCTTATTTATTTTGTGGTTTGATTTATCTAATTCTGATAGTGCAAGGTTGAGATCTCCCGCTATTATAGTTTTGCTATCTATTTCCTCTTGCAGTTCTCTTAATTTCTCTTTTAAGAATTTAGATGCTGCACCACTTGGTGCATACATATTTAATATTGATACTGCTTCACTATTGATGCTTCCCTTTAGCAGGATATAATGCCCTTCCTTATCTCTTTTAATTAGATCAATTTTTGTTTTTGCTTGATCTGAGATGAGGATGGCTACTCCTGCTTTTTTGGTTTTGCCTGAAGCATAATAGATTCTGCTCCACCCTTTTACTTTTAGTTTGAATGTCTCATCCTGTTTCAGGTGTGTTTCCTGTAAACAACATATAGTAGGATGCTCCTGATTATTCTAAGGAATAGTCCATTTATTCCTATACTCTCAAGAGTTTTTAGTAGGAATGGGTGTTGGATTTTGTCAAATGCTTTTTCTGCATCTATTGAGATGATCATATGGTTTTTATTAATTTGATTATTAATATGGTCAATTATACTAATAGTTTTCCTAATATTAAACCGGCCCTGCATTCCTGGTATAAATCCTAATTGATCATAGTGTATTATCCTGGGGATGATTTTCTGAAGTCTTTTTGCTAATATCTTATTTAAGATTTTAGCATCAATATTCATTAAGGAAATTGGTCTATAATTTTCTTTCTCAGTTTTCGATCGACCTGGTTTAGGTATCAATACCATGTCTGTGTCATAAAAGGGGTTTGGTAGGACTCCTTCATCCCCTATTTTTTCAAATAGCTTATATAGCATTGGGGCTAATTGTTCTTTAAATGTTTGGTAGAATTCACATGTAAATCCATCTTGTCCTGGGGATTTTTTCCTGGGGAGTTGATTAATAGCTTGTTCTATTTCTTTTTCTGAAATGGGACTATTTAAGCAATTTATCTCCTCCTCTGTTAATCTAGGAAGCCTATATTTTTGGAGGAAGTCATCCATTTCACTTAAATTATCAAATTTATTGGCATAAAGTTGGGCAAAGTAACTCCTTATTATTTCTCTAATTTCCTCTTCATTGGTGGAAAGATTCCCCTTTTCATTTGTAAGACTGACAATTTGATTTTCCTCTTTCTTTTTTCTGATCAGATTTACCAAAGGTTTATCTATTTTATTGGCTTTTTCATAAAACCAACTCTTGGTTTTATTTATTAATTCAATAGTTTTTTTTACTTTCAATATTATTGATTTCTCCTTTTAATTTTTGTATTTCAAGTTTGATTTTTGGTTGGGGGTTTTTAATTTGGTCTTTTTCTAGCCTTTTAAGTTGCAGCCCCAATTCGTTAATCTTCTCTTTCTCTATTTTCTTCAAATAAGCCTCTAAAGATATAAAATTTCCCCTTATTACCACTTTAGCTGCATCCCACAGATTTTTCTATGATGTCTCATCATTGTCATTATCTTGGGTGAAATTATTAATTGTTTCTAAAATTTGCTGTTTCACCCAGTCATTCTTTAAGATGAGATTATTCAGTTTCCAATTACTTTTTGGTCTATTTACCCCTAACTTCTTACTGAATGTAGCTTTTATTGCATTGTGATCTGAGAAGAAGGCATTTATTATTTCTGCCTTCCTACATTTAATTTTGAGATCTTTATGTCCTAATATATGGTCAATTTTTGTATAGGATCCATGAACTGCTGAGAAGAAAGTTCACTAGAAAATTTTAAATAAGAATTCTTAGATGAATTTTTCATCTGTTTCAAAATATAATACCTGCCATGATGGAAACAATATTTTAATTCTTAATTCCACCAAATAAATTGATATATCATTATAATAATGATTTTGGGACCTTATCTGTTCTGTTATTGTTACAGGAAATGTCCAAATGAGGAAACTCAGTTTTTCTATACAAAACATCACCACAAAGCTATGCAATTTATCGCCTAAGAAATTTACCTGAGGGTACTAAGAAGCTATCTGGTTTATTCATTATGTACTTACTGTGGTACTTCAACCTAAGATTTTTAATCTAAGTCTGGATGTCTGTCAGTTAATGAATTCTGACATAAAAGTCCTGTGTTAAAAACTTCCAAGTTAAATACAAGGAAAAAATATACTGCAAATAGTCACAAATAAAAAAATTCAAGAGAAAAATTGAGATGTGAGAAATCGCATTAAAGTCACCAATATAAAGGAAGATAACATGAAATTTCATATTCCAAAAGGCAAAGGATATGTGTTTACAGCCAAAAATAACGTACCTGGCAAAACTGCGCATAATATTTCAGGGGAAAAATGAACCTCTAAAGAAATAGATTTCTAAAATTTCCTGATAAAAAGTCCAAAGCTGTAGAGAAACTTTGGAGACTAAATAAGGATAAACTGCCTATATTCACATATAAGGAAAAATGATACCTGTGTCTTCTCTGAATACTTACCATCAACTGAGTGAATGGAAGTTTAGTTAGATTAGGCTTTGGAATAGTTCTGTTATAGTTTGATGATATTAAGAAAAGAATGAAAAAAAATTGGAAGCATTTATATTTGAAATAGGTATTAGTCAAATGTCCACTATTGTAACTGTAACTTCTATTTAAAACATTTTAGTGATTTTAGTAATAACAGTAAAGCATGTAAAATACAAATGAACAGAAGTTGCCAGTGAAGAATTTAAAATGTGACTGAAAAAGCTCAGTGCAGAAATTTTTTTTCAACAAAATATATAATGAACGTAATAAAGAAACTAAATAAAGAGGTTGAATATACTTGAAAAACACCTACATATCTATAGGCCATCAGCAAAAATCAATAAAAAAATTATAGTAATAAAATCAATATTTGGTCATTAGCTTATCACGACATAAGAGATGTATAAAAACAAATTCAAAATTATACAGAAAATAAAAGATGTGAACAAGTCTGTTCATAATTAAGTTGAGCAAACCTAGTCAACATGTCATTATTTCTCAAACTAACTTAAAGGATTTAATGAAATAAAAATTGAGATCAAATGAGACATTTGTAAAGTGCTTAATATAATGCCTCTCATGTTATAGGCACAATATTAAATGTTCATTCTTTTTGCCTCCCTTCTCAATTAAAATATCAATAAAAATATTGGCAAGCATTCTGAAAAAGAAAATTGATATGAACATCTTAAAATGCACTATAAAATATACTTCTAAAGTCTCTCTAGAATAGAAAAAAAATAGCAAAAAAAAAAAAAGATCAATGGGACAAAAGAGATAATCTTTCAGTGGAATCCAATATATATAAACATTTAGTTTTTGATTAATTTTTATCTAAAAATACTGGAAAATGAATGTTATTCATTGAAATTTTCTCAGAAAACAGAATGGTTGTGTGGGAAGAAATGATTTTTGAGATATACTTTATCCTCTGCATCTGAAAAACTAACTGGATTTGTGATATAATTGTTTTAACCACCAAACAAAACAGAAGAGGAAATTGAATCAGAATCACAGAATCTTAGAGTTGGAAGGGACTTAAAAGGTCATCTTGCTCAACCTGTATATAAATAAAATTCCTTTATATAAGATACTGAATAAGCTTTAAAATTGCTTTCAGCTGAAGGTACTCGATGATGGGGAACCTAACATTTTGCTCCTACATTTAAATGTTTATTTTTTCATTGGTTTTATGAAGTAGTATTAAGGTGTTTTTGTTAATAAATTCATAACAAATTTCAAAAAGCAAATGATTGTATTATGTGTCTTCTTTCCTCACTTTAACATTTTGATACAGTATATGACACTTTCATCATTTGCCTTTTTTTCCAGGTTATACTTTACTATATTAGCAAGAAAAATGGTAGAGCAATGCTTTTCTTCCAGCTCCAATTTAAGTGTTAGGTCTTTGTCTTTTACAGATTCCAACACATTTTGTAGACATGTATACCTGTCCACAAGGTCCTGAACAGCACTTTCACAATTGTTTGATTGTTGTGAATGCTCTGCGTGAAGTCGATTTAAATATAGATATACAGGTAAATGACTTTATATTATGTGTGCCAAAGACCATTTATAAACTTTCTGTTGCTTTCCTCCTTTGCAATATTCTTTATATCATAATTTTTCAAACAAGAATTGAAAAAGATTTTCTGCAGTATATTGTTACCATGAAGAAACTGAAATATGACTTCAGAGCAGGCTATTGCAATATATTAATATGCAGTATGATGTACACCCAACTGTGTATAATAAGACACTAATTCTGTTGAGAGACTCATGTAGCATAAACTACCTGAATAAAATTTGTGTTTTAATATTAATAAAATGCCATTTTAGAGTTCTAAGAATGAATTAAGGGAGCAGAGTTATATATAAAAGAATAATAAAACATAAGTATTTTATTATATTCTTATAATTTGATATACAAATCATAATAATTTTGCAATCATATCATTTATATTCATATAAAATATGAATCTTAGATTCCTCAAATTAGATTACTCAAATAAATAGACATGTGAAGATTGCAATAACGATGCCATATTTTAATTTACTTTGGCCTCCAACTTGGAATTTCATTTGGCTTTTCAACATTGTCTTGAACATCAGTGAACAAAACATTTATTTTGATTCTGCAGTACTCTCTGTTATATATAAGCACTTGGTTAGATAATTAGAGCAATAAAAAAGTATCACCTTGGCCTTGAGGACATTTAGCCTATTATGATGTAGTATAAATTCCCTCTCTATTTCTCAATGGTAGGTAGTGATACAGATTTTTCTTTTATTCTTCTAACGACAGGGAATCCACTAGTTTACATAGCCCAATTTAATATTAGTTAGGCCTAGTGCTTAGAAAGTTCTTTTCTAAAATTAATATTAAAGGAGAGAATGTTTGTGAGAGAATTAGAAAGTGGAATTAGCTTGCTAAGTAGGGGTTCATTATAAAATGTGAAACAAGTATGAAAGTGTAAGACTTACATGAATAGAAGCAAAGCTAGGTAAACAGAGCAATGAAAACAACATTTTATATATATATATGTGTGTGTGTGTGTATATATATGTGTGTGTGTATATATATATATATATGTATATATTATGCATATAATGATATAAATGCAAACAATAATAACAAATCTGAATACTGTGTAATTATAATTTCTAAGGCTCCCCTTGGTGGCCTAGTGGATAAGAATTAGGTAGACCTGAGTTCAAATCTGGCCTCAGATATTTACTAGCTGTTGTACCTTAATCTTCTTGTTTGCCTTGATTTCTTTATATAGAAAATAAAGTGGGGAAGGAAATAGCATAGGAAAACACATATTTATTTTCTTTGCAAAGGTGAGGAACTATGGAAGTGAAACATTGCAAATACTATTCTTCTCAGTTGATAATTTGAATTAGTTTCCCTTAAGTACTTTTTTGTCTCTTTTTGATTTTTTTTTTTTAATGATAGATATCTGGCTCTTTGGGAAAGAGATATTGGGAAATAAGGATGAAAAACACACTTTAAAAAGATAATATATCCAATGAATGGCATTTTAATTTAATCTATTAAAAAGTGATTTGGGGCTCAGCCATGCAGCTTACTGCCCTTGTGTCCATAATCAAGTCAATTAATCTCTGTAGGCTTTAATTTCCTTATTAGTTAGATAACAAGGTTGGACTAAACAATCTCGCTTGTCCTTTTCAAGTCTACCGTGACTCTTAAATTGTAGCTAGTCAGATACAAACAGAGGTAGATATGGCCACTTTTACTAATATAACTATGTGATATTTATGATCATGATACAGTTTCAGAATTTAAGAGAAAATTATAGGCTTTTTGGGAGAATATTGGCTAATGGGTATTTAAGGCATAATTATCTTTATGCTACATGTCCCAGGGAATCCTCTTGTGTCAGCTCCAAATAGAAGCCACTTGAAAGAGAAGCTAGTTTTTATTAGTCACAACTAAAGTGGGTTAAAAATAGGACTAAAACTTCTTTAAAAAAGGTATGCACCCTCTGGTGCTGTCTCCTAAGATGGATTTTTATGCCTTACACAGAAAGGAAGCTAAGAGAATAGATTCCCTGCCCCCTTAAAAGACTGGTCCTATAAGAAACAAGGTTTTGGTTTTTTTTCCCCACCCTTGCCTGAATTCTTCAGCAAAATTACTATATTGATAAATATATCTGAAAAGATGCAAATTCTCTCTCTCTCTCTTTCTCTCATAAACAATAAAAATATGTCCATAGTTTTATAGATGAAAATATTTTCTCTTGACACAGAGAGATGGACTGTGAAGGTCCGGGCTAGCTCCTCTGAAGGGCTCAGAATTAGTCCTTGTCAGGATAAGCAAAAGCCCTTGCCCCACGTTGGGCGCCAAATTGTAAAGTTCTGTTGTCTCTCAATTATAATCCATCTCTGGGAGGAGGTCTCTTTTCTGTATAATCTTTTCCTCTGTGTGCAGGTTTCTTGGGAGGCTTCTGGAGCCTCCAGCCAGAGAGAAGGTAGAACCTTGAATCCTCTTCTTCCTGAATCCTGGCTCTGAATCTCCTCAAGCTTCCCTGAAGTTCTCTTGGGAAGTTTTGTCTTTACCCAATCCAAACTCCTCCTCCAGGCCGCTGTCCCAACTCTGGCCCAGAGTGCTCAATGTTGTCTTCTTTTATCCTCCCAGAGAATGGGCATGTGAGAACTCAAGGGCTTGTGGGGAAAATTACTTCAACCAATGAACTTGCTCCTTTTAAAGGTTGTGTAAACTCCTTTTCATATGTAAACTCCTCCTCAGAAGTTCAAAGGGGTAAACTCCTCTTAAAGGCTGGAATCAAAGGTGTGAACTAGAGAATTGTTAAGTACTGACTTAGCACTTAGTTAGACCCTAACATCTCCCCCTTTCTTTTGAATTAGAACATAGGGTGGTCATGGCCTTGAAACATAAATCCATCAATATGGGAGGTATTACACATAATTAAATAAATTACATAAACACATAATAACATAGTAACATAATACATGCTAGAAGTATGTAACAAATAACATGATCAAATAATCATAAATTGAAAATTTATAAATGTCTATAAGTCCATTGTCCATTAGTCTCTTCTTGTGTTAGGAAGTCCAATGATTCCTGCTGGTTTTAAAGTTCTTTAACAGTCTTCTTATTAGCCATGCTCTTTCAGTAGTCAGATTTAGATTTTCTCCTTTGTTTTAAGGTCCTTCTCTTTTTCTGTCTCTCTCTGATGGATAAGGCGAATACGGCTCATTGGCACCCATCTGATTCCTTCTCCATCTGAAGAAATACAAGCAAACCCTCTCCCCCAAGCAGTTAACCTATCTGGTCCCTTCCATTCACCACTTTCTGGGTCTCTCCACATCACCTGGTGATTATCTAAGGACAGTGGAGCTGCTTGCACTGGACACTGTCCTTCTGGTGGGTTATAAAACTTGTCTGCCGGAGCCAGTGCATTTTTGTCAAAAATTAGAAAATTAATGGCATAGAGAACTAAATTTAGAAGTTCCCTAGGGCTACCTGTGGCTCCCCCTTTCTTTTGTTTTTGGAGGAGTGTCTTAATGTCTGTTTCTTCTCTCTATTATTGCCTGACCTTGTGGATTAAAAGGTATTCCAGTAATGTGTAATAAATAATTCTGCGTACAGAAGTGTGCAAAATGTTTAGAAGAATGTGCAGGTCCATTATCTGTTTTTATTTCTTGTGGCAAGCTTTTATTGCAGCCTTAGAAAGTTGCTCATACACTGTCATGGTATAATTTATTTGTTCTGAATTCTCTCCATACTGACCTTCACCAGCTAATTGCTCAAAAGTGAATTGTGTGTTAACTCCTGTTTCCAAATTGCATCTGACTTGGTTCTTATATAATTCATGAAACTCTGCAAGCCACAACAGATTTTGTCCAGGTTCTAAACATGTCCTTGCTATGGATTTCCAATAATTCAGGGTTAGGACTTTGTAAGACAAACCATCTAGTAACATTTTAACATAAGCTGATGTAGCCCCATAAAGGGTACAACCTTTTTTCAAATCTTTAATTGTGTTCAAATTTAAATTCTAAAGGCTCCTCGGCGCTGCGGTATCGGCACACTTAGGGGGGATTCTGACTTAGAGGTGTTCAGTCATAATCCCACAGATGGTAGCTTCGCCCTATTGGCTCCTCAGCCAAGCGCTTACACCAAATGTCTGAACCTGCGGTTCCTCTTGTACTGAGCAGGATTACTATGGCGACAACCCCTCATCAGTAGGGTAAAACTAACCTGTCTCACTTCTCCTTTTTTGACCTAAAGAGTCAATCCCTTCAATCACTGGATATGCACGTATAAAATCACTTATATCCTGTCCTTCTCTCTTAGCCTTAATCAATGCTTTTTCTAATCTTGTCACAGGCTGCTTCACAGGCAATTCTGTTTGTGTTTCTGCCTCTTCCCCTCCACCTTCTTGCTTCACCCCTGAAGGGTTAATTGAGGGAGGAGATGAGAAATGCTCCTGTTGCTCAGAATTATACTTAACTTCATTGTTATCTGATTCATCCTTTTCACCTAGTTTAGTTGACACCTCCCCATTTTGCTCCTTCTTCTTTTCCTTTAGAATAACAATTTTTAAAGCCATTTGGACTAAATTTAGGTATGAAGTATATCTTTGGAAATTGAGTTTGGTTTGGAATTGAGGTGTTCACCTAATTGCTCTCCTACTAATTTCCATTCATCTAGACCCAATTCTTTTTCCAGAGAAAAACAAGGACATACGACCTGCACAGTTTTTAAAAGTTCAGTAATCTCCTCCAAAATTATAATCAATCCTTTGCTTTTCATAATGTTCTTTAAACATTTTCCTTGAACAAAAGGCATTTGCCCCATTTCACTGAAATTCTACTTTAACTCTTTAACAATGTTTAACAAAAGTTTAACAAAGTTTAACAAAGTTTCCTTGTTACTCACACTTCTGGGTCAGAGAGAATTTGAGATCTGGATCAGAGGCTTTTCCATTGGAATCAGGATCTTGGTAGCCCCTGTTCGGGTGCCAAAATGCAAAGGTCCGGGTTAGCTCCTCTGAAGGACTCAGAATAAGTCCTTGTCAGGATAAGCAAAAGTTCTTGCCCCATGTTGGGCACCAAATTGTAAAGTTCTGTCATCTCTCAATTATAATCTTTCTCTGGGAGGGGATCTCTTTTCTGTATAATCTTTTCCTCTGTGTGCAGGTTTCTTGGGGGGCTTCTGGAGCCTCCAGCCAGAGAGAAGGTAGAACCTCAAATCCTCTTCCTACTGAATCCTGGCTCTGAATCTCCTCAAGCTTCCCTGAAGTTCTCTTGGGAAGTCTCCTCCAGTCTCCTCCTTCAGGCTGCCATCCCAACTCTGCCCTAGAGTAGATTCACTCCTTGCTCAAGGTTGTCTTCTTTTATCCTCCCAGAGAATGGGCATGGGTTAACTCAGGGGCTTGTGGGAAAATTACTTCAACCAATGAACTTGCTCCTTTTAAAGGTTGTGTAAACTCCTTTTCATATGTAAACTCCTCCTCAGAAGTTCAAAGGGGGTAAATTCCCCTTAAAGGCAGGAATCAAAGGTGTGAATTAGAGAATTGTTAAGTACCAACTTAGCACTTAGTAAGAACCTAACAATGGACACATAGATTCTAATCAATAAATCAATAATATATATGTGTATATATATATATATATATATGTATATATATGTATGTATATTTGTAACCATATAGTTACTAAGAAACTATATATATATATATATATATATATATATGTATATATATATACATATATATATATATATATATATATATATAGTTTCTTAGTAATTATATAGTTTCTTAGTAACTATATGGTTACACAGAAAGATTCTGAGCAATATATATACATATATATATGTACTAAGATATTATATAGAAAGATACTAACTAATAAAAATATAGACATTTACCTATAAAAAAGTTTTCTGAAGAATTTCCTTTTGGGGGTGATAAATTGATAAGAGCAAGTTCTGTGTCATGTAGGGCTACTTCTTTAAGAGGACAGGGAATCCTTTTAACTTCTTTAATGCTTAAAGGTTATAAAAACTCACCCTATAGAGAGTTGGCATCAGAGATATGGTGGAACTCTTATTGCTCTGAACTAGCATTACTAATTGCCATAGAGATTATGGAGGCTGAGAGGAGCAATGTTTTATGGGTCAGTATATTTTTTAATTATTGGGATTGTATCCTTTTTAGTCAGTTAAAGTTAAGTTGTTTTTATTGCATTTTATATTCTTTGAGTATCTCATTGTATTTTAACCCCAAGCCTAAATCACTGGACTCGTTCCAGAATGAAGGAGAATAATGGCTTATTGGTTTAGTAAGGAACACATTGCTGGTAAAATGTGCTTTTTAATAGGACTGAATATTCTGAAGCAGAGAAAGAGGACAGTCTCTAATGCTCACTATGAAGTCACTTAAGTCTCCTAAGCCTCTCTATAACTTTCCCTGTAGAGCAAAATTTAAGAATATAGATTTTTTTTTGTAGGTCATTCTATCTTTTCTTTCTATGACACTTAAGCTTATCACTCTTCACCATATCTGATTATTCCAAGATCCATGGGAAGAAAAAAAAATAATGATGTATAACATTTTTGTAAGCATAGAATAAAAAAACCCACATTCTGTAGTATATGGGACTTTCCTCAGGGAATATCTGCTCTGCCCCCTTTGCACTAATTGGAAGTGGGATGTGGAAACTGGGGATCATTTTCTCTAGTCTTATTTCCTCACTAATTCAAATCCTAAATATTTACTCTTCCTTGTTTGCACTTTCTAGAATTCAGTATCTAACACTGAGGCTAACATTGTTGAAGTCACAGTGACAGACTCCCTTTCCTAATCCCTGTTTTTGCTATCATGATTTTCCCTGGGTTCAGCCTGTTTCCTCCACTCCCTTACATTGCTGAAGAACCATTATATCCCAGGCTTTGTTCTGAGGAATAATTCCTAGTAGAACAGTGGGAAAGAAGGGAAAAGGAAATTATCTAGAGTACAAATATGAATAGTACTTAAAAGAGTTTTTGCCCATTTCCAAAAAGTAATATAATCAATACAGGTAAGCTTGGAATCAAGAAGATGTGAGCTCAAATCTGGCCTCCAATCCTAGCTATATGACCCTGGGCAAGTCACATAACTCTGCTTAGCTCAGTTTCCTCATCTGTTAGGAGCTAGAGAAGGAAATGGCAAAACATTCCAGTATCTTTTCCAAGAAAAACCCAAATAGGGTCACAAAGAGATAGATATGATTGAAACAACTCAACAACTATCAATACATAATTATAGAATAATTACAATTAAATTAGAGGTTATATTGCAAATCTTTCTGGGGCATTTGCAAAGTTATTTTACATTTTACTTGATTTAAAACAACTCCAAATATGTTCTTTTTTTGTGATGCTTTCACTCTCCTATGGATGGTTTTCTCTCCTGGGCATTCTGTAGCTTTTTCTGCTGTGGCTGCTGTTGCTGCAGCTGCTTCAGCAGTTGATCTCTGGTTGTTTGGATGATCAGGAAGAGAGAGAATGCCTTCTGCTTTCAAGTTTTAACAAGGCAGTGCATCAAAAGAAAGAAGTCACAAATAGAGGTCATCCCATCCTAAGCATAGTCTTACCTAGAAGGCTAAGGCAGGGGTTCTCAAACTACGATGCTGCAGGCTGAGAACGTTTATGTGGCTGGCCGGGTTATGGCAAATGGGCTGAGGGGAGGAGACAGAGTGTGAGTTTTTGTTTTTACTATAGTCCGGCCCTCCAACAGTCTGAGGGACAGTGAACTGGTCCCCTGTTTAAAAAGTTTGAGGACCACTGGGCTAAGGGGTTGACAGGGCTAGGACTGGGGATGGAGGAGAAAGAGCAATATTCTATCTTCATAAACCAAAGAATGATCATTACATTGAGAAGTGGAAAGGAGATGTCTGGAGGTGGTGGCTGTCTCTTTACTGTATCCATGGAATTCTGACTCATCAGGCAATTAAAAGTGTCTGAGGGCAGATGGGAAGCAATCAGAGAATATGCACATCTATTCTGAAGTGAGGGAAAAGAATTCTTCTGTCATGTATCCCCTAGGAGATACGTACAGATTGTCAAATTTTTCAAGGTGACAGTTCTTCAAATATTTGAAAGTATATATATATACACATACATAAACACACATATGATCATAAACACTTTATGATTTTAGCTCTCATTCTCTAGAACTCTACTCAGTGCTGCTTTTAAAATGTAGGGCCCCAAGAGAGCCTTACGTCCCCAGATGTGTTCCAACTAGTGCCAAGTACAATGGAACAATTATCTCTCCTGTTTTGGAGGAATGTTTCTGGTAATGCCAGCTCCAGACTGCATAAGAGTTTTATTTTGTTTTTGGCACTGTTGATTCCCTACAGAGCTTATGTCACTTAAATCTTCTTAAGTTTCCCTATAATCCTCACTAGAAAACAGGCATTTTTAAAAGTGTAGATTTTTATAGGCTATTTCTGCTTCTCTTTTCATGATAGTCACACTGATTTTTACATTCCTTTATTCCCTATCTCTGCTTTAGGGTAGAGCAACAAACATTAGAAGTTAAAAAAGGAATATTTTTATAAATATCTAATCACTGATTACTGCTGTGGATAGAGTGCCAGGCCTCAAGTCAAGTAGACTTACCTTTGTGAGTTCAAAACCAGCATAACTTGTTAGCTGTGTGACTCTGGGCAAGTTGCCTAATCCTGTTTGCCTCAGTTTTCTCAGCTGTAAAATTACTGGAGAAGGAAATGGCAAAACACCCCATTATCTTTGCAAAGAAAACCTCAGATGGTCATGAAGAATTGGGCTTGACCAAAAAGGCTGAATAACTGACTGCTTTGTCAGGCAGACTGGTGATTTCCTTGGAGCAGGAAATTCTAGGGAAGGAAAGGATGGTTACCAATGATTATAGATGGTCATTCTATAATTAATTGTCCAGAGAGTTGCCTGAGACACTAAGGGTTTAATGGTTTCCCAACATTCCCACAGTCAGTAGGTCTCAACAGTATTCCCACTGTTGCATAAAAATCTTCCTCTCTGGATGAGAGGAAGAGAATATGCATTATTATATAACTCAGGCATGGGATTAAGCACTTTCCAAATGTTATCTTTATCTTTATGACAATCTTGTGAGGTAAGTACAGTTATTATCTTTATTTTATAGTTGTAGAAACTTAGGAAATCACAGGTTAAGTGATTTGCTCTGGTTAAGAGTTAAGGGTCTGAAGTCAAATTTGAAATCAGATTTTGTGATTCTAAGGCCCAAAGTTCTATCTGCTCTAACACCTATACGCCTTTTTAAAACAATTCCCTATCCACTGTACCTAATTGCCTTAACAATGACTTTACATATTATTATGCCCCTTCATATACCTTAGTATCATTTTAATTTATACATATTTTTCCCTCTGAAACTAGGCCACTGACATTTGTGATCCAAATCCAGTCCTGATGCTTATGTTTTGTGTCTATCTGTATGAAAACCTGCCACCATACTTACCTATGAAGATTGTTAAATTTCCCTGTTCTCTGCATGCTTCTATTGTCAGACAGGTATGTATGGCTCTGGTTAGGAACAAAACCTATTGATCTTTGGATCTAAAGAGCTTCCTGAGGTCTAAAAATTGTGTCAAACATTTAAATGGCAGAAGGATCTGAAATTGCATGCATACTTGCACATGCTGTGTAACTGATAGAGCTGGGTCAAGAGAGGAGGTGTCACATCCCTGCTTAATCTGGAAATGAGCATGTCATAAATTATTGGCATTCATATTATAAAGGTAATTGCTTAAGTTCATGAATCAGTTGGCTGAATTATGGTATTGGTGGTGTAAGTGAGTGTGGTGGGGAAGAAGAGAATCAAACTTTATTTTTAAAGTAGTTTTGATGTTCATGAAATTAATTTATTTCAAAAATAAATCGATTTACTAAATATGGAGAAAGGCCCAAGATTTTCTGAGTCTGCGGTTTATTCACCAGTGAGTTTGTTTAAATACTAGTATAGAAAAGCAATTTTTTTAAGAATGAAGATTTGCCTAGCTGGTCTTTGCAGATAGATTATTTTTGGAGAGAATAATCAGCATAAGTTTCTTGGGAGAGGTAGCTTTTGAACAATGGTAAGATTCTAGCATTTTGGTAAACTAGCAGTTTATTTTAATGGGAAAAATTGATAAGGAAGGAAAAAATAGATTATTCCCAAGTATTCAATTATTACTTTTAAACAGGTAATTCTCACATCTTTTTATATAATACTAAGCTCTCTCCTGAAAGCCAGTCTTTCATTACCAACTGATGTTTGTGCATTTCACATGAGATGCCTCAAACACACTTAGGTTATGTAGTGGATAGAATGTTAAACCTGATTAGGAAGATTCATCTTCCTTGATTCACATCTGGCCTCAGACACTTACCAGTTGTGTCACTCTGAGCAAGTCACTTTACCCAGTTTATCTTTAAAATGTCTTATCTTTAAAATGAGTGGGAAAAGAAAATGGTAAATTACTCTTTTATAATAAGTATCTTTGTCAATAAAACCCCAAATAGGGTCATACGTGATAGAAAAGGACTGAATGATAAGTTATCTCAAACTCGTTATGTCCAAAATCAGAACTTGTTACATTTTCCTTTAAATCCTACCTTCTTCCCACCTTTTTTATTTTGTAAAGAGTGCCAAGATCCTTTCAGTGACTTGTTTCTGCCCTTTACTCTTCCCTTATACAGCTGGCAGTCTGTTGTTCATGCTTAAAATATTACAATAACCTTCTGCGTGATCTTTCCTTTTCAAGACCCTCCCCATTCCAGTATATCCTCCATCCAGCTGCCAAAGTGATCTTCCTAAAGTCCAGATCTAACCTTGTCATCAATATTCAATAAACTCTTTTTTTCTTCAGTTTTTCTTTTATCTTAATTCATAATCTAGTCCTTTCCTATCTTTCCAATCTTTTTATACCATACTAACCATTTTCCACTCTAATACATATTCTGTGATACAGAGACATTTGTCTTTTTGCTGTTTCTTGAACACAATATCCTATTTCCCTACCCAATACCTTGTCACTAGGTGCTCAGAATACTTGGAATTATTTTTCTCCATAATCTCTACATAACCTCTAGTTTTTTTTTTCTCAGCTTAAATGCTCCTAGTTTAAAATGTTTTCCCTCCAGCTTTTGACTTCCCTCTATGATTTCCACCTATTTATATTGTATAAATCTTATATATTCATTGTTGTTTTTGAATTATTTATCCCATTAGAATGGAATGTCCTTAAGGCAGGATCATATTTTTGCCTTTCTTTTCCCCAAACTTATCACACTATTCAAAGTCACACAGTAACTTAGAAAATGCTTATTGAATACTTAATCCTATTGAATTACATTTTTTTAGCTTGAACCCAGTGATCTAGCTTGACACGTATTTTGGAACCTTGCTTTATTATCTATCCAGTGCATTTCAAACCTTTTGTGTCATATTCATCTGTGATAAACATGCTATCTTATGTTTTTATTTAATCCATTGATAATAATATCAAAAACAGCAAGAACCATAAAATACAGAGGCTAGTACGGAATCGTTAGGCACTCTAGTGGAGACCTACAAAGTTGACATTTAATCATTATTAACTATTTTTTTCCTTTCTTTTTTATTTGGTAAAAAGTTTAAAAAATAAGAAAAATGGAAAAGGAAAACAAAACAAAATAGAACAGAACAGAACAGAACATTTCTACCTATCCCAGCAGAACATTAGGGAAAACTCAAAATATATAATAATAAATTACTAGTTCAAGAAAAATGTATAATAATAAAAAAAAAAGTATATCATGAGTGTTCATCTTTTCTTCCTTGTAGGAAGGATCTCTTTGAAGTAGTGATCTGTGGATTTTTTTTTTTTTTTGTATTTCTATTTTCTCTCATGTTCTATATAGGATATATATATATTTTTATTATTTCTTGCATTATAATGTCAAGGGCTTTTTATTTGGTCATAACTTTCAGGTAGTCCAATTTTTTTTATAGTTTCTCTTCTTGATCTGTTTTCCAGATCTTTATTTTTCTTATAAGATTTTTCATATTCTATTCTATTTTTTTCATTTATATTCTGTTTTGTTATTTCTCGGTCTCTTATAGTTTCACTGATTTCCCCCTTGATCAATTCCAATTTTCAAAGTTATTTTCATCTTTAATACTCTGTATCTCCTTTTCTAGTTGGTTAACTTTTTTTCATAATCTTGTTTTTCTTGGGTGGTTTTCATTTGATTTGATTTTTTTTAGTTTTTCCTGAATGTCTCTCAGTTGATTTTTAAATTATTTTTTGAGTTCTTCTATAAATTGTTTCTGGGCAGAGAGTCATTTAACATTACTCTTTGGGGTAGAAGAATCTTTTTTTATTTCAATGTTTTCTGAAAATGAATCCTGGTGGTCTTCTCTATTTCCTTAGTAAGTTTCTATAGTTGGGTTCATTCTTTTTTGCCAGTTCTTTGGTATCTATAGTTTCACTTCAATTCTCCTCTCTGACCTGGAATCCCAAACCAAAAGTTTTACCTCTTGCAAAGGCCCACAGCCAGCAGCATCCCTGCCCCACTGCCTCTGTACTCCTGATGTGCTGGTTCCTTCTCATCCAGGGTCACATCTCTGCAGCACAGCTGAGCCTGCTGTTCCTAATGAGCCAAGATTTGCTCACCTCTCTGGACTCAGACCCCAGACTCCACACATTGTCTGGCAAGTGAAAGTATCTGTGGTCCCTCCTGAGACTCCAGTCCAACCCAGCTAGTCCCAGGTTTCCCTTCCCACTAGATGATTCTACTATAGGAAGTCTGGGGGTGTTTATACCTAGTTAATATATCTGGCCTGGGGTTTTTCTTCACATTATGGCTTGTATAAGGAGGACCCCTGTTCTGCCCTATGTTCTTATTTTTCACCAGTCTATGTGTGCCCTCAGGTGAAAATTTGTTCTGTTTATGGCAGAAATCTAGAGAATTTGAAATTTACTGACTTATTCCACCTTATTCTCAGAATCTTCCTCCAATTGAGTATTTTTGCACCTATTCATTCTATCAGTTCAGCATCCATCTAATTATTCTATTATTCAGTTTACTTCATTTCATTTTCTTCACATGAGATATTTTATCAATTTTTTTCTAACATCCAGTCAACCTGTGTGTTCAACATTTTCCTCATATGTTTCCCATTTGGGGTATGGGCCGTTTTTATTTTCTTCTATATACCCAGTTCTTAATTCTTTATTTGGTATTTTCTTGGCAAAGACACCAGAGTGGTTTGTCATTTCCTTCTCCAGGTCATTTTACTTAAAGATGAGGGAACTGAGGCAGACAGAGTTATATGAGTTGCTAGGGTCATACATTATTAAGTGCAAAAAGTTAGATTTGAATCTATAAATATTTTCCTAATGCTTAAGCCCAGTACTCTATTCACTGCAAGTGACATCAGTGTAATAACTTTTTTTTTTTTCTTGTGTGTTCACAAACCTTTTCTCAAGAAATGAAATGAAATTAATCATCTGATTACTGGACCCAGATGGTTCTGTGAAGCTGGTGACACTGCATGGTCCTTTCTCACTGAAAGACAATTAAGTTGAATGTTATATCACCTTCTTAATGTCAAGGTCATCTTGAACAGCAACAACAACAAAACCATTTCTCTATCAGCTTTCAAATAGCATTGATAGTAATCTAGCAGTATTCATTCAGCTGTTGAGGATGTTGTTCATTTGACATGATACCTTTATTTTATCAATCAGCCAACAAATATTAACACTTACTACATAGTAGACATTATATAAAGCTCTAAGGATATGAAAAAAGACAAAATACTACTAAGAAGCTCACGTTCAAATGAGAGAACATTTCAGCAATCAAGTGTATGTGGATATACAAATGTAAATGGGAGATAATTTAAAGGGACAGTTTTAACAGTAGGGAGTGAGTTGGAGTATGGGAGGTAGTACTAAAAAGTTCTCTTGTAGAAAGTAGGACTTAAGTTGAATCTTAAAAATAGCCAAGACATAGATATGAAGAGGGGAATTCTAGACATGGGGGGAGGATCAAAATTGAAGAGCAGGGAAATGGAGTTATCTTTATGAGAGATAGATATGAAAGAGAAAATATAGAGGATGATATTTGAAAGGGGTGAAGAGAAAGAGAAAAGAAAGGGAAGCTGATGCTAAATAGTTTTACTTTTTTTCCATAAAGTCTGAGGTAAATTCCTCAGCTGAGAAAGCAAGAGTTAGTTTGAGGAGAGATGAGTTGATTCTGATAAAGTTAGGTCAGAAACTCCTCTTTAATTCTCTTGGGTATTACCTTCCCACTTAGCCATTTTATTTATAGTTCTGTCCTGTTATTTCCATTATAACAAGTATTCTCTATTTAGCAACCAATAAATATCCATTAAGTGCTTACTATTTGCTCCTCACTGTGTTAAGTACCAGGTGATACAAAAGAGGAAAAAGACAGTTCCAGAGTCATCTTGACTTATTTCTTGCTCAGAATATTTTGGAGGAGAGAGGAAGCTGAAGATTTTGCACAGTTCTGCTTCACTTAAATCAAATTCATTTGCAAGTTGACACCTTCCTGATATCCTCTCTTCTTTTCTAGAACAAAGGAGAACAACCAGATTTGAAATCTTTCTATAACTATGTATTGATTAGAGGCCATGGAGTTGCCACATGATGAGCAGTCTCTATCTTATCAGAAGGCAGCTGCTTTGTTTGCTTTCTGGACTGCTTAAGTTGACAACTGAGGAATGAGTCCATCCTGTTTGATGGACAAGAGCAGAAATGATGTAGTCTGAGCATGGAGTAGTGTAGACCAGAAACCAGATGAAAATGTAAGCTTATTAGAGCATAAAGATGATCAGGAATAAGGCAATAGGAGTAAATAAGGCAGTGACCAACAGGCCTTGAGCCTGATGAGGAACATCAGTGTGAAGAAAACTTTTCTCCATTCCCTCACTCTGGCCCTCCAGAAAGAAACCTATTTTCCATTTCAAATCCTCTTCTTTCTCTATCCTTTTCTGATTCAAAGGGGGTGGAGGGTAGAGGGGAGAAAAGCCAGTTTTATCTCCAGGAGTATCTTACAACTAGTAAGCTGCTGTTCTAAAGGGAAATTGTGGAATATGATGTTATTAAGGGCAAGAGATAAAAGTTTATACTAAAGAAAAACTTATCTGATAAAAATGAATATAATCCTAGAGAGGAAAGAATAGATCTAAAAAAATACTTTCAAACATTTCCTGATGAAATGGCCAGAAAGGAGTAGAAACTTTGGAATGGAAATGTAAGAGACAAGAAAAGCATAGAAAGGTACAGGCTTTTAATAAATTCAAAGGGACTATGTAAGGAATAGCTACTTACATGATTAATAGGGGGAGATGGAATAAGTGTGGTCTCAGGATTTTAATGGCTTCAAAGGTCAAAATAGAAAATTAGCAAAGAGAGCAAAAGTTAATTACCTTAGAATTAGGAGACTATACTCTGGAGGAAATAAGAATGAAACAGAACTCACAATATTAGGAATACATGAGATAATATACAAATAAGGAGGAAGGGATGGGGGGATCAGCTGTTCCATGAAATTCATTTTCATCTGATTTCATCTTATCTTCAGTCCCAGGAAACTTTTCTTTGGGAAATCTCATTATGCTGCAAAGTTGAGTTAAACTTGGTATTCATACCTTATAAACTCCAGAATTTCCAATTAAGGTGAGGGAAACATGGAGGATAGTTTCCCTATATCCCAACAGCCGCACTGCTTGTGAATTTTTTTGGACTTCTTTATCATACCGTCCCCCCATCCCTACCTTTCATTTTCCTGTTGTGCATTTTCTTCTCCTCTCCCATTAGATTGTAAAGTTCTTGAGGTCAAGGATTGTTTTTTTTTTCTTTTTCTTTGTATCCCTAGCACCTTGTACATTTATTGGCATATAATCCTACTTAAATAATGTTTATTGACTGATTTGGGAAAAAGAAGATAACATACATTCATATAGAATTCATATGTAGAAGTGAATTAATTTTTAGCAAATATAAGTAGGGGCCAAAAGATGGAAATGAGTATGAAATAGCATGTTACTTGGTCCCAGGAATTTAAGAGGAAAGGCAGAAGAGTCATAAGTAAAATAAACTGTAACAATGGAAGAGGTGGGGGAACTTGTGGGAGACATTAAAAGAAAAGAAGAAAAAGGTAAAAAAAAAACTGATCGGGGATTAATTAAGGGAAAGAGAAGAACAGTAGAATGGAAACAGACTGCTTCACATACTGATCATATGGTATTCAAATTACTTCTCTTTTACTACCTTATTTTCATTTCTAAATGGAGGACACAGATAGTACAAAGTATGAGAGAACAGATTATAGGAAAAATATAATTAAGTCATAACCATGAATATGAATGGGAGAAACTTACCCATAAAATAGAAGAAGATAGCAAAATATGTTTTAGAAAACAAAATTCAAGAATATGTTATTTATAAGTAACAGACTTGGAACATAAAATGAGGGACTGGAGTGGAATTTTTTTATTCCTAATATGCATATTAAATCATAATAAAGCAAGAGTAAATATAACTAGGATTAAAAAAAAAAGATAAAACAGGGAAAGTATATTATGCTTAAAGAAACCACAACTAAAGATTCAATGCATACATTTAAAATGTTAGAATCTAAATACTTAATGAAACATTAAATGAATTTCAGGGAAAATAGCAAAACTATCAAATTGATGGAATTTATCAGTATATCTCGTTCAGACAGATAAATCTAGCAAAAACAGATAAACAAGAAACAACTTAAGGATTTCAATAGAACTTTAGACAAATTAGAGATCAGAAATGTGTGGCAGTTACTGAATGAGAATAGAAATGAGTTTATATATTTTTTAGCCTTAGCACCTCTATAAAAAGCTGACTATATTAGGGAACAAAACCAACTAAAATATGGAGGAAAAATACATTGTTTGTGATTATAATGCAATAATTATATGCAATAAAGGACTTTAGAAGAGCAAAAAATCAGAGACTAAATAACATTGTTAAAAGACTGGTAAGTTAAAGAACAAATTATAAAAATGATAGAAAATTTCACTAAAGAAAATATCAACACTCAGTAAAAACAAATTTTGTTGAAAAAGCTTTTGACAGCATTCAAAATTCATTTTTGGTATAAAAGCATAGAGGTAGCTGGATTTTTCCTTAATATAGCAAGTTGTGCTTCTCTAAAACCAAACCAAAAATTATATTTAAAAAAGGACGATCCAATAAACTTAGATTTAAAACATGGGTACCAATCATCTCGTCTATAGTTTTCTTTCTCAGTTTTCAACCTACCTGGTTTAGATATCTTTTTTCATAAAACCAACTCTTAGTTTTATTTATTAATTCAATAGTTTTTTAATTTCAATATTATTAATTTCTTCTTTTAATTTTAGAATTTCAAGTTTAGTATTTGATTGGGAGTTTTTAATTTGGTATTTTTCTAGCTTTTTAAGTTGCAAGCCCAATTCATTGATCTTTTCTTTCTCTATTTTATTCAAGTAAGCCTCTAAAGATATAAAATTTCCCATGGGTGCCAATCATCATTTTTACTATTTAACATAGTGCTAAAAATGCAAGCTATAGTAGTGATAACGAAAAATAAATTAAGAAGGTAAATATAGGCAAAAAGGAAATAAAATGGTCCCATTTTGTAGATGATATGATTCTTTATTTGGAAAACCACAAAAAAAATTAGCTAAACCAATTTGTATCAGCAAAATGTAGCATATAAATATATTCACATAAAACATAAACATTTCTAATTTTAACCAACAAAACCCTTCAGAAAAAGACAATGACAAAAGCATAACGAGAGAATGTATAAAATATCAGCTAAGATTAATACCTCACAAGAACTACAACTATGTTCCTGTAATTTCTTTTTTCTAAAATATAAATGTTCTCTGGGAGCAGATTTCTTGGGGACCTTCTGGAGGCAGCCTTAGTTTCAGTTCAGTTCAATAATCCCAAATGCAGCCAGGAATTAAAGTCCAGATCTTTCAAAGTCCTGAATCTTTTCCTGGGCCTGGTTAGCTTTAATAGAGGCCTATCTCTCTCCTTGGTTCCAAGAGCTTTCTCCAAATCTCTCCAACCAGCTTCATTCAGCCTCTTGTCCTCCCAATGTCTCCATCCAGCACAAAGGTGGAAGTTGGAATGAATCTTGACTCTGAATCTCCCAAAATCCTCTTTGGCTCTGAGAGCTTCTTGCTTATATGCTACCCACTGAGTACACACCAATCATTTCATCACTAGGAAACCATTATTTGTTGTAGGATTAAATCAATGCTAAATTAGATTTAACCACTGTCTCCTCAATTCCACTTAGTACCTTGTTTCATGTTCTGGCCCATAACATCTCCTTGTAGCATCAGTTCAATCATACTGAACCAAGCTGAATTAAATAATTATTGTCTCTATCTATTCCAGTGACTTAACACCTTGTAAGACTCCTAACAGCTCCTACAAACATTTACAGAAATAAAGACAGAACTAAATAATTGGAGAGCTATTGATACTTGTGGGGTTTATATTTGTAGTATGGGAGTTCTCATTTGTTCTGTATAAAAGATAGTATGTTTCTGGTGTACAATTTTAATCCCTTGGTTATGTTTTTCTAGGTATCTTCTCCATACTAACTTTCTGCAGTGTTCAATGGTACATACCCACTTTCCACCATTTCATTATATAATCAGTGTCCATCAGTTTTTCTAGATTCCTTAAGGATAACATTTTTGTTATTTATGGGTGGCATTGACCTAATCTTGAAATACTACCATAAATCCTCATATTTCTATAAGCAAATTTGCATTATTCAGCCATTTTGTTGGCTGCATCTTTATTAGCATAGTTCTGGTGAGTGGGTATTATTTTGATTGCAAAGGGATCCATGAGAATACAGTCTCTATTTTAGTAGCAGAAGCAACAACAGAGGAAATGAACAGCATTTGGTGATGATACCTTTTAGGCACTGGAAGTGCCTATGGATCAAGGAGAAAAAAAATGGTGGATTATATATTTGGTAGATATGATTTGAAGACCAAATTATAACTGACCTCATAATTAGTTTCTAGGTCAGATCATCTGGGACCCATCACATCATGTTTTGTTTTTTTATTTTTTGATAACATAAATTTGCACAATATTGACTCATAAGTGACCTCTCTGCTGAAAAAAAAAAATTGAATAAGGGAGAAATAAACAGAAAGAAAAATTTGCTATGCAGAGTCAAGTTGATTTTCTTTGAAGTAGAGTTATATGATTAAGGTTATAAGAAAAGAGTTTATGTGAAAAGCAATCAAGGCCAAACTTGTTATTCAAGTCCTTGAATGTGAATGCTGGTTAGTGGGAGTCTTTATTATAATTTAATAGGCTGAAAGATTTTCCATCACTATTCTATGAAATGGTGATTAATTCCAACCTAATTTTAAATACCCACTCTTAGCTTTCTGAAAGTGTATAAGTGTACTCACATAAATATGTTATCTTAAAAAATTCTAGCTTATTAAAATGTTTGAGGTAAGTTGTCATTTTAATAAAAAGCAGCATAATTTTACAATAGGTAAGAGAGCAACAGACAAAAGTTCATCTAACTCCTTTCTCCTTGCAAAAATAATAAAATTTTGTGTTTCATTACTTTAGTCAGCTTAGATTTAATTGGGGTTAGAACTCCCACATCTAAGGCAGATTATAACATATCTAATACTTTCTTGGGCCGTGTACTTTTCCAAAGAAAATTGCCTATATGCTGGAGACTTTCTTCCAGTTCTTTTTAAAATGTTGTGGATGTTAAAACAGGTTGCCCATGTGACTTTATTTGCCTTTTTCTTCCCAATCTCTTAAAAACTGACTTCTAAATCAATTGAAATTGTTCTCTCCAAGGTTATGAATGATTTCTTCACTGTTAAAATTATTTTCCTTATCTCAGGATAAGAATAATATTCTATTGGATGTTTCTTTTTCGAAATCATCAATTATCCTCTCCTAAACTTTCTCATTTCCTTTGGATTCCTTCTAGTTATCACTCTTTCTCAGTCTGACAACTATATGTAGGAGCCCATTAGTGCTGCATCTGGAGGCTTCTCTCTCCATAATGTCTCCCCTGTGATCTTATAACTCTCAAATGTTCATTTTTAATTTTTTTTCAGATTACTTCAAAATCTATCTAGCCTTGATCACCATCCTGAACCTTAGTCTGGTATGATCAGCAGATAGTCAAATTACTTTGAACTCAAATGTACTTTAAGTCTCTCATACTCAACATATCTAAATATAATACTACTCGTCATATAATAATAAAATAATAATTTAGTTCATGCATGTGCATATGTGCGCACACACACAAATATAGCACTTAGTAGGTGTTGGGCACTGTGCTGTGTACTTTACAAATTATCTCACAATAATGTTGAAGCACCAATACTTTTATTGGCTTTATTTTATGGTTGAAAAAACTGGACTAAATAGAAATTAAGTTCACACAGACAGTAAGGTCATATTTGAACTCAGGTCCTTTTGATTTTAGACTTATCCTCAAAGTACCATGCCATTTAGAGCCCCCTTATCCATGATCCAAATTTCCATTTTTATTAATGTTACTATAATCTTTTTAGTTGTCCAGATTAATTCCAGATAATTCCTCTTACCTTTATTATCTTCTTTATATCTATCATTCTTTCTCTTCACTCATATAGACTTTATCCTAGTATAAGGTATGTGGTATCTTTATGCTATAATTGGGTTAATTCCCTTTTACTGGGAATTCGGGGATTTTTAGTCACCCGAAGAAAAAGAAACTATTGCAATACTTGAAGAGGGGCAGGGGGCTTTGGATCTAGAAATTTTGAAACAAGAAATCTATGATGGGACAGAAGTAGGAGAAGCAGATGTTTGAAAAGAGAGATGATAGACCCCAAAATAGTATGAAAATCTTTGTTCCCTGAACTTGGTTTAAAAGAATTTATAATTATGACTTTAAAAAACCCTTTTTGTCTCATACCCATTCCATAAAATAGCAAAAAATATGATTTGCACGGACCAAGAGCCATTTTGCTCTTTGCCTAGAAAGTAAGTTTTTTGTAATAACTAAGCTAGGTTATGTTTACCAAGTGGTGATGTTCTACAATCATTTTTCAGTCATGTTCAACTCTTTGTGACATTTCTTTGAGTTTTCTTGGCAAAGATACTGGAGTGGTTTGCCATTGCCTTCTCCAGCCCATTTTACAGATGAGAAAATTGAGGCAAAAGCAAAAGATTTAATGAATTGCTCGGTATCATACAGCTAGTATGCTTCTGAGGCCATATTTTAAATTCAGGAATATAAGTCTTCTAGACTTCAGGCTCCTTGCTATATGCACTATGGCACCATTTATCTTGCAAGCCTCTTGCAAGACTTCATCCTCTAATTTGAAGAGGAAGGGAAGAGGTAGAGGTAGGGACCAAAATGAAGGTTGTAACTCTGGGCCACATAAGGTGAGGAGAAATATTTGGCCTAGGAAGAATCTGCTCCTGCTTAAATTTTCAAACAGAAGAGCAAATGCTCAGCTGACTTTATGTTCCACAGCAGCACCTAATGGTGATACTATTCTAAACAAGAAGTGGTATAGATTGCAGGACTTCTTAAATTTTTTTTCATTTGTTACCCATTTTTGCCTACATAAAATAGATACATAAAATAGATATACTAATGAAACCTTTACTGAAAATAAATCATGAAGACATTTATTTTTAAATAATTCTTTGGTATATATATATATATATATATATATATATATATATATATACATATATATACATATATATATGTGTGTGTATATGTATATATATATATGCACATATATATATATACATATATATGTTTATTATTTATTAAAGGTGAAAGCAAATTTGCATACAAATGAGATGGATGCTTTTTAATTTTTACATAACAAATTAAATATTGGAGGAGTATTTGATACTGCAGAATTTAGAGAATTCAGAAGTCTTTTACTGTTACCAAATTTTTTGTGACCTTCACATTCAGTTAATGTAATCCTATATGAGGTTGCAAAAACAGTTTAAGAAGCCAGGACTTAGACTATAATTTGGTTTTCTTGTTTCCAGTCCCTTTGTTCTGCAGTCTGTCTTCCCAAAGACTGCCACATTGATATTCCTCAAATACCAATTGACCACTTTGGTTTCCCTGCTCAGAAATTCAAGGATTTCCTGTTGCCTTTGGGATAAAGTATACCCCAGACTGATACTTAAAGTTCTACTCAATCTGGCTTCCTACTGACATTTCCAATATTATTTCCTATTACTTTACTTCACATAGCCTGCATTCCAGCTCCACTAACTTGCAATTATTTTTCCTTTCTGAAGGTATTGCATCTTTTCTGATTCTGTACTTAGAGATTTTTAATGACCATTTTCTCTCTTAAAACTAAATTCCAGAAAAACTTAAAAAAAGATGTGGTCTCTTTTTTCTTCTTTTCGTCTCACCTATTCTAACTAGTCCCTGATAACATTGAGTATAATCATCACCAGTGAAGAGAGTCTCATACAATTGGCCCTTTGAGCCAACTACTACACATTTAGCCATTTAAAATCAAGTCTCTTTTTTCTAAGAGATAGCGATTTCAAACACATAGCAAAGCCACAGTACAAATATTTCTCCCCATCTCTTTACCACCTTATAAGAGGTGGCATTCTTTATAGGAGAATAGATTCAAAACTTAGCTTACTTCATATATATTACTGGTCCCACCAAGTCCAAGCCAGATGAATCCTTACTTGAGAATATGCTAGTCTGGATTAAGGAAGACATTCTTTAGGATTATTCCTTGTTCTACTTGGCATCAAGTATTCCACACCACTGGGAAGCAAGGTTCCTTACAGTTATCTTGAAACAATTGCTAGATTGTTTCATTTAGTCATAAGATTGTGAGATCCTTATTAGATTGTGAGTTTTTGGGGACAAGGACTTTTTGTAATTTTTTATAGTTTTTTTTTGTATCTTTAAATCTTACCACAGTGAATGGTACATGGTAGAACTTAATAAATACATATTGACTGAGTAACTTGCTGACTTCAGCTAATAAGTTTGAAGAACTCCATTCTCTTTATTTAAAATAAAAAAGTATAAATGAAAAGGCTATATAATGACTTCTCAGAAAGAAGACACTAAAATGCTTTTCCTTTTTTTATATCAGGTGTTATGAGCAAAACATTACTAAATGAAGTGAAAAGAGAAATAAATATCTTATCTACAATTTTAATGGTCATATGGATAGCATAGGGTCAAGCATAGATCACTAGAAAATCCCCATGAAAATAATTCCATTGAAATATAAACAACTAATCTAGAATATGGCCACTCACTCAGAATACATTTTACTGTATTACATTTAATGCCCATATCCCCATCTTCTCAATAATAATAGTAAGAGATAACTTTAACAAAATAATATCAACAGCATTTCCATCATATGTTGTTCAGTTGTTTTAGTCATATTCTACTTTGTGTCTACATTTGGGGTTTTCTTGGCAAAGATAGTGAAGTAGCTTGCTATTTCCTTCTCCAGCTCACTTTAAAAAAGGGAAATTAAAGCAAAAAAGCTTACACAGCTAGTAAGTATAAATATAAATATAAATTAATAAGCTCTTTCTTCTTTCTATTGTCACTTCACACATCTCAGTCCAATCTCCTATCCATTCTTTGATTTTTTTTCCTCCCAATAAATAGTGTTTATTTATTGTCCTTATCTTCTAAAGGAAGCCTTTCCCAACCTCTCTTAAATCTAGTACTTTCTCTCTCTTTTTTCCTGTTTATCCAGTATATAGCTTGTTTGTACTAATTTTTTTTCCTATATTGTATCCTTCCAACCTCCATGAGACTGTAATTTCCTTGAAGGGAAGGAATTTTTTGGTTTATTTGTTTTTATTGTTTCTCCTTAGCACAGTGCCTGGTATGTTCAGTTGTGTCCACTCTATGTGATCCCATGGGCTTTTGTCTATTAGGTTTTCTTGGCAAAGACACTGGAGTGGTTTGCCATTTCCTTCTCCAGTATGCTTTATATATTTTACAGATGAAGAACTGAGGCATGTAGGAGTTAAATGATCTGTCCAGGCTCACATAGCTAGTTAAATGTCTGAGGTTAGATTTGATCTCAGTTCTTTCTTATTCCAATCTGGTGTTCTATCCACTGCACCATGTAGCTGCTTGACACTTAATAAATAAATATTGATTGATTGCCTAATTCAATGTCTTGAATTCATACTCTGTAAAGAAGGTAACACCTCTTTATTGTTGCTTTCAGGTCATCAAATAACCTGCCTCAGTATTCATGAACAAACAATTACCAAATGTAATTAATTACCAAAAATTTTTACTTTTATTTTTCTTCTCTCTTTTGGATTCCTATCGGATGATTTCTCACTTTCTAAGCATTTTTTAATATCATTCTTTGGAGAATGAGAAGTTTTTTCCTCTTCATAGTCCCTGTTCCTCTCTTCTTCTGAAAAGGCCTTTGAACCATTTAAAAACTAATTATACAGCTGCCTCTTCTCTTCCCTTTCTTCTGTGGGTTAAACTTTTTACTCTCTATCATTCTGACAAGGGTCAAGTCTCCTTTTCTTTCTTTCAGATGTGATTTTCATTTCATTAAATATTGTAGATTAGATTCAGTAATTTTCCCCTGCTCTCCATTATTATTGAAGTTTTTATTCTTATTCCCTTTAACTTCTTGTGAATAATTATATCTCAAATTTAAACTGCAGGTAAAAATGTTTACAATTAATTATTGCATCTTAATAATTTGACAACTCATTCAAATTATTTTCTTTGTTTCAACAACTCCACAGCTATCTATCTACCATCAATCCACCTTAGTTATTTAGTTATCCTTATAATTTTTCTATTTACCTTTTATTTATCTTGCCTTGTTCTTCCAAGTTCTACTTATATACTTATATCAGGTATACTCTGTAATTTTTCTTGATTTTCTTTAATTTTTTATTTCCTTAATTTTATTTTTCCTGCTTTTTCAACCCAGAACTAGAAACTAAATTAGCATCTGGTTTTGGAGATTATTTGCATTTAAATATTCTTCAATATATCTCAAATTTTCCTCAATAAATCCAAATTTTGCCAAATTTCTCCTCCCTGAAGTCAACTTCTGACTTACATTATTTTTACAAATTATCACTGACAAAATTGCCTTGTCCTTATTGAGATAAAGACTTCTCCTTTTTCTTCTTTCCCAGGAGCCTCAAGTAGACAACAGTTGATGACAGCTTGGTAATTTAGATACTTAAAATTATTTGGATGCATTGAGATACCGTTACATGGGTTGTTAAAGATCATACCTGTTTCTAACAGGATATGAACCCAGTGCTTTCCTAAACTTGAGATAAGCTTTATTTACTATGACATTTTTGAATTTTTATATAGTAGATATTTAAATACTTGTTGAATTTTTGAATTGAGTGACCAGTTATTCTTTTTTTTTTAATTTTTAAACAAACTATAATGGCTTTCTATTGCCTCCAGGAACAAAACACAATGCTCTGCATGGCCTTCAAAGCCCTTCATAGTTTAACCTCCTCCTGCTTATTCCCTGCTGCCTTGTTTCCTTGATCAAGTAAAACTGGCTTACTGCCTGTTTTATAGAACAAGAAATTTCATTTCTTGGCTTTGGGCATTTTTCTCTGATTGTTCATCATCTTTACTTATAAGGTTATTCCTCCTTCACTCCAACCACTTATCTTCCTGGCTTCCTTTAAGAAGAAAGAAACAGGGAATCTTTGAACGTTCTTAAGAAAGGAAATGATATGGACAAATTTGAATTTTATAAAAATTAGTTGGGCATTTGTTTTGAGTTGATAAGATCACTGTGGGAGAGAACTCATTTTTTACTTGAAGACTACATTTGCTAAATTTCTTTAAAACTTTTAGCTAGAGGGAAAAAAGTAGTCCAGGAATTAGAAAGTATGGATGAGTTTTGTTGTTAGCACTTTGGACAAGTCATTGTTCAGTTTTTTTCCCCTACTATAGATCCAGTTCTATAATTCTTTCATTTTAGTTTAAAATTCATATCAAGAGTTGAGTTTGAATTAGACTTCAAAGACATGAATTTGAATTTCAGCTCTATTATTTACTATTTAATCTCTTTGTAGTTCAATTTTCTCATCTACTAAATGAGAGAATAAGACTGATGAGGTAAGTGGCATATAGGTTCTTCATGAAAGAATTCATGAAATCCCAAATATTAATTGGCAAAAATGAAAGTTTATTATTAGATAGGAAGCCAGTTTTGCCAAGAGACTGACTTCTTTAGTAGCAAAGTCCTATTAGGGAAATGGAGTCTGACACTGAGAGGAGAATGTCTTCTCAGTGGGCAGGATCCTAGCAAGCTGCTTTGGACCTTCTGCAAAGACTGAGTTTAGAAACTGCCCTTTAAAAGGAATCTTGAGGCTTCAGGTTTAAAAGGAAGCCAAGGTTCCTAGGCCTAGATACTTATCAGTATCCGGCCCAGATTTCCTATTGGAATTAAAACACTTCAAAGGGGTTCTTTTTGATTAGGATTTCTAATTGAATCAAAGGGTCTGGCATCCCTGAAAAATAACTTATCCTGGGGTGGGGAGACTCCAAAAGGGATCACAGATCAAAAGGGAACACAATTTCAGAGTAATAATCTTAAAGAGAACATCCTTTCATTAAAGGGAACACAGTTTCAGAAAAGAGAAGACAGTTTCCCTCCACCTTCTATCTCTAAAGTTCTTTTCAAATCCATATTAGACGATGTTATTATCTTATGTTCATGACTTGCCTGAATATTTTAATATAGCTTAATAATTGCAATGTATTTTCTTCTTTTATAGATTCTTCTAAAAAATCCAAGTCATGAACAGTTATTATATAATGCTAAAATTATAGGTTGGGATGCAGTGGATTTTTCATTGCAAGAAGAATATAAACATCATATAATAACTATTGCTTCAAGGTGAGGAAATTTCTTTTTGTCTTTAAGAAAAACTAATACTAGAGTTTTAATATGGAGTATGTGTATGTGTTTATAATATGATTTGTTTTTGGAGATACATAATATCACACTTTCATTTAGACATCAATTAATTTTTCAGAGTACAAATATGTAATGTTTTTAAAGGCTAGTTTGCCAAAACAAATATATCTTCCTTTTATGTAACCATTTAATTTTAATTTTACATATGTATAATCTTCATTGATGTTAGGAAACAAGAATTTGTTAAAAAATAAAAAAAAAAACTATTATGTTCCAAGTATCATGCCTTACCATGATTTTACAAATATTGTCTCAATTTACTCTCACAATAAATATGGGGAAACTCCCAATTCATGAGTTAAGAAAATTGAGACCAACAGAAACTATATGCATTTTTTAAACTCAATAACTAGTAAGCATCTGAGGCTAGATTTGACCTCAGAGCTTCCTGACAGAAGGTCTAACTATCTATTTATTGTACCACTATTTGCCTTCATTAGATTTATTTGTTTTTGTCAAATTATTTGTATTTCATCCTGCTGACTATATAGCTTTATCAGGTTTATGTGGTTAAAAACACCAATAAGTATACTGCCTCAAGGATTTAGAAAGGCATTTTTTTAAACTTTGAGAGTCTTAAATGGTATTTCTCTGTGGCCCCATTGAGGGTAAAAAAATTCTCATTTGATCAGAAATTTGGGAACAATAATATTAAATATACTTACATACCAGAATAATTTTCTAATTTAACAATGTGAATGAATATTTATTCAAGCAAGAAATTCATTAAGTCAGTCGTGGTTTTTTAATACACACTAATACTTTACAAAGTTTTTTACTTTACAAAGAGAAAATGTTGTTGTTCATTTGTTTTAATTTGTTTCTGAATCTTTGTGACCCCATTTGGGGTTTTATTGGTATAGGAACTAGAGTAGTTTTCCATTTCATTCTCCAGATCATTCTCCAGATGAGGAAACTGAGCCATATAGGGATTATGATTTGCTTAGGGCAATGCAAATAGAATTTGAGTCCAGATTTGAAAGGAGAAAAATGAGACTTC
Source organism: Sminthopsis crassicaudata (assembly GCF_048593235.1). NCBI lineage: Eukaryota > Metazoa > Chordata > Mammalia > Dasyuromorphia > Dasyuridae > Sminthopsis > Sminthopsis crassicaudata. Next base: position 279,530,614 of record NC_133619.1, read on the forward strand.
CTGATTCTGGCATTCTATTCACTGAACACCTTACAGTGATGAATTTTCAAATTTGACCTTATGGTATCTAAAATTGAATGTTAAATTATATTACTCTTTGGATCTCCTTTAGAAGGGGATCATTGGCTTCTTTCAATTGCTATTTTACCTTCTGGTTCTAGAATATCAGGACAATTTTTCTTGATAATTTCTTGAAAGATGATATCAAGGTTCTTATTTTTTATCATGATTTTCAGGTAGACCTGTAATTTTTAAATGATTTCTCCTGCATCTTTTTTTTCCCCAGGTCAGTTGTTTTTCCAATAGATATTTCACATTGCTTTCTATTTTTTTTTATCTTTTGGTTTTGTTTTATTGTTTATTGATTTCTCATAAAGTCATTGGGTCCCATTTGTTCAATTCTAATTTTCAAGGAATTATTTTCTTTAGTGAGATTTTGTACTTCCTTTCCCATCTGGCCAAGTTTGCTTTTTAAGGAATTCTTCTCCTTATTAACTTTTTCTATTTCCTTTTGTACTAATCCATTCTCTTCCTAATTTTTCATCTATCTTTCTTATTTGATTTTCAAAATCCCTTCTGAGATCTTCCAGATCAATTCTTAATTTTCTTGGAGGGTTTGATTATAGGAGCTTTGACTTTTATTATCTTTTTCTGAGTGTGTGTTTTGATCTTCCTTTTCACCAGATTAACTTTCTGTGGTCAGAATCTTTTGTTGTTGTTGTTGTTGTTGTCTCCTCATTTTCTCAACCTGTTACTCAGCCTTTAACAATTTGTTAAACTAGGGTTCTGCTTCCAGGTTAGAAGATGCACTATCTGAAGCTTTATGTGATTGTTTTCAGAGATCTTTCTTAAGGACCTGATCATAAGCCTTCTTTCTGTCCTGGAACTGTTAGGAGTATCTCCTGCTCTATTATGGCTGTAAGTTCTAATGTGCTAAAGCAGCAGAGTTTTTCCTCAGAATTAATAAAGAGACTTCTTGTGAGCTGAGGCCTCCAGAAGCCTCATGCCCATTCCTGGTCATCTAAGGCCCTCTCACCTTAGTCAAGACAAATCTTTCCTGCTGACCTTTCAAGTTGCTTTTTGTGTCTTTGGTCTGAGAGGTCTGAAAACCCCCAGTGATGCTGCTGATTCAGGGGCTGAAGACCCTTTTCTGCTTTGCTGGTGTGGGGACTGGCTCTGAGGCTGAGGTTAGGGCTCTGCTGGACTCCCATTATGGTGCCATAGAATTTTCTTGCTGATTTCTAAGATGTGTTTGGCTAAAAATTGCTCTACTTTATTTTTTCCTGGGTTACAATGTCTTGTGAAATTTGTTTAGAGTCATTATTAAAAGTAATTTGGATGGGTTTGGTGGAAAATTGGCCTTTATTCCACTATCTTGGCTCCATCTCTCTTATCTTACTCTATTAATTGAGATTATGTTCTCTGTATTTGGAATTAGTTAATTTCATAAATAATATTACAAAAACCATATAGGATGGGCCATCCTTCTGTAAAAATCACACCTTGTGAACTACTTTTCTCTTCCTTATTTCCTTTTTTACCATAGAAATCAGAGAACCCTTTACTTCCAAGCAATGTCATCCAATATAGATAGCAACATGTAAGAATGGACATATAAGAAATAGACAGCTAGTGAAACTCACTAACCAAGGCTGGAGGAACAGGATGAACATTACTCATTTAGTCTCTCCCTATTTTCACATAATGCTGTTATTTTAGAACCTTATCTTAACATTGTATGAGCAATTTGTGATGTAGATGATTTTGATACTTTACTTACTGAAGTAACTAATTCTTGAATGAATTCCAAGGAGTGACTACTTCTTTCTAATGAATTTGTCTCTAGGATAGTGAAGTTCTAGTAAATTTGACAAGCTACATTATCTTCAGATAGTGTTGTATCAGAAAACAAAATGTCAAATGAAGATGGTAGAAAACAATGTATTTTTAGTTGGTGAAAATATATTTAAATGTGAATATTATAACATACAGAAGTGTAAAAGCAGTTAAAGAAAGCATTAAATTTGGAATTGGAAAATGTGGTTTTGATTCCTGGCATCAATACTTGAAAGCTATGTTATCTGGTGTTATTCCCCTATCATGAATGAAGGTGCTTAAAAATCTTTATTTAGTGTACCTGTTAATTTTAGGTAAATTGGCTCATTTTACATGAGTCAATTCAACTCTCTGGGCTTGAAATGGGGAGTTGGATGACATTATCTGCAAGGTCCATGATAGTATGCCGTCCTTTGAAAACATTTTTAATGTAAAATGAGAACATTCAAAATCTAATTTCTTAAGAAGCAGAAAATTTGAAATGTTGCTTCTTTTTTCTCTAAAAGTATAATTCTAGTTTCCATATAATCAGGTAATTATCTTTTAAATACTAAAGATGTAAAAAAATCAGGCTTGATTTTATAAGTCTAATGATAATCAATTATTGATTGGGAATAAGAAAACAAATTTAGTTTTTTTCATTTATTAACTTTATGAGGCATCTGAGAAAATTTCATTCTGAAAATCCCAATGATCTCTAAAAAATTTCTTATGGTTAAAAAAAAAATAAATAAAACAACTTATGGTAAGGTGTGGTTAGATTTATGTGTGATAGTCCAAAACTGTTCAGGCAATAGAAAAGAAGCAAGATTCACATATTTATCCCTGTATGTATAAGATATGAAAAATATGTCAGAAAAATATTATCAATAAGAATTCACACTTAATAGTGCTTATGCTTTACTACTTCTTTCTTTGACTTATTTTCTATGGATTTTGCTTTTTGTTGTTTGTACCATATTTATGTCTTATTTGCTACTAAACTATAAACTTTTATATTATTTAATGACTCTCTCTAGTACTTTGCATAGTGTTATAGTACACATAATTCAATAGTAAAAATATAAAACTATAATGGTAAAAAATAAGCAAAAAAGTACCAAATAAATATTGATTGATTTTTTGTCCTAAATTTCTTCTTTTTTTAAATTTTGTAAACCAGAGATAAAGTTTATATTAATGTGTCATTTACTAGTCGCTTTTTACATCCTGCTGAAGCTATACTGATGCTAATTTCTAAAACTAAAAATGGCAGCAAAGGTACTACAATTACTTTTGCTCTAAAGGCTGAAGTTACTAATTTTAAAGCCATGGTAAGTAACTTTTGTGCATGCTGTTGATTATGATTATCTAATGTAAGATTGTATTTATATCTTTACTATCTCTTATAAACATAGAAAGTAAAAATTTATTTCCTCTTTTGTGTCTATAGTAAATATTATACATAATATGGATATTATATACTTATATCTATGTATAATATTCCTTTTGTCATAATCTCTTATTTTTGTTCTTCTAACTATTCATTCCTATACTGTTTCCTCTCCCCATAGGAATGAGTTTCCAAATATATAATGCAAGACAAAGGAAAATAGATCCATTATAGCAACTTTTCCTATGTGGATAACTTTTAAAATTTTATACTTATTTAAGTATTTGATCTGATAAAGAATTATAAAATCAATTTTTATATATTAAGAGATTATAGTAGAAATAGTTTATTATTGCTATTATCATAGGTGTGGATTTTACCCATTTTAACAATAAAATGTCTGTTGAAAAGAGAATGGGGAAAATACAAGTAAATATGGCACTTTAAAATTATTTCATATATGTTTTTGATAGCTTTTTATGCTTGTTTAGGTCAAATTTTATAATTCAAAATATTATTTTTGGTTTTATTTATAACTATGATTTATATCTATACTTTGCTCCAGGAAATTATAACCTGCAAAACACCATGTTATGAATGGAAAAAAATTTTTGTGAAAGTTAAAAATCCTTTTCAAACAGATGGAGAATTCAGGTAAATAATGTTTGTATTTTGGAATTACTAACATCAAAGAGTTCTTGGGTCTCAATTCTTTACAAAATTAAACAATTTTATTTTACTATTTAGAAATGACTAAACTTGAGGTTAAATATAAATGTGTTTTCATTTTAAATTTATAAAGATTTATATGTAATAATCTGTGAATTTTTATAGTAAATAAATATAAATAAACTTTTTTTGAAATTCATAGCAGTGTATTACATCTTTGATCAAATGGAGTTTATAAAACCTTTTTTTTTCCCTTCATTTGATCCAGCATACTCCCAAAGAGAAACAAAGCCATGCTAATTATTTGAGTTTTTCTCCCTAAATCTTCATCTCACTAGTTATATTACAAAATTGAAATATTATGCAAATCATAAAATAGACTTTTGCCGCAGGCTTACATTACTTTCAATTACTGTATGCCCCACTTTCACTGTATATTTATTTCTCTTGAGACAAGGATAATTTAGGGGAATTAGAGATGAAAGAATAGAATCTAACTGTATTGAATATGACTTTTTAGGACATTATAAAAAAAAGAAAAATCATTTCTTTAATATTTTCTCTCTTTAATATTTAAAAAAAAATGGTATCATCTGGGAAAGAAGTGTTAAATATTTGAGAATGAATGACTACTTCTCCTTGAATCTAACTTTTTTGCATAATCCATATTCCCTTAGATTTAGAAATATTCCTTATAAAAATATATGAAATGAAAACATGCTTGTTATTTTAATATTTGATAGCTTCCCTTTCTATCTTCTCTTATATTCTAATCCTTTGTCAGTTTCAAGACAGTCACATAAGTAAAATTACCAGATATATTAATAATTTCTGATAACTTAAAAAATTTATACCTGCAGTGAAAATATTGCCTCAAAATTTTTGCTTCTAATTCTCATGGTGTAGAAGAATTATTATACTGTTCAAGCTATGTAATCGAGTGTAGAAACCTATGAACATTGAAAAAAATGGATGAAATAGCAGATCTATAAACAGCTAGAGAAAACAAATTATTTCAGACAGCCTAAACGGCTAGCTGTAGTTCTTAGAAAGAAAGAAAACAGAATGAATAATGTAAAGTCTTGTTTTCCCTTGTGTGATATCTTACAGGGAGCCTTTAAGCAAGTTACTGGAGGGAATTGCATTTTTATGTTTTTTTAAAATCCTGCGAATGTTTTTATTGTGTTTATGATTCTCAAATAGAAACATTTTAAAGTTAAGAGAAAGTATGGAGATTTAAAAACTGATTAATGGTATTTACATTTAGACTGGTTATAATTTGAATTTAAGGGAAGCTAGGTAACACAATGTATAAAGTGCCAAGCCTGGAGTCAGGAAGACTTATCTTGCTGAGTTCAAATCCAATCTCAGACAATTACTGTGTGATCTTGGACAAGCCACTTAACCCTCTTTGCCTCAGTTTCCTCATCTATAAAATGAGATAGTGAAGGAAATGGCAACTCATTGCAGTATCTTTGCCAAGAAAATCTCAAAGGAGGTCATAAAGAGTCAGACATAACTGAAAAAAAAATGTCAAACATAAACAACTTGAAGTTAATATTATAAAATCAGTTAAACTGTTTTAAATTTTTTGTTTACACATATAAATGGACACGAGTTATTACTATGAACAATACTAGTATAATTGCAATTTGAAATATGAAAGAATGGTACTTGTGTAGACCTGAAGAAATCACAGATCTGGATAATAAAACAAAGATAAATCTGAAATATCTACTTCACAATGTTGTTTCAAATTTTAAAGTGTTTTGTAAATGAGTTATTATTTTTAGAAATATATAATAGTAGTGTTGCTAGGGGAATGTCAAAATGCCTGGTACATAGTAGGCATTTAATAACTGCTGATTGATAGGCATTTGATGTGGGGGTGGTTATTAGGGAGCTTGTTTACTGGCAATGTGTGTAAATTAAGTTTGTGTAGCATGTTTAGACATTGTATAATTTGTTCTATTTTCTTCCACACTGAGAGTTTCTTACATAGGCCTAGACAATAAAACAAAGACAAATCTGAACCACATATCTCATAAGGTTGTTGTCCCTTTTACATTCTCTGCATTGCATGAATAATGCATAAATCATAGACTGTTAAAATGTTAAGAATCAGAAAGAATCGTCAGTTACTTAATCTAACTTTTACTGAAAATATCTTGTCTCATTCACCACATTTCTGAGGTTGTTGATGATATTGAACATTTAGCCTTAGTTTCTTGTTCTAGGAAGGCCTGCAGTGTTAGGAAACATTTTGGGAAGCAATAAATTTCACTCCAATGAATTCTAATTTGTTTAAAGAAATGTTCTTTATAATATTGAACTCAAATCTGCCTTCTTATAGCATATACATACATTGTTCCTAGTTCTTTCCTCAGTGAAAAAGCACAAGTCAAAGGACTTTTCATTTCCATATGAATTAGATTTATAGATTTGGAGCAGGAAGGAATCAAGTTCATCTTCCACATTTTGTCTTTCTATTAGATCTTTTCCTGTAGTTCTTTAATCCTTAATTTAATCCTTTTCAGGGTTTTATCATCTTTTTCTCTCCTCTTCCTTCTATGCCTATTATCCCTCATGTTCTTTTTACTATTCTTCATTTCTGTCTTGACCATTAAATGGGTCCATAATTATATCTTCTTCTATACTCCTTTGTTGGTTATTTCATCATCTTATGTGGGTTCAATTTAGATAATTCTTGTCTCAATCTATCAAGTTCTAGTTTCTTTCCTAAGATATAGTCACATAGTTGAAGGAATCACTATGCTTCCAGTAGACTTGCAACCTCAGTGTCATACTTAACTCTACTTCCTTGATCATTCTGTATATCCAGACTCTTGTTAAATCTTTTCATTTCTACCTCTATAACATCTCAACATGTCTCTTATAGAGGTTTATTTCTATCTTAGACAGCACTTTTTTCTCCAATCTTACATCTGAAACTTTAGTTCAAGCTCTTATCAACTCTCCCAGAAGTTGACTTCTTATTGTATTTCAAGTTTCTCTCCACTCCAGCATCAAATACTTATTGATTGGTTGAGTCATCTCAAGTTTCTAGTCTATGATTCTGGCCCCTTATGATTTAGCCAATTTTTACAGACTGACATGTCATGAATGCTATGAAAAGTATACAGATTCTTTGTCAGCATACCCTAGGGAATCTCTTTTTTGAAAATTTGATAAGTATTTTATTTTTTTTCAAAAACATGCAAAGATAGTTTTAACATTCACCTTTGCAAACCTTGTGTTCCATTTTTTTTCTCATCTTTCACTCTTTCCCCCTTTCCAAGACACAAACAATCTGATATAGATTAAACATGTGCAATTCTAAACATATTTACATATTTGTCATGCTGCCCAAGAAAAATCAGATCTAAAAGGGAAAATGAAAAAGAAAAAACTATAAGTAAACAAACAACAACAAAAGGGAAAATACTATGCTGTGATTCATATTCAGTCTCTATAATTCTCTCTCTGAATGTGGATGGCGTTTTCTACCCCAATTCTATTGGAATTGCCTTGAGTCACCTCATTGCTGAAAAGAGCCAAATCCATCACAATTGATCATCACATAATCTTGTTGCTGTGTTTCTGAAACTAGCCTGCTCATAATTTCACATAGAAGAATAAATATTCCATAGCATTCATATATCATAACTTATTTAGTCATTCCCCAATTGATGGGCATTCACTCAATTTCCTGTTCCTTGCTACAAAAAGGGCTGTTACAAATATTTTTCCACATGTGGGTCCTTTTCTTCTTTTATGATCTCTTTGGGATATATATAAACCTAGTAATGGCACTGCTGGATCAAATGGTGTGCATAATTTTATAGCCCTTTGGACATAGTTCCAAATTGCTCTCCAGAATAGTTAGATCATTTCATAACTCTACCAACAATTTATTAGTGTCCCATTCAATATTTATCATTATCTTTTCCTATCATCTTAGCCAATCTGAGAAGTATGAAGTTGAAATCAGATCTATTGACTCTGATTCCAACATGCTTTGCCTAGCACACTTATGCCTCCTTCTTCTTCCTCTCCCTATTGCAGTGTAATAACCACTACTGGTTGAAATATTTCTCTCCATTGTGTAAATATCATTGAAGATAAGATAATTGGTTGAGTTCCAATAACAAATAAAGACCAAAATATTATGGTTTTCTCCTACTCTAAGAAACATAATGAGTGAATTTTCATTTTGCAAGGATAAGTTTCAAGGGGAAACAGAAATACACATTGATACTATCTTTTCATTTCACATTGTAGGTAGAAGAACAGGAATATATTTTTCAAACTTTCTTGGGGAGAAACTATTTTATGATTGTAATTATTTTTAGTACATTAAATGAAATATTATTATTTATCTGTACTTTTGATAATTTCAAATTTCTAAGACATCTTTACATGTAGTGTAAAGTTTCCAGTATTTTAATGTACTTGCTGCATTTATTTCAGTGTTAATTTGGTGGAATCCTCAACTTTTGTGTATCAGACATCACGATTAAATGCATTAAAAAAAGCAGAGAAGGATGAACATGCTCGGTAAATATTTTTGTTTTCTAATTTGTATGTTGAATGAAAAAGGGTTATTGTATATGTAATTTAGATTTAACAAAAATTTCCCCCAATTTTATAAGTTTAAAATTTATTTATTTTCTTATTTATCATTATAGCTTACTAATATTATGTCTCTGCAGAATGTGAATTTTCATTGAAGGGCTTTTCTTGTTTAATGTGTCCCCTCTCCCCGCCTCCCACCACCATCCCCAGCTCACTTTCTGCTCTTCTGTTCTTTAAATACTTTTTATCTTTAATATTCATGACTAAAGCAAACCTTTACTTGCTGCTGCTTCTAAATTATCATGTATAGCTCTTTTTTTCATTCTTGTCTATATTTCTACTTTTTCCATGTTACTATCCTTTTGTAAATAATCCCATTTCATCTCTTTCTTTTAAAATCTTTTTACATATATTCTCATAAATTGACCCTGGTTTTGCACTGATGACCTGAGCTTCCTGATAATATTCTCCAAACATGGACGTAATTTTCCTTATTCCTCTAACTCATTGGAATGGAAGGAGGAATTAGCATACTCCATGCTTCCCAATCTCACTTCCAGGCCATTGCTCTACCATCATTACTCAGTAACCTTTTTTTTTTTTTTTTTAATTTGTGTTATTCCTTTGTCCATAACCTTTCTCCATCTTCATTCTCTCCTTTCAATTCAAGGTCTAGGACCTCTTTGCATCCCTCTCACTTTTCTCAATGAATTTGATGCCTTACTAAAATTTTTTTTTTAATCCTCCATTTCATGTCATCATATCTGATGACTTGAACATCAATGTTTATTGGCATACTAATGTCCCAATTTCACATTTCCTCAGCTTTCTTAGTCTTTTGATGTCTATCTCCATTAAGGAATATTTCAGGCTGAGATCCAAAGATAGAGGTCACTTTTATTAGGAATTATTGATGCATGTGGAATAATTCATAAGTCAGCAATTCCCCTTTTTATCTTTTAGTTAAAAAGCCCTTTCTTGAGCTGCAAGCTCTGAAATGATGGTGGAGAAAGATCTACAAAAGCATCCTAATATTTCAGGGCAACAACAAAGCAGTAACAACATAACAACATTCAGGGCAATTCATGATTCTAATTTTAACCATTCTGAAGAGGTATTATCTGCAATGTTCTCTTTTCTCTAAAATGTAATCGTTCTCTTGGGGGTAGGTTTCTTGGGGAGCTTCTGGAGGCAGCCTTCCTTTCAGTTCAGTTCAATAATCCCCAATGTAGCCAGGAGTTAAAGTCCTTTACTGTCTCTTTCCAAATCTTATCTCCCTCATTTGGGGCTCAGCTAGTTTTCTGGAGGTCTTCCTCTCTCCTTGGTTCCCAAGAGCTTTTGCTGCTAGTCCTTTGTCTCTTCCAGCTTCAGCCTCTAGCTCCCTCTGAATCCAAAGCTTCCAGCCAGCACAAAGGTTGAAAATGGAATGAATCAGACTCCACCTCCAATTGTGGGTTTCTGCCTTGTGAATCTCCCGAAAGTCAATCCTGGTTCTGGATCTCCTTCCAGTGGGCTTGTCTTTTATATGCTCTCTTGTAGCGAGCTGTCGTCTCTAGAAGCTGCTGGATCACTCTCTGGGAAGAGATCTGCTGTGTCTTCTACTCAAATCTCTCTGACAGATTCTTCTTCCTGTAACGAACTGTTGTCTCCAGGCAGTTGCTGTTAACTCTTGTCCAGAGAAGTGACTTCCCTTCCTGCAGAGAGCCCCGTCAAGCCTGATGCAATGCAGAGTCTTCTTCTATCTCTGGGTGTCCTCTCTTTTATTCTCCCAGAGAATGGGCGTGGGATAATGCAAGGGCTTCTGGGAAGAACCACTTCAGCCAATGAGCTTGCTCCTTCTATCAAGTCAACCTGAGTTCTCACCTTGTAATTGTCCAACCTGAATTCTCACCTTGTCACTATCCAGACAACCTGAGTTCTCACCTAGTAATCCTAACACTCTCTAAAGGTGTGAAGTCTAATGTGTGAACCAATGAGCAAATTCCTTTAAAGGTGTGAACTAAGTACATTAACTTATCTCAAGTTCTGGCCCATAACATCTCCTTGTAGGATCAGATCAATCATACTGAACCATTAGATAATTATATCCATTCCAGTGACTTAACATCTGTACCTTTCTTTTGATTTAGAACTTAGTGTGGTCATGACCTCCCTGATTTCTCAAGGAGGTGAGAACCCCCAAAAAGAAGGTGATCACACTTTTCCTGACTGCTCAAAAAAGAAGTGAAAACATCATAAAAAGGGGTGGTCCCATCTTTTTCTGACTTCTCAGGGAGATGAAATCATCAAAGGAAATGGGAAATCAAATCAGATTAGCAGGTTTCTGAAGGGGCTCACTTGAAGCAGGTTACATAATCCATCAATATGGCAAGTATTACATATAATTACATAAATTACATAAACGCATAGTAACATAACACATGAGGAATTATTCATATCCATAAGTCCTAGAAATAGTCCAAAAGGAATCCATTGTCCATTAGTTCATGTGCCAGGAATCCAATAATTCCTGCAAGCTTTGAAGTCCTGCAATAGTCTTATCAACAATTTTTCACCTCAAGAAATCCAATTATCTCTGCTGGTTTTCAAGTACTTTAACAGTCTTATCTTGTGTTAGGGAATCCAATAATTCCTGCAGATTTTGTTTTTCGGTCTTCTCCTTTGTTTCCAGATTTTTCTCTTTTTCTGTCTCTCTCTCCAGGTACTTATTGCCACCCTTCTGTTTCCTTCTCCATCTGTTTCCTTCTCTGCCTGTAAAAATATAAGCAAACCCTCTCTCCCAAGCAGTTAACCTATTTATTTTCCTTCTATTTAACACTCTTCTTATCATCTGGCAATTACATTGGAGCTGTTTGCACTGGACACTGCCCCCTGCTGGTTTGAAAAACTTGTATTCTCCCCAATTGCAATCCATTTCTGCTATCTGATTGCTTTTTGGCTAACTGATCAGGTAATCCTTTTCTGCAGTGTGATTGCTCTTTGGCTGGTTGATCACATCAGAGCCCTGACCTTCTAAAGACTCCCTGGGTGTAACCTCAGCTGCCATCATGCCCCACCTGTCTTTTGTATGATATCTTGGAGATGGGACAGGATTTGAATCCAAGTTTTCCTATCTGGGATAAGCCCTGTGTACTGTTCTTCATAACTCATTGTTTTTTCCCATTCTCGACACTTGACTGTTTATATACCTTTGTACTGGTTGTTTCCTATGTGTGGAAGGCATTCTATCCTCACCCTTCTTTCTCTCTTAGAAAATCCATTATTTGCTTTAAGACTCAGATCAAGCAAAACCTTTGACATAAATATTTCCTTATTTCCTTATCTCATGGGATTCTTTCTCTTCCAAAGTCATTGCATTTCTTGCAATATATAGATGGCTTGTCTTAGAGCTAGAAAGACCTGAGTTCAAGTCCAATTTATTGCACAAATTGCATAATCTTGGGCAAGTCAAAGTCTTTCAAGCATTCTAGGCAACTCTCAGAGTCAATTTTATTTTGCAACATCTCTTGCATATCTTTCTTTCCCCTGATATTTCTACTACTCCAGCACTTAACCTTGTCATCTCATGAGCATGGATTACTCAATGGTCTGCCAATTCCTTAAATCTATCCCTCTTGTAAGTCATCCTCCATTTTTTTCCTATAGTCATGTCTCTTCTCACTAAACTCCAGTGATCCCTGATTGTCTCTAGGTCAAATACAAAATACTCTTGTATTCAAAATCTTTCATAACTTTGATCTCTTCTACTATTTCAATTCTCTTATAGCTTACTCCCCACCATGTAATATTTTATCCAGTAGCACTGGCTTTCTTGCTATAACTTCAACAAGACACTACATTTCTTGGCTTCAAACATTTTCTTTGATTATTCCCCATGTCTAGAATACTCTCCCATGTTATCTCCACCATCTGGATTCTCTGATTTCCTTCTGATTTCCTTCAACACCCAATCTGCTAAATACCATCTTCTAAAGGAAGCTCTTCCCTATTCCTTTTAATTTTAATGTCTTTAAAATATTATTTATTGTTTTCTTTGTAATTTATTTGTACATATTTGTTTTGTTGTTATTGTCTCTCTCATTAGATTATGAGCTCCTTGAGGTCAGAATTGTCTTTCCTGTCTCTTTGTATCCTTAGCTCTTAGCAAAGTATTTGATATGTAGTGGGCACTTAAAAATATTTATTGACTAAATGAGACTATGAAATGTAGAGGAGACATTGACTTGCATTAGAATAGAGAGATTCCTGCATTGCTAATATCAAAATGCTATTTAAAAATATTCTAATTCACATATATGTTATCTCCCTTAATATAATTAATATAAGTGCCTTGAAAGCAGAAATTATTTCATTTTCTTTGTAATGCAAGCATTTAACAGAGTGCCTAACATGTTATAGAAACTTAGCAAAAGCTTGTTGATAGGTTGATAGCATGCTTTTCTAACTCAAAAAAAGATTAGTCTAGGAGGATTACTGGCATGACTTTTTGCATTAAAGAAAACTATCTTGAGAAGGTTGAAGTATTAAAGATGAAATTTATGCTTTTTTGTTTTTGTTGAGTCATTTTGATCATATCTGATTATTTTTGACCCCGTTTGAGATTTCCTTGCCAAAGATACTGGAGTGGAATTTATGCTAAGACTTAAAAAAAAAAAAAAAAAAAAAAAAAAAAAAAAACACCTACTTTAGAAGTACAAACTGGACAGACATGGCTATTTAGCAGACCATATGAAAAGGATTTATGGATTGTAAGCTCAATATGAATCAACAATGCCATATGACATTAAAAAAATGCACCAAAATCGGTGGCTACTTTAAAATCAGCATAATATATAAAGATCAAGGAGGTGATATTCCTACTGTAATTTCTCCTGGTCTAATATGATATTCACATGTTAGAAGGACACCGATACTTGAAGGCATCCAGAAATTAGTCTAGATATAAAAGGGCTAGTTTTCCTGTCATCTTCAGAATGACTAATGGTTGTGGGAATGTTTAACCAAGAGAAGATGTAGATAGGTAGACCCACTAATATTCTTCAAGCATATGAAGAGATGTTATCTTAAAGGGAGATTTTTTTTTGTTGTTGTTGTTTTGTTTTGTTATTTATTTATTTATTTTTGAGTTCAGACAGTTCAGCAGTGAGGGGCACTTGAGTGGATTTGGAGTAGATGGCCTTTGAAATCTCTTCCAAATTTAAGATTCTCTGATTTTGTAAAAGGTTAATATTACTGAATCTTAGCTTTCTTGTATGACTTATCTTTCTAATTAAATATTCAGCTCCAGATTATTTTCTTGTTGAATTATTGAATAAGTAGATATTTTGTGAACAAAGTATTCCTTCATTAACTCTGAGGTTCATCAGTTAGTTTTAATTTGGTCTGGTGTATAATATATATAACATACTAAAGAAGTATTTGAAATCAGCTCTATAATGTGACTATGATTTTAAATGAATTAAAATGGAATTATTTTTGATACATAGAAAAAGTCAACATACTTTTATAATTTGGGATAGGACTAATGAATTCTGAATTAACAAGGAGAAATACTAATGTTTTTATATATTATCTTTGAAGAATTTTAGTTACACTTAGTTATAATAAAGACTGCAAAATTCTTATCCCATTGAGTTCTTTAGTGGAAGTAGGAGAGTGGGGGGGGGGTAAAAGAAGCTTATAATGTACTAGTTATGGTTTGTAGATATAATCTGTAGATCAGTTATTGATGGAGGTTATATATCTAAATTGAATTTGGAAGGAGGCTAAAGGATGCTAATAAACATGCTCAGGTGAGGAAGACACACATAGAAGAAACCTGTGCAAAACTTATGAAGGTGGGAACTGGTGAATATATAAATAGGAAATTTTATAATTTATTCAGAATTTGGCTGAAAGTTACATAAAAGGAATTAATGTAGAGTAATTTAATTAAACAAACATTTAGTAAATCCCTAATATACTCAAAATATTTTTTCTAGTCAGTGATGATACAAAGACAGTTAAATAGCATTGCTTGAGGAGTTCCTACATGAAACACTATGCTCTGGATTCTGCTCTTATAACTTACATTGCCATTGGCAGATTGTGTCCCCAAAGTGGTGTTTGCTACTATTTTCAGGCTTATGTGGATAAACTTATATTTAATTATCTTTTGAAATTACTCCATTACTCCATTGGTGGTCGTCTTCTTAATAACCACCCAGTAGACTTTGTAGATCTTTAGAAATGGCATTTATTCAAAAATTACATCAGAAAGGCATTTACAAAGCAAATTCTTCAAGATTAGGACTTCATTCTCCCACAAATATGCAGAGTCTTTGGTAGGGGGAAAAGAGTGAATGTTAGTTTAAAATATAACAGTAGAGATGCACAACTATATTATAACATGTGACCAGAAAACTTGACACATTGGGTTTTTTTTTTTTTCCTTTTTTCCTCAAAGGTTCTCTTGAAGTCTATTCTCTTAAAGGGTCATGAGTTTGGTGATGAATGAGTCTTTCCATTGCTCAGCTAAACTAGATAACTACTAGGTCATCAGCTCAGAGCATGCGAGGAGAAGATATTGCGAGGGTCTTATAGAGAAAAAAAAAGGTTTATAACAGTTTTGTTTTTTTGAAGGAGGATAGAGAAAGTAGAATACATAAGGAATCTATTTCATTATTTATTGTTGAAACTTGTTCATATCCAGAATATTTATTTATTTATTTATTAACTTTTTCACTTCCTCTTTCTAGATTCGGATATTGTATAGAGTAATTAAATAAGAGATTTAAAAACTAGAGCCATTGTCAATCTAGGCAGTACTGATTCTGAAATTTTACAATAAAGAATTGGATAATAGAAGTTTTAGGGAGTGACTTTTTAGCTCTTATTAAATTTCTTCAGTTCTAGAATTTTGGCTTACTTTATTCTTCAACAATCAATTGTTCCATGGTCTCTGAATCAATATAGATATTTGTGTTCCTAGATACTATATGAAAATTAAAATCTCCAGACATTTTCTTTTTTCTTAAGACTAATGACATAGAAATAACCTTTTAAAATTGTTTTAGATATCAAATATGACAAATATCATATAAAATTTAGATGAATATTATAACTTTCATTTCTTCATAAATAAATTCAACCTCTTGGAACTGCCCTGTTTTCTTAACACTGTGCTTTTAATAAAGCAAATTACTTTGTCTACCCGATTAGATTGTGTCTAAGTAGAGGTATATAATTTTTTTTTTGGTTGTTAAAAATAATTAATCTTTTAAAATTTGGTGGGAGTTTATACCTAGACACAATATTTATAAAATATTATACATACATCTAAGTCTAGAAAAATTAGGATTTATTATTTTTGATAATATAATGGAAATTTAAGTGGAAAAACTTTATTAAATATGTAGTTTCTCTATGGATCACTTACAATTTTTTCTCAGATTTGGTATGAATTTTAAGTGTATTTTAAAATGCATATACTATGTATTTATATGCAAGTATCTATTTATATTTATTTGTAACATATTTATGTTTCTTTTACCTCAAATGTAGTATTACTTTTGTTGGTTGAGATAATAAAAAATTCAAATTTTCTGTGTATGTTTAGCTATCAATTTTCTCTGCTAGTGAAGCTTCAGGAAAGAAAGCATAACTGAAATACACAGATAATCTTTACACCTCAATTAGTCAATGCCAGGCGTTTCTATCATTTAAAAAGGGGGGAGAGCAGAAGAGAGACTTATACACAATTAAAAGTCCTGCTCTTTTACTACACCAACATTCTGAATGGAACTTTTCATTTGTTTTCTGAATATTTGAGCCATCTTTATCTTCCCAAACGTAGTATATTCTTCCAGATCACCACCTAATTTCTTATTGCTTTTTTTCCAGACAAACTACTCTCGATAAAAGGATGGCTCTGGCGCTACATCTCCATTTATTCTCATCCTTATTCATTCCATTTCTTCTTTTATTCATCTCCATGCCTGTTTAATCATATTCCTTCAACAAAGAAATTCTACTACATGTTTTCCCACTAATTTCACTCTTTTTTTTTCACTAAAATATTTCTTTACTCTGAATTCTCTATAACTCTTGTGAATGTTTATGACTACCTCCCTTGGGCCTTAGGTCTTGAATCAATGTACTTTTATTATTCTGTCACTACCATTCAATAATGTCTTCTTTGAAGGTTGTGCACCATGGTTATACCTCTTTCCAATTTCTTGTCCCCTGTCATCTACTTATTACTGAGCCATTCTCCCAACAAGAATAAAATCATTATTCCAGAGGGAAAGGATGATGTAGTAGAAAGAATGGTGAATTTAATACCAGAGGTTCCAAGTTCTTATCCTTATTATACTATTTACTACTTGGATAATTGGAGAATCTTTGATGTTCCTTCCAGAACTAAACCCTACAAATCATAACTTTGGAGTCTGACTCAAAATTTTCTTCTCTACTCTTACTCCAATCATTATCCTCAGAGACTTCAGTATTCACATTTGGTCAATCTTTTCCAAATTTCATGCTAATAATTTATCAAAATCTTCAGTGCTTATGATGTTCACTTTATTGCAGTCACAACCTAGACCTCACCATTACTCAAAATTATATCATGACCCAAATCCTAAACTCTAAAATTGAACTTCTGTGGTGGCAATTTCATGTTATTTTTCTATTCCCCTATTTCATCTCCCAGTCTGTCAACCCTATTCTTATCTGATTTCCTTTTCTAGTCAGACCAGGTTCCATTCAATTACTCAAGCTCCTCCATTCTTGAATCCCTTGCCCTGCCCCTTCCCCTTTGTTTTTTGTAATTTTTTGTCCTGCTAATTCTCAGATCTTGTTAACTCTTATTGCCTTCCTCTGCCATTCCTAAATCTGCAACATTGCTTTGGAAACCATCAAATACTGCTCAGTGGGTCCTCTTAAAATTTACCTTCTTTAAGCAAATCTGGGACATCATTGCTGAACAACACTCTTTTTATTCATCTTTTTGACTCCTTACCACACCCCTCACAACAACTCTTACAAACCATTTCATTACTCAAGGTCCTAAGTATATTTTTTTTTATTCTTGAAATTCACATTATATCTGACATCTCAGTTCTTTTTGTTTTCAGTTCTTGTATCTTAAGGATTGTGGCTACCAATTTATCCCTCCTTTGGAGCATTTAGATCTTATGCATTTACTGCAATGTACTCAATAGTTTTCCATTAAATACATTATGCGAAAACTGCTTTCAAAAACTGGAAGTAGTGATTTTCCCCACCTCCTTGCCTCTCACTCTGTCCCTAGCCCCCTGTCCCTCACCTCCTACACATCTAGTATATTTGGACTCATAAATTTATCATGCTGGAGACTAACAATTTCAGTATTTCAGCAAGAACCATTATCTTCTAACTCTAATTCCTTTTTATCTCCATTCAACTTTATGAATATTTCTTTCACAAATTAATATCAACCAAACAAAAGTACGTTATTTGGAAAAAGGAGTTATCTATAAAGCAATAACAAGTGTATTGCCACTGCTAAAATGTCTCAATTCTTGACTTCTTCTAATGGCTAGTTGGTGGAGCCTGGCTTCATCTATCTGAATGTATTTTCAAGATGTTTCAGTTTATATCTTCAAAGATTTTTGACTACCCTAATAAAGGCCTGCCTCTAGGCTTAGTGGGGCACTTGGGATAGCTCTGTCTTTCTTCAAAAATAATCAGTTCTTTGGAAAGCTAGTTTGAAATGCAGATTGATTCAAAATAATAAGTGAATTGAAAAAAAAAATCAAAAGATTTCTGTTCTAAGGATGCCTTTTGTAAAACTATATATTGGGTCATTTGCTCATTAGAATTTCTAATTTTGTTTCTATTAGTATATTTGATTTCATAAAATACCATTTGATGGAAAACTTATTTACTGACCAATAGTTAAATCAGAAATTAATGTGATTCATTTGAGTTATGTAAGTTCATCTCAATAATGTTACTTAAATCATTCCACAATCATTAATTAAGTATATACCAAGAAATGCAATATGCTCTGGCTATATAAAGCAGCAGCACAAACATATCAAATGCTATTTCAATTATTCATTTGCAATAATATATCAATATGAACATGACAGTTAAAATATTTTGGTTAGGTGATATAGTGAATTTATTTTTTTTTCCTACTCAGCTGTGTATCTGACTCAATTTGCAGTGAAAATGAAAATGAATTTTCTGACCAAGGAAACCTCTTAAATACATGTAAGTACTTTGAAATTTTTTTTTTTTTTGCATTTGTGACATACACAGCACTTTCTCTCTAAAAATGTTAGTAGTAGAAAATATGGGAAGAAAAGCTTTGAAAGTTTAGAAAGAATTCATTTTAAATTTTTCTAGGCATCTTAAAGTGACAAAACTTTACAGTAAGTCAGCACCTCTGCAGCCATATTATTAAAGCCATATAGGAAGGGAATCACTAGTATACCATTACTGATAAATGCATTTTACACTATGTCTGAGGGCAGTCTACTCCACTTTGAAAAGGTTCAGATTGTTAGAAAGTTTTTTTTTCTTGATATCAAGTCTAAGTTATTTTCTTTACAACTTCTATTCATCACTTTTGATTGTGTCCTCTGATGTCAAACAGAACAAATTTAATTTCTTGTCCAGATGCAGGCCTTCAAATATTTGAAGATCCTAGTTGAGAAAAATATGATTTTAGGGCTTGTAGTCTATAGACAATACTTGGATTAAAAGAGCAGCAGAATTCAATGTCATGTATACAATGTACAATATATCATCATATTTGCTTTTATACTCACCTAAGTTCAGTGAATCTCCTGTATTTTGATGTTTTCGCCTATGATACAGCTCACAACCATCCACATCCTCTTACATGACTCTAACCCATGTCCTCATATGAATTCACTATAAGATACTCACCAAATGTGCTAGAGATATTTATTTTTTGATATATCTGGGAATAATAATGAAATATTTGGGTTATTCCCCTGTCATGTGATCAGTCTATTTTCTGTTTTTACCTCACATCTCTCTAATAACTTCTTCACTTTTTTCATTAAAATTCCTTACTAGTTATATATCATAGCCTGCTCATACCTACCATGTGGTTTTCTATTACTCCACATGTGATATTAATTTTCTATTCTTCTATAACCTTATATTCTTTATCTTTCAGCCATATAGAAAAACTGATAGAATATCAGTATTAAAAAGAACGGCCATAGTTTCTGTGAGATATTTGGGATCATTTGAGGAGTTTCCCAATTTTCTGAAAGTGAGGCAGCTAGTTCTATTCCTAGAGTTAATTGTGGTTTTAACTTACTATGCATTAGAACTGTGTGTCTCAGACAGGCATATTGATTGAGAAGTTCTATTAGTTGTCTGTTGACCTCTTCGTTATGATCTGGACAACAGAAATTCTTCACCCACTTGGTGAAGATAAACTCTTTTGAGTGTTTATAGATTGGAAAGGCCACTGGCTCTGGAGTCAGAGATCTTTTTTTCCCTATCTAACTCTGAGCATACTACTTGCATGACTTTGAGTCAGTCACTTAATTTCTCAAGGTTTCGCTTTCTCCATTTTTAAAATGTTCTAGGGAGCTTGTTTTTTCATCCATAAAATGAAGGGCATATTTTAAAGGGATGATGAGACACTCTTACTTCTATGTCTATGATCCTATGATTCACAAACAGAAATCTTTGGAAGACTTCACCGTCTGGAGAGAATTTTTCATCAACTATTACTCTATATTGCATCTCGTCTATTATGTAGACATACAGTTTTGGACATCAGCTTGCTTGTTTTTTTGCCCTGCCTAAAGTTTGTAATTAAAAGGTCATTAAAAGTTATTTCTATTGTTTTTTTTTTTCAAGAAATTTTGACCAATTTATGTGTATCTGTAGGGAATATCTTGGAAGAAAGGTGCTTTGCTCCAGGAATCATATGTTTTTCTTTTATGGTTTCTCTGAAATGAGCCCTTTCCTCCATTCCTATGAAACAGAAATTATAATAAGATATAATTAATTCAATTCTTCCCCAAATGATGGGCAAAGGACAGTATGTGATTTTATTGATATTACTTTTAGTGACGAGACCCAAAAACTTGCCATTAATGGTCTAATGTCACTTTGGATGGAGTTCTCTGGTGAAATTTCTTAGTAATTCAACCTTAACCCTCTTCTTTTGGATATATTTTTCAGATTTATGTGATGAAATAGATAGCAAAAGAGATTATGCAGCACTTTGAAAAACTTAAAATACTACATAAATGCTAAATTTATTTATCAGATTTATTGCTTTCAATAGGTAAGAAATAATTTGCAGATTTCAATAAAAACAATAAGTACTATGGTAGATGACAGAATTAGGATCTAAAAAGATCCTGAAGGTCTACAAAGATAGAACAAAATTAATTTTAAAAATAATGATAAATATAGTCTTCACTTGAATTTCTCTTTTTTAAATTTACCTGAACAAGTATAGAATGGAAGAGGTATGACTAGATGATAGTTCATGTGAAAAATACTTAGTTTTAATAAACTCCAAGCTCAATATGAATCAATAGTAGTTACACAAGATGTATATTGCTATATATTTTGGGTAATATGGAGCATCCAAAAAAAAAATCCTAGTCTTATCTTGGAGTAAATTAATGGAGAATATCACTGTGGACTAATACATGGAATGAAAGAGGTCTTGCTGTACTACTCCCTGGTCAGATTATATCTTAAGTATTATTTTTTAGCTCTACATCTTTAGATGGTAAATGCAAACTAAAGTCTATCCAAAGAAGGAGGACCAGGATGGTGAAGTGCCTAAAATCTGTGTCTGAATGATATTAAAGGACTAGAAATGCTTAGTCTGGAAAAAAGACTTAGTGGTATGAGATCATTGTCTTCAAGTATTTGAAGGACTATTGAGTGGAGTAGAGATTTGAATTATTTCATTTAGACTCAGAAAGGCAAAAAATAGGAAAAATAGTTTTGGTTCTGTTTAAAAATGAACTATTTAACACACGTTTGGTTCCCTTAAGGAAGAGCTGTCATATAATTAGTGCTAAATGAAATGGACTATCTGGGGGTGAAGTTGATTTTCCTTCTTTCTTTTTATTTAATTTATTTCTTTCATTTTATTTATTTTATTTGAACCTAAATTAATTTTTTGTTTTAAATGAATGTTTGTCACCATCATTATCAAAAATGAATTTTCATACAAAAGTTTTTATTTTAAAGCTAAGTTCAATTGTACTTACATGATCACATATAATGATAAATAATATTGTAGTCTGTTACTTTGAATTTTGGAGTAGATCCAATAAAAACTTTAATGCCAGTTGAAATAAGATACTTATCTATATAATTCTGTATACATACATATATATATGTATATATAAATATATGTGTTTTTATATGTGCATTCATATGTATCATAGATCTTTGTTTATATATTTTATTTTGATACCTCAGTCAGTTTTCAGCCATACAACTTCTTTTCATAATAGGAGTCATGGGCAGAGAAGAAGGGAATAAGAAATTGTATAGTTCTTGTTATTTGCCAGGTGCTATGATAAACACTTTACAACTATTATTTTATTTGTACAACAGCCTTGCAAAGTAGGTACTGTTATTTGTCCCCTGTTACATTTGAGGAAGCTGAGGCAAGCAACAATTAAATGATTTTTTTCAATGTCACAAAACTACTAAGTGTTTTTGGCAGTATTTAACCTCAGATTTTTCTAACTCAAGGTCTAACTCTCTATTCAGTACCTTTGTGTGGCAAGCAGTACAGCAGAGTTTGGTTCAAACACTATCTTTGATATACTTTGTTCTTGTAAGGAGTCTTTTTGCCTTAAATTTCAGTTTCCTCTTTTGTAAAAAGAGGCGTTAACACAGGTGAATTCTGAGATTTTTGGCTAATGAAGTAATCATTAGAGATAATCACTTTCTATTTTTGTATTTGACTACAATTAAAAGAAGTATAGTTTTTAACCATTATAATTTGGATCCATGAAATTACATGTATATTACATGAATCCATATTATCTGACCTGTTTTCTTACTCTCTACTGCTATCTTCATTTTTATTCTTGGAGGCATTCCATTTGTGACTTAAGAATCAAGAATTAAGCAATTTCAAAATATTATATATAAAAAACTAACAACATTCTTTTAAATCTTGTTTTGGCAGCAATTAAATGCACTTTCATGAAAGAATTCTTCTGCCAGGTGCACTCTATCTATTTAGAAGCTAAAGAGAGTTCAAGTCTAAATCTTCATTTTCTTCCATTTGATCTCAATAAGCGATATTGCGTTATCATATTCAACAATGATAAGGTAAGAACATAATTGCCATTTTCATTTTCACTTTCCCCCCACCCCAACATCTTTTGCTAAATAGCTTACGGACATTAAAAGACTGCATATTTTCCTGAGGTCCTCATAGTCTTCGATTTTGAACTTCTTTAAATGTATTTTGTTATAAAAGTCAGCCAGTCAATCAATAAACATTTGTTAAATGCCTACCATGTGCTAGGCACAAGGCTAAGCACTGGGGACTACAAAAAAGAAATATAGTCATGTCTCTCAAGGAGCTTTTATTCTGATGGGGGAGGATATCATATCCAAGGTAAAAGGTTATGAAGGAGGAAGAAAAGACAAGGTGCCATACAAAGAAATGCATTTGGGTTGGTCAGAAATAAAGAGATAGTAGGTAGGTGATACAGTGGATAGAATACCAGGAAGTCCCAAGTTCAGTTTTACTAAGCATTTATTAACTAAGTGACCCAGGGTAAGCCACTTAATCTGTTTGCCTCAGTTTCCTCAATTGTAGAATGGGAACAATAGTGGCGCCTACTTTATAGAGTTGTGAGGATCAAATGAGAAAATAATTGTAAGCAACTTGGTTTAGTACTTGTCATATTGTAAATTATGTTATGATGTTGGTAGCTCTCTTTAAATGGTGATTTTTCTGTTCATTTATCCAATGCTTTTAGAACACAGGAGACTGAATAAAGTAATTGATTGAGCTAATATATTGATAGGAAAGTTTGCTTGGTTCAAATAATTTAACCCATTATAGGTCATATGCAATTTAGTTTTACTGCAATAGGAATCATCAATAAGAAACAGAAAAGAGTAAGTATTTCTTTTCTCCTATAGAACTCTAATTAGAGGCCAGAGGGTAAGAGGGTTTGGAAGCTACCATGATGAGATGTAATTCTCAAATCAGATGCAATCTCATAAGATAATGAGGTTCCTGATGATGAGACTTCCAGGGTGCATGCTGGAATCTAGTCCAATGCAATTTAAACCATCAGAAATGAAGAAGTTGAGACTGCTTTAACAATTATTAATCATTTCTTGTGCAGCATGATAATTGTGGAAGCATGTGTGGAAGAATTGCACATATATTGTGCATTATTTGACATATATTGGATTGTTTGCTATCTAAGGGAGGAGGTTGGGAGGAAGGAGGGAGGAAAAAAAATTGGAACACAAGGTTTGTAGGGGTGAATGATGAAAACTATGCATGTGCTTTGAAAAAAAACTTTATTTTTAAAAAATAAAATATCATTAATCAATTAATAATAACAATAATAAATTAATGCAATTAGCTGCAGCACAAAACTATCATCTGGGTAAAATATCTTTTCTCCAGTTCTGAGATGTATATGAATCAAACATTAGAGGCAGTCAGCAATACAACAACTCTTTATCTCAGTTGCAGTTAAAAACATCTAACAGCAGAGTAACTACTATACATAAGACATTGTAGTATGGGATAAAATGATGAAAACAAAGAGCTATTGCCCTCAAGGAGCTTACATTATTTTGGGAATAGATCAAAATGTACCTGGATTAGGCAATATAAAGAGGGAGAAAACAATAACAACTGTGCAACTAGGAATTACAATGAATAGAGTACTGTGTTTGGAGTAAGAAAGACCTGGGTTCAAATATGACCTCAAATGATGAGTAGCAAGTTACTTAACCTCTACCTCGGTTTCCTAGCTGTAAAATTGGAACAGTCATAGTGTTGTTAGAAGAATCACAGAGTTGGTAGAAGAATCAAATGAGATAATATTTGAAAAGTGATTAGTAAAATTTATGATATATAGTAGGTGCTATATAAATAATAGCTATTATTATTATTATTATTTATTATTATTATCTGAACTTCATGTAGGAGGTATCACCCTCACTCAATATTGGATGAAGATAATAATTGAAAATGGGAACATAAGTAGTGAGATCCAAAAATGGGTTCTATTTTCCTTCTTCCTAAGAATCCTATTGCTCCAACTTCTACTTTCTCCATTGTTTCCTATTACTTTATCCATTTTTATTTTGTTTTCTTTAACTCCCCCAATCCCTTATATTATATGTTTCACCTTTACTGAGTTTTTCATTAGTATAATTTCAATCACTCCTGGAGAGTGATCAGAGTTCTTTACATGAGAAGTTACTCATTTAATAAATTCTTAATAGCAAACATCCCTGGGACTTTTATTTTCTAAGTTCTCAAATTTCATGGAATTTTTTTGCGTATTTTGCATTCATCTTTTAGTCACTTGTAATACACATTACTGCAGTTAACATTTCATAGATTTATAAACTCTTAGGATAGGAAGAGATTAAATTATCATTACCCCATTTTCCTCATAAAAACCTCCCAATTCCCATATTACTTTCAAATCATTCTTTCTATAGAAATGTAAACATCTTCTTGCTTTTCTGCAGTTGTTTTTTCTATAACATCAAAAAATAAAAATAAGCACTTGCTATTAAATTGTGATTATTTTTTCCAGTTTCTATATAATGTAATCCCGAAAGATGATGGTTACTTGGTATCTTTTTCTCCTCTTAGTATCTTACTGGTGTTGAAATGCATTGGTTTATATAACTGATTAATCTTTGTGAAGTTATTCTTTTGAATAATATCTCTTCCATCAACATGGTATATGATTGTCCTACAAAACTTACATTATTCAGAAGATAAATGTCTCAATTCTCAAACTTTTGCAAAAAAAATCTGTACATTTATCCAATGTTTTTAGAGCATAGTAGCCTGAATAAAGTAATTGATTGAACTAAATGCCTAACATATTGGTAGGAAAGTTTGATTGCTTAAAATAATTTAATCCATTGTAAGTCATATGCATTTTAGTTTTATTGCAATAAGAATCACCAATGAGAAGCAGAGTGAGAAGTTACTTATATATAATATGTATATATTATATATGTGTGTATGTGCTTATTTGTACATATAGATTTATATATTTATGGGAAATATTTCTCCAAAATATTAAAATTCATTTGTTCATTGCTATTTTTTCTCTCCTTCAGAAAAGTCAGTGATTTGACTGTTTTTAATGAATAGTTTGAGTGGTATGAAAAATAGCTCTTAAATAATTGTGTATCAGTTAATGGTTTCATTTAATTTTACCTTTGTTTTGGTATACTGTATTTCTTTTTGCATTATTATCTTGGATCAGGTCTAACTCAAGCTCAGAATCAGCATGTAATGAGATCTATAAGGATTATAGAATGCAATGAAGATGATTTTGTTGATTTAAAAGGATAAAAAATAGAATTCATAAAGTTAGAAAAATAGTATTTCTTTGGGAAAAAAGTGCTGCTCATTTTGATGAGGTCTTCAATGTTTGCTATGGTTAGGAGAGGAACTGATAAAAATTAATCCCTGAGAAGTTAGGGAGAAGCTTAGATCCATGGTCCCACCTTCTGTAGAGGTCTTGAGAAGTCTCACCTTGCCTGCTCTGTCAGAAATCCCCATCATGTTCCTAGGTTAAAATTTCCCTATAAAATCTGCTTATGGACCATCCCACAGCTGCTGCCTTCCTTAGAGTCAGTCCGCCATGGCACTCTGCCTTGTGGTTCTTTCTCCTTCCCCTTCCTCCATAACAATTGGTATCTCTCCTAATCCTCCTATACTTCTCACCCCCATTACCCCATATAACTAGCTCTCCTAGGTAATTTTGAGTTCAACTGAGGAACTTGTCTTTCATATGCTCTCCCACTTTATTTCATATTTACCATTCCTGGTATCTATTGTATCCCTTCATTTTTTCTGTAATATCTTCCCTGAACAAATCTATCTTTTGCCAAAAAGAATGGCCATTGTGAATACTTCACATCTGAACCCCAACTTTTGGTGCCTGCCATCATCTGGTTGTCGACATCACCTGCAAATTTTTGGTGCAGAATGCATATAAATCAATTTCATTTTTACAAGTATCAAGGCTCTTTATGTCAGAAATGCATTCCTGCAGCATAAGAAGAAATTTACTATATCCTTTGATACCAAGGAAGCCAAAGGATTCTGTCTCCTTAAACAGAAACCATCTCAGCCTGCATAAAACAAGTACTAATCCTACTACAATTATATATAGGCTTAGAAAACTAAGTAAGCTATATTTTCCTTGATTTTTAAATTTAAAAAATGATTTGCATTTACACAGAAAATCAATTTTGTACTATGAAATGGAGTAATGAGTTGTCTGAGTATATAATTATATCAACTAATCAAAATTTAATTGCATTTACTTTAATATTTCATATGTATAAACATGATTTTTATTTCATACTGTGTTGTTGTTTGCAAAAATATTAGAAAATCTAATCAACAATTTAAAAAATTACTTATAAATCATATCCCTCTAATAAAAAAGGATATTGCTAAGAGTAAATTATAATTATGTATATAGAAAATGAATGTATTAATCTAAGCATTAAATTATGTTGTTAACCATACTGAAAAAAATACAATTACATGCTCAAGTAAATATCAAGTATGCAAGCCCACCTAGTTTGTCTAAATTTATTTAAATTTGGGATAGCTACACTGCTGTTAAGTATTACCTGCTGAGAACAGTAAAATAACTAATCTTCATTTGCTATTTTCCCCTGGGTTTTCAATTTATACTGTTGTCTTAAGTAAGTTTTAAGTTCCATATTTTCTTTCAAAATTAAAATGAAATAAATGCTAAACCTTTGCCAAAAAAAAAAAATATAAAAGTATTAGTGAAACACTAGATCATGTTCAAATATTGAAATGAATCTGGACTTGGATTGATTGATCTCTAGGCTGCACTCCAGACTTCATCTATCATGCTCCAGAAAGTTGTTCATCCTGGAAACTCACTCCAGCCTTGAAAAACCAAAAACCAGAAATACTGTTACCTGCTGTGGCCTCTTCTTCTGATTGGATAACTCCTAAAACCTGTTTAAGTTGGGCCCTCTCCAAGCAACTGTCTTTACCTTGTCCTGGTACTGGATACTTTTGTCATCTCCTTTTCTCCTACCGAAGCCTCATCAACTTTCTTTTATGTGTTGTTCTCCTCTGTTAGAATATAAATTCCTTGGGGCGGAGCCAAGATGGCAGAGAAGATACACGCCACTGTGTAAGCTCCTTTCTTCCCTCACAACCAACTAGATTTAATCAGCCTCAGAAATAGCGCTGGACTGATAGAATCCACAAGGACTGGAAGCACGACTTACCAGCTGAAGAGAATCTGGAGTTTCAGCAGGAAAGGTCAGCTCCCAGGGGAGGAAGAAGAGAGGCCAGCACAGATGGTGGGGTAGTGGCACACTGCGCCGGTTGCGCTGGGGAGGGCTTTGGGATCAGAGAAGCCACTGAGATAAAGGAATCTGGCACAGGCTGTTAGCTCTTCTCTGCTTATAAAACAGCAGTTCAGAAGATAAATATAAGCCACTTTAAAATTTAAAACCAGATTGGATCTTCCCAGATCCCAGGTGTGACTGAGCAGATCTCAGCACTGGGGGTGTGGCCGACATAGGCAATCCAGGCTTTTACCTTGGGGTAGTTAAGAGATTGAAGAGTGGGCGGGGCGGTAACTCATAGTGCCTGGCTTGAATGGAGGCAGTGGAACAGAAGTCCTAGAGAAGCAGAACCTTTGAACTAGGGACCGCGGTTTCTGGCAGACACTTCCAGTTTGAGTGCAGGGGCTTTTCACTTCACCTACTGCAGACATCCACGTCCCACTGGGACGCATAGGCTAGGCTTTGAGTCGCCTTTACTGTTCAGTCTCGAACCTCAGGGAAGCCGCTAAAACACAGTGCCCTCAGGGCAGAGCAGTGCTGGTCACCTCTGAGGCATTTCCAGGGAGGGGGTGGGGAACTCTCTCCCAGAGCGCTCTCTTAGCTCAGGCGCAGGGGCCGCTGCATCCATCTGTTCTGGGAGGAGGCTGGTAAAGAAATAAATAAATAATTTCCTACTCCAGGGACAGACCCCAAAAGATTTTTTAAGTATGAGCAAGAAGCCCAAAAAAACCATAGATTCCTTCTACACAGAGAAAGAGCAGGTATCCAACCCCGAGGAAGTTAACAGCAGAGAGTCAGCAGATAACAACCTAAAGGGGAATGATTCCTGCCCCCCATCACATAACTCTCTCCTTGAAGAGACTATTAAAAAATTAAGAGAGTTTGAAGAAAAATGGGGAAAGGAAAGAGAAGCTATGAAATTGGAGTTGGAAAAAATAAAGAATTCACAGGAGATGCAGGGAAACAAAATTAGTGAATTAGAAAAGGTAAAAAAAATCACAGGAAAGTAGGATTTCTGAATTGGAGAAGATAAAAAAGTCTCAAGAAAATAGGATTTCTGAATTGGAGAAGATAAAAAAGTCCCAAGAAAATAGGATTTCTGAATTGGAAAAACATAATAATTCTTAAAAAAAATTTAGAGAAATGGAAAAAAATTCAATAGAGCAAAATAACTCATTTAAAAATGAAATTGGGCATTTACAAAAAGAACTAAAAACTGTGAATGAAGAAAATAACTCCTTAAAAGTCAGGATGGAACAAATAGAAATGAATGATTCATTGAGAACCCAAGAATCAGTCAAACAAAACAAAAAAAAAAAAAAAAATGAGAAGCTGGAGAACAACGTCAAATACTTACTGGGGAAATCTATTGACCTGGAAAATAGATCTAGGAGAGATAATCTGAAGATCATTGGACTTCCCGAAAACTATGACCAAAAAAAGAGCCTAGATTCTATTTTACAGGAAATTATCAAAGAGAACTGTCCAGAGATAATAGAAACAGAGGGGAAAGTAGATGTTGAAAGAATTCATCGAACTCCTTATGAAATAGGCCCTAAAAAAAGAACACCACGGAATATTGTGGCTAAGCTGCAGAATTACCACACAAAGGAGAAAATCTTGCAAGCAGCTAGAAAAAAACAATTTAAATACCAAGGTGCCACAATAAGGGTCACCCAAGATCTGGCTGCCTCCACATTAAAAGATCGAAGGGCCTGGAACCTGATATTCCGAAAGGCAAAAGATCAAGGATTGCAACCAAGAATAAACTACCCAGCTAAGTTTAGCATCTTTTTCCATGGAAGAAGATGGTCATTCAATGAAATAGAGGAATTCCATATGTTTCTAAGAAAAAAACCAGACTTAAACAAAAAATGTGATCTACATTCACAAGACTGAAGAGAAACAGAATAAGGTACACAGAACCCTTGAGAACTATATCTCTGTTGTGGGTATATAGAAAGTACGCATGGATAATTTGATTTTACTTATATAAAAGAAAAAAAAAAGGAGGGGGTGTAGTAAAGGGAAGGTGGTAGTATCAGAAAAAGGGGAGGGAGTGATAAAAAGAGGGAAACTACATCTCAGGAAGAGGCATAGAAAATACACCATATCTGAGGGAATTTAGAGAGGGGGAGAATCATTGTGTAAATCTTACTCTCATCAGAAGAGGCTCAAAGAGTAAATAATTGTCATATTTGTTTTTCAGAGAATTCTCTCTCACCTCATTAAAGGGGGGAGAGGAAAAGGGAAAAGGAAAAGGAGAATAAGGGAAGGGACATGGAGGGAGGGGGGAGGGATACTAAAAAAAAAAGGGAGGGCTGCGTGTCACAAGAGGGGTCTATAAATTGAATATTAGGGAAGGGGTTCAGGGGGATCAAGGGAAAAAGCATAATCTGGGGATAATATGATGGCAGGAAATACAGAATTAGTGATTTTAACTGTAAATGTGAATGGGATGAACGCTCCCATCAAGCGGAGATGGATAGCAGACTGGATCAAAAGTCAGAACCCTACAATATGTTGTTTACAGGAAACACACTTAAAGCAGGGAGATACATACAGAGTAAAGGTAAAAGGTTGGAGCAGAATCTATTATGCTTCAGGTAAAGCCAAAAAAACAGGGGTAGGTATCCTTATCTCAGATCAAGCAAAAGCAGAAGTTGATCTAATTAAAAGAGATAAGGAAGGAAACTATATCCTGCTGAAAGGTAGCATAAATAATGAAGCCATATCAATACTAAACATATATGCACCAAGTGGTATAGCATCTAACTTTCTAAAGGAAAAGTTAAGAGAGTTGCAAGAAGAAATAGATAGTAAAACTATAGTGGGAGATCTCAACCTTGCACTCTCAGATTTAGACAAATCAAACCACAAAACAAACAAGAAAGAAATTTAAAAAGTAAATAGAACATTAGAAAAACTAGGTATGATAGACCTTTGGAGAAAACTGAATGGCAATAGAAAGGAATATACTTTCTTCTCAGCAGTTCATGGATCCTATACAAAAATTGACCATATATTAGGACATAAAGATCTCAAAATTAAATGTAAGAAGGCAGAAATAATAAATGCCTTCTTCTCAGATCACAATGCAATAAAAGCTACATTAGTAAAAGTTAGGGGTAAATAGACCAAAAAGTAATTGGAAACTGAATAATCTCATCTTAAAGAATGACTGGGTGAAACAGCAAATTACAGAAACAATTAATAATTTCACCCAAGATAATGACAATGATGAGACATCATACCAAAATCTGTGGGATACAGCTAAAGCAGCAATAAGAGGAAATTTTATATCTTTAGAGCCTTATTTGAAGAAAATAGAGAAAGAGAAGATTAACGAATTGGGCTTGCAACTTAAAAGGCTAGAAAAAGACCAAATTAAAAACCCCAACCAAATATTAAACTTGAAATACAAAAATTAAAAGGAGAAATCAATAATATTGAAAGTAAAAAAACTATTGAATTAATAAATAAAACCAAGAGTTGGTTTTATGAAAAAGCCAATAAAATAGATAAACCTTTGGTAAATCTGATCAGAAAAAAGAAAGAGGAAAATCAAATTGTTAGTCTTACAAATGAAAAGGGAGATCTTTCCACCAATGAAGAGGAAATTAGAGAAATAATGAGTTACTTTGCCCAACTTTATACCAATAAATTTGATAACTTAAGTGAAATGGATGACTTCCTCCAAAAATATAGGCTTCCTAGATTAACAGAGGAGGAAATAAATTGCTTAAATAGTCCCATTTCAGAAAAAGAAATAGAACAAGCTATTAATCAACTCCCCAGGAAAAAATCCCCTGGACTAGATGGATTTACATGTGAATTCTACCAAACATTTAAAGAACAATTAGCCCCAATGCTATATAAACTATTTGAAAAAATAGGGGATGAAGGAGTCCTACCAAACTCCTTTTATGACACAGACATGGTACTGATACCTAAACCAGGTAGATCGAAAACTGAGAAAGAAAATTATAGACCAATTTCCTTAATGAATATTGATGCTAAAATCTTAAATAAGATATTAGCAAAAAGACTTCAGAAAATCATCTCCAGGATAATACACTATGATCAAGTAGGATTTATTCCAGGAATGCAGGGCTGGTTTAATATTAGGAAAACTATTAGTATAATTGACCATATTAATAATCAAATTAATAAAAACATATGATCATCTCAATAGATGCAGAAAAAGCATTTGACAAAATCCAACATCCATTCCTACTAAAAACTCTTGAGAGTATAGGAATAAATGGACTATTCCTTAGAATAATCAGGAGCATATATTTAAGACCATCAGTCAGCATAATATGCAATAGAATTAAACTGCAACCTTTCCCAGTAAGATCAGGAGTGAAACAAGGTTGCCCACTATCACCATTACTATTCAATATAGTACTAGAAACGCTAGCCTCGGCAATAAGAGCAGAGAAAGAGATTCAATGAATTAGAGTAGGAAATGAGGAAATCAAACTATCACTCTTTGCAGATGACATGATTGTATACTTAGAGAACCCCAAAGACTCTGCTAAAAAGCTATTAGAAATAATTCAGAATTTTAGCAAAGTGGCAGGATACAAAATAAATCCACATAAATCCTCAGCATTCTTATATATCACCAACAAAATGCAATAGCAAGAGATACAAAGAGAAATTCCATTCCAAACAAATGTTGAGAGTATAAAGTATTTGGGAATCCATCTACCAAAGAATAGTCAGGAATTATATGAGAAAAATTACTAAACACTTGCCACAGAAATAAAGTCAGATTTAAATAATTGGAAAGACATTCAGTGCTCTTGGATAGGCAGAGCAAATATAATAAAGATGACAATACTCCCCAAACTAATCAATTTATTTAGTGCTATACCAATCAGACTCCCAAGAAACTATTTTAATGACCTAGAAAAAATAACAACAAAATTCATATGGAAGAATAAAAGGTCGAGAATTGCAAGGGAACTAATGAAAAAAAAGTCAGAGGAAGGTGGTCTAAGTGTACCTGATCTAAAGCTATATTATATAGCAGCAGTCACCAAAACCATTTGGTACTGGCTAAGAAATAGAATGGTAGATCAGTGGAACAGATTAGATACAAAGGACAAAAAAGGGTACATCTATAGCAATCTAATCTTTGACAAACCCAAAGATACCAACATTAGGGACAAAAATTCATTATTCGGAAGAAACTGTTGGGAAAACTGGAAATTAGTATGGCAGAAATTAGATATGGATCCACACTTAACACCATATACCAAGATAAGATCAAAATGAGTCCATGATTTAGGCATAAAGAATGAGATCATAAATAGATTAGAGGAACAGAGAATAGTCTACCTATCAGATCTGTGGAGGAGAAAGGAATTTATGACCAGAGGAGAATTAGAGATCATTATTGATCACAAAATAGAAGATTTTGATTACATCAAACTAAAAAGTTTCTGTACAAACAATACTAATGCAAACAAGATTAGAAGGGAAGTAACAAATTGGGAAAATATTTTTAAAAGTAAAGGTTCTGACAAAGGTCTCATTTCCAAAATATATAGAGAACTGACCCTGATTTATAGGAAACCAAACCATTCTCCAATTGATAAATGGTCAAGGGATATGAACAGACAATTCTCAGATGATGAAATTGAAACTATTTCCACTCATATGAAAGAGTGTACCAATTCACTACTGATCAGAGAAATGCAAATTAAGACAACTCTGAGATACCACTACACACCTGTCAGATTGGCTAAGATGACAGGAACAAATAATGATGAATGTTGGAGGGGATGTGGGAAAACTGGGACACTGATACATTGTTGGTGGAGTTGTGAAAGAATCCAGCCATTCTGGAGAGCAATTTGGAACTATGCCCAAAAAGTTGTCAAACTGTGCATACCCTTTGACCCAGCATTGCTGTTATTGGGATTATATCCCAAAGAAATACTGAGGAGGGGAAAGGGACTTGTATGTGCCAAAATGAGTGTGGTAGCTCTTTTTGTTGTAGCTATAAACTGGAAGTTGAATGGATGCCCATCAATTGGAGAATGGTTGGGTAAATTATGGTATATGAAGGTTATGGAATATTATTGCTCTGTAAGAAATGACCAGCAGGAGTAATACAGAGAGGCTTGGAGAGACTTGAATCAACTGTTGCTGAGTGAAATGAGCAGAACCAGAAGATCACTATACACTTCAACAACAATAATGTATGAGGATGTATTCTGATGGAAGTGGAAATCTTCAACATAAAGAAGATCCAACTCACTTCCAGTTGATCAATGATGGACAGAAATAACTACACCCAGAGAAGGAACATTGGGAAGTGAATGTAAATTGTTAGCACTGCTGTCTATTTACCCAGGTTACTGATACCTTCGGAAGCTAATAATTAATGTGCAATAAGAAAATGGTATTTACACACATATATTGTATCTAGGTTATATTGTAACACATGTAAAATGTATGGGATTACCTGCCATCGGGGGGAGGGAGTGGGGGGAGGGAGGGGATAATTTGGAAAAATGAATTAAAAAAAAAAAAAAAAAGAATATAAATTCCTTGAAGGGAGAGACTATTTTTCTGCTTGTATGTGTTTTTCCAGAATTTAGTACAGGGACTCCCACATAGTGAGTACTAATATGCTTTGTCCACTGAATGTATCTTACTTCCAGTGATGCAGATCATGCATATTTGGGCCATTCTCTAGTCATTGTGATTCTTCTTCATGTCTTCCTTAAGAACATTTTGGAGTTTCTTTCAGAAGGTGACCAGTAGTTTCATCCTATTTTTTTTCTTTTGATTTCTAATTTAATAGAATCTTGCTCTAAGATTTTTTTTTGTTCTAAGATTTTTTTCATGATTTCATAAAATGTAATAATTTGGCTTTTTTGTCATTGTTTCCAGGCAATCAAATGATTCTTTAATTTTTTTCTCCTTAATAGGTTTTCCAGGCCATTTGTTTTCCACATGAGATACTTAATATTTTTTCTATTTTTTTTTCAATTTTTTGAATTAGAATATTTGTTATTTTATGGGTTCACTAACTCCTGCCTGGACAATTTTAATTTTCAAAGGACTGCATGTTCAGGGCCCACTCTTTTGTCCCAGACCAGAATGTTACAGACCTCAGAGCTCCAGAGATGTCTTATCGCAAGTAAAGCACAGTTGAGAACTGTGGCAATATGCTGAGTGTTAATGTTACTCACCAGCTGCTATTATTCCCTGAGGCTTCCATGGTTCCTGCTCTGGTCCTTTCTCAGGCAAGTGAGTCCTTTTCTCTTTTTGCCTCTGAACAGAAAAACCTTCAAGTTGCAGATGTCCCTTTAACACTGTTCTAGGAGACTATCTTGTGTTCTCATTGCCTTTGCTAGAAAAGGTCTCCTTTGCAATTCCTGGTTGATCTTTTGTGCAATTCTGGAGAGGGAGGAATCGCTTGTAGTTTTTCATTGAAATTCTTGATTGCAATTTGATCTTAAGGGAATTACAGAGCTTTTTTGGAGTGGTTATGCGGAATATAGATAGTGTACTTCTTATTTTGGTAGTCAGTCTTGGCAAGAATAAATCTTTATAGGGAAAGTTTACCTTTATTTCTGATGGAAATTCAGGCCCACTAAAGCAACTCTGCAGTTTCTCAAAAGAGATCAACTTCTTCTATTCTTTTTCTCAGTTCTGGAACTTGCCAATTTTTTATTGTCTCCTCTCTCTCTTTATCTCTTTGTCTCTCTCTTCATAGGTTGATGGACAAATTCTAAAAACTGACCATTCAAATATATTACATAAGCTAAGAAGGATGTGTGTGTGTGTGTGTGTGTGTGTGTGTGTGTGTGTGTGTGTGTGTGTATTCTGCCACTTGGGTTTTCCCATGTGATTTATTAAGTCATCCTTTTCTGAGTTGTTACTTTGGAAGCCTACAATATTCTGGGGTTTGATGCAACAAACAAACATCATCATCAAACATGAACATCTGGATCATCAGTGGAAAGGACATTACTCTATTATTAAAGGACCTAAATCCAAACCTGATCTATGATATTTTATATATGACCTTGGAAAAGTCACCTAACTTGCCTGGGTGTCTCAATTGCCTCACCTGTAAAATGTCCTTCATGGTCTCTGATGCTTTTTTCCAGCTCTGTATTTTTGCTCATATGGTTTAATTTATCTAAAGCAAATTGGGCTTATTGATGTATATTCTTTGCTTACCGTAGTGGTGAGCACTGACTTTTCAAAACAAAGGATTAAAGACAAGTACCAAAGGTCCCTCAGTATGTGATCCACTTCCTTGTGCAACAATAGTAGAAGAATGGTAGAAAACAGTTTCTAAAAATCAAAGTTTTTAAAGTGTCTATAGACTTTAATTTAGCTGGTAGAATTCTAACTGTGAGATTCTTGTCTTATAACAAATGATTCTATATAATGCTAGAGGAACTAAATTGAACCTATCTTGATTTTCACTACAAATAAAACTCTTAAGAAGGAAATTGCAAGTAAATGAAAGGATGACTCACAGGTTCTCCTAGGAGAGGCAAATAAAGGAATTGGCAGAGATAATTTTATCATGTGCCTAAAGCCAAGAAGAAACAGTATTTCATGGAACATTTAGTCTTCTCATCTTACCATGTTCATGGTAAATATTTGCTAAATAGAACCATTAAAATTATTGCAGCATAAACACCAACACCTGGTACAAAGGATAAAGATAGAGATAAAGTTTATGAAGAACTTGAAAACATTCTAAATTAAGGCCACACACATTTTGATGAGAATCAATGATTTCAATATAAAAGTAGGAATAGGTGATAATGGCAAACAATACATTTGAAAACATCAAGAAAAAGATCAAGATCAAGAAAAAGGAATGAGAGGGTCAAGACAATAACTATGTAGAAACTCAATATCATGAATGCTTTCCAAGAAAAAAAGAATTGCTAGAACTTTGTCTAAATAATCAATAGACATGGTGAACATTGAATAACACTACAAAAATGAAATTGATTATAGGAAACAACTTTTTACTGATATAGAAGAAATTTCTGAATCCACTATTTGTGTGTATTCAGATATTCACGTGTTGGAATAAAGATAAAAAATAGTACCAAGCTGTAAGAAACTATAAAAACAAGAAAAATATTTGGTGTTTAATTAAACCAGTTCTGTGCTGACCTAGTCAAACAACTGATTAAAGTGAAAAATGGATTATTAATAGAATAAGAATAATAATTTCATTCAGAATTTCTGTAACCAAAAAACCTCTAAAAATGGTAATATTTTTTCATAATTAGCAAGCATAACTTGTCAAGGAGAGAAAGTGAAAGAGAAGGGGAAAATGATTTAGAATGGAAAATTATCAGAGTATCACCTTATAAAACAAAGAAGCAGTGAATATAGCTAGCTTACAGATAGTTTCATGATACAATCAACTTAATATTTCATTGTCATGTAAGGATGAAACTTATAAATGTAATAAAGAAATGAAAAATAGAAAAGATCTGCAAAAAATTTTTGTCACACTTTTTTCATTGTTAAGGCCAACAACACCTTGGTAAAGATACTGAAGTGGTTCACCAATGAGAGAAATAAGTGACTTGCCCCAGGATCGTATAGCTAGTAAGTGTGTGAGGCTGAATTTGAACTCAGGTCTTCCTGACTCTAGACTTGACACTCTAGCCATTGCTCCACTGACCTAGCCTAGGATAGAAAAAAGAGAATACTAAAGGAACAAAGAAAAAAATTGAAAATTGCCAAACAGAAGCATCAAACAATGATAAATATTTTTTTTAATCCAAAAGT
The DNA here is from genome assembly GCF_048593235.1 of Sminthopsis crassicaudata. Classification (NCBI taxonomy): domain Eukaryota; kingdom Metazoa; phylum Chordata; class Mammalia; order Dasyuromorphia; family Dasyuridae; genus Sminthopsis; species Sminthopsis crassicaudata. The sequence goes on from NC_133619.1 coordinate 279,568,445, forward strand.
CTAAAAAAGAGGAAAAAATTAAAATATCTTATTTGACAAACAAATGACCTGGAAAATAGGTTAAAGTGAAAAAAAAAATCATTGGATTGCCAGGTTATTATAAAGCAGTGGTCATTAAAATCCATTTGGTACTGGCTAAGACAAGGCCAAAGACCCCACTTTTGGGATAAGAACTCATTATTTGACAAAATTGCTGGGAAAATTGGAGTGTGTGCCATAAACTTGGCATTGATCTATACTTATACCTTATACCAAGATAAGGTTGAAATAAGTTGATGATTTAGACATAGTGATATTATAAGCAAATTAGAAGAACAAAAGAAAGTTTACCTTTCAACTCTGTGGAGAAGCAAGGCATTTATGGCCAAAGAAGAAGTGAAGTCCTTTATTAAACACAAAATTAATAAATTTGATTATATTAAATTAAAAGGGTTTTTTTACAAACAAAATTAATGCAGACAATATTAGAAGGGAAACAATAAACTTAGAAAATATTTTTACATTCAAAAGTTCTGATAAAGATCTCATTTCTAAAATATATAGAGAAATGACCCAAATCTATAATTCAAGCAATTCTCCCATTGATAAATGGTCAAAGGATATAAAGAGAACAGACAATTTCAGATGAAGAAATTGAAACGATTTCTAGTCATATGAAAAGGTGCTCTAAATAACCATTAATCAGAGAACTGTAAATTAAGACAACTCTGAGGTATTACACATACCTCTCAGATTAGCCAAGATGGCAGGAAAAAATGACAAATGTTGGAGGGGATGTGGGAAAACTGGGACACTAATACATTATTGATGGAATTGTGAACTGATCCAACCATTCTGGAGAGCTATTTGGAACTATGCCCAAAGGGCTATCAAAATGTGCATACCCTTTGACCAACCAGTGTCTCTATTGGGCTTATATCCCAAAGAGATCTTAAAGGAGGGAAAGGGATTCAATTGTGCAAAAATGTTTGTGGCAGCCCTCTTTGTAGTGGCTAGAAACTGGAAACTGAGTAGATATGCCTATCAGTTGGAGAATGGTAGAATGGAGAATGGAGAATCAGTTGTAGTATATGAATGTTATGGAATATTATTGTTCTACAAGAAATTATCAGCAGGATGATTTCAGAGAAGTCTGGAGAGATTTACATGAACTGATGCTAAGTGAAATAAGCAGAACCAGGAGATCATTGTACAAGTCACCAGCAAGACTATATGATGAGGTGGCAGAGCCAAGATGGCGGAGAAGATACATGCAATTCTGTGAGCTCCCTTCTTCCCTCAATACCAATTAGTTAAATCAGCCTCAGAAATCACACTGGACTGATAGAAACCACAAGGTCTGAAAGCACGACTTACCAGCTGAAGAGAATCTGGAGTTTTAAAAGAAAGGTTAGATCCCAGGGGAGGAAAAAAAGAGGCCAGCACAGACGGTTGGGTGGTGGCATACTGCGCCGATCGCGCTGGGGAGGGCTCTGGGACCAGAGAAGCCACTGAGATAGAAGAATCTGGCACAGGCTGTTAGCTCTTCTCTGCTTATAAAACAGCAGTTCAGAAGAGAAATCAATCCACTTTAAAATATAAAGCCAGCTACTAAACCCACCCCAATCCGGAAGTGACCTAACAGATCTCTGCACTGTGGGTGTGGCAAACTTAGGCTGTCCGGGGTTTCACCTGGGGGTAGTTAAGAGATTGAAAAGCAGGCGGACACGGCCCAAGGTAACACATAGTGCCTTGCTCAGCTGGAAGCTGTGGAATTAAGCCCCGGAAGTCCCATAGAACTAGGGAACCTTTGAACTAGGGACCGCGGTTTCAGGGCAGACACTTCCAGTTTGAGAGCAGTGGCTTTTCACGTCAGCTGCTGACATCCACGCCCCACCGGGACGCATTGGCTGGGCTTTGTGTCGCCTTTACTGTTCAGTCTTAAACCTCAGGAAAGTCGCTAGGACACACAGCACCCTCAAAGGGCAGCCCTGCTAAACACCTCTGGGGCGCTTCAAGGGAGGGGGTGGGGAACTCTCTCCCAGAGCTCTCTCTTAGTTCAGGTGCAGGAGCCACTGCATCCATCCGATCTGGGAGGAAACTGGTAAAGAAATAAATAAATTTTCCTACCCCAGGGACAGACCCCAAAAGATTTTTTAAATATGAGTAAAAAGCAAAAAAGAACCATTGATTCCTTCTACACAGAGAAAGAGCAGGTATCCAACCCCGAGGAACTTAACAGCAGAGAGTCAGCAGATAACAGTCTAAAGGGGAACAATACCTGCCCCCCCATCACATAACTCTCTCCTAGAAGAGACTATTAAAAAGTTAAGAGAATTTGAAGAAAAATGGGGAAAGGAAAGAGAAGCTATGATAGAGAATAACAACATCCTGAAATTGGAGTTGGAAAAAATAAAGAATTCACAGGAGATTCAGGGAAACAAAATTTGTGAATTAGAAAAGGTTAAAAAATCACAGGAAAGTAGGATTTCTGAATTGGAGAAGATAAAAAAGTCTCAAGAAAATAGGATTTCTGAATTGGAAAAAGAAAATAATTCTCTAAAAAAAAAATTAGGGAAATGGAAAAAAATTCAATAGAGCAAAATAATTCATTTAAAAATGAAATTGGGCATATACAAAAAGAAATAAAAACTGTGAATGAAGAAAATAACTCCTTAAAATTCAGGATGGAACAAATAGAAATGAATGATTCATTGAGAATCCAAGGAATCAGTCAAACAAAAAGAAAAAAAAAAAAAAAAATGAAAAGCTGGAGAATAACGTCAAATACTTCCTGGGAAAATCTATTGACCTGGAAAATAGAGCTAGGAGAGATAATCTGAAGATCATTGGACTTCCCAAAAACTATGACCAAAAAAAGAGCCTAGATTCTATTTTACAGGAAATTATCAAAGAGAACTGTCCAGAGATAATAGAAACAGAGGGGAAAATAGACGTAGAAAGAATTCATCGAACTCCTTCTGAAATAGGCCCTAAAAAAAGAACACCACGGAATATTGTGGCTAAGCTGCAGAATTACCACACAAAGGAGAAAATCTTGCAAGCAGCTAGAAAAAAACAATTTAAATACCAAGGTGCCACAATAAGAGTCACACAAGATCTGGCTGCCTCCACATTAAAAGATTGAAGGGCCTGGAACCTGATATTCCGAAAGGCAAAAGATCAAGGATTGCAACCAAGAATAAACTACCCAGCTAAGTTTAGCATCTTTTTCCATGGAAGAAGATAGTCATTCAATGAAATAGAGGAATTCCATATGTTTCTAAGAAAAAAAACTAGACTTAAACAAAAAATTTGATCTACATCCACAAGACTGAAGAGAAACAGAAAAAGGTACACAGAACCTTTGAGAACTGTATCTCTGTTGTGGATATATAGAAAGTATGCATGAATAATTTGATTTTACTGATATAAAAAAGGGGATGTAGTAAAGGGAAGGGGGTAGTATCAGAAAAAGGGGAAGGAGTGATAAAAAGAGGGAAACTACATCCCAGGAAGAGGCATAGAAAATACATCATATCTGAGGGAATTTAGAGAGGGGGAGAAACATTGTGTGAATCTTACTCTCATCAGAAGAGGCTCAAAGAGTAAATAATTGTCATATTTGATTTTCAGAGAATTCTCTCTTAAAAGGGGAGAGAGGAAAAGGGAAAAGGAAAAGGAGAATAAGGGAAGGGACTTAGAGGGAGGGGGGAGGGATACTAAAAAAAAAAAAGGGAGTGCTGCGCGTCACAAGAGGGGTCTATAAATTGAATATTAGGGAAAGGGTTCAGGGGGATCAAGGGAAAAAGCATAATTTGGGATAATATGATGGCAGGAAATACAGAATTAGTGATTTTAACTGTAAATGTGAATGGGATGAACGCTCCCATCAAGCGGAGACGGATAGCAGACTGGATCAAAAGTCAGAACCCTACAATATGTTGTTTACAGGAAACACACTTAAAGCAGGGAGATACATACAGAGTAAAGGTAAAAGGTTGGAGCAGAATCTATTATGCTTCAGGTAAAGCCAAAAAAACAGGGGTAGGTATCCTTATCTCAGATCAAGCAAAAGCAGAAGTTGATCTAATTAAAAGAGATAAGGAAGGAAACTATATCCTGCTGAAAGGTAGCATAAATAATGAAGCCATATCAATACTAAACATATATGCACCAAGTGGTATAGCATCTAACTTTCTAAAGGAAATGTTAAGAGAATTTCAAGAAGAAATAGACAGTAAAACTATAATAGTGGGAGATCTCAACCTTGCACTCTCAGATTTAGACAAATCAAACCACAAAACAAATAAGAAAGAAATTTAAAAGTCAATAGAACATTAGAAAAACTAGGTATGATAGACCTTTGGAGAAAACTGAATGGCAATAGAAAGGAATATACTTTCTTCTCAGCAGTTCATGGATCCTATACAAAAATTGACCATATATTAGGACATAAAGATCTCAAAATTAAATGTAAGAAGGCAGAAATAATAAATGCCTTCTCAGATCACAATGCAATAAAAGCTACATTCAGTAAGAAGTTAGGGGTAAATAGACCAAAAAGTAATTGGAAACTGAATAATCTCATCTTAAAGAATGACTGGGTGAAACAGCAAATTACAGAAACAATTAATAATTTCACCCAAGATAATGACAATGATGAGACATCATACCAAAATCTGTGGGATACAGCTAAAGCGGTAATAAGGGGAAATTTTATATTTTTAAAGGCTTATTTGAAGAAAATAGAGAAAGAGAAGATTAAGAATTGGGCCTGCAACTTAAAAAGCTAGAAAAAGACAAAATTTAAAACCCCCAACCAAAAATTAAACTTGAAATACAAAAATTAAAAGGAGAAATCAATAATATTGAAAGTAAAAAAACTATTGAATTAATAAATAAAACCAAGAGTTGGTTTTATGAAAAAGCCAATAAAATAGATAAACCTTTGGTAAATCTGATCAGAAAAAAGAAAGAGGAAAATCAAATTGTTAGTCTTACAAATGAAAAGGGGGATCTTTCCACCAATGAAGAGGAAATTAGAGAAATAATAAGGAGTTACTTTGCCCAACTTTATGCCAATAAATTTGATAACTTAAGTGAAATGGATGACTTCCTCCAAAAATATAGGTTTCCTAGATTAACAGAGGAGGAAATAAATTGCTTAAATAGTCCCATTTCAGAAAAAGAAATAGAACAAGCTATTAATCAACTCCCCAGGAAAAATCCCCAGCACCAGATGGATTTACATGTGAATTCTACCAAACATTTAAAGAACAATTAGCCCCAATGCTATATAAACTATTTGAAAAAATAGGGGATGAAGGAGTCCTACCAAACCCCTTTTTATGACACAGACAAGGTACTGATACCTAAACCAGGTAGATCGAAAACTGAGAAAGAAAATTATAGACCAATTTCCTTAATGAATATTGATGCTAAAATCTTAAATAAGATATTAGCAAAAAGACTTCAGAAAATCATCCCCAGGATAATACACTATGATCAAGTAGGATTTATTCCAGGAATGCAGGGCTGATTTAATATTAGGAAAACTATTAGTATAATTGACCATATTAATAATCAAATTAATAAAAACCATATGATCATCTCAATAGATGCAGAAAAAGCATTTGACAAAATCCAATATCCATTCCTACTAAAAAACTCTTGAGAGTCTAGGAACAAATGGACTATTCCTTAGAATAATCAGGAGCATATATTTACGACCATCAGTCAGCATAATATGCAATAGAAATAAACTGCAACCTTTCCCAGTAAGATCAGGAGTGAAACAAGGTTGCCCACTATCACTATTACTATTCAATATAGTACTAGAAATGCTAGCCTCGGCAATAAGAGCAGAGAAAGAGATTCAAGGAATTAGAGTAGGAAATGAGGAAATCAAACTATCACTCTTTGCAGATGACATGATTGTATACTTAGAGAACCCCAAAGATTCTGCTAAAAAGCTATTAGAAATAATTCAGAATTTCAGCAAAGTGGCATGATACAAAATAAATCCATATAAATGATCAGCATTTTTATATATCACCAACAAAATGCAATAGCAAGAGATTCAAAGAGAAATTCCATTCCAAACAAATGTTGAGAGTATAAAGTATTTGGGAATCCATTTAGCAAAGAATAGTCAGGAATTATAGAAGAAAAATTACTAAACACTTGCCACAAAAATAAAGTCAGATTTAAATAATTGGAAAGATATTCAGTGCTCTTGGATAGGCAGAGCAAATATAATAAAGATGACAATACTCCCCAAACTAATCAATTTATTTAGTGCTATACCAATCAGACTCCCAAGAAACTAATGACTTAGAAAAAATAACAACAAAATTCATATGGAAGAATAAAAGGTCGAGAATTGCAAGGGAACTAATGAAAAAAAAGTCAGAGGAAGGTGGTCTAAGTGTACCTGATCTAAAGCTATATTATATAGCAGCAGTCACCAAAACCATTTGGTATTGGCTAAGAAATAGATCAGTGGAACAGATTAGATACAAAGGACAAAAAAGGGTACATCTATAGCAATCTAATCTTTTTCAAACCCAAAGATACCAACATTTGGGATAAAAATTCATTATTTGGAAAAAAAAAAACTGTTGGGAAAACTGGAAATTAGTATGGCTGAAATTAGATATGGATCCACACTTAACACCATATACCAAGATAAGATCAAAATGGGTCCATGATTTAGGCATAAAGAATGAGATAATAAATAGATTAGAGGAACAGAGAATAGTCTACCTCTCAGACCTGTGGAGGAGGAAGGAATTTATGACCATAGGAGACCTAGAGATCATTATTGATCACAAAATAGAAGATTTTGATTACATCAAACTAAAAAGTTTCTGTAGAAACAATACTAATGAAAACAAGATTAGAAGGGAAGTAACAAATTGGGAAAACATTTTTAAAGTTAAAGGTTCTGACAAAGGTCTCATTTCCAAAATTTATAGAGAACTGACTCTAATTTATTAGAAATCAAACCATTCTCCAATTGATAAATGATCAAAGGATATGAACAGACAATTCTCAGATGATGAAATTGAAACTATTGCCACTCATATGAAAGAGTGTTCCAAATCACTACTTATCAGAGAAATGCAAATTAAGACAACTCTGAGATACCACTACACACCTGTCAGATTGGCTACAATGACAGGAACAAATAATGATGAATGTTGGAGGGGATGTGGGAAAACTGGGACACTGAGAGCAATTGGAACTATGCCCAAAAAGTTGTCAAACTGTGCATACCCTTTGACCCAGCATTGCTGTTATTGGGCTTATATCCCAAAGAAATACTGAGGAGGGGAAAGGGACTTGTATGTGCCAAAATGTTTGTGGCAGCTCTTTTTGTTGTAGCTATAAACTGGAAAATGAATGGATGCCCATCAATTGGAGAATGGTTGGGTAAATTATGGTATATGAAGATTATGGAATATTATTGCTCCGTAAGAAATGACCAGCAGGAGGAATACAGAGAGGCTTGGAGAGACTTACATCAACTGATTCTGAGTGAAATGAATAGAACCAGAAGATTTCTGTACACTTCAAAGCTGTATGAAGATGTATTCTGATGGAAGTGGATATCTTCAACATAAAGAAGATCCAACTCACTTCCAGTTGATCAATGATGGACAGAAATAACTACACCCAGAGAAGGAACACTGGGAAGTGAATGTAAATTGTTAGCACTACTGTCTATCTACCCAGGTTACTTATACCTTCGGAATCTAATACTTAACGTGCAATAAGAAAATGGTATTTACATACATATATTGTATCTAGGTTATATTGTAACACATGTAAAATGTATGGGATTGCCTATCATCGGGGGGAGGGAGTGGAAGGAGGGGGGGATAATTTGGAAAAAAAATGAATATAAGGGATAATGTTATAAAAACATTGTTCATGCATATATACTGTGGAAAAAAATCCAAAAAAAAAAAAAGACTATATGATCACTTCTGATGAACATGACTCTCTTCAACAATGAGATGATTCAGACTCAAGACTCTAGACTGTCACAACATAGCTTTTTCACTCTTTTTATTGTTGTTTGCTTGCATTTTCTTTTCTTTTTTTTTTCTTTTTGATCTGATTTTCTTGTGCAGAATGTTAATTGTATAAATATTTATGCATATATTGGATTTAACATATATTTTACTATGTTTAGCATATGTTGGATCATTTGCCATCTAGGGTAAGGGGTGGGAGGAAGGGGGAAATTGGAACATGAGGTTTTGCAAGGGTCAATGTTGAAAAATTATCCGTGCATATGTTTTGAAAATAAAAAAGCCATTAAAAAAAAAAACCCTGTAAGGTAGAATCCACAGGTATATCATCTCCATTTTATAGATGAGAAAACTGAAATATAAAAAATGTTAAATGAATTGCCCCAGAGGCAGGATTTATTGACAGTTCTGATGAACTTTGTGATTTCATTCATCCATTTGTGTCTCTTATTTCTACCTCTTAAAGTATGAGTTAATCCTTTGTCTTTTTATGAGGTAGGCATCCAGTTGAATTAATTGTATAAAAAATAAATGCAATCCTTCCTTGGATTATATAGCAGGCATTAAGTGCACCAATGAAGGAGTTAAATTATTAACACGGTTATTTTACTAGGTTCTAGACATCTCACACAATTCCAGTATCTATATTACATTTGAATTAAGACCAGAGAAAATCCTCAGAAAAGCCTTCTGAAGATAAATGAAGACAAGAACACATTAATAAAACATATCACACAGAGTGTAAATTTTTCCATCCTTAATGAAAACAACTACAAATAAGCAAAATTAATGCAAAATTCTAGAGCATAAAATAGCTGAAAGTAATTAGGGATGAGTTGTTTATTAGTAAAAGGAATAGGATAATTACAAGAAAGAACTGAGTATTTGTATGGGATGAAGGTCAAAATAATGGCATTCATAGCCAGAGATTTTCCTTGGGATATTCCATCAAATATTGCTATTCATATCATTTGTAAAATGACGGATTAGAATACATGGTCCTTAAGATCTTTCCCTAGTCTCACATTCTGTAAGTCTATTTTTCCCCCCCCTGAAGCTGGGGTTAAGTGACTTGCCCAGGGTCACACAGCTAGGAAGTGTTAAGTGTCTGAGACCAGTTTTGAACTCAGGTCCTCCTGAATTCAGGGCTGGTGCTCTATCCACTGCTCCACCTAGGTGCCCCCTGTAAGTCTATAATTTTAAGTAAAAATGTTTTTATAATAAAGAGTTCAGCAAGGAGTAGAGATGAACTGAAGTTATTTTTAAATTTTTAAATACTACAAGGATTTGTGATTTCATTGATGTGTATGCTCTCTCCTTAAAGACATTACACTCTCTCTGGGATTCAGTAGGCAGTTTTCAAGATTTCTGGGGCCAAAATTTCCCGGAGGCAATTTTTTTAGCCTTGTTTTCAGATAAGAGTTTTTTCTTAGTTCATATAGTTTTTTATCATCAAATTTATTTAGATAAGACCTGAGACAACTTGTGTCTTCTGGTATAACTTTCAAGAATTTAGACCTATGTTACATCATGTTGAGGTGCTGAAAGATAATATTTTTAAAATTTAAATTAAAAAATACATGCTCTCCTAAATTCCTATTTATTGATTAATTTTGGCATTGAGATAATACTTGATTCTAGAAAGACTTTGAGTAAAGAGTCCAATATTGTTATATTTTTCTTATTTAAGAAATAATCTAAGAAGCACCCTTTCTGTATTATGCCCTTAACTTTCACTTGTACTCATAGATTTCATCCCTCGAGGGCAACTGTTTCTTAAGGGTATTGGTATAATTCTTCAGGTACAAACCCCTAAAACTTTGCCTCATGAATGCCCACTGGGGCATTTTCCATTAATCATCAACCAGTAGTCTTAATTAGCTCTTATAAAAGGCATTTACTCAAATAAATAGTAAGAAAAGTTAAGAAATATTTTCTACATAAACCTGGTATGCATTTTTTAAATAATACAATATCCACGGGAAAAGTTGACATTTATGAGTAGACAAAACCTTACTTTCTTTGTCTATAAGGTATAACATTATTATTAGGCACTTTTAAAGTTTTAGATTATTTTCCTAGTAAAAAGTAGAAGTTCCTGTACTTTAAAGATTTCTTTTAATTGTATTTCCATGATTTATATTCTATCTAAAGAACATTTCCAAAGGGTAATGTGGGGCATTTATTAATTCAACAAATATTTATTAAGTGTCTATGAACTAACCACAATGAACTATTCTGAATATTAGGACACAACCTCATGAATCCTGCCTCTATGAAGTTGATATAGTCTATTAAGGAAAATATGACACAATAATAATATAAATAATTATAATTACATAATTAAAATATGCAATATAAAGAACACAAGGCATGTATAAAGTTCAAAGAAGGTAAAATTGTTTCTGATTAATCCTAATCCAGGATTTAGGAGAGGCATTATGTCAGAAATGACACTTGAGCTGGATTTCCAAGGACAATTAGAATTTAGATTGGAAGGGATATTCCAAATATAAAAGCAGGGAAACTCTGGGTACAATACACAGTCCTGAATATTTTAAATACAATTATTGCTTCCACATTATGGTAGCCCCAGAATCTGCAAAATCCATATAAAATTTTGATTCTCCCTTTGTAACTAAGAAAAGTCTAATTTTTTTTTCTTTTTCTTTTATGGGATATTTGATGTACTTTATTGTAAAATTTTGATTAAGCATTTGGTCATTAGACTATCTGTAGGTCAATGATAAGTAAAAATAGTGTATGAAAAAGAATTGATTTTTTTCTGCTGACCTTTATGTTTCATCTATGACTTCTACAAAATTCCCCCTAAATTCCCATTTAATTTATTTGTTAAAATTGAACTAAATATAAAATAAGAAGTAATAGAATAGACAAAGAAAGCAGGAAAGGAAAATAAAAAAAAAAAACATTGTTATGTGTCCATCAGAACATTCAGGGAGAATTCAAAATATATAACAATAAATTTCCATTTCAAGAAAGCATATATAATAATAGAAGAAATTATATTCATGAGTGTCCATTTTTTCTTTGCTTCCTTGTAGATTATTATTTTGTTCTTTGCTGTTCACTTTTTACTTTTTTTTTCCCTTTCAGCAGGTTACAGTTAAACACACATACATATTAGAAATATACACACACATAATTATATATATGTATATATATCTATATATATATATATATATATATATATATATTCCCAGCTAGCTACACACCCTCATAGATCCATATACACATGTATAGACACCTACCTATATTCATACCCACAGATACATATACATTTACTCATATGTAAACATACAACTAAAACAATGTTAATATGGCTGACATATAATGTAGATTTCTCTCTTGATTGATAGAATCTTTTGATTTTATCTGTCTTTTTTTCTATTAAATTCTACTCCTGATCTTTGTTGTATAGTGTTTGTAGATATCTCTTATTTGCTTATTGTTAACTCTTCTACTTTAATTCTGCTCCTTTTCTTGCTTATTATTAACCTCTCCCCCCCCCACTAATAGATCCCTCCTTTGTCTTCTCCCTCAAACCTTTTCTTCCCTCTTTATCTCATTCCCATTAATTTACACATTTTATCCTAGTCCTGTTAATCTAAATACCCTTCTGCAACCCACCTTATGCTATGCCATCCTTCCCCCTTTTATCTCTTTCCTATTAATCTATACAACTTGTCCCACTATCATAACTCTATAAACCCTCTATAACCCACTTTATCCTTTATCCTTTGTCTGTTAGTCTATACATCTTAACCCACTGCCATAAATCTACATATCCTTCCATACCCCATTTTATTTTATTCCCTCTTTCTGTATTTTCTTTATAGATTTTAGAGAGTGTTATACTCTTCCTGGTATAAATGTGTTCCCTGTTTAACCTATTTCTGATGTTACTAGGTTAGTGGGTATGAGCCATCCTCCCACCTCTATTCCTCTGTGTTGATTTTTCCTCTGCACCCCATTTGTATACTATTTTTACTTTTTTTCCTGGACAATGTTGCTTTTTAGAATCAAATCATTCTCAACTCTGCTCCAATATTTCTTTTGAACTGCTCAATTAGAATGCCAATCTGAAACATGATATATGTTTCCAGATAAAAATATAAATATTTTGTCCATGCTGGGTTTCTTGAAATTAATTTTTGATATTGACTCTCATATGTTCAATTTTCTATTAAGTTTGGGTATGGTTGAGACAGAGTCCTTAAAATTTGCAAGTTTATTAAATGTCTATTTTTTTCATTCAATATTGTGGATAATTTTTCTAAATATGATACTTTGAGCCACAGGCCTATTTCTTTCGATTTCCAGTATATGGTATTCCAGTACCTGTATTCTTTTATTGTGGCTGCTAAAAGTCATATATAATTCTAATTGTAACTCCAGGACATTTGATTTTTTTTTTCCTTGCAAAAATGTGTCTCTGATCTGTTTTTTTTTTTTTTTTTTTTGAAATTTGGCAATAATATTCCTATGTGTTTTCCACAAAGGATTTCTTTGAGATAGTAATCAGTGGATTTTTTTTTTTTATTTCTACTTTCCACGCTTGGTCTATTACTTTAGGACAATTTTTCTTTGATTATTTCTTGCATTATACATTCTTTTTTTTTTTTTTTTTGTCAGGTAGGGCAATTCTTATATTTTCTTTTTGATCTGTTGTCCAGATCTATTGTTTTTCTTATGTTTCACATTCTGTAAATTTTATTTTTCCTTTTTTATAATTTGTTTTATTATTTCTTGGTCTCTTACATGGCTTCCCTTTGCTCAATTCTAATTTTCAGAGTTATTTTCATCTTTAAGACTATCTCCTTTTCTAGTTGGTTAACTTTTTTTCATAATATTGTTGTTCTTTCTTCTTCTACTTCTTTTTACTTCTTTTTTTCTAGGTTTAGTTTTTTTCTCAATCTCTCTTAGTTGATTTTTAAAATCTTTTTAAAGTTCTTATATAAATTCTGGGCAAATGGAAATTAAATGTTACTTTTCAGGGAAGAAGAGGCTTTTTTACTACTCTCATCTTCCCTATTCTCATAATTAATTTTTATGGTTGAGTCTTCTTTGCCTGCTCATTTTTATTTTTTAAATGGTAACTATTAGTGTAAACATCTTTAATCCTGGGTTGGAGGTGGTGATATCTCTAGCTTCATTTCAGCTCTCCTTTTTGATCTGGAACCCTAATCCAAAAGCTTCACTCTCCTGCAATTGCTGACAGCCAGCAGTTTCCCTGCCTGTCTGCTTTTGCACACAATGGGTGTGCTGATTCTTTCTTGACTGGGGAGGGCTTCCTCAGCAGCACAGCTGGACCTGATGTTCCCTCAGCTTTCTGACTCAAACCCTTAATTCCCTATGCTGTGCATGAGGTGAAAGTCCCTGCTGAGCCTTGTGGAAACTCCTGGCTGAAACCAACTAGCCTCAGGGTTCCTTTTTGCTGTTTCTGTGGAGTTAGCCTTGGAGGTACTGGCATTTCCCACCAGTTTATTCCCATCCTAGAGTCTTTATTCAGGTGTCCTCAAATTGTCCCAGAAGGACCATTGTTCTGGCCTAAGTCTGCCTTGTTTTTCACCTTTGTTCATCATGAGGTGAAAATTTGTTCTATTTGTGGGAGAAATCTGGAGAGCTGCCATTTTTTTTAAAATCTACTCTACCATACAGAATACTCCCTCTCCCATTTAATTTCTTATACTGGCCCACAATATTTGAAACCATGATGGAGATAATTGTGACATGGAAGAGATAACTGTATTTCACTATTATGTACAAACAGTGTTTTTAAGTTACTATCAATAGAATATGTTGAGATGTAACAAGTTAGCTGTGTTTTACAAATTGTAAGGAAATAATAATTCAAAGAGATTTTAATTACTATGTTTTCACAGTTATTTACAGAGTAAATGAAAAGTTAGTAATAGGAGGAAAATATTTTGGCAAATAGTTTTATAGGTACTTTTATACTATATTGATTGGTTTCTTGTATTGTTATGAATTTTCAGGGAATAAAAAATTGACAGTCAGCAAAAGAATGCATTTATATTTTGTGATAGGGAATAATATTAATTCTCATTTGATGATTATAAAGACTACTATTCATAGAAATCATTTAACTTATAGTTAAATAAAATTAAAGCATTATTGCTGTCAAATTAAATATAGTTACTGATTTTTATACAGGAAGATGGTGTCTTTATGGCTCATTAAAACCATTACTATTTTTGTAATTATTATTTTAGTTTTATATCTTATAAATATCTAAATGTTTTTATTATTTTGAATTTATCATAAAATAATTCTTTTGATTTTCATTTGGAAAAGTCTGAGCTAATTAATGTAAAATGAATCTTGTTTTGATTTTTTTTTTAATATAGCACCTGTTGAATTCTATAACAGTATAGATTTGAATAAAGTATTTTCACAGGCAATAACACTTCCACATTTAAAATGATAACATTTCATTATGAGCTCAAAATAAGAGATTACTAAAATAACAAAAATTGATTGATAGGAAATACACCTTTTGGAAGAAACCAAGCAAATCAAAACAAAATTACCCTTAAAATATTTAGAATGGGAGTAGCAGAGGCTTGATGATCTGGTTGAATTTTTGGTCTAATTTGTCCAATCTGAAGGATTGTCTAAGCATCCTCTCAAAGTTGGAGAAACGGCCCTTGTTGCAGCTGAGCATCCTGTGAAATGTATGAACCTAGTGCCCCACTGCCAGAATGTATGATATGTAATTGTGTCAGAGGCTTATAGTTCTTTTGACTTGTTTTAAACTACTTTTTCTACTGAAACTTAAAAAGTTAATATACAGATATGCCTATGTTTCAGATTGGAGAATTTGTATACATTGTAGAAGGGACAAGCATTGTTCCTTTGCCTTCCAGATTCCTCCCAATAAATAATCCAAGTATTTTGAATTACAGCCACCCTCCAGATGAAGGTAGGGTAATTATACTAAAATATTTTTATAAGGCTAGTGATTGGGGACAAGATGAATATAAGTTGTATTACTATATACAATATCACTTTAAACCAAGCCTTTATTGTGTGGACTTGTTATAATTTGACCTATAATATATCAGAATCCAGATAATATAGTTTTCATAATAAGAATGGGAATTTATATGATACATTTTAGCTTTAGGTTTTTATTTACAAACTTAATTTGCTCTTCACAATCCCAGGAGTTAGGCAAATTATCATCATCAACATAAGCAAAGTGAGAGACACAATATTCTCAATGTCATAGGGCAAGTGAGGAGCAAAATTTAATTTACCCCCTGTTTTCTGGGTCCAAATTCTATTCCTTATGAGCCATGGTTATAATGTAATTGAATTGCATAAAGAAAATACTACTGAGAGTGAACTTCATAAAAATTTAATAGATTCTATGTTCTTAAATTAAAAGTTCATCAAAAATGAAGGTTTTTTTTTTTTGCAGAATAGTATAGAAAAGAAATACGATATGCATTGTACAAGAATTAGCTTCAGAACCATTTAAATTTTTAAAAAATAAATTTGAGGCTCTTAAGAAATTATTTAGAACTTTTATAAGGCTTGGTAGTAGGGTCTCAATCAGTTTCCTTCAAGCTTTTTTGTGCCCCCAACACCCTAGTTTTTACCCAGGTTGGGGTAAAAAGGAAACAGACTTCAGAATATTTGATACTAGAATTTTGTATTCCCTGAACACAGAATTAACAGTTATTCCTATAATACAGAATTAGCTAAACTTTCACTTAAAAAAACCCAAAATAACAAAAAACCATTGTTTGTTTAGTACATATGCAAATCTCTTTTCTTGTTTGGTCATCCAGTGGGTAGGTTGGTTTATAAAGACCTATTCTGAGACAATTAGAGTGCTTAGATGATTGCTTACCATTTTGGACTCCTGGAATATTTCTATTAATAAGATGTTAAAATAAATTACAAAGTAAATTATAAATTATGTGTAAATGCTTTTTATATTTTTATCCTGTTTTCTTTTTCTCTGTATTTAGTGAGTAAAATAGATACTCAGTCTCTAAATTTTGATATTATGGAATATTACATGACAACTAAATGAAAAGGAACATTTTCTTTTTTGTTAAATTTTTTTAGTCTTGAAATAATATATAGTAAATATTTTTCATGAATGCTTATTTGAAAAAAGAAATCTTAAATTTTACAATGATTTAAATGAAAATGATAAAGTACAAATGAGGTGATACCTTGTATGTTCCTATATTTAACTCACAATTAATAAAACCAATAACATTTCAAAAGTAATGAATATTGTGCTGTTGTTGTTCATTTTAGATTTAGGCAAAGATGATCCAATTCTACATTTGAAATGTGATCTTGATAATATCCTGGAATTGGAACTTAAGGTGCCACTGGTTAATGAAGCTAGGTCAAAGGCCCTAGATTTTTCAGCACATCAGCAGATGTCTTCTCTTGAGTATGAACGGAGGAAAATCACAGGAACTCTTCATAGTAGTAGTGTACGCGCTGCAATTGCACTCTTAGGACTAACACAACTTGAGGTAAGAGTTGAAGAAAATTTATTATGACTGTTTTTTTTTTTTTGTAAGGAGATAGCTTTAGCTTATTAACCATACTTTTTCCATACTTTTTTGAAAAAAATACTAAATATTGGCAAACTGTAAAAAAAAAAAAAAAATTGCATTTCTTTTCTTCCCCTAGAAAGCAGCCTTGTCATTCATTATATTTTAAAACTAAGTTCAGTTAAGCTAGTGATAAAATTTGAAAAAAATTAAATGCATTTGTCATTTAGAGATGACAATAAATTGGTATTTATAGACTTTAACATTATATTCTAAATTTAATCTAATGCCAACTTTTAGCTTTCCTATTTGATTTTTTTTTCTTCTACCAAAGTCCTCTTTCAATTATAGGCATAAACTATAGATAGCTGTCCCATACTCTATTTTATAATTACCTTTGATGATAACAATTAAATAGGTAATCCTAAACTCTTCAAAAAGTATGTTTATGGAATGTATGGTCTGTATAGTTTTACTAAGTTGGGAAGATATTGAATATGGGCCTATTGATGGGTTTTATCAGTTGTAGTATGACTTACCCAGGTTAGTTTGGAAAGATTCAGCAAAAGAATGAATTATTTTTATTACATTAACTTTTTAAATTATTTATGAAAGTAAGTTCTGTTTTTGTAGAGGAAATATCCACACTGATGAAACCACAATTCCTTGAAATATTAAAACATTCTTTTTTAATGCAATGAATATTGTTGTCTATGTATTTTTACCTGTCAAAATTACAAAGCTGATATAAATAAAAAGCATGTCTCCAAAAAACCCCCAAAAACCAGTGAAGTTTTAGTGACCTGCTTTGTGCCTCTTATTTATCATCTTCAACTAGTTTTAGAGTATCTCAAATTATAAATGAAGAAATCTGAAAAATAGTTTAATAATAATAGAGCTAAGCAGTTATATCAAGCTTAAAGCTATTTGCACAGAGTAAATACCAGTATCAAACATTATATATATATGTAATAGTATTAAAAGTAATTTTATAAAAATTTAAATTTTAAACAAGAATTAGACATAAAATTAATACCAGCAATATGACTAAAAGAAAACTTTAGTTTAAATAAAATAATAGCAAATAAATTATAGGCATAAAGAAAGAAGTGGAGAAACTGGATTTGACTAACACATGGAGAAAATTGAATGGAAGGAATAGAAAGAGAATCTTATGTTAGAAAGGGACCTGAGAGGTCATTTAGGTACTTGAACAGAAATCTCATCTACAACCTCCTTGACAAGTGATCATCCAGAATTTATTTGAAGAACTATAATGAAGAGAAATTGCCTTTGAGGCAGCTTCTGGGTAATGACTAAGATATTTTTACCTCACCATCCAAATTTGCCTCTTGACAACTTCCTCTCATTGCTCTTATTCCTGTCCTCTGGAACAAAGCAGAACATTTTTTGTGATTATAGATGTATACTTGGGATATCTTGAATGGGAGATATCTACTCCCATAATATCTGACTTACTTTACTGACATGATTAAGTTCTAATAAAAGAAGTTCCCTCTCTATAATTTTTTAGTATGACCACTCTTTTTCTTCTTTCCTTGGGGCCTCAGAGAAAGCTATATTCTTGTTAGTTGTTAAGCAGACTAAATCTTTGCCTTGATCTCATATCTCGCAAGCTCTTTGTAAATAGTATCAAATTTAGAAATATATGCAATAATAAAGATAAATACAATGATCAATAATTATTATCTATTAGCTATATCATGAAATCTGAACATAAGAAACAATTGAATAATTATGAAACATAAAATAGCTAGACCAATAAAATAGGAATTAAATAACCTACAGAAAACAATATCAGAATTGGAAATTAAACAATTCCCTAATGAGTTTCTCCAAAGTAATTATTAGGTTTAAAATTCCCAAGATCTGATATAGAATACACCATGGCTGGTTTGCTTGCTTAGGTTATATTGAAGGATGGCCAGAAAAAGAAGTTATGAGACTTTAGGTCAAAAATTTTTTAGGATCTCGAGCCTTTTTCTGGAGGGGAGGGGAGAGAGGACACCTCTACTTCAAGTTTATTGCTTTCCTTTATAAACATTTGAATTTGAAAAGATTATTATGAGAAGGGCTCCCTAGACTTCTCCAGACTATCAATTTAAGACTTTTAAGAAATGATGATTTCATCTTAGAGTCTGTGGATTGAATAAGTGAAGAGCCCCTGGGGAACTTGATATAAATGATAGCTTTTGGAAGAATGAATTTTAGAGCATTCAGAGGAAGAGCTAAACATATCCCACAGTCTAACATTGTACATGAGAATTTAGTGCAGGAGTGATGGAAAGTTTTAAAGATTGTATGCCCTATGGCCTGGAGTTCCCCAAGAGTCTTAGACAAATTTTGGCCTTTCTCATTGAACCAAAAGTGCAACCACAAGTCAACCCTAAAGAGGATGCAATCTGAGCAGGCTATAATATACAATAAATATGATTTTCTTATTCTTAGAAGCTCTGCCTCTCTCATTATAGTCCAAAATCTTATTAGCTTTTTTAGTTACCATGTCATATGGTTGAATTATTAAATTGACAGGACACTAAAAAGTGGAGGAAGAATATTGTTTAATCATGCAAGTATATTCAATGCATTGCAGTAAGATAATCCTAAAACAATGCTTTTTTATCTGATTCTCTATCACAGTCACTAAAATATTCTGCCACGCTTTTTCTTTTCTCCCAAACCTCCCAAAATATTTCTTCCCCTCCCCCCTTTTCCTAAAGTCTTCACCTGAAAAAATCAAAAATAATTTTCCAACAGATTTTCATTCTTCCCATATATTTTTTACCTGAGCACTCTTGTTTTCTCATTCAGTCCAGTTTCTGAGAAAGGGGGGGTTGACTTCTTTTTTTTCTTTTTTTTGATAAGTTAATTAGGGTTAAGTGACTTGTTCAGGATCACACAACTAGGAAGTGTTAAGTATCTGAGACCACATTTGAACTCAGTAGATCTCTTTTTTAAGACCAATCTCTATACACACATCTATGACCTCATCATCTCCAGATTGCTCCTAGACTCATTCTTACCCTCTTTCTTGGATATCTGAGTTTTCCCTAACAAGTGACTTCTTTCTTACTGACTGTAATCATAGCTATGTCTATTTTAACCTTAAAAAGTAGGATTTGCTTCTACCTTTCCACACAACTATATCCTTCCTACTCTTGAATTTCTTGCCAAAGCTTACTGTATTTAATGTTTGAATTTTCCTCTTCTCACTCTCTTCTAAGCTTTTTGTAATCTTGATTCTGATCTCAGTATTCAGTGGAAACTGATGAAATAACAGGTTGTGGGAGAGCTGTTTGGAATATGACATAGTCACAAAGGCATTCTTATAGTTGGAAGGTATCTTTGATTGATGTGAAAAGGTTCACAGACAAAAATAAAAAAAAATTATTTGTAGCATGCTTTGTGTGAAATAGCTTTTAAATGTTCAAAGGATGGAGGGTGGAAAATAAGGGCAGGATTTAGCAGGTTAGAGAAGAATTAAGGAGGGGCCAGAGAGAGCCTTAATTGAAAACAAATTCTCATGTGCTTTGTGTCTATTTGAGTAGCTGCATGAGGAGGTACCAGCAGTAAAAGAGAGGGTTGAATTAATCTTAAATATGCTAACAAGATAGTAATAAGAAATTACTTCTTTTTTTGTGAGATTATGGTTGATAATAGGGAAAGGATGGACTTATTTAGCATTTACATTATACCTGACTTCCAGGACAAAATGAGCTCTATAGCTCACAACAAAACTGAACTTGCCAACGTTAGTAATGTTTTCTTAATGGCCAAGTCTGCTAGACTTTTCTCAATCTTCATTTTTCTGGAAATCTCTATAGTTTTTGACATTGTTATCTTGGATACTCTCTCCTCTTTGGGCTTTTGTGACATTGCATTCCTTTGGGCTTTCTCTTAAATGGCTGACCATGTCTTCTCAGAATCCATTGCCAGATTTCCATCCATATTTCATTTAACAACTGTGAGAGCTCACTAAGGCTTTTTCTTGGGACTTCTTTTTTCTTCATAACTAGGTAAATTAGTTATCAAATACTTGGTGGTCTTAATAGCTCTTATGGGTTTAATTATCATCACCATGTAAATGATTCTCTATCTATCTAGATTGAGTTTTTCTCCTGTGCTCCAGTACTGAATCAGCAGTTTCCTACTGGATATATTGAACTGTATGACTCAATGGTATAAAATTAAATATTGGATTTATTCAACTCAAAATTTCTAAAATTAAAACCAATTTTCTTTTTTTTTTCTTTTCTTTTTTGGTTATAAACTGTAATTATTGTTATTGAGGGCAGCTAAGTGCACAGTGGATAAAGCACCAGTCCTGAAGTAAAGAGGATCTGAATTCAAATGCGGCCTCAGACACTTAACACTAGCTGTGTGACTCTGGCCAAGTCACTTAACTTCAATTGCCTCAGCAAAAGGGAAGGGAAAAAAAAAAAAAAAAAAAAAAATATATATATATATATATATATATATATATATATATATATATATATACATATATATATATATATACACACAGAGAGAGTTTTAAAGATATGTGATCTTAAAGGGCAATTTTTTAATTTCATACCTGTGGAAACCTAGACCAAAAGAGTTACCTAACTTTCCTGGGGAAATAGTTGATAAAATTCAAAATGAGATTTGAATGTAGTTCTTCCTGATTTCATATTTGGCACTTGATCCCCTCTAGCAATGTCATACTCAAATAGAAGCATATCCCTATGTGCTACATATTGACTTTAAAAATCACAAATTATATTATCTATCTTATATTTGTACTTTTATTTATTTTGTTAACATTTCTCAATTTCTTTTGAATATGGCTTGATTTTTAAGACTGCTTGAAGTCTGGGGTCTGAGTTTAACCTCTTTGTCTTAGATCTTATTGCTGGAATATATATGAAATCCAACATTTAGGATCTAGCCATCATTTGTACACTACAAGTTGGGGAAGACCTATATTTGATATGAGAAAGATCTGTTTAGGGGTATGCAAGAGGGGAAGGAAGGAATTGTTATTTGTATAATATTTCAAAATGTTTTTGGTGACTAGTTGATGACTTATGTTTTTTTCTTAATGTTTATGATTATATTGAAATCATGTTTTTCTTTGTCAACAATTTTAGATATCACTTAGAATTGTAGTTATTTCCATGGAAATGATCAAAGAAAATCTCTTAGAAAATAGCAAATTAAAAGTTTTCTTGAAATCTCATTAATACAAAGAAAAATTGTTATCCTTTTCATCTTAGAAGCAAATGCAGCAATGGTTTTCTATTTATGTTGTTTAATTATAGACCGATATGTTATTTAATAATACAAAGTTGAAATCTATGATATATACCACAGAATTAAGCCTTCCAGAACACTTTGATATCCCGGAGATTATCTACATTCCTTCTATTCCAGAAAGCAAACTTAAAACAGTCAATATGGAAGATAAACAAACACTACAACAAGCAGGTAGGGAAACAGCAAATATTTCTTATGTCCACTTTTTATATATTGTTTATTAGAGTTGTAATGATCTGCTGTCTCCAGTACATTACTAAATGCTGTTTGTTATAAAAGAAGGAAGCAAATGACTCATAATTTTCATATGCTTTCTATTATTATTATATTTTTCTGAATTATGTAAGATTTCAGTCTCTAAAGAACTGAAAATTTATTACATGGAATTCAGAGGGCATGATATAGCATACAACTAATGAAAATCTTTGAAGTATAGAAGTAAATGATATTATCAGAGAAATGCATTATAAAAAAAAGAAAGAAAGAAAGATGGGCTAGTCATGTGGCAAAATTGAAGAATAAAAGTGTTTAGCTTGTGTTCTACTTCTATTTTTGCAATACTTAGAAAAAATGAGGAAGGCTTCTAGTGCATTGTATTTGTTCCCTGTGGTGAATTCATAGGAGAACAGGAAAAAAAGTAGGCATGGAAAGTTTTATAACTTTCAAAAGATTGGAGAGAATATCTGATTGATGAAATCATAGAGCTAGTTGAGCATTTGATATGTTCCCTGCGATCCTAGGATTCATCTCCAGTCATCCTTATCTAAAATCTGGCCACTGAACCCAGATGGTTCCAAAGGAGAAAGTGAGGCAGGTGACCTTGCAAAGCCCTCCCTCACTTATGTCCAAATCACTTGCATATCATGGCATCAGCTCCCTGATGTGATGGTCTTCTATGAGAGTATAGTATAGTATAGTGGTCCCAACTATAGTTTATTCAGTTAAGACTAAGAAAACTGTAGCTGTTTAATGGAGGATTATTCAAATATTTTAGCTTTTAGATTGATTATGGGAGTTCCTGCATAATAAATAGACCAAAATAACATTGATTTACCACTTGAAGTATAATCTTGTTTGATATTGTGATCTAAGATACTGAATGTAATAAGTGATATTGGTTTAAAAGATTGCTTAATAATACTAAATTAATTAAAATTTCACATTATTTTACTTCAAAATTATGTAATAACTCTGACAAAGAAGAAGTTTTGCTGTAGAAATAGTTCATGAAATATATAGCTAATAGTCTGAGTGCAATGTAGAGTATATGAAGAAAAGTAATAAGAAATTAGCTTTGAAAGGTCAACAAGAGCTCTTATCAGAAACACTGATTATAAAATTCCTGTCTCTTCCCCCTGCCCCTCCAGTTTTCTGTTTCCTTTCTAATCTTGGTTGCACTGGTTTTCTTTATGCCAAACCTTTTAAATATAATGTAATCAAAGTTATCCATTTGGCATAGCATAATGTTTTTTAGTTCTTCTTGGGCCATAAATTCCTCCTTTCTCTGAAGATCTGAGAGGGTAATGTATCCCCTATAGAATTACCCTTTATATTTAAATCATGTACCCATTTTGACCTTATTTTGATATAGGTGTGAGATGTTGTTATATGCTAAGTTTCTGCCATACTCTTTTCTAGTTTTCTCAACAATTTTTGTGTAATAGTAAGTTTTTATTTCAGAAGCTTTAGCCTTTCAATTTATGAAAGAGTAGATTATAATAAGTATTAATTATTGTGTCCAGTACCTTAACCTATTTCATTGATCCATCATTTTATTTTATTAGTCATTGCTAAATGGTTTTGATGATTGTCACTTTATACATTCCCCCCCCCCCCCATGAATTCTTGACCTTTTGTTCTTCCAGGATGTATTTTGTTTTTATTTTTTCTAGCTCAATAAAATAATTCTTTGAAAGTTTGATTGATGTGGCACTGAAGTAGACTAATTTGGGTAGTACTGTCATTTTTATTATATTAGTTCTGAGTAATTATATTACCCCTGAGTGAGTAATTGATATTTTTCCATTTTTTAGTTCTGACTTTATTTGTGTGAAGAGTTCTGTAATTGTGTTCATATTGTTCTTAGCTTTGTCTTCACATGCAGACTCCCAAATATTCTGCACTGACCAAGATTATTTTAAATGAGATTTCCCTATCTCCTGCTGCCAGACTTTGAAAATAATATATTGAAATGCTGATGATTTATGTGGGTTTATTTTATATCCTGGTGAAGAAGTTCAAAATTAGATTTGTTAGATTTCAGATGTTAATAGAAAATTCAGAAGATGGAGCCAAAGATGCAGAGTAAAGGCAGGGACTTATCTGAGCTGACTCCTACACCCCCCCAAACCCCTTTAAATAATAACTCTAAACAAATTTCAAAACATTAGAACACACACACACACAAATGGAGTGGAACAATTTTCCAGCCAAAGATAACTTAGGAGGTCAAAAGGAAAGGTCTGTTGAATGGAGGTGAGGGTGTGGAAGTGTCCAACAAAGTCATGGCTCTAGCCCCAGGCACCAGCAAAGGGCCTCTGAATCTGCAACAGCATGGGTGCTGTTGGTCACTCAAATACCTTTCTCCTTCGAAAATTGAAAACTCACAGGTCCCTAGAAGGATCTCTGAAAACTGCAGCAAGTCCCTGAAACTTGGGACATTATACCTTCCACATTGGAAACACAGTCCTACTTTAATAAAGAGTTAGAAGCTAAGTAATAAACTGGGAAAATGAGCAAATAGCAAAAAAAAAAAAAAATTCTGAACATAAAAAGTTATTTTGATGACAGAAAATCAAAACACACACTCAGAAGAAAACAAAGTCAAAGCTCCTACAACCAAAACCTCTAAGAAAAATAAGAATTGGTCTCAGATCATGGAGGAGCTCAAAAGGGATTGTGAAAGAGAGGTAGGGGAAAAATTATGAAAAGAAATGAAAGTAATGGAAAAGGAAGTACAAAAATCCAATGAGGAGAAGAATGTCTTAAAAAGCAGAATCTGTGAAATGAAAAAGGAATTACAAAACTTCATTGAGGAAATTAGAATTAAAAATTAGAATTGAGCAAATGGAAACTTAATGTATGAGAAATCAATATATGATGAAGCAAAAATAAATAAATAAATAAGAAAGAAAAGGTAGAAAAAGCAAAATAACTGATTGGAAAAAGGACTGATCTTCCTGTATTTGTTTTTTAGTATCATCATGACCCATAGTTTTTCCCTCTCTCCATGGCTTGTAGAAGCCATCACAAATCTTCTTACTTCACTTCCTACCTTTCATGTAATTAACCATTACAATTAAGTGATTTCCTTTACTTTTGGATTTCACTTGTCCTTGACTTTCCATTGTCAAATTCAAATTTGGATGATCCCCAATTTTTTTATGTTGTCTTTGGGTACTACTAGACTGACTTTTCATTCTCTTCAAAAACAAAAGATCATCAACAACAACAACATTATAAGGTAGAATTTTGTGGAAAATGGTCCAAATCCTTGAAAATATAGTTAGAAAATGTCTCATGTTTATGTCCTCTGTTTTTGAGCAGATATTTTCTAGTAATGGATTGAGGCCAAGTAAGGTCATTTTCTCTTGTGTGATTCCTAGGCTATCAAGTTGTGAAAAAGTGATGTAAAGAGAGGGTTAATACAGTCAATAATTATGATAATCAAATTATAATTATAACTAAATGTAGCCTTTGATATAATTTTTAAAAGTCATTATTGCAAATAGATGTCAATTTCCCCTAGCTGAAATGATTGGTTTTTGCTTATCTACCAGAAGTACCCAGTATAATACAAATAAACCAGGGTTATGCTGGTGAATGTTTTAAAAAACTGATTCTTAGGGGAAAAAATATTGGAAACAAGCTTTTAAATTTAATTTGGACTATTAAAATTTTCTTAGTTATTTACTTTATCTAGAACAGAGCTGTCAATCACACACAACATTCTCTAGTGCTATGGGAACCAGATTAAACTGAAAAATGTTATTGGGAAATATTAAATAATTGAGAAGTAAATTGAGAAATAGTTAACAAATAAATTATAATAATATATAGATAACATATTTTAAATCTAAATCCTTTTATACAGATTACTGGCTTTCTGTTTCTATTTCAGTTTGATTTAATTGGTTTAGAAAAATCAATAAAACAAAAACTGATTCCAGCATATGAAATAAACAAAAGTCCAACAATGTAGTAATGTACTTCTCTCTCTCTCTCTCTCTCTCTCTCTCTCTCTCTCTCTCTCTCTCTCTCTCTCTCTCTCTCTCTCTCTCTCTCTCTCTCTCTCTCTCTCTCTTCTCTCTTCTCTCCTCTTTCTCTCTTTCTCTCTCCTCTCTTTCTCTCTCTCTCTTCTCTCTCTCTCTCTCTTCTCTCTCTCTCTCTCTCTCTCTCTCTCTCTCTCTCTCTCTCTCTCTCTCTCTCTCTTTTTTTTTTTCTCTTAAAAGTAACTTCTCTGTAGAGGCTTTGGTTTGATGAAGGGGATTATAGATGTTACTGCCACTGGCCATGAAATCAAACTGCTGCTTTCTGTTTCTAGGATTCTCCTCTTATCCTGCTTTTATTTCTCTAATAAGATCCTCAAAATACTCATACTGTTCAAAGAGAAATCCCACCCTTCAGTCTTAATTATTAACTTCCTCTCCTCCCAAAGTGCAAAGAAATCCAACTCCTAATGACTTTGCAATTATTATATCTCTCCCCAGCTTTAGGAATTTTGTGGTCTCTTGCCTAACCAACTGTGAAAAGTTCTGTGAGCTACACTTACAAAACATAGTACCAAATGTTCAGTAGTACCTAATAGAACATAAAGATTGTTAACTAATATTCTAAGCTTTCATCACAGAGTACCATGTACAAGAAATAGCAACAAAAGACATATCTCAAGGCAGAACATTTCCTGATTTATTGAGCTGATTGATTATTATCTTTCATTCTTGAAAAGGAAAAAAAAATGCCATCACTATGTTAAAGTCAAGGTATAGTTTGTCTAACTGTAGCTGATCAGACCTATATGAGCTTGGAAGACTCTTATCAAAGGTCAGGTACAAATAATACACAGGAACATTTGCGGTGGAGATGCTCCTAAATTTATTCTATTTCACTTTTCTTTTAAACTACTGCAATTCTGTTTTGTTTATAGAGCATAGCACTTTTGTTATTTTGGGCATACCATGTGGGATGGTCCTCTGCCAGTGTCCCATGTCTCACAATCATTTCCAGAGTTCTTTAGAGAGACCTTGAGAGTGTTCTTCTATTACTTCCTTTGGCCTACATGTGAACGCTTGCTTTGTGTGAGTTTTCTATAAAATAAACTTTTAGGTTAATGTGTTTTTCCATTTAAGCAACATGACCAATCCATTGGAGCTATACTCTTTTCATTAGAGTTTGAATGCTTGGAAATCCAGCTGAAGAGGGGGCCTCAATGTCCTGTAACTTATCTTACCAGGTGATTTTTAGAATCTTCCTAAGACAATTCAAATGGAAGCATTTCAATTTTTTGGTGTACTATTGATATACTGTTTGAGTTTCACAGGCCTACAACAATGAGGTCAGCTCAATGTCTCTTTAGAACTTCATTTTGATAGGTACTCTGATACCTCTCTGCTACTTTTCTTCTTCAGTTTCCCAAATACTTACCTAGCTCTTATAATGCATGTTTCAGTCTCATCATCTAGGTTACATCTATACAATATAAGTGGACTTATTGACATCATTCAAAATTTCTCCATTTGTTATAACTGAAGGTTCCACATATGAATGGCATGGTGCTAACTGGTGGAGAACTTCTGATTTCTTGATGTTAACCCTTTCAAGTTATATAATTTGTTTTCTGTACAGTAGCTGATTTTTGTGCCATTTTGTCCTCATTGAAAGTACTCAACAACACTGAAGAAAATATCATTCTAAAAAGCATGCACATAAGCAGTCTTGTTTAACTCCATTGGTGACTGGGGAAAACACAAGAGAATTGCCCATTATCTAGAACCTGGGCAAGAATGCCATCATGAAACTGACATACAAACCTGATGAACTTTTATGGACAACAATAATTTTCCACACTTCCTCAGCACAAATAGTATTCAAGGTCTTGATTAGATTGATGAATGCTATGTAGAAATCTCTATTCTGTTCTTGTCATTTTTCCTGGAGTTATCAAGCAGCAAAAACCATATCAATTGTTAATCAGCCCTACGGAAAGCACACTAGTTCTTGGATAGATAATCATCCTCTAAGCAACAGATCAGCCTAAGGAGGAATCTTGACAACAATGGATAAGAGAGATTTTCACATCCCTTTATAGGGATGGACAATGGAGACATCTTTGAACTCCTGGGGAATAATTTCCTCTTGCCATGTAATCTGGAAAATATCAGTTATTTTTTTTTTTATATGAAAAGTAAATTCTCTTCCCTATAAATTTCAGCTGGAATAGAATTAGCACCAGGTGATTTCTCATAAGAAAGAAACCTAATAGCATTCAAAACTTTTTCAGTGGGAAATTCAGTTGGAGAGGAATGCAGAGGAATAGGAATGCCTACTGAAGTGGGCTTGTATTCTATGTCATTCATTATACTCCGAAAGCCACAATAAGTTTTGTCTAGGTTCTAAACATGTGCTTGCTATAGATTTCCAGTCACAATGGGTTAAATTTTCTTAAGCTAAATTCTTTAATATGATCTTAACCTAATACAATGTAGCCCCATAAAAAATATAATCCTTTTTCAGGTCTTTGATTTTTTTTCCTATTCAAAAGGAGTGTATCTTCTCCTGGCTTGACCTGAAGAATCAAATTCTTCAATCACAGGGTGTGCATTTATCAAATGAGATATATCTAGTCCTTCTTTTTTAGCTTTAACTAGTACCTTTTGTAATCTTATCATAGGCTGCATAATAGGTGGTGCTGATTGTGTCACTGCCCCTCCCTCCATCCATGAAGGGTTAATTGAGGGGGGTAGATCAGGGGATGGGGAATGTTAGAGACAGATGAACTATCCTGCTAGTAAACTTTGTGGAGCTATTGTTTGTCATTTCACAACTTCTGAATTTCTCCATCATTTTTGTCAACTCAGTTTTGAGATGTTTGTGAGTGTTCTGTCCTAGATGAATAAATGTAGTATTTTATACCCAAATCTCTGAAAGTTGCCCACTCTTTTTCTGCTCCACTGTTGTCAGCCATATATTATCTCAGCTTTTCCTCCAAGTTAGCAACAAGTTATTTCTTCTCTGACAATTCCTCTACTTTGTTGGCATTAAGTCTTGGGATAGTCATGTTGCCTTGGGGCCAATGTTGTTTTTAAATGTGAATGTTTAGTTTGAAGAGGATGTCTATGATCAGCCCTACACTGTGACAGACATAGCCTTCCTCACTCTCACATCCTATGTCTTGTCATAGTGACATGGTGTATTAAGTGCCAATGTTTGCTATGAGGGTACATCCAAAATTTTTTATTGAATTTAGATAAACAGAAGACACATAAGTCTTCAGGATTAAATGACTTTTACTGTTGTTTCCAACTCCATTTCTACTAAGAACTTCCTGCCATGTCTGATAGTCTGTGTCTACTCTGCCATTAAAGTCATTTGGAATTACAAGCTTGTCTAGTTTTGCATATTGATAATGAGGGTCTCTGACCTCATCAGGGTTTGTCATGGTGGGAACATACAAGTGAATGATGATGGGACAGTATTTTCCTGAAAGGGGTAATCATTTTGACATGAGTCTTTTGGGAAGCACACAGGCTTGTTTACTAGATTAGTTTTGATTGTAAAACTTACACCAACTTCATGGCACTTCCCTTCAATTAGAAAAATATGTATCCAGCTCTGACTTCAATACATTAGCTTTCATTTGCCAGCCTTGTTTCATTCAGGTCTGCTATTTGGATGTGCTAGCTGCTGAGTTCCTTGCAAAAAGAGATCTTTGTCTTTCAATTTTACTATATTTCATCTTATTAATAAGTGTGTACATATCACAAGTTTTTAGATATTTTGTTTGATATTTTGGGTGAGTTTCCTATCTCGTATAGCAAGCAAATGAAGCAGACAATTTCTAGTCCCTCAGTCTCTGAAGTGACCAGCCTTAAAAAAAAAGCCAGAGAATTGCTAAATCCCACTACTTCTTCAGTATAGTGACTTCAGTATAGTGGCAGTCTGGACTGCCTATGTATAGGTTTACAGCTCCCAAAGTCTCAGCACCTGCTGCTTTATTACTTGCCTGTCTCTTCAAGACGTTAGGTAGCTAAAACTGACAAAATGGTATGGGTAATGTCATTAATGAAAACATAAATTAGATTTGAGTGAGGCAATGTTATACAAAATCATTGACCTCACCTTGCCATGATTATACTATTTTGGGGCTTCTTTAACTGATTTTTCCATCATATCCCCTGCATTGAGTATCTTCTGCATCCCTAACTCCTCATTTTTCAACTTCCTTTTGTATGTTGTCTTTACCTATTAAATTCTAAATTTATTGAGAGTAGGAACTGTTATTTGTTAAACATTTAACAAAATAACTTTATTCAACAATAGCATGAAAAGGATATTCAACATCTCCTCTTGTTTCCAATTCACACCCCCTTCCTCATCCTTTACTTGGTCAGAAGGTTATGAGAGATTCACACACCTATGGGAAGCTCTCTCCTCTCTATTTGGGGGACTGGGAGCCAGAGGACAAAACTTTTAACAGTGCCTTCCTTTACAGAGGGTAGAAAACTGGAATCTTAGATGACTCTACTTGGCATCTGCTGTCCAGCCTGGTTTCAGTTCCATGAAATAATATTTTCTAATGCCAAAGGTGTTTTTTCCCTTTTTATTATTATAAGCCTATATCTTAGCACAGCACATTATAAATGTGTATTAGATGGAATTGGTCCATCAAACCTCATTTTTTGAGCACTCAGTTATTATGTCTGTAGCAACTAGGAAGCTACAAAGTATTGGCAGCTCAGTCTAGTTGAGTTTTTAAAATTAAATGTTTTTATTGATGTTTTCTATTCTTACATCCCACCACAGTTATCCCCTAAGTATCCCTCCCCCTTGTTGCTCTTAGAGAGCAGTTCCTTATGATAGATAGAATTTTCTTAGAGATGGGGGTCAGCCTAATTGACCAATACATTGAAAAGTCTGACAACATTTAAACAAAAGGGTAGATTGGGAGTGTCTTCTCATATATTTTTCATTCAAATCCTGTTTCATTTTTTAAAATTTTATTACTTTTCATATTTTGCTGTGAATTTTTTTTCATATTTTATCCTCAGCACTTAATATAGTGACTGTAATATAGGAGGTGCTAAATAATTGATTCACTACTTTAGTGATTAAGGTCTAAATTATATGTACGATATATTTATATATTTCATAGCAGCTATTTATAAAACAAGAATAAATAACCATAAAAATAATAATAATGGTAGACCTACTAAATAATATGATAGCCTTACATGGCAAAAATAAGCAAAGTTATTTACTGAATGGACCTTAAAAAAAAATGAATACTAATACAAAACAAAAGCTTTGACATGACATGAACAAATAATATGCAGATGTATGCTTACTGAAAATATTATATACAGATGTATACCTAAATAATACATATACCTATGAACATAGGTAATTTAATTCAAAGCATAACTTATAAGAGTAAATAGTAACATTATCTGGAAGATATTACTACTTGACTAACATGCTGTCATTATAATTATAGTGTACAGTATGTAGGATGTTCTTCACTTTAAACATCTCTTTATGATACTTAGTTTGCATCAGACAAATTTTGCTTGAATGGCAGACTACTTTTTTTGCATGGGAATCTACTGAGGCAAATGGTTCAGCATGCCCTATTGGAAAGCCAACTAAATAAAATTGATAAAGAAGTTATTATGATAAATTGTCTTAACATTTTTATTCTCCAGACATATCAAGACTTTGCAAACAAACAAGTTGCCCAGATTCTCCATAACTAGATGTGGAGCAGCTTTACATTGGCAAGAAAGTGACTCAGTCGATAAAGTACCAGGTTTGGAATCATCTTCATACATTAATTCTGACCTCAGACACTAGTTATATGACCAGGATCAAGTCACTTAACCCTGCTTTCTTCAGTTTTCTCATTTGTAAAATGAGCTGGAGAAGGAAATGGCCAATTACCATTTTTTTCCAAGAACATCCCAAATGGGGTCATGCAGTATTGGACACTGTCGAAAATGACCAAATAACAAAAATTTTCTTCATTGCTCTGCTAACTTATATGACATAAGAATGTCATTATTTTATGATTGTATTTTGTCACTTTGTTAAAAGTTCCTGGTAATGAACATGAATTTCTTAGGATCATTTGTTTTTTTCAGCATTATTACTGACAAAAGATATGACTAGGTAATAAACTACTTACAGATTTTTCTTCTACAAGAGACAAAATGGTTGTGAATATTTGTAGTTTCCTTTCTCAGAGATCTCAAAACAAAGATCCACAGGTGGGAATGATTTCCATCCAAATGTCAGTAGGTATTATTCCTGGTGGCTTTGTATGGACAATGCTGATTACACATAGGTTTTTATTCTAGTTTCACTGTTTCTAACATATTTACTAGAGTATACTTTAAATGTTCAGGTTACCAGCCCCCTTAAAAGTGTAGGACTTTGTCCTAGACTCTTTGATGCGAGCAAAAAGCAAATATCTCTGAGCATCGTACTTTGAATTTCTCTATCATGGAGTAGATATATAGCTACTTGTTATTTCTTATTGACTGTGTACTTCAAAAACCATAAACTGCCCGTGTCTGAAACCAAATGAAACTGATTTCATGTGACACACCTCATATAGTACTGCTTCAAAATTTATTTCTCCTAAGCCTCTGCAAATAGGCAAGAAAATCTTGCAAATATAGGTCAATACATATGAAGTAGTTGTTCGAGATGTCTGTCAAATTGTCTTTACACTCTTTTTTTGAGTGTTAAACAATTTTGTTGTTTTCTTGTGTTGTTTTTTTGTTTTGTTTTGTTTTGTTAAGCTTTTGTCCCTCTTTCTTTTGCTCCTAAACACAAGTGAGCTCATTTGGTATTTTAATAATAACTGTGATTTTAAACAAATGTTCAATAGAAACTACCAAATCTGAGAAAAGTCATCAAATATTGAAGGTATTGGCCATCCAGGAGCATATCTACTATCTTCTCTGAGTCTATCTTCTATTCATAGTCTGTTGTGATATTATATTTGATAAAGCCTCTACAAAATGGGACCTGACAAAGTGAAAATATCAGGCCATTTTTATGTAGCAGATCCTACATTTTCATTAGTCTTTCCTACTGAATCTCCCTCAAAACAATGATGTCATCAAAGTAAACTAACATTTCATGAAATTTTATGTCACCACCAATTTTTTTTCCCCATCATGATTTGGAATGTAGCAGGTGTCTTTAAGATGGTTCAAAGCATAAGTTAGAACTGGTAAAATTTTTCTAGACTGAGAATGCAGTCAGTTCTTTATCTTTATCTGCTATAGGAATCTGGAAATTACTATTGTGCAAACTCAATAGAGAAAACCATTAGTTGCCTAACAGGGCATCTTGAATTCTTGACATATTGTATTATTCTTTTTCTGTTCTCCATTTTAAAGTCCAGCAGACTACAAATATATGCGATGTTCTATACTTTAGTGCTATTATTATGTGTGATGAATAGAGGTTATTAGGTTCAGTGATGATACCATTCACCAGAAAGTTCTTGGGGAATTCTCTGAGTTATCCATTTCCAGGAAATGGGATTTTTTTTTTAGTTCTTTACCAAGACTGAGTTAATGAACATAATCCTGTGAGTTGCTGTCTATATATATCCCATATTCCACTCATTAAGTTACAGCCCATTTCTCCTTCTGCAGAATTTCATCTTAGATACTCGTTCTGTTCCTCTGGTACAGATCAAATATCTTAGAATCTACCTAATTGAAGAGTGAGGAGTAATCTTTTGATGGTGAGAATGTCACTGCTTCATTCTATCCTCCTGAATGCTTCAGGATCAGCTGTACACAGAGTTAAAATGTGTAGATATTACAGCCCATTCTGCTAGTATTCTGTATATACTAGAATTGTTCTAATTAAAGATAATACTCCATTAATATCGAAAGAACTTATACAAACAGGGCCAGAATGTCCATTGACAAAGACAATAGGAAATGTTTTTAAGAAATCCCAAAGGCACCTAAATGCCTCTCAATTATGTCTAGGTTTTGTTACTTAGTCCAAGACCAACATCTATCTGTTAAACAAAACAAAACAAAACAAAAAAAGCAGACAGACAAACAACAAACAAACAAACAAACAAACAAACAAACAAAAAACACTAAATATAAAGTCCTAAGAATCCAAATAGAAAAGGGCCAGTAGAAATTGCAGATAAAATCATTGGCATTGCTTCCTGGAATTAGGAGAATCTCTTTGCTGGCCTCTATTTCTGTTTCCCTGTTGCTAATGCCTCAGCCTTTGAAATACCAAAGTCTTGTTCTCTTTTGGAGTATATTTTACTTGTATATATTCATTTCTTTTTAAATTGTAATGGAAATCAAGCTTCTCTCCCTGATCTTCCCCACATGACAGTGTATTTTATTATGCTCAATAACAATGATATAAAATAACCAATAATAATTTATATAGTGCTTTAAGGATTCCAAGCACTATAAGCATATTATTTTTTCACACCTCATAGTTTTGACTTAAAATGACCCATTGTGAATGAATAGATAGCTGGTTACAAAATGTCTACTGATTTCCTATTGACAGGAAATATGGAATCTCAGAAACCATGCAAACTGTGAAATAATTGTGTAACTCTCATCATAAATTTTCTGATAAAATAATTGTGGCATTTATTTATTCCCTCTTCTTCATGATTAGCTTAATTGCCTATGACTAATTTCTAGCAATATGACACCTTTTTAATATTTGGGAAGGTTACCTGAATTTGAAACTTTATTGTATATAAGTACATATGGCATTTTCATTTTCATGGGTAGCCTTTGCATATCAAATGTTGAATTTCTTGCTTGAGTGATATAATGGGGAAAATTTACCCCAAATCTGACTCTAACAGAAATAATCTTGCTTCACGGAAGATTATCAATATTTGTCCAAAAATAAATATTTGTCTTCCATGGCTGTTCTACTCAGCTGTATGAATAAGTATGATAGTTTGGGAGCAATGGATTATTATGTTAGTATCATTCAGTATATGAAAATTCAATATGCTATTGCAATAAAATTTACAAAGCAAGTAATGTGTCCCTTATACATGCAATTAAATTTGAACTTGTAGAATTGGCTTCTGCTTTGACAACTATATTGCTACTTCAGAGTCTGTGTCACCTTGAGCAAGTCAGCTATTTCTTTTGGATTTCACTTTCTTTAAATGTTCAATGAACTGTTTGGATTGAACAAGTTCTAAGGTCACTTTCATTTCTATGAAATGGGATTCTATAATTTTGGTGCCCAGAGAATGGCAAGAGAACTCATAATTTTAAAAAATGAAAAATTATGTGTGTATATATATAGTAATTATATATATTGTATAATGTTGTATATAATGTATATTATATATTACAAATATTTATTTGTAAGAAGCATATTATATGGCACTTTGTTAGATGACATCTTTCCCACTCATTCCTTTATGCCTTAAACCTAAGTCTAACAATTAGATGCGCTAAACTGATTGGCAAGAAGGCACATTGTGGATTGGGTTATTCTTCCACCTGAGATATGATTTTTTTTTCTCCAGACACTGCCTTGACTATTCCTACTCTAGAAGATTAGCTTTCTTTTAAATCATTTTGGCAAAAATGGGGAAAATGGTGAATACCTACTTCAATGCCATCCCAGCCAATTACTTAATCCTAGCCACTGCCTTTTATTAATTTACCTTGAGAAATCTCACTAAAAATATTCTGTCTTTCCTAGTAATTTGCACACATGTATCAATTACCTTTATTCTTAAAGCTTGTAATTAGACTTGCTCAAGAAAAATATCAGTTTGAAATCTCTTCCCACTTCTCCTCTGTCTCTGTGTGTGTGTGTCTCTATTTCTTTGTCTCTGTGTCTCTGTCTCCTCTTTCTCTCTTCCTCTCTCTGTGCCTCTCCATCTCTGTCTCTGTATCTTCGTCTCTGTTCCTCTGTCTTATCTTTCTGTCACTGTCTCTCTGTTTTTCTCTGTCTGTTTCTCATACTCTCTTTTCATCCCAGGTGTCCTAATTGCCTTATTCTGCAGCTGTATTCCAACAATAATACATAGTATTAAGTGGCACAGGTGGTTAACATTCTTTTCCCTTTTTTCAAATATGCTTATTTAATAGATAAAGTAAATATTCAAATAATTAAATTTAAATAAACATTTGTAAACAAAGATTTCTTGAGGAGATGGGATGGGAGGGAGAAGTATGCGATTTAGAATGATGAGCCTATCTTCTCTGGGCAGAAACAAGAAGAAAAAAGAAAAGGGAAAAGGGAAAAAAAACCACTAGATTCCATCTGCAGCCTCAACAGATTGTAAGAATAAAAGAGCTGTCTCCACATACCTCAACCATAAAATTCTTCCAGACAAGTTTTGTTTCAAAGTACTGGTGATCCCATTAAGATGTCCTTTCCCTGTTCCTCCTCCTTTACCTCCTGCCTCTTCTAGATTAAAAGTTTCTTTCTTCCTCTTCCCTCCCACAATTTCAAAAGGTGATTCATAGCAACTTTGTGAATCAAAAATCAAGTCCTCTCTCCATTGCCAAGGTCAGATCTAAACTTCACAAGGGTAAGGAGGAGAAGAAATGGTAAAAGTTCTTTGCCCAAAGCCTGCATTTCCCACAGATCTTCTTGGTATCTTTAACAGGTACATCCAAGGCTGTCCTACAGATATTACAGTAGTCATAAGAGTGTTGCATGATATTTTAAGAACAGATGTGTATGTACCATTGTAATTTAAAAAAAAATTTAAAAGAGATAATACCTGAAAATGTAGTAAAGTAGACTCTTTCCATTGTTCAACATCAAAGGTCTAGGTATAAGGATTTTTCTTGAGTCTCTTAACCTGACAAATTTTGACTTTATCCTTCTTTAAAAACATCTCAATAAACAAACATAATACACTATAAAACCATTATCAGTATGTAAAATATAAAATCGGCATTACATTTAAAGGATTCTTAGTATAAGGAAAAGCATAGTAGAAAAGTGAGTACCCAGTATTTGGGGAGAGGAAACCTTAAGGTTTTGCAGAGGAAATTGAGTTGGTAATATGGTGGCAGAGAAAGAAAGACTCTGAATTTTTCCTTGACATAAGTAAGTGTCATTTTAGAATGTTCCCTATTCCACCTATTTCTAAACCTTATGTTTAACTTCCCTTTCTCCAGTTATTTTACAAAGACAAGCAAGGACCCTATCTCAGAATTCTGAGGCCAAAAATAAATCAGCATATTAAGCTGTTATTTTTATTAATCAAAAATAAAACCCAAGTTTCATGAACTTTTAAAAGAACTTGTTTACCTATTTAACTTTAACAAGATAGGTTTTTGCTAAGTGGTGTTAAAGCATTCCTGAAATTTGTTAGCTATTTGAATTGCAAGTCTTGTTTATTACTTTCACACTTAGCTTATTGTTTTAATTAAATGTTGGCTTCATATAAGAATTCTTATTCTCTCAGAGAGATGATTCCTAAAGCATAATAACAAAACATGATTTTTCTTCCATTTCTAGTGGTCAATCCAAGACTAAATTTATAGATATTTTTAAGTAGTTGTAGGGAAAAGTCTCCCCCAATATTTATTTTTCTTCTAAGTTATGCTCCCTCGCTAAATGTTTACCATACACCTTTTTTTCACTGTTAGATTACAGTTTTTAGATTTTATAAAGAAAATGATTAGAATCAAAAAAGAAACATTTCATATTTGCCATTTGAAACTTTTTTCAAAAGCAATAATATTGGTTACAAACATTTATTTTCTATAATTCCTTTGAATTATTATTATCAATGTTTTATAGGTGAGAATATTGAGGAATTAGAGACTGTGCATTCCAAGGAAATCTTTATTTGAGGGGACACAATCTTAAAAACATTGAGAGATTTTTAAAAATTACTTATTTTATTCTGAACTTTTATAGACAGATTGTTAAAGGCCTCATATCTCAAATAAATAAAGAAATATGATAAATCTCTAAAAATAACGAATCATTCCCCAAATGATAAATGGTCCTAGATACACATATGTATTACATTTTGCTAGGCATATGATATATACATTATACACATTATACATTGTTGAATATGTTTAATATGTATGTTATACAATAATAATTATATTACATATATAATTATATAAATCATGTGTGTTTTGTGTATATATATACATATATATATATATATATATATGTATATATATATCCCCACATTATATGGGAATCTTGACAAATAGTCACTTTATTTTAGAATGTTCTATGCAGGAGACAAAACTCAGAAACTGTGTTATATGCCACATTAATTTTAAGAAGAAAAATTTGGTCCCTAAAAGACCAATACATTAAATTCCTATACATTATGTTGTGATATAGTATTTAATGTTTATATTATATTGTATCATATACATATACATAATAGGTATAATATATAATGTGAACATTATATTGTATATCACAATATAAAGTATTTATTAGTATGTAATTAGTATTAGTATGTATTATTACACATTATTATTGTATTATTAGTTTTATTATTATGTAATATTATTACACATTATTATTGTATTATTAGTAAGTATGCATATGTACATATACATACACATTTTCTCCTGAATTGCTTTATAACTTAAATCTCTCTCTCTTTTTTCTTTTGTATAATAATTTCTGCTTGTATCTTTAAAATTTTACTCTAGAAAGCTTCTCATCCCTATTAGGCCAACCTTTTCCATAGAATGTTGGGGCATAGACATTTCTCATTGTTTTTCATAACCTTTGAAATCTTTCTTCTCAAAATTGATGACATATATAAGACTCTGCTTGGGTTTCTTCTCCTCTGTAACATATTCTAAGTTAAAGTAGCTACTTCTCAAGATTTCTATGATTTTTATTTTAGCTTCCAACTCTTTGTTTTTCAGAATGAGGGTCAGAGTAGCAACTAACTCAATGTCAATCTCTCTTTCTTTTAAAGAATAAAATTCCCTTTACAGAAAATAATTCATTTGTGAACTCTTTTGCTTTCAGCAGAGATCTGGCAGAGGCATAGATTGTTGGTGAAGTCTTTCATCACTTCTATAGTTTGCCTCCATTTCAAGTTATGATTTGTTTCCTGAACTTGTGTCATTTCTTCTTTTATGTAGGTAGTCTAACTCTTAATCATGGCTCACTTTACTTTTGTTGACCCCTGGATTTTCTCATGTGATAATATTATGTAACATTAATATAGCACTTTGAGGATTGCAAAGGACAGACACATACAAGTATACATACAACACACATATACATATATATGCACATAATTAAATGTAATGACCCTCAGAGATATGTGATTCTATTATCATTTTTATGGATGAGATAACTGAGATGGAAAAAGGTTAAATGACTTATTCACAGTCACAGAAAGTAAGTGTGAGGTAGGATTTTGTCTTCCTTTGCTGCAGTTCACCACTTTATTCATTATCCAATGCTGTTTTTGTCTTTATCTTTTCAATATATGCCTTCTATTTCACCTTCTCTTTTATGTATTCTATTACTTTTCAATAAAGTATACATTTTAGAACCATATTCCATTTATTCATTTGTTTCTCCAAATGTATTCCATTTCAATTTGTTATTTGTTATTGAAATTTAAGGTCTTGGATTTTATTTCTAAAAATAAACCACTTCATCTTGGTTGTTGACTTTTGTGAGTTATTGCTCTATTTTTTTTAATTAACAAGAATTACTTTCTTTCTATTCTTTAATCCTCCCTGTTCCCCCCATTATTTAACAAATAAATAAGCAATAGCACATACCAGCCCAATCCTTCTATCAAATAAGCAATAAAAGAATTTCAAATTGGTTGTGTCCAAAAATGTATCTTATTCTGCATCATGATTCTATCACTTTGCTGTTAGGAAATAAATAATATGCTTATAATCCATTACCTGGAACTGGGGTTGATTAGAATATTTGCCTTTTAAAGTTGTTTTGTCTTTACAGTGTTGATGTTGTATAGATTTGCCGCTCCCAAACTGTTCTCTTTATTCATGTCTTCACAAACTACTCTGAAACAATTCCTTTTATCATTTCTTGGCAGAATAATATCCTCTTACATGATGTTTCTCAAATTGTTCAATGATTTCCTAATTGACTCCCTTTCTTTCCATCTTGAGAGTTGCTAATAATAGTTTTGCACTAATGGTTTTTTTCCTCTTTTTTTGATCATTTTTATATATGAAACTATTAGTAATATTGTTGATCAAAGGGAATGCACATAGTTTAATGACTTTTAGTGAATAGCTTGAAATTATTTTTTTTTTTCCCATAATGGCTATACCAATTCATAGTTCCATAGTTTACTACTTTTTTTTCAATCACTGTATCTTTCTATAGCAGCTACTTTGGTAGATATATGTGAACAGTTTTCTTTCTCCCTCTATGTTTTTAGTTTCACTTTTTTCTTGTCCAGATCTTCAAGATATCTGCTGAATACATGTTTTGTGAATTTTTGTAGATATATTGCATCTACAATCATAAAAATACTGATAAGGTTAACTTAAAATCTCTTAGTTTCTTGCACCAATTAATAAACATACTTAGTGCTTAGCTGTTTTTTTTTTTTTTAATATTGCTTTATCATTACAAGCAGAGCCAGCTTTTCTACTAATTCTAAAGTTTTGTGTTTTTGTTTTTTTTTTTAATTTTAAACTGGGACATTAGAATGTTTGGGGTAGATGGTCTATGGGAAGTTTCCCTCCCATTAAAGGGACCTGTGAACTGAGGAAGTTGATGCTTTATGCATTTTAGCTAGTTAATCAGCAGGAGATGAGTATTTTAGGAATACAGAAAGCATTGTAACACTAGAATTATGTAGAACATCATGCTGTTGTTTTTGCTAAAGCTTTGCACTTACGTGAACATTTGAATCTTTAACTGCTAAATACCTTTTAATTCTCCCTATGGTTTTGAGGAAACTAATAATTACTGTTGCTATCCTTTCTCCCAAACCTAAATAGTTTTCATTCTATTTTACATTTTAAATCTACTTATGCAAAAAAAGAGTTTCTTTTTTTCCTCCTAGATTCCTAAATGAATTCCCAATTCTGATTAAACAATTACATCCCATGATTGAGTCTAATGAGGCAAACTGCCCTAATTCCTCTCAGAATGAAAGTAATCAATGAACAGATGATGAAGAGTGTCTGAAGACTTTAATGCCAAGAGAAATATTTATTCTAAAATTAGATTCTCACTTGAGTAAGATGGAATAAAAATAACAACTTTCTGATTGCTTGTAGGAATAATAGCTTGTTGTCTGTTCAGACATCTAGATAGTCTCAGGATTTTGAAAAGAAGCAAGATGGTTCTCAGTAGTATTTAATAAATCATATTCACATGATTTTTACCAGTTTTCAGCAGAATTCTAGTTTCCTTCAATTGTCTAATGTTCTTCCCTACTGCATCATTTCCCTCCTCCATTTCCTTTCTTTAAGATCACTAAAACAGCTAGGTAGCTCAGTGGATAGAGCACCAGCCCTGAATTCAGGAGGACCCCAGTTCAAATGTGGTCTCAGACACTTAACACTTCCTAGCTGTGTGACCCTGGGCAAGTCACTTAACCCCAGCCTCAGGAAAAAAAAAAATCACTAAAACATAATAAAACTCACTCCTATACCCTCCATCTTATCTGACTTACAGATAACATTGCAATTTTTAGAGAATGCTTATATAATCCAACTGTTTTCCCATTAGAAAACAAACTCTTTATACTTATAAAGTCTTTTGTGATTGCTTACTTATATTTACCTTTTCATGTTTCTTTTTATCTTTATGTGTTTTTCTCAAGAATGCTTGAAAATCTATTTCATTAAAGGTTCATTTTCTCATATGTCAGAATATACTCAGTTACTCTTGGTAAAGGTTCTATATCTTTTGGCTTTTTGGAATGCCATAGTTCATGTTCTCTGTTCCTGTATCATCATAGCTGCTAAATCTTATGTGATATTAACTGAAGTTCTTTGCTACTTGAACTCTTTCTGGTAAGTTGAAGCATACCTATATATACACACACCCACATATCCACATATACACATGTGCATGTGTGTGCAGTACATACATACAAGAACTCATACATGTCATATGCATACACATACAAATATACACACATATGTATATATGTATGATATGTATACACACACATACACAAATATATACACATGTTGGTGAATCTGTCAATTAGCCCCAAAATTCTGTAGAACAGTTTGGAAGTATATCAAAATATGGTAAAAATTTCCACTTTTAACCCAGAGATCCCTCTGTTAAAAACACACATACAGACACACACATGCATGCACACATGTATATGCATGTACAAATGGATATTAAGAGAAATAACAAGGACAGAACAAGTTCCCATATACAGTAAAATAGCACTACATAACACTTCTTTGTTGGCCAAAACTTAGATAGAAAATAGCCATTGTTTTGGGAAATTTTAAAACAAATTTTGGTACATGCAAATAATGACATGTTTCAGTACTGTAAGAAATGATGAATATGAAAAAAACTAGAGAACAATGATATAACATATGAATTAATGCAATGTGTAATAAACAGAACCCGGAAAATAATGTACACAATGATTGTTGTTTTTTAGTCACTTTTCATTTGTATCCACCTCTAAATGACTTATTTTGGATTTTCTTGAGAAAGATATTGAAATGGTTTATTGTTTTATTTTTTAGTTCATTTTACAGATGAGAAAATTGGGGCAGAATTACATGATTTGACAAGAGTCACACACAGCTAGTAAATGCCTGAGTCTGGACTTGAACCCAGGAAGAATTGTCTTTTTATCTTAGGTTGGGCACCCTAACCATTGTGCTACTTAGTTGCCCAACAATTACAACAATGTAAATGGAAAGAAGTACATGGTTCTTATTTATTTCACCTCAAACAAGTCACTTTTTCTTGAGTTTAAGTGACTATGAAATTAAAGCCTCTTATTAGATTACTTCTGGAATCCTTTTAACTCTGGATCCAATAATTTGTTACATTTATAATAACAATAATAAAAACCAACTGAATAATAGAATGACTAACATGATATTAGATGCTGAGAAGAGATGAAAAAAGACATTTTTCTTTACAAAGGTTGAGAACTGTGGATTTGGAGTATTATATATATTTTCACATTTCATTCACATGTTTCTTTCAAATTTAACTGCTTTTTTTTTTTTTTTTTCGTTAGAAGGAAGTGACTTACTGTTTGTGGACTGGGATATATGTAGAAATGAAAATAATGTAAGAAATAACTTTTGAAAATTTTGCAAATTACTCAAACTATGGGATTGCAAATAGTATGTTGGATGATAGTTTCTTATTAAAACATCTTGAGAAGCTGAAAGAGAATGAACTGAATCTGAAAAAAATGAATTTTAGGGCACATAAAGATAAATGTTGTACTCTGTTTTAGGAAATAAACTTTATAACCACAAAATGAGGGGTAGTAGCACATTGCTTCTGAAAATATTTCATGTTTTTGATGGGTTTTGTATCCATTGTTTATATGCACTCTTCTTGGAGGTTGAGACTCAAATATGAAAATAACTAAATTTTCATTGTGTAACTAAATTTAAAAAGTAACTAAATTTTTCATTGTGAGTAAGAAATCAAGTCAACAAGTACTAAGCACATACTATGTTCTGGGCACTGTGTTAAATGCTGCCAAAACAAAATAAGATAAAAGAGAATCTCTATTGTTAAGAAATTCAAAATATATGAAAGAAGCAACATGGGGAAAAACACTAGATACAGAACAAACATATATATGGAATAAATTAGAGGTAATCTCAGAGTGAAGACCTTATATCTAAAAAGGATCTTGGAATGTCTTTTTGAAAAAAAAATGGGATTTTATTTAAGGCTTTAAGGAAGTCAGGAAATGTAGGAGATGGAGATGAGGATGGAAAGAATTTCAGGCTGAAGGTTTAGTTAATAAAAATGTAGATTTGGAAAATGGAATATTTTGTGTGTGGACAGCAAGCTGTCCAGTGACATTTTATCCAGAAGGAAGTAGGTAAGTTTTTTAAATGATTTTTTTAAAATGAGAAGTTAT
The DNA here is from genome assembly GCF_048593235.1 of Sminthopsis crassicaudata. Classification (NCBI taxonomy): domain Eukaryota; kingdom Metazoa; phylum Chordata; class Mammalia; order Dasyuromorphia; family Dasyuridae; genus Sminthopsis; species Sminthopsis crassicaudata. Next base: position 279,612,664 of record NC_133619.1, read on the forward strand.
ATAAAAGACAATTTGGTTCCCTGCTTCTGGTCAAGTATGTCATATTCCTAATATTTTTAATATGATAAAATGGTCAAGTTAGAGAAATTCTATTATATAAAAGATTAAATTCCTAGTGGATTATATCTTGTCTTTAATCTTATTTCTCCAATCCCATTCTCTTTTAAATATCTTCTAGAGGAATCACCCTCATTTTTTAAAAATGAAAATTAATAAAAAATTGGGGACAACTAAGGGCTGCAGTAGTGAAAGAGTGCCAGGCCTGGAGTGAGGAAGACTCATCTCCCTAAATTCAATCAGGCCTCAGATACCTCCTAGTTGTGTTAGCCCATTTGAGTCATTTAACCCTGTTTACCTGAGGTGTCTTATCTTTTAAGTGAACTGGAGAAGGAAATAGCAAACTGCAGTGACTCTGCCAAGAAAACTCTATTAAGTGTTGTACACAAGTGAAAAATGACCGACAACAACAATGAAAAATTGTATTCAGTATAAAAATTTAACTTAACACCAACTGTCTTGGAACATAAGACATTTTCATATCAAGAGATGGTTGTCATTTCATTCATCTATGCTCTTAAGACTTTAAGGCTGAAAAGACAGTAGGCAATGGAAAGCATGAAGTATGTGTGTGAGTAGGCTACAACACATTACAAATATGGAACTATTAAGTTGAATTGGAATAAAAGATATCATCATGAACTAAGCATGCAATCAAAAAAACAGTATCACCAGTTTGTCTTGTGATGGCTTATGATAAATTGTGTGCTCCACATTTATCATTACAATGTCAAAAGAAGCAAAATGAAACAAAACAAAAAAAACAAAGTCTTAAATACATTGATTATACCTCCCATTGTGAAATTACAGAACTTGGAAAGAATAGCATAAAATTGTCAGACATGGGCATTGCAAAGAAAGTCCAGTTGATAGGATAATAATTAATTTGAGTGAGTATTAAGTATCTGCAAATATCAATAAATATCTATTTTATAAAATTTTCCGCTATTGAACATGGTGTTCTAGATTGATTTAAAAAAAAAAAAAAAAGATTCGTTCTTAAAAAGTGCCAATGATGCCTCACATTTTTCTGGTTTCAAGTCTTAGAACTATTGAATGAAATTTGTCTTTACTATCTTTGTGGTACTGTTTAGGAACTACACAAAAAGCTGAATTAGTATCAAAGGAAGTCATGTACTTATCTTTTTGGCCACTTTTAGTTTTGATAATAGTAATACTGATATATCACATTTTCATTATTTCACATTGCTTTCCTGGGATCAACTCACTATAGATGCATACTATTCTGTACAATTTATGGAGAAAGTTAGAAATAGGTTTGCCTCTATTTTACTTCCCATATATCTTGTTACTTCCTGAGATCAAATTAAGACAAGCAACAAGACCTATCAAAAAGAAATTCATTCATCTTTCCATCTGTCTATCTACCTATTTTCCTTGTGAGAATATAAATTAATTCATATAACTCTCTGATAGAATTTTGGGCTCAGGTTTTTAATGGTACAGATGTCTCTCTCATAGCAATTTCAAGGGCAGTTCTATTACACTCATCTATTACATTCATTCTATTACACTATTCTGAATGTTTTTTTTCAATTTTTAATCTGCTTTTCCAGGTCACTAGACATACATGATGATATTGTTTCTATTTGTCAAGAATTTTCAAAACTCCCCAATAGAATTATAAGGAAGAGGTAAAGTAATTGACCTTATCTCCCCAAGCCAAGACACTAAAAGTCTCAAGTGAGAACAGCTTGATAAATTAGCATCAGATAAGGTTAATCTGCATCCTCATCTCATAAACCCTTCCCCAATTCTCTTTGTTAGGGTTGCACAAAAGAACCCAAGGGCTGATGTTGTAGGACTCAATCAGCCATTTTTAGTTGTTATACCTGAAATATCTGTCAGCAGCCCTGTTCCAATATTCACTTCATAGTTTTGTAGCAACAAGTAGTAGATCAACTTTATCACTCTTCCTCCTCCCCATTCCCATTCCCATTCTTTAGAAAGTAGAGATCAAAGAAAGAGACATACTATAACTAGAAGATTAGATGATATGCTACAGAAGAACTAAAAAACTGAGGAAATGGCTCTAATATACATGTGGGGTTGTGCTAAATCTGCACAAAAGTGGATTGTCATTCAGTTGAAATCAGTTGTTTCCTCCACAAAGTCATTTAGAGAATGAACTAAGGGCATTAAAAAGAAATTCTGCTTTGAAAGAAGACTGAGATTACTCTGAGGTCCTGTCTTGGGGCATCTGTCACAATAGGGTAGGATTTAAAAAGTGAGCAATAGGAACATTTTAAGTAAAAAGTATTATTAATCAAAGCTCTTAGAAGATAGAAAAGGTAAAATGTTGAGCACATACAGAAATATCAACAGAAAAGATACAAAAGCAGAAGTGGAGATAATGTCCAGTAAACCTAAATTAGTGTAAACATCTATGAATAAATACTTCATTTCAAGAAAACTGAATCAATATATAATGAAACGGAGGACCCTATCAGTTTCAAAGAGGCCATGAAACTACAGCAGGAGGTTTCAAATGATTTCAAAGAAAATAAGAATCATGAAAGAACTTATAATTTACACAGAAGAAAAAAAAAAAAAAGGTAGAACAGAAAAACCTAAATCAATGGTGGTATCTCCAAAGAAACAAAATTAAGAAAAACTTATTTGGAATAAAATTATGTAGAAATAAAGGATAATCTAGAAGAAAAGATTCAGAATCATAGTTGCTCTCAGAACCCAAGAATCTGGTTCTTCCTCAGAAGAAAATCAAATCAAACAAAATAGTTAAAATAAACAAAAAATTCCTTAACACCATGAAGAAAGAAATAATTCGAGAAATCTGGCCCAGGATATCTGAACATAGAAAACATAGATCTTCAGCAAACACTTTTGCTATTATACAAGCTCCATGTCAAAGAATAATTAAATTGATCAATCCCATTGGTAAGAAACTCTTCAAGTGACCAGAAGAAACTTTGAAATAATAATAAAAAAAAAAAACTTTCATAACATATGATTATTTTGTACCACTAGGAAATGTAGAATGGAATACAATAATGTATTCCAAAGAGCAAAGGAGTTCACATACACTTCAAATCTGCACTTAATCATCCATGAAAAGAGATGGACATTTAGTTAAAGAATAAAAGCCTGAGAGTAAAGACTCAGTAAAAACTGAAGCATTCCAAATACAACAAAATAAAAGTGAGCTGATTATTTGGTTTGTAAATAGGTAATAGAAACAAAGGAAAGTAAATAGAACAATAAAGAAAAATAAACAAATAGTGCAACCAAGGAAACACAACTAATACAATTATTTCAGCAAAAAGGCAAAAAATTGAAGAAAAGAGAATAGCATGGAATTAACAAAAATAAGAAAACCAACAACAAGGTAACAGTAGAGGACCTGAGAATGAAGTGGCAAATCGCTTCATTATCTTTGCCAATAAAAGCTTGTAATGAATGAAGTTAATGAAGAGTCAGAAGTAACTCCATAATTGAACAACAACACACAAAGAACCATTAAGAATTTTTTTTTCTAAAAGTATAAAAGGAACTATAAAAATAGAGTTTGATCGGGAAACTGAGTGGATGCCCATCAATTGGAGAATGGCTGAATAAATTGTAGTATATGAATGTCACGGAATATTATTGTTCTTTGAGAAATGACCAACAGGATGATTTCAGAAAGGCCTGAGAGACTTACATGAACTGGTGCTGAGTGAAATGAGCAGGACTAAGAGATCATTATATATTTCAACAACAATACTGTATGATGATCAGTTCTGATGGACGTGGCTCTCTTCAACAATGAGATGAACCAAACCAGTTTCATTTGTTTAATAATGAATAGAACCAGCTATACCCAGCAAAAAAACTCTGGGAATTAAGTGTGAACCACTACGTAGCATTTCCAATTCCTCTGTATTTGTCCACTTGCATTTTTTATTTCCTTCACAGGTTAATTGTACGTTATTTCAAAGTCCAATCCTTCTTGTGCAGCAAAATAACTGTATGGATATGTATACATACATTGTATTTAACATATATTTTAACATATTTAACATGTATTGGTCTATATGCCATCTGGGGGAAGGAGTGGGGGGAAGGAGGGAAAAAATTAGAACAAAAGATTTTGCAATTGTCAATGCTGAAAAATTACCCATGCATATATCTTGTAAATAAAAAGCTATAATAATAATAAAAAAGAGTTTGATTAGAAGAAATGTTAGAGAAATTTCCCCAAATCCTGCCTACAGAGAATAGATGTGTTTTGCAGGACAAATCTACATATTGGGAGAGTTCATTAAAATGGAAAGAGGAGGAAGAAGGTACAGAATATTGTATAATGCAGTCTAATTATGACAATCAAAAACTGGGAAGGGAAATAATTCTTATAGTCTGTAAAGAAGAGGGCCTATGGAATAATAAATAGGATGGTAGGAGGAAACAAAGAGGAAAATCTAAATCTAGTAGTATGAGAATGAACACTCCTATGGGGAGAAATATTGAGAAATGGAAAGTTTACAACGCACACAATTTGCAATAATTTGGTTCTTAGAGAAACCACTACCCCTAAGAATGTGTTGTGACCCCCCCGCACTGAACAATATTTTGGCTCAAAAAAAGGGACGCTCAGAGCTCTTGGGGAAACTGACATTGAAAGGATTGAAGGGTATGCATCCAAAGAGATTTTATTGGAAATAGGAAAGGAAATTATATTGGGGAGGGAAGAGAGTAGACATAAAGCAGGGACACAGGAACATTTCTACCATGGCAAAGTATTTCTTTCCTGTCTATCTCCTGTAGAAAGTGACATTTCATAGATTGAAGTATAATGGATGGGAAAAAGGGGAAGGAGGCAAGATCTTCAAGACAATTAAAAATTGTTTAGAAGAAGGATTCAAAATAGCTACTCTAGGAACTTTAATTCTATGGGAAAGTTAAATTCTGAAGGAGTTTAATAAGTATAAGGATCCATGAATCAAAAAAACAAAGTGTAGAATGGATAGAAATAATAAAATAAATGAAGGAATTCAGAATTTTTTTAATAAAAAAAACTGAAAATGAAGAAAGCATTCTAATAAACCTAAGAAATTGAAGGGGAAGAGAAGAAAAAGAAAGAGAAGAAATTGATTTTATTGATGTAACAAGATTAAAAATATGTGTATATGTGAATTAACTAGATAAAAGGGTGGGGGGGGATGAAAAGTAATTAAACCAGGGGCAATGGTGGCAAGGAAAGGACTAAGGCTTGAAGGTGAGGAGATGAGAGCCAGAGGGATGCCACTTGGTTAAAGTAGATTAAACTCAAAAACCAAAGGGAAAAAAAAAAAAAAAAAAACATGCTTTCTTTGAGGGAAAAAGAAACAAAAATTCTAATTTAGAAGAAAGAATCATACAAATGGAGAAAATGGTAATAATATTGTATTTCATAACAAAATAAACAAAAAATTCATGACTTTAAGTGTGAATGAATTAAACACCTCAATAAAATAGTGACAGAAAAAAACCCTACTCTTACATACAATATGCTATGAGAGCAAATTTGACCTGCATATATATATATATATATATATATATATATATATATATATATATATAATAAGAAGGGACAAAATTTGTCACATTAATATTAGTTTTATTAAAAAAAAGTGGAAGTGATACTATCCAATTGGTTAATTATACTACGAGACAAATATTGTCTCATTTAATCTTCCCAACAACCCAGTGAGATAATTAGTGTCTCCAGTTTTTTTAGGGTTGAAGAAAGTGAGACAGAGTTTGAGAAGCTTGCTGTGGTCACATGAATAGTAAGTATCTGATGATGAATTTGAATTCAGGTCTTTTTGACCTCAGGTCAAGCTTTCAATCAAGTATGCCAGCAACTGCTTCTTTAAAAAAAAAAAAAAAAAAAAAAGGAAATTACATTATGCTGAAAGGAAATAGTGTAGTTTCCAGACTAGTTTTTTGGAGGATCTCTGGATGGGCTTTGGTCTTAGGTGGAGAAGTGATGAAGCAGGAGAGTTACCACAAAGATGGTCAGGATGGAGTCTGTAATCTCAGTCTGAGATTGAGCTGGAGCACACACTTTCCTCTCTAGTCCTCTCAGCCCTTAAATAATTTAGTATGATTATATCACTACAGCACACTAAGCATGTGCCAACTGTAGAACCATTACATTACCATATTAACTAGAGAACCATTATCTCATCAATCACACTAAGTAAACACCCTGCTGTAACCTTCCTTCAAGTAGAACACAGGTGGTCACGCCCTCCTTGACTTCTCAGGAAAAGGTATGAACACCAAGGGAAATGGGGAGGCAAACCAAATATTGTCAGTGAGTTTCCTCTGGGCCAAAGGGTCTTATACCTTACCCAGAATTCCCCCACCGTCTGTGGCCCTCTACAAAACAGAAACAAATCAACATCATTATTAAAATCCTATCTTTCAAATATCATAGCATAAGGAAAAAGTAAATTACAAAAAGATGTGGATAGCAATACAATAAAAGCAGAGACTTTTTTGTATTCTTTATGTAAAGTTTATATAAAAGAAAGTTATTACATGTATTATATATATAATATATATACACATATATATATTATATAAAGGTTACATAAAAGAAAGTAAATAAGAGGGAAATATAGAATTCAACAAACTACTAAAGAAGCTAGAGATAAAAAATGGCATCTTCCAAATGTCACCATTAAGGAACATATATAATTCTAAGCAACACATAAAATTTTTAGAAAAATCGTATGTGTATCATATGTGTATGCATGGACTAAACAATTTTCAAGACAAGAATTGTAAACTATTAGCCAAATGAAGAGAAAACCAAATCAATATTATTCTGAAGTTTCAATGTACACCCTGAAACAATGGCCAAAATAAAGAGTCATGATTAGGGAGAGTATTTTGAGAGGACAAGCATACTAGAACATTATGAACTGATGAATCAGTACACCCATTTTTGTAAAACAATTGTAATTATGCAAAATGTGAGTAAATTGTATAAATTCTTTGACCTAGCGGTTAAAAGATGCCAAGGAAAACATGGAGAAGGAGAAAGTTCTCATATACATCACAATATTAATAGCAGCATCTTTTTGTGAGAGCAAAGAATTGAAAGTAAAGAAGATACCCATCAAATGGGGAATGGTAAAGCAAATTGTGGTACCTGAATGTAATGAAATATTGTATTATAAGCAATGATAAATGTCATGAATATAGAGAAATATGGATAGATCTACATAAACTGATGCTGAGTAAAATAAGTGGAGTAAAAAGTATATATATACAATGATTAAAACTAATAAAATAATGACTAAAATAATATACACAATGACTAAAATAAATGAATAACCAAAAACTAATCAAAAGCGAATATTATGAAGTGACAAAAACCAAGCATATTGTCAAAGAAGGGGTGTGAAAAGGTGTGTAAGTTCAATCCTTCTCAGAATTGCTAGGTCTCCATATGTTAATATATATGTTAACTATTTATATGTATGTATGCCAACTAATAAATATTTTTTCTAAATATACATGTATGTATAGTTACCACTGTGTGCATATTCAGGTATTTATTATCATTTATATTAGAAACTAGATACAGTGAAATGTAATCAAAACGGAAGACCAGTTAGTCAATTCAAGATTTTTTTTCACTATCATAAAACTAATAATTTGGTTCAAGTGGGGATTTTTATATGCATTGTAAACATTTAGCAAAGCGTTTACATTTAAAAATTATATAAAGTTTGAGGACTTCCCTTTTGTACCAAGAACTCAGGTTCATCATTTTTTCATGTGCTGTATGTTTTGATAAATTATTTCTCTATGTTGCATATTTTTAGAATTTGTATATTTTAAAGTATGTTTTGATTTTTATATCTTTATAAATTTGATTTATTCTCTCTATTTTTTGATAGACTATGCTTTACTTCCTTTAAGATTCGTTCCTATTACTCCTGGACGTTATCCTTGTTTTATTTTGCTGAAATCATCACAAGATATTCGATTATTTTCCATTGAGTGTGTAGTGAATTCTGACAGTCCAGAAGCCAAATTTCAACTTGAAACCCCAGCATTTGAACCACTGACTCAGGACATTCCAATAGTAAGTTTAACTTTGGTCTTAACCGTTACCTCCCAGATGCTTACCTCAGCGGGGGAGTGTGTGTGGGGGGTCAACTGGTTTCTCACCTTCACCAGGTTTTCTGATGTCTGGGCTCTGATTATCTCAATCAGAGAGCTATCTCTCTAGAGGTTTCACCACAGAATATCCAAGTCACTCAAGTATTCAGCAACAGGTCTTTATTCTAACTCTTTACATAGTATTCCCTAGCATTCCCTCTAGCCTTCCCTCTGGAGTTCTCCTGGAATTCCCTCCCCTACCTTCTGCAACCCCCTTTTTATAGTCCCCAGGTCACATGCAAGAGTTTGAGCATGATCTGCAAGAGGGAGGAGGCTTTTCCTCATTAATGAGGCTTACTTATTACCTCAAAGTCCTGTTAAAAGGCTCAGGCAGAATAAGCCTCCCAGTGCCTCTTAAACTCTGCCCTTGAGATCTGCCCCTGACCATAACACTTAAAGTTGGTATTTATTATATTTTTGTAAATTAAAGGACATGTTTTAACAACAACAAAAACAAAACAAAACAAAACAAAAAAACTTGAATTTCCTCCTGACATTAGAATGTTTAAATCAGCTCTATGTATCTCCTACTTATGTGCAAATGCCATTCCCAATCCTCATTTATTCCAAGTTAATACCCATAAGCACAAGCATTCATTTTTGGACCCAGGACAAATGACTTCTAATGTACCTTCAATTAGCTTCTGTTAAGTAATCACTTTTGCTAACTGCTTAAATTCAATTGTTTCTATTCTAATTGAAAGTGTTGTTCCTAGTCATGGTATGTAGTGTATACAATTGTTCCATGGTATATATGTTCTTATCCTCATCTGGTTTTCTTCTAACCTGAAATGTTACTGGTTATTTGTTTGGATTAAAGAACTATGGATGTCTAATAGAATATAACCATTATATTATTACTAACATATTATCCACAAAGTAATTCATCTAGTTATTTGTCTAGTAATTTAAAAAGTTGTTGAGGGAAGGAGATAAAATCTATCAAATTCTAAATATATGAAACACATGAGGAAACAATGCTTAGTATAATTGGTTAGGGTAGAAAGGCATATAGTTTAGAAACCAGAGGATAGCTTGAAGTCACTAAGTAGGAAAGTGAGACCCTAAACGGATGAATGGGATCATTAAAAGTGTAACAAAGAGCTGCTAAATAGTAAAAGGAATCAATTTTAAAGGATTTTGAGTAGCTTTAGCAGAGAGAGAGAAAAAGAAACAGATTAAAAAGACAGAGACACACAGAGAGAAACCTTTATAATAAATCTTTATAATTATCTGATAGGGGTCTCTATATCTCCAAGTTTCTTCAAGTCTTCCCTTAGGTCTGACTCTGACCTCTTAAATACTCTATTACAATTAAATCCATTCATTATACTGATTATAAGGCAATCATTATATCACTAGGGAACCATTATTTGTTGTAAGATTAAATCAATCATACTAAACTAGAGAACTATTAATCACCATGCTAAACTAGATAATCATTGTTTTATCAATTCCACTGAGTTAACACCTTGTTTAAAGTATACTTCTCTAAAGTTCTGGCCCTCTATAATTACTGCTAACTTTGTTTCCCCCCACCCCCATTTATTCTATTATCTCTTTCCTTTTACCCTGTTCCTGCTCAAATGTGTTTTGTTCCTGATCATTCCCTCCCCCAGCATGTCTTCCCTTCTATCATGCTCCATCCTTCTCTTATCTTCTTCATCTTCAACTATCCTGTAGTGTAAAATTGTTTTCAATACCTAAGTGATTTGTATGTTATGCCTCTTTGAGCTAATTCTGATGAGAATTAGTTTCAATCCTCCTCACCTCCTAACTCTTCCAATTTGTAAAAATCTCTTTTTTGATTGTTTTATGTGAGATAATTTATACCATTCTACCTCCCCCTTCACAGTACATTTTTCTTTCTCACCCCTTATTTATTTTTTTAGATATCTTCCCCTCATATTAAAACTCATACCTGGGTCCTCCTTCTCCTAACTGCCCTAAAAATGAGAAAGTTCTTGTGATTTATAAGTATTACCTTCCCATGTAGGAATCTAAAAGTCTGTTATAACTGAACCCCTTATTGAATTCCTGTTTACTATTTTATGCTTCTCTTGAGTCTTGTATTTAAAAGTCAAATTTTCTAATCAGCATTAAAAATGCTTGAAAGCTTTCTATTTCATTGAATATCCAATTTTCCTCATAAAAGATTATATTCAGGTGATTCTTGATTGCAATCCTAGCTTCTTTGCCCTCTGAAATATCATATTTCAAGCCCTCAATTCTTTGATGTAGAAGCTGCTAAATATTGGCTATCCTAACTGTGACTCCACAATGCTTTAATTGTTTCTATTTGTTTGCTTCTACTTTTTTTTCTCCTTGATTTGGGATCTCTGGCAATCATATTCCTGGAAATTTTCATTATGATACATCTTTTAGGAAGTAATCAGTGGATTCTTTCAATTTCTACTTCACTTTTTGGTTCTAAAATGTCAGGGCAGATATCTTTGGTAATTTCTTGAAAGATGATATCTAGGCTCTTTTTGTTTCAATCATGATTTAGGGTAGTCCAATAATTTTTAAATTATCTTTCCTGGTTTTATTTTCAGGTCATTTCTTTTTCTATTGAGATATTTTATACTGTCTTCTAATTTTTCATTCTTTTGATTGTGTTTTATTTTTACTCAGTTTCTCATAAAGTCATTAGCTTCCATTTGCTCAATTCTGCTTTTTAAGGAGTTTTTTTTTTCTTCAGTGAATTATTGTCTCTGTTTTTTTCAAGTTGTCCAATTTTGTTTTTTAATTCATTCTCATTTGTTTTTGTGCTTCTTTTATCATTTAGTTTCATCTATTTTTTAAAGTATTTTATTCTTCAGTTTGTATGTGCGTATGTGTGTGTGTATGTCTCCTTTACTAAGCTGTTGACTTGTTTTTTATGGTTTTCTTGTCTCTCATTTCTCTTCCCAATTTTTCTTCTATCTCCCTTACTTGATTTTCAAAATCTCCTTTGAATTCTTTGTCTGAGACCCAATTCATACTTTACTTGGAGACATTGTATGTAGGAATTTTGACTCTGGTGCCATCTGAGTTTGTCAGATCTTCCTTGTCACCATAATAACTTTCTATGGTCAAATTTTGACTTTTGATTCTTTGTTGAACTATACTTTGCTTACAAGGTGGAGGGAGCACTGAACTAAGTTTCAGGTGGACTGTGCATCTATTTTCAGAGATTCTTCTAGGAACCTGTAAGTTTTCATTTCTTCCAAAGTAGTATAACCTAAGGAGAAATTTGTTTAATACTCTCTGGGATTTTGTTCTGGTCTCTGAGGGACCACAAGTACTCTTTCATGTCCTGGAGCTGTGACCAGGATCCCTGAAGTTGCAAGTTCCATTGTGCTAGTGCTCTTCATCCTGAAATTGCTATTCAGGAATGCAACTGGATCTGAGAATGGGCAAAGCAACAAATCCCTGCTCTTAGAACTAGCAAAGAAATCCTTGTAATTTCCTTCTTCAATCCTTTTGCTGTCTTTGAGCAGAGAACTCTGAAAGCAGCAGCAGGAGGAATATTGCTGCTGATGATCATTCAGTGGTTCCCCATTTGTTTTTGATTTATTGAAGACTGGTGTGGCCCGTGTTGAACTGCACACCACTATCACCCAGGTGCAATAGACCTTTCCTGGGAAATTATTTCTTCCCATCCTTTTGTGTGTTCTGATGTTCTAAGAATTGTTTTATGGCACTATTTAAGGTATTTGGAAGGGTTTTAGAGGAAAGCTCAAGCTAATTGCTACCTTTTCTCTGTCATCACCACAATCCATGAGACATATTTTAATAAGGCCTTGAATTACAAGAATATAATATCTTTGAATTATAAGAACAAACTGTTTACAATTCAGTCAATTCAATACTAGAAAACAATTCTTCATCCTTGGTAGTTTGAACCCCAAATCTTTTTCTCTACCACAAATAGGATATAGATACTTTAGAAATATAAATGATCATTTAAAGTAAATTCAGTTTTATTGACCAATTGTAATTTTCTTGTTTATCTAACAATTTCTTTGGAAATACCAGACATGGAAATGTCACTGAATTACTTTTTTGTTCCCAGATATGAAAAGGTAGCCTCAAAATAGGAGTAATTATCTAGTTGTTTTTTTTTTTTCCTCTGACCAACTTCTCTGATATTCCCTAAGAAGCATGATGTTGACTTCCAAAAAATAAAAATAAAAAACTATTTTGACTTTATTTCTGACAGTTTTCCTCTGCTTGGAATGTCTGTCCCTATTTCTGTCATATACTCCAGATGTACATTTGTTTTTGGTGGAGGGGAATTTAGACTGTTGCATTAATAAAATAAGGCACCTAAGATTCTATCTTCTGTATTACCTAGCTATCAATGGAAGGATATCTTCATTTTCTATTCAACAAGCACCTAAAATTAGATGCTTTCTCTTTTTGTAATGTTGCTTTGTCTTCAAAGCTGCTTTTAGTATTCATTTTAGCTTAATTTGACTCCCTATGAAAATTCAAGAGGAGATTCACACCTAAGATTTTTATGAGCTTTGTAAGTACCTTGGAGCTTGTACTACTAATGGATGCCTAACCAGTCATATATTTATTCTTACTTGATATTTTTCTTAAACAGTTTCATAAGCCTATATTATTAAATCAAGTGAAAAATAATTTGAAATGGTTTTTAAAGATCAAAAGTATTTTAAAATGTGTAAGTTAATGAATTATTTGAAACCCAATCTTAATGAGATAATAAATGCTGTGTTGTAATAACTGTTAAATTTTGGGTTAGGGAGTTGGAGGAAAAAAGACTTAAGAAGAATTTGAATGCCAGAATTGTAAAGGACCTGTAAGGTCATCTAGCTCCAAAAGCACAAACTTCCTGTACATTTTCCTTTCTGACAAGTGTTTATAAAATATATGCTTGAATTCTTTCAGTGATAGAAAATATTCTGCCTCATGAAGCAATATACATAATTTTTTCTATAACTCTAATTCTAAGAAAGTTCTTCATGTCCAATACTTCTTAGTATCTTCTGTCCATTGGTCCTAGTGCTCCTGTTCTCAATCCAGTAAGAATTATCTACACACACACATTTTCATGCAAACCAATGATTTTTACAGCTGCACATGTGTAGCTTCCTAAAAGTAGAATAGAAACTCTTTCATTCAACCTCCTTATTTTAAAATAAAGTGGGACTCAACAAAATTTAAGTTTCTTGCTGTAGGTTGTAGGGACCAGAAGGAAACTTCTTCTAATAATGCAGGTTATGAACTCTCTGTTCTGCAACTTAATTTTCATATCCCTTTTCTTCTAGAACTTTTATCTTGGTGAATCATTTGGGTCATTGAGAAGCTAAGTTGCTTGATAAGTATCACTTAGACCCTATATGTTATGGATGACACTTTAACCTAACTTGTCCTGACTCCCATACAGTTAGACTTACTAGCTATCTTTTTAGCTACCTTAAATTTTTTCTATATACTCAGCATTCTTAGTTCCTTTCACTGCACCTAATATAATACACTTTGTAGAATTCTTACCATTTTGGTCACTTTCTTCTGGAAATTCTCAGACTTTGCAATAACTTTATTTTTAAATATAGCACACAGAATTAGGAAAATAAAAGACAGAAGGAGGGAGTGTGTTCTCTTCATGGGCTATGATCATTGCAAAATATAGATAAATGAGATAGAATGTGTGAATAAGGAATGATAAAGAGACTACTTAATTAGGCAAGAGAATACATGGATTAATGTGTAATAAGGTTGTAAAGAGAGATTAAAAAAAGGTGGAAAAAATTTTAATCCAAATATAGTGGTTTATTTTTAACCCTAGAAGAGTTAGAAAACCACTGGAATTTTTGTGTGGTATAGGGAGGGTGATGACATTTCTCTTTATTTGTGGGAGATGAGTTATTCATATCTTCACTTCATGAAAATTAGTTTGGCAGCTCTGTCAGAAAATTTATTGGAATAGGACAAGACTTGAGGGAGGCAGAAACTTGATATAGGCAGAGATTTATCATTGTGACTGAAAGACAAATAAACCTTTACTCAAACACTTTTGTCAAGAGGGGTACATTTCATTGACAAGAGGAATACTACTCTGTTTTCTTTATGGTATCTAGAATGGAAATCAAATTTAACTCTCACTTTATAGTTTTATTATATATTTAATATTTATATTTTAATAAAACAGTGTTTTTTATTGTTTTAGAGTAATCAAACAAAGTCTGAATGGAAATGTGTAGTGACCATAGAAGGAGACTGGTTTTATGGACCTCCTGTTTTATATGTGAAATCAGGAGAAATTGCTTTATATCCACTTACATTCAAACCTATCCTGGAATGTGAGGTGACGGTAAGAGTCTATAGCATTTTTCTTCTTCATGATTTACATGCAATTTTTACACTTTTAAAAAATAAATGGTAGGGAAATGTTTTTAGCTTCTAAAAAGTTAAGAATTCTATAAATTTTGTTATTGTTGTATGACTTCCCTAGTTTTTCCTTACCAAATTTTAAATAGATATTTTAGTTTGGGGAATAAATAGTCCCAGAGAATGTGTCAATGAACAGTCTCCTCAGGATTTTTTAAAATAACAATTGGAGCAAATAAAGTTCATTTCTTTTTTTTCCTCTTCATTAAGGCGAGTTAGTGGCTCAGAAAGCATTTTCTTGGAAGGCATATTTCTTTACTCTGGAGGTAAACAAGCATATAATCAATATGTATGAAGATGCCTGTACTAACTCTATAATTTAGAAAAATTAAAGAGCAAAAAGAAAGATTTCTAGCAGAAGTTTATCTTCATTAATTCAGTAGAAACTTTTACACATGAACTGGGAAAGTCAATGGATAGCACCCCCATGAAAGCTCATTTCACTAACTGGACTCAAGATTAATAGGATAGATGAGATTTTTTGCAGTCAAGTAAGACTTCTTTAGAACTGAAACTCCACTTTTTTTTCTTGTCACAGGGCACACTTAAACTACGGAATGAAACAGATGGTATTGAGCTAGTGTTTGAACTAAAAGGAATTGGAACAAAACCTCTGCCCCTGGATCATGCTGTGATAGATTGTCGAGTGGGAAAAATGACCAAGAGGCCTATAATTGTGCCCAATTATACAAAGGATATGCTGACATATAGGGTAAATACTTTTGAAAAGCTGAATGAATTTTGTTCAGTTGCAAAATTTTTCACAATGTGAAATATTTAAAATTTTCTGTTTAGTTAGTTATATGGACAAATACAATATAACATTTGTAGCATTTTAATTCTACTGCATAGAATTGTAAGAATAGTGGCTGTTTTTCAATTAATATCTGTTATAAGAATTATTTTCATAAGATTATACTTCTTAATGCTCTAGTAATTTACTATTATAATACATATTTGCATTATCTTAGTGTTTTTGAGATTTTTGTAATATAACCTCTTATATGAAGGAAGTTTTATACATGCATGTAAAATATTTTTCCACAAGAGTTAGAAAAAAAATGAGATGGATAGAGCACCAGCTCTGAAGTCAGGAGAACCTGAATTCAAATTTGATTTCAGATACTTAATACTTCCTAGCTGTGTGACCCTGGGCAAGTCACTTAACTCCAATTGCCTCAAGGAAAAAAAATAAACTTGCTTATTCTCTACTTGATTTGTTTTTAAAATTATATTTGATTAGATATATGTCACAATGAATATAGAATTAGTGTAAAAGACCTGGTTTCAGCTTCCTTGTCCGGAATGCACTGCCTGTGTAACCTTGGACAAGTATTTTAAACTTTAAATGCTATATACAACTATCTAAGCTAACTAAATTTCAAAGTCTTTGTCGATAGGGGGAGTTTCTTCAATTGGGAGTTTGCTGTGTCAATGAAGCCACAGATTCAATCCCTATCTCTGTCATTTATTTTAGACCCTACTTTGAGAATGATGAAATGATGAGAATTTAACCAGATTTATTTTATAGTAAAGTTATCCATAGGCCTGTTTGGGGACTGTTAAAGCTGAAGATATCCACCAGATTTTTAATCACTTAACAATGCAGGGAGAGAAATGGGGAAGGCTTGCAGTTTTAAATATGAGGTCAATAATTTGATTGTCCTTGGATTTTCTTTTTTTCTCATTTTATTTTTTATTAAAGCTTTTTAATTCTCAAAAATATGCATGGATAATTTTTCAACATTAACCCATGTAAAACCTTGTGTTCCAATCCCCCCCCCCCTTTCCTCATCCCTTCCTTTAAATGGCAAGTAATCCAATATATGTTAAATATGGTAAAATAGATGTTAAATCCAATATATGCATGCATATTTATACAATTATCTTGCTGCACAAGAAAAATCAAATCAAAAAGGAAAAAGAATGAGAAAGAAAATAAAATGTAAGTAAACAACAACAAAAAGAGTGAAAATGTTGTGTTGTGCTCCATACTCAGCTCCCACAGTCCTCTCTCTGGGTGCAGATGGCTCTCTTCATCACAAGATTATTGGAACTGGTCTGGATCATCTCATTGTTGAAGAGAGCCACGTCCATCAGAATTGATCACATATAGACTTGTTTCAGTGTACAATGTTCTCCTGGTTCTGCTCATTTCACTCAGCATCAGTTTATGTAAGTCTCTTCAAGCCTCTCTGCATTCATCCTGCTGGTTGTTTCTTACAGAACAATAATGTTCTATAACATCCATGTACCATAACTTATTTATCCATTCTTCATCTGATGAGCATCCACTCAGTTTCCAGTTTCTAGCCACTACAAAGAGGGCTGCCACAAACATTTTTGCACTTGTGGGTCCTTTCCTTCCTTTGAGATTTCTTTGGGATATAGGCTCAATAGAAACACTGTTGGATCAAAGGGTAGGTACAGTTTGATAGCTCTTTGGGCACAGTTCCAAAGTGCTCTCCAAAATGGTTGGATCACTTCATGATTGCCCTTGAATTTCAATAAAGATCCTGACATCAGGGAGGTGATATCATGATATGAAAGTGAGTTGAACTTAAATGAAAGTAGGCTGTACAAAGTCACCAGCTGCACTTTATTCTCCAGTTAGTAGTATACTGCAAGCTAAGATGTACATTTAATCTCATTTCTTGCTTTCCTATCAACATAG
The DNA here is from genome assembly GCF_048593235.1 of Sminthopsis crassicaudata. Taxonomy (NCBI): domain Eukaryota; kingdom Metazoa; phylum Chordata; class Mammalia; order Dasyuromorphia; family Dasyuridae; genus Sminthopsis; species Sminthopsis crassicaudata. Next base: position 279,629,978 of record NC_133619.1, read on the forward strand.
AAAACTTGTGCTTCATAGGCTCATAGGTTTAGAGCTGAAAGGGACAACAGGAATTATCTGTTTTACCTATTTCATTTTACATGTCAGTAATATGTTTCTAGAAGTGATTTACCCAAAGAATGCTAATTAGTAAAGCTGAAATTTAAACCATTTTCAGTCATTCTAAGGCATCATATTTCATCATGTTCAGCTGCCTTCTCTACTTTCATTTACTTTTGTGTTGATTGTTATTCTGGAACTATGATTTCACAGGTAGGGGAAAGATTCAGTGTTAAAATCACCTCCACTGATGCAATTGGACAACTGATTTTGTTTGTCTGGGATACTGAAATACTAAGTAATTTATCCATGATCCCTTAGCTAATGTGAGGTAGGAGGTAGGAAAAAGAACCCAGGTTGGACTCCATCTAATTTATTCTTACTCTCATGTTAATTACCATTTTATCTCTCATTTATCTACCTTATATTTAAAAAGCAAAGGCAATAATAGCAACAACCTATATTTGTTTTTGTTGTTCAATAGTGCCCAATTCTTTGTGCCCATGTACTCCATATCATTTTCTCTTCTACTGTCTCAAAGTTTGTCCAAGTTCATATTTGCTGTTAACATGATAGTATCTTTCCATCTCATTGTCTACTTTTTCCTTTTCTTTTTAAAATGAGTTCAATCTTTCTCATTAAGGTCTTGTTTAGTGAGTCTGTTTTCTCATTCTATGATCAACTATTAAACTTCAGCTAAAGTATTTGACTTTCCAGTGAATATCCTGAATTATTTTCTTTACATATTAGCTGATTTGATTTTTTTTTGCTCTTCAAGGAACTCTCAAAAGTCTTCTCTACATCTATAATTTGACAACATCAATTCTGCCGTGCTCAGTCCATTACAACTAAAAAAACCATAGTTTTGACTATATGGACATTTATCAGCAAGGTTGCTTCTCTGCTTTCTACTGTGGTATCAAGATATACCTTAACTTTTGTTTAACTTATATGCAGAGTACATCATGTGAAATGCCAAACTGATTGAATCTGGCCTTTCACATGATGTAATCTGCATATAAGTTAAGTAAGATCACAATATACAGCCTTGTTATACTCCTTTTCCAGTCTTATGTCAATCAGTTGTTTCATGTTTCATTCTAATTGTTATTTATGGAGCAGCTAGTTGGTGCAGTGAATAGAGCACTGGTCATAGAATCAGAAGTTCAAATTTAGTCTCAGAGACTTAACACTAGCTAGCTGTATGACCCTTGCAAGTCACTTATCTCCAATAGCCACATAGACACACATACACACAAATCAATCAACCAATCAATCAAACAAACAAAAGGCTAAAACCAACCAAAGAAAAATAATTGTTGCTTCTTGACCAGCATACAGGTTTCTTAGGAAATGAATATTAGTCTGAAAAAATGATGCAAATAAAAGAACTCTTATCTGTTGATTATTTATAACAAACATAATCTCTTTATCCCTGTACTAATTGAAAGCCTAAGGATTTGAGTTTTCTTCTTCACATCTAAATTTTTTCTCTACATTTTTTGTTATTTCAATGTGTGCTATTATTTGATTGTAAACATTTTATACTGAAATATGAATGAGTGTGCCAAGTCTCTTTATGCTGTTTGCTAGACTTTGAGCTAGGAAGAACTTCAAAGTGAATGTTACATGGAAGGACAATTTATTTTAAATTGAATAGTTTAGCTTCTAAAAGTAGCAGATTTACAGCATCACAGTAATTCACATTTATCCAGGCAATATACAAATTACAATATAATCAACAAATATTCATCTGATTTTTGCTTGAAGATCTTTAGTGATGAGCGAATCTTTACCTCCCATTCCACTTTTGTCAAGCTACAATTCTTAAGAATTTTTTTTTCTTACATCAAAACAAAATCTGCTTCCTTGTGATTCATCCCTTATGCCTAGTTCATTTATGTGATGCTTAGTTGACCAACTCAGAATCCTCTTCTTCAAGACCGCCCTTTAAGTGTTTTAATATAACTAGTTCTTTTTCTTCTGAAATCTACTCCTCACTAGGCTAAATATGACAGTTTCTTTAAGATGAGCATGATAAGGCATGATATTAAAACCTTCAGTACTCTGGCCACTTCTCTGTGTGTTCTTCAGCTTATCATTATTCTCCTTATGATGAAGTTCCCAACCATGCCCACAAAGGACTAACAAAATATGCATACCCTTTGACCCAGCAGTGTTTCTACTGGGCTTATATCCCAAAGAGATCTTAAAGAAGGGAAAGAGACCTGTATGTGCAAAAAATTTGTGGCAGCCCTTTTTGTAGTGGCCAGAAACTGGAAACTGAATGGATGCCCATCAGAGAATGGTTGAATAAATTATAGCAGATTAATGTTATGGAATATTATTGTTCTATAAGAAAAGCTCAGCAGGATGATTGAGATTTAGAGAGATGCTAAATGAAGTGAGCAGAATGAAGAGAATACTGTATACAGCAACAGCAAGGTTATGTGGCTCTTTTCAACAGTGGGATGATTCAGGCCAGTTCCAATGGTCTTGTGATGGAGAGAGCCATCTGCATTCACAGAGAAGACTGTAGGGACTGAGTCTGGGTTATAGCATAGTATTTTCACCTTTTTTGTTGTTTTTTGCTTGCTTTGTTGTTTTCTTTCTCATTGTGGAAACGTATAGAAGAAATGCATATGTTTAACATGTATTGTATTACTTGCTGTCTCTGAGAGGGGATGGGGGGGAAGAGAGTGAGAAAAAAAAATTGAAATACAAGATTTTGTAAGGGTGAATGTTGAAGACTATGCATGTGTTTTGAAAATTAAAAAAAATATATATGAAGTTCCCAGAACTTGATACTGTACTATAGATGTGGTCAAAGTAGGATAGAGTACAGCGATGCTAAAAGTTTTTTTATTTTTTATTTTATAACAATCTTAATGTAGTTTAAGATCACATTAGCTTTTCTAGATCTTATATCAAGCTATCCATTTATACCAAGCTTTATAGTTCACTAAAACTTTCAAATCTTTTTTTTTCCCCCAGACAAAATCATCTTTAATCCTTCCTCCATATTTTGACTTTGCAGAATTTATTTTTAACATTTATATATGAGATTTCATATTTATCCCAATTAAATTTCATCTTAATATGTAAGAACCTGCTGTCTATTCTATCAAAAATATCTTTTTGGAGTCTGAACTAATTATTCAGCCTATTAGCAGTCTCTCCAAAATTCATGCCTTTTCCAGATTTGATAAGTATGATACTTAAACCTTTGTCCAAATTAATAATGTTAAACAAAACAGAACTAAACCCTGACCCTGGGGCATTCCACCAGTGATCTATTTCTAAAATAACATTGAACTATTAATGACCAGTCTTCAGGTCATCCTATTCATCCAGTGCCATCCCTTTGGAATTGAACTTTTACCAAGCCCATTTCCCATCATTTTGCCCACAAGAATAGCAGGGAGGAAATTTTATTAAATGCGTCACAAAAACTTAGATTACTCTTATCTACAGCATATTCCTGTTTAATAATTGTCAAAAGAAGAAATTTGGTTGTTCTGTCATGGACTTCTGATGAAGTCATGTTTCATCATATTTCCATTTCAAAATCATCACTAAGGATATCATTAACTCTCTCTTTCTCTCTCTCTCTCTCTCTCTCTCTCTCTCTCTCTCTCTCTCTCTCTCTTTCTCTCTCTCTCTCTCTCAACATATATATATATATATATATATATATATATATACATAAAGGGTTTTTATATTGTATTATATATGAATATATAAATATTATGGGGAACACAGTATAAGATCTCACTATCTGTACTTACCTGGATAAAGACTGTTTTTAAATATGTACTAAGGACTTTCTCCTTTGAGTTACCTATAAGTTAAGTGATTTTCCCAGGGCTATATGGCTAATATCAAAGGGAAGACTTGAATCAAAATCTTGCTTATTCAACTGGTACTCTCAACACTAGAATATACTGCTTTTGTTTTTGTTTCATGGCTATGAGGTGTACAACACCACTGGTCACTAAAAAATTGAAATTAAGAATCAAAAGGAAATGGAGAAAAATAAAATGATTGTAAGTGGGTAATGTCACATCACAAAGAAGGAATTTTGAAGGAGAAACAGCAAGGATTTATCAAAAAAATATATGAGCAAAAAAGAAAAGAAGATGGATTTGTCATAGCATGAAAACAGAAGAGAACCAAGATACAAACCTTTTGTCCCCACTTATATCTTCATTATAAAAATGAAAACTAGGCAATTAGAATTTTGAGTGGAATTTTCTGCAGTCAACTTTTGGAAGAACATAAACAAGTATTAGGTGGTTCAGTGCATAGAGTGCTGGACCTCAAGTCAGGAAGATTCATTTAAATTATATTCTTTATTGATTACATTTATGATTGCTTATAAATGATATCTTTTTGCATTTATTTGTCTTATTTTTTGATATAACATGAGGTTATTTCTAGCAAAGGTTTGATATAACATGAGGTTATTTCTAGCATAATGCTGAAACAGATGTATTCATTGACATTAGCATTCATTCTTCCCAAAATTTTATCATTTCTTTACATTTAGTCATTTGAAGGAAAGGAGATTTTATATGCGTTGGTAAACAAAGCTTTTTAACTGGGAATTTCCCATTGAATTGAAATCACAGGTTCATCCATATTTAATAATATAATTATTTCTCTATAGTATAACAATATAATTTTTTTCTATCTCTCTTAACTATATCTGTTTTGCTTTTCCTTTGCCTTAGATCATGCTCACCACTCCTGATTTTTAACATGATAGTGTAAGGAACATTTTTTTAGCACTTTATCAAATGTCTTATGTGTTAATTCATTTTATTTTCATATCAACCTTGTGAGGTAGGTGCTATTATTATTCTAATGAGGATAATAGAATTGAGGTATAGTGAGATTAAGTGATTTGAACAAGGTCATACAGCTTTTAAGTGTCTGAGGCAAGAATTGAACTCAGATTTTTCTGTCTTCCAATTCCATGTTCTGTTCACTGAGTCACAGTTTGGAATAATGTTTTAGTCTAATCTGTTATTTTAACTCTGTATACATATTTATGTTTTAAGTGTATTTATTATGAATAACAGTTGGTTGAATTTAACTTTCTAATTTATTCTACTATTCTCCTCTGTTTTATGGACAAGATCTTCACACTCATTTACAATTATTATTTAAAACTTTTTTATTCTGAATTTAATAAGTATAAAAAGAGAATGCTTTCCTAAAGTACAATAGAAAATGTTATATGTAAAACAGATTCTTTATTACTTATAGATTATTTAAAAAAAAAAAAAGCATATCATTGTTAGGTTCTTACTAAGTGCTAATGAGATAATGAGATATCAAGTTCTTACTAAGTGCTAAGTCGGTACTTGACAATTCTCTAGTTCCAGCCTTTACTGGGAGTTTTACTTGTCAATTCCTGGGGAAGACTTTGCATGCTTAGGAGGAGCAAGTTCATTGGTTGAAGTAATTTTTCCCAGAAACCCTTGCATTATCCCATGCCCATTCTCTGGGAGGATAAAAGAGGGCAGCTCTGGAGGAAAGAGAAAGTTTTGTCTGGATGAGACTTGAGGCTGCTCTCTGCAGGAAGGGAAGTTGGCTCTCTACAGGAAGAAGAATCTGTCTGAGAGATTTGAGTTGACACAGAAGATCTCCTCCCAGAGAGTAATCGGCAGCTTCTGGAGACAACAGCATGTTACAAATTGGCTCCCAAAGTGGGGCAAGTACTTTTGCTTATCCTGACAAGGACTTATTCTGAACCCTTGTATTGTGATTTTAAAGAAAAGTTCGGATTCGCTTCTATAAATGACGCTCTCAAGCTCAGTTAAAAAGTAAAAGTAAAAAGTTTTAATCAAATAAGACAAAGTATAGATAGTTTAGATTTGCATAAAAAAAAACAAATAGTAATATGAACAATGAACAATATGACAATTATAGCAGATAGAGGAAGAGAATACATCACCAATTCAAGGGAACCTCAAAAATTCAAATGGCTGGGAGTCCCATTTCAGCCTCAATCAACTTGAATTGTGTAAAGATTTTTCTGGGCGAAGCGTCCTCCCCACGGATGAGACTCAGTCATAATATGGGGCACTAACATTTTATAGGTCTTTAGACAAAGAAGGATTTTTGCCAAAAAATTATATAAGAGTTTGGCACATACATCTGTGCAGGTGCGGGGTACGGGAGGACTTCACTAGTTGACTCGTTCCGTATTGTCTGCATCTTGACAATTCTTTATTAATTGTCTATGCCCAGGGAGGGAGCCACTCTTCTCTGGAGCATAAACATCTCTAGGAATGGCTAGTTCCTAGTATCTAGTGTCAAAAATATACAGAGTTCATGGAACGGTCAAGTTCCCATATTTGGAAGCTCAGGCCTGTTAGATTTGAGTGAGCTTATAATCCTAATATGAAATTTTAAATTTCTTATTCAGCCCTTCAGAGGAGCTAGCCCAGACCTTTGCATTTAAGGACTTATTTTGAGCCCTTCAGAGGAGCTAGACTGGACCGTCGCATATGATATATTTAACATGTTACTTTCAAAGCTTTCCTGTTTATCTATTTCCATCTGAACTCCCTTCTGTTCTCTTTGAATTCTTTTTTTTTTTTTTTAAGTTTCATTCATACTTTATTTCTTCTTTATATCATGATTACAAGTAACATCTTAGGCTTGGTGTGGTCCACTTTGAAACCTGACCAATCAATATTTTACTGATAGAATTCCTAACCAAGGTAACTGCATTGTTTGTGTCAGTCAATGAATATATAGATGACGGCTGTCAAGGTGGGTCATGATAAAAAGATTTGTCCCTTCTGATCATTACAAACAAGTTAACTCAACATATTCACCACAAAGATCTGCTTAATAGAATTTTGCATTCAAGTTTGTTATATACTAATGTGGTTGAAATGTTCATGGTAATTACAAATTCAAGAAGGATCCATTCATATCGAGTTGTCCTATGAAAGACATATACATACATATACATATACACATCTTTCTGCCTTATGCTGCCATCCATTCCTCCTAATGAAATAATTTTTTGATGATTGTTTTGTATGGCTGGATAGAAATAAGCCAGCTAATTCTTTGGGGGAATGTAGTTTGGGCAGAATACTATTGTTGGGAGATTTTGAAAACCCAATCCTGAGTCTCAAACCTTCAAATTCATTTGTATGCATTACAAAAGCTATAGAGTTGGTTGAGAGTAGAACTATGCTGTCTTAAAATTTTCTAGTATAAATTCATGAGAATTTATCTTGTGTTAGAGTATGTTTTTATTTTTTACATTCAGAAATAATCACTTTACACTTCATATATAACTCCTTTCTTTTGAGCTTTGATGTTAAAGAATAATTTAAAAAAGTAACTATTTGGCCATTTTCCTTGGGGAAATCATTTGTAGCATAGAATTTCATAGTTATTTGTCTTATTATTTTGGAGGCATATTTTCAGAAATCTTTTAGAAGTATAGGTGAAAATTAATTTTAGTATGGAATTATTATGCTGATCATTGAGAAAAAAATTTTCATACATATCAAAATAATTTTTTTAACTTTTCTATTTCATTTTAATCATTATAATTTTATCTCTAAATTAAAGAAGGGCTCACATTTCAATTCATAGAAAAATGCATTTTTAATGAAAGGTTTCTAAGAGGAATTATATTAACTATATTAATATAATGAAATGCAGGACAAATGAAACTTATTAATGATAAAATGGACCTGGCAAAACATAATAATTGTTAATCATACTCATACCACTTAAAATTGGATAGTTTTACCTTTCAGGTAAAATTTAGCATCAATTCTCTTTTTACATAAAATATATTAATATATTAAATTATTGAAATATGACTTCCTTAAAATTTTAACAAAATAGCTTCTACATCCTATATTTTCCTAAAATCCTTTGTGTCTTAGTCATTCAAATAGTTACTTTTAGAAAGACAAAAATATATCTAATCTTAGTATTACTTACTCCTAGAGATATAATTATTAGGAAAAGAGGTATTTCATTAAATAGCATATATGTATACATACACACACATATACATATATATATATATATATATATTTCAATTTCCAATTAGGATCATAATATATCATCTTCTAAACATATTTATCTTAGAGTTTTAAAGTATAAATCTGTGTTTATATATATATGTATATATATACATATATATATAAACACAGATTTATATATAATATATATTATACATATATATATATATGAAATGTATTGGTAAAATTTCTGAATTACAGTCAAAGAGAAAAAACAGGTATGGAGTATCTTTGGAAAATGTTAAGGTTTCCTAGGATCAGATATCTCCTTACCAAACCAAATTATGCATATTAAGAACTCCCTGATGAAAAAAAAAACTAAGCACTAATAAAAAAAAAAAAAAAAAAGAATAAATCAAAGAAATAATAATAAAAAAATCACTATCCTGTCATTTCCAGATGGGTCCCCTCTATCTGTAACAATCTATTAATAGACAATATGTCTCTAAGTTGTTCTCTTTGTCGTTTTCCCAGCAGTCATTACTTTCAGGGAAGGTGAAGACCTTATTGATCTTAGGGTTCTCATACACCCTGAGTCACCTAGCTGCCTCTCTTTTTTTCTCTGTCTCGCTTCTGCTTCTACTCTCTCTCTCTGTTTTTCTTTCTCTTTCTCTTTCTTCATATATGAACACACACACATCCATTCAGTTTTAATTGAAACTGAATACTCCAATATTATCAACGATTTCTTAACTACTAAATTTCATAGCCTTTTCATAGTTATCACATAGTTTGAGTTCATTCAACTTTATTGATTGTTGATTCCTCAAACTAATCTATCAATCTAGTCTATCTATACAAACATATATACGTGGTATATGCATGTAAATATATATACATATATGTCCATATCTTTGAGAGTCTCAACACACTCATATTTAATATGAGGACCTTTCTGAAGTTAGCATCAATATATCTTGACCACAGATTAGATAGTGGGGTATGTGAAAAGGATGGAACCAAAGATGACCACAAGTTTCTTCAACAGATAATAAGAAACTTTGAATGAGGTATAGATTTAGGGGTGAAAATAAAGAATTCTGTTTAGATATTTAGAATCTGAAATGTCTCTTAACGTCCAAAATGAGATACTCAGAAGGCAGTGTGAATGTAGCTTAGGAGAAAGATTACGGCTAGATATATTCATTTGCGAGTTATTTGTTTAGAAGTGAACACATGGGAATAGATGAGATTTGCAATGGAGAGGGAAAGCATTAAAAGAAAAGAGCACAGAATAGATCCCTGAGGGATAGTCATAAAAAGCACAAAAAAGATCAAGAAAGAGCAGTCAAGCAAGCAGGAAGAAAATGAGCAGAGAACAGGTGTGTGTGTGTGGGAGTCAATAGTATAAAAATTTGCAAAGACCTCAAGCTCCTTGAGAACTATAAAAAGGCTATGAGATTTAGTAATTAAAAAATTATTGGCAAACTTGGAGGAGTTGATGCCATTTAAATGGTAAAATCAAAAATTATATTGCAAGAAGGTGAGAAGTCAAAGGTTTAATTGAGGAAGTAGAGGCAGTTATTCCAGATTATCATTTCTAGAGAAGAGATTTAGATAGCAAGTAGTATAGCAAATAAAGCAGAAAAAAAAATTTCCCAGTCAGTTATGAAGGTCAGGTTGACTGTAGAAATATGAATTTGTAATGGGGGCCCCACTTGACTTAATGTTTTAAATTTCTTTGATAATGTTAAATATCTAGGAAGTATGAGTCAATAGAGAGGATAATGGCAATGGAGAAAATATGCAGGATGTAAAATCAATAGGTGTTGGGGACAATGGAAACAAGGTTGGAGAATATTGTTATTAAAATGGCTAAGTTTGCATTATTTTTGTTTGTGCAAAAACTTTTTAATTTGACGTAATCAAAATTTTCTATTTTGTGATCAAGAATGATCTCTAGTTCTCCTCTGGACACAAATTCCTTCCTCCTCCACAAGTCTGAGAGGTAAACTATCCTATGTTCCTCTAATTTATTTATGATCTCATTCTTTATGCCTAAATCTTGGACCCATTTTGATCTTATCTTAGTATGTGGTGTTAAATGTGGGTCCATGCCTAGTATGGCAGAATCTAGTTTTCCCAGCAGTTTTTGTCAAATAATCAATTCTTATCCGATCTTTGGGTTTGTCAAACACTAGATTGCTATTTTTATTCACTATCTTGCCCTGTGAACCTAACCTATTTCACTGATCAACTAGTCTATTTTTTAGCCAATACCAAATGGTTTTGGTGACTGTTGCTTTATAATACAGTTCTAGATCAGGTACAGCTAGGCCACCTCCATTTAATTTTTTTTTTTCATTACTTCCCTTGAAATTCTCGACCTTTTGTTTAACATATGAATTCTGTTGTTATTTTTTCTAGGTCATTAAAATAGTTTTTTGGGAGTCTGATTGGTATAGCACTAAATAAATAGATTAGTTTTGTCATCTTAATTATATTTGCTGGGCCTATCCAAGAGCACTCAATGTCTTTCCAATTATTTAAATGTGACTTTATTTTTGTGGCAAGTGTTTCATAATTTTACTCATATAATTCCTGATTTTCCTTTGGTAGATATATTCCCAAATATTTTATACTGTCGTCCATTATTTGGAATGGAATTTCTCTTTGTATCACTTGCTCTTGGATTGTGTTGATAATGTATAAAAATGCTGAGGATTTATGTGGATTTATTTTGTATCCTGCAACTTTGCTAAAGTTCTGAATTATTTCTAATAGCTTTTTAGCAGAGTCTTTGGGGTTCTCTAAGTATACCATCATGTCATCTGCAAAGAGTGATGGTTTGATTTCCTCATTTCCTACTCTAATTCCTTGAATTTCTTTTTCAGCTCTTACAGCCGAGGCTAGTGTTGCTAGTACTATATTGAATAGTAATGGTAATAGTGGGCAATCTTGTTTCACTCCTGATCTTACAGGGAAAGGTTCCAGTTTATCGCCATTACATGTGATGTTTACTGATGGTTTTAAATATATGCTTGTATTATTTTAAGGAATAGTCCATTTATTCCTCTACTCTCAAGCTTTTTAGTAGGAATGAATGTTAGATTTTATCAAATGCTTTTTCTGTATCTATTGAGATGATCATATGGTTTTTATTAATTTGATTATTAATATGGTCAATTATACTAATAGTTTTCCTAATATTAAACCAGCCCTGCATTCCTGGTATAAATCCTACTTGATCATAGTGTATTATCCTGGGGATGATTTTCTGAAGTCTTTTTGCTAATATTTTATTTAAGATTTTAGCATCAATATTCATTAAAGAGATTGGTCTATAGTTTTCTTTCTCAGTTTTCAGTCTACCTGGTTTAGGTATCAGTACCATGTCTGTGTCATAAAAGGAGTTTGGTAGGACTCCTTCATCCCCTGTTTTTTCAAATAGTTTATATAGCACTGGAGTTAGTTGTTCTTTAAATGTTTGGTAGAATTCACATGTAAATCCATCTGGTCCTGGGGATTTTTTCTTAGGGTTGATAGCTTGTTCTATTTCTTTTTCTGAAATGGGACTATTTAGACTACTTACTTCTTCCTCTGTTAATCTGGGCAAGCTATATTTTTGAAGGCATTCTTCCATTTCATTTAAGTTATTGAATTTATTGGCATAAAGTTGAGCAAAGTAGCTCCTAAGTATTTTTCTAATTTCCTCTTCATTAGTGGTGAGTTCTCCCTTTTAATTTTCAAGACTAACAAATGGGTCCAAGATTTAGGCATAAAGAATAAGATTATAAATAAATTAGAGGAACATAGGATAGTTTACTTCTCAGACTTGTGGAGGAGGAAGGAATTTGTGACCAAAGGAGAACTAGAGATCATTCTTGATCACAAAATAGAAAATTTTGATTACATCAAATTAAAAAGTTTTTGCACAAACAAAACTGATGCAAACAAAATTAGAAGGGAAGTAACAAATTGGGAAAACATTTTTACAGTTAAAGGTTCTGATAAAGGCCTCATCTCCAAAATATACAGAGAATTGACTTTAATTTATAAGAAATCAAGCCATTCTCCAATTGATAAGTGGTCAAAGGATTTGAACAGACAATTTTCAGATGATGAAATTGAAACTATTTCAACTTATATGAAAGAGTTTTCCAAATCACTATTGATTAGAGAAATGCAAATTAAGACAACTCTGAGATACCACTACACACCTGTCAGATTGACTAAGATGACAGGAACAAAAAATAATGAATGTTGGAGGGGATGTGGGAAAACTGGGACACTGATGCATTGTTGGTGGAGTGGTGAAAGAATCCAACCATTCTGGAGAGCAATCTGGAATTATGCCCAAAAAGTTGTCAAAATGTGCATACCCTTTGACCCAGCAGTGCTACTACTATATCCCAAAGAAATACTAAAGAAGAGAAAGGGACCTGTATGTGCCAAAACGTTTGTGGAAGCTCTTTTTGTAGTGGCTAGAAACTGGAAAATGAATGGATGTCCATCAATTGGAGAATGGTTGGGTAAATTATGGTATGTGAATGTTATGGAATATTATTGTTCTGTAAGAAATGACCAACAGGATGAATACAGAGAGGTTTGGAGAGACTTACATCAACTGATGCTGAGTGCAACGAGCAGAACAAGGAGATCATTATACACTTCAACAATGATACTGTATGAGGATGTATTTTGATGGAAGTGGATATCTTCAACATAGAGAAGAGCTAATCCAATTCCAATTGACCAATGATGGACAGAATTAGCTACACCCAGAAAAGGAACACTGGGAAATGAGTGTAAACTGTGAGCATTTTTTTTGTTTTTCTTCTCAGATTATTTTTACCTTCTGAATACAATTCTTCCTTTGCAACAACAACAACAAAAAAAATTAGGTTCTGCACATATATATTGTACCTAGGATATACTATAAGATATTTAATATGTATGGGAATGCCTGCCATCTAGGGGAGAGGGTGGAGGGAAGGAGGGGAAAAATTCGGAACAGAAGGGAGTACAAGGGATAATGTTGTAAAAAAGAAAATTACCTATACATATGTACTGTAAAAAAAAAAAAATATATATATATATATATATGTATATATATATATATATATATATATATAATTATAAAATTAATAAAAAAAAATTTTTAAAAATGTCCAAGTTTGGAGTTGAAGAGAAGTAAAGCAGTGAAGAAGGAAAACAAGAGGCTATTTGAAAATGGAGATTATGATCAAGATGAATAATAGAATTAGGAGACATAAAATATGAAGAGAAATGGATATAGATTAGGATCAGAAAGGAGGATATATGATTTCAAAGTCATGGAGGTGACACAGTTATGAATAATGATCAGTTTTAAGGTATTGCCATATTGATGATTGACTGAAGTAAACCTGATGAACTCATTCTCTATCTGTGGGCTATCAGTAAAAACAACTTCAGGTTGGAGAAACTCTGTGTCAGCACCCACTTAGCTCGTGCGCATTCAATTAGCTTTTTATTTTTACCAGTCAGAGCTTCAACAAAAAACATTTAATCAAATAGTTTAACAAATAAAGTGATGAGAAATTTCCACAATATGTATATGTTACCACAATAGCACTGGGAAGAGGACAAACAGAGAACATTTAAGACTAGGGACAATGTTGGGAGGAATACATGTAGGCTAATGGGATCTAGTGTCTCTGGCACCTGGTACAATGCCCAGAATATAGCTGTTGATTTATTAATTAACTTATAGATAAAATAATATATACTAGGAAGCTGTGTACCCAGCACACATATTGAAAAATGACTGGAACAATTAAAATCTTCACACTACAAGGCTGTTGATATATTCTGGAAATGTCATTCTCTTTTTTCCTGAATTTGTGGCAACTTAGCTGTCTGTTAGACACACCATTTTTGCTTGACACATCAACTGTGATGGTCATCTCATTTCTGTTGAAGTCAAATTGTTTCTATTGTATTTCTGCACTAGTCTTTTTTACACTACTACCAGTGTCTTGTTTATATTTCTATATTCTTCTATTGTTCATTTTCACTCCTGCCTCACTCTGTATTAGGCACTGTGCTGGGGTACAAGAAACTGCCCCAAGGCTAAGATTAAATTGATTATTTAACTATATATTTGGTAGTGAATTTGATCTCTGGGTTCATTGCCCCAGGTTGCTAACTGATGGGTAGATTTTTTTTTTTTTTTTAACATATTTTGTTTAGTCTCTTGTAGGGTTCCTTTGGCCTCAGTTTAGGAGTTTAGGCTGAGGCTACAAAAATTGCTGTGCTCCTACAATCCTCTCTGGATTTGCAAATTTACAAAACAACACAAGGACAAATAAACAAATCAGGCAAGTTCATCATCCTTCACATTTGTGCCCATTTTCTTGCCTTCACAAATATATCTCAGTAGAATTTTTAAAATTACCGACTGTTGTGCAACGTTCTGGACAAATAACTTCTACCTACCTAAATTTTTTGTTTCTGTTTGAAACAGCATATTTGCTTTCCTAATTGTTTTAGGACAGGGCTATAACACCAAAGGGCACTAATCCCAAAAGGATTGAGTGCTTTCTAAGACAATAAAGTGCCAGGAGTTCAAATATTTACATACTATACATAAGATAAATTTAGGGACATCAGCTAAGGCAGATAAGAGAAGGCAGACTTCATATGTTCAAAGGAAAGAGTTCAAATTCAAGAAAGTTATAAACTCTGTAGAAGTGACACAACTAAACAATGTCTAAACTTAGGAGAGAAGCTATTTGCTTTGACCTGTTTTAAAAGGGGTAGATGAACTCTTACAATCTTAGTCATCCAGTGCTACAACCTGGGATACAGTGGTTCAATATAATCATGTATTTTTTCTGTAAAGGTAATGGGTTGGGGAGGCAGGGCCAGATAATACAAGTGACATATACCACAGAGAGAGCAGAGTTACCAAGTTTAAGTGAGGCATTTCCTGCAATTCAGTCTAATTTTGGAAGAGTAATTCTTGTTTTTCTCTATTTGTTATTAAGATCAGTTTTGAGGAGCAATCAAATTTTAAAAGTTTTACTCGTATCAATTTAGAGACATATCTTAACTTTCCCATGTTCTGCATTACCAAATAGGAAAAATAAATGCTTTTTAAAAATTTAATACAAATGCCATTGTCAAGACAAGAAACAAAACGAAAAAATAAAACAAGTTAACAATGCAGATATAAGAAAACATGTATTAGTGTCAGGAAAGCAAATTCTTTAAATTATATATATGCAACAAATCAAAATAACAATAAAAAAGGCAATATGAACTTAGCATTGAGTATTTATTTACTTTTCAACTATTTTTCATTGTCCTCATGTCTAAGAGATGAAAGGAAGTAAAAGATATGTTAATAAGAGTAAAACATGATGATTTTGATGAAAAATATTAAAATGTGATAATGGAAATATAATAAAACTGCAGAATCTTAATTTATAAGTATATATGCTATTATCTTTTAATGAAATTGAAAGTAGTGTAGAGAAGAATCAATCTCTTTCTCATTTTCAATAGTAAACAGTTTTGTTTTCCATTTTGGAATGAACAGTACATTCAGTGAGTCAATTTGTTATACATTATCTCTAAAGCAAAATTGGATAAGTAGTTGACAGAAAGATGATAGATTTTATGAAGGTTCTTCAGAAAAGCCAGGGTTTATTTGATGATCTTAATAATTGCACCAATACAATTAACTACTGCTGTAATTGCCATTCTATAAATTAAGCACTTTGTCTAGTTGGTAATGGTAATGATTATCTGTCACAGACTCAGATCTGATGCCCCATTAACTAACTACTCTTCTTTATTACTGTAATAATTATTTCTGATTCCCCCCTGAAAAAAATCTCCAGTCAAGGAGTTTTCTGGAATGCTGGGTGATCTTTTAAAAATGGCAAGAGAAAATTTACCTCAAAAATATCTCTGTCCTTTTTGTCTCATGGTTTTCTGTAGTTTAGTTGTGCTAGGAATTATGGTTATATTAAATAATTAATGTAAATGAATAGTGGATAAAATATATAGCAAAAATAACTACTCTTTCCGAAAAAAAATTTCTTCATTTATTAGGGTAACATTGAGGCACCAATCAGTAAATATCTATCAAGAAAAACAAAATAACCAAGCTATCTTTATAGTAGATATAGTTATTAGAAAATGACTAGAGTCATAGAATACTCATTCCACTAGATTGTATTGCATTAGATAATGTTAGTACATATGTCATATTTCTGTTAAAAGAAAAAATAATTTAGTCTCAATTGGACAGGTTTTACTAAAATTCAGTGGAAATTAATAATTCCTTTTAAGTTGTATTCTTTTTTCCCCACATGGTGATATGTTTGTGAAATAAAAGAATGCAGTAAATTATATCTTATTGCTCTAATCAGGATTAAATTTGCTTAAGATGAAAAAAAAAACTATCATAGAAGCCATTAGATTTATGGTATATTTGTCTATCAAATGAGTTTTCTATTTAAAAGAATAAAAAATTAAATTTATAAAAAGTACTTCTAATATATCTAGCCTAACTTACACCTATAAAGAATCTCTTCTATTAGATTTTGCATAAGGACTGCTAATGAGGGAAAATTCATTATCTTAAAATGAGACAGTCCATTTTTATTTTATCCTGCTACAATTTTTGGATTTCTTCTGTTTTGTGTCTTCCATTCAAGGATATTAGTGCAATCAAACAGAGCAAATTTAATTTTGCATGACAACTTTTGAAATACTACTATTTTATCCTACCTGCAATGCCATGTTTTCTTCCTACTAAAAGTTCTTGGCTCCTCTGATCTTTATATGGCATGTAATCTACTCACAAGTGAGGTTTACTTCTTTTGGATACTCCTCAGCTTACCAATGCCTTTCTTAAAATGTAGGATTCAGAACTGAAATTGATAATACATATACTTGTAATTCTTATCCTATGCCCTCACTTTACTCAGTGTTCTGCTGTTTGTGTCCCTCCATAAGAGTCTAGGGCTTCTCCACTAAGATCCAAAATTCTGTTACTTTCTACAGCAAATAAATTAACTTTAATTTTTTGCCATGATTATCTGAATTGCTAATTATGATTCTATTAAGAACATTAGAGAATAAAACTGGAAGGTACACAACAGACGAAAAATGGAAAATATTTGCAAATTATATAAGCATTTTCTATAATGCTACATCCTTAAATGTCATGATTAAGGAATTGGTAAGGGCAGTGAAGAAAATAATGATTAAAAAAAGCAGCTATATTTGGCCAAATATATATTATAGTTTGTGCTCTGAGTCATTAATTTGCAAGATATTAAAATGAGAAAGTGATATTAAATATCCCTATTTTAATATTCCCTCTCCTCAAAAGAGAACTAGAAGAACATCAATAACTACATACTAATATTTACTATCTTATTGTTATAAAAATTTTGTGTTGATAATCATATATATAAAGGGAATCCTTTATTAGGCTATTAGATAGGAAAAGACAGGGTTTCACAAGTAATTTTCCATAGCTGACCACATCTTTGCCATCATTCAATTGATTTAAAACCATATAGAAAAACATATTTTGGTACTATGTAGATTTCAAGTTTAATATTTTTTTCATTTAAATAAAAATAACATGCAACACAGTATTAAAATATATTCTTTACATTTATCATTCAGTTATTTAGTAACAAACATGGCCAACTATGGAACATTTATAAAATAATGCATATATGTAGTTAACATAGTTAACATATCTCAAAGGATTATTTTGGGGATCATATTAAAGCATTTACATAGAGTATTCATAAAAGTCTTTGGTTACTTAGGACTGTAAACAAGATTTTTGGAATACACTGTATAAATTATTTCATAATCCTAAAGTGCTGCACACACACACCAGGAATTCTTATTAGGACATGTTGATGTCTGTTGAAACATTTTGACTTCCTAGTTCTTCATTCTTCTTAACTCCTCTTAGCTTCAACTTGTTTCTAGTTCCATGCTATCCATGGAGATGGTCGAAATATTCAGTAGGGTATTTTCACAAGTTAAAATCGTGCTAGTTTCATTATCCTGATCAGAATCTCTTATCTTTTTTTTCATTTCTTCTACCAAACTCATTATAAAACCTATTCTTCATCCCTTTTTTGGTTTAACTTCTGATGCATCTATAACTTTCTGTTCTCCATACCCATGGGCATTTGCTTTCCTCCCTTCATACATTTTGGCTATCTGGTTGACTAGTCCAACTATGAACTATCCTTGATATTTCATTTTTTATACTTTATCACCTTTTATATCTTGACAAATCTCAATCCTAGATTATCTCTAAATGATTTCTCTTTTCCTGTTCACGTACTCCACAATGTTGCTATAGAAAGTTATGTTATATAATCTCATTTGGTTTATTCTGTCTTTATGATATTCTTTTATTTTGTGAATTACTTTCTTTCTCTCATACTTCCCATGGCAATGGCTTTAAATATCATCTCTTTCCTGCCTGCCTCTTCACATTTCCTTTAAACATTCTTTTTCAGATTCCTGAAAAATCTAATCTCTTAATTTATTGAGAAAGTGATGCAATTTGTTGAGTATTCCTTATTTAACTTATTCTTTTTTCAAACCTCATACTCCTTCTATATCTTCCCCTACCTATTATCCTTTCTTTTTCTCTAATCTTTGAGAGGAATTTCTTATTCCTGCCAAAGTCAGGTCATCTACTTATGTCCTTTATCCAGTGTTGTGTTGGTAAATGTTGAACAACTAGCTCTCAAAAAAATATTAAGCACAATTTAAAATTTCATCTATACTATTAGCATTTTCTTCAACATTTTTAAAAGTCTGGATAATCAATAAAACAATAAATTGATCCTGATTTTGTATCATTTTATAGTTTCCAAGGTATTAAGGCTCATGATGAAAATTTAATAATCAATTCTTATAAATAATATAAACTATCTCTAGCAAACACTCATTATTTTCAGTCTGTCCCTTCCTACCTTACCCTGGAATTTGCCATCAATTGTTGTTTCTCATTTCCAATTTTTCTTCGTTCTGTTTACTTGATTATTTCCTATTATCTGCAAACATACCCAGGTGTCTCTTATCACTTGAAAACAAAACAAAACAAAATGCTTCACTTGATCCTGTCAGTTCTTTAAGCTATCAATCTTTCATATTCAAACTTAAAGAGAGAGGGAAAAAAAAAAAAAGACTAATTAGTTGCTATTTTTACCACCTGCTCACTTATCAGAACTATACAAGCTAGTTTCTTATATCACCATTCAAATGAAACTCCTCTCCCCGAAATTACAAATAATTTTCTAATTGGTAAATATCTTTACTTGCAGTCAAATCCCATATTACTTGTTCTCTATATAGTTTTTGATATTTGCAGTCACTTCTCTTTTGGCTTGGTTCCTACAACACTGCTCACTGGTGCTTCTGATATTAGACGTTTTAGAGAAAGCCTTGGGCCTGGAGTCAGGGCCAGGATTTCAAATCCTACCTAATACTTGATAACCATGTTATTCTGGGCAATTCATTTTAACCTCTATTTGTTTCAGTTTCCTCATGTATAAAATGGGAATAAGAACACCTACCTCTCAGGGATGTTATAAGGATCAAATGATAATATTTGTGAAGCATTTAAAAACAGTGCTTGGTATATAGTAGATATTATATAAATGTTTATTATTATCATTAACACAAGAATAGTTTAGAGATTGTTCCCATTTATATTTATATACCTGAGAACATTTTATGGAATAATATAACAGAACATACGAAAGGACTTCCTATAATTGAGCAGGAACTTAACTCCTTCATTTCTAGTAAGTTTACAAGTATTTTCTAAACTAAAAAAAGTTAAAAATGACTGGACTGAAGAAGTGGGATTAAATAGGCACATGATGATGGGTAAAGATTCTTTAATGACCTCCTGAAACTTGATTCCAGAAACTAAAAGCCAAAAAAGACAGATAATATAACTTGTTGATATAAACTGGAAAAATGATTTTCATTCAAAACTCTTTAATGATTAGGGAATTTTTCAACTTTGAATACTTTTGAATCTATAATCTTCTTACATTTAAAAAATTTACATTAAGATGATGAATGACTGTCATTATGTCATCATGTCTAACAGAGTTAAGCTAGAGAAGGGAAATATTTATCTAGTTGGAGAGCACAGGTTTTTTAGAGACTTACAATAATTAGATAACCCATTTTTCAATTTCTTGTAGGCAAAATAGTATTAAATAAGGGACATTTAAAACTCCTCTGTAACTATTTCATAACATTTGTATTATTCTAAAGAATTTCCAAGAGAGATTTAACTTTTTAGTTTTACAGTGGTTCCAGTTCCATACTATGGAGTATGTTCCCTATCACTCATGAAAAACCATTCATTTTAGTTGCCAAATTCGTTGCAGTCATATGAGATAAGATGGCAGTTGATGTAATTGTGTCTTATAATGGAGAAGAGAAAGAATTTGGAAAAGCAACATTGAAGCATGAAGATATTAATATATATTATACTTGTTGCCCTAACTATGACACTTTAAAGTAATTATGGAATATCTGGATTCATAATAGAAATTCAATTAATCCCGGAGTTTTCTAGTCAATATTCCAATTGGATGGGGATAATTATTTGTTTTCTATTAACCTAAAGTCTCATTCTTCATTGTGGTATATTAAGCTATTTCTTGGGTAATAGCAGAAGATATATAGGGTGATATTTACCTGCAAACGATATATGAGACAGAAATCCCACATGTCAAGAAAAAATGGAAATACTGGTATAAATCTCGGTTGGATATATACAGTCCCCTACAGGTAAAGTTGAAGAAATATCTTGACTGAGCCCTTGATGCTAAGCCTGTCAATCCTTGTGTAAAGTTCTGAAATGCAAAGTAAGGGAAATTAAATGTAGTGTTCTGTGGCAGGGCATTTTAACAAATTACAGGGACTACACTGGTAGGTTTAATTGGAAGATACTCATGTATAAACAGCATCAAGGAATCCAAAAGATCCCCATATACATTAGCAGAAAACCAAGGATATAATTGTTATCCCTTTCCTTAATGCAGACAGATCTTTACCTCAAAGGCTTATCTCCACTAGGTCTAAAGACCCATTCATGAACTGACTTTCCTTACATTTATACCTCAATATCTTTATACTTTAAGTTTGAACCCATTCCAAGGATGTACAGAGGTTGGGATATATTTTGATTTGGATGATACTTTGTAATTTCTGTCTTTGGGGTAGGGTGATATTACTTTAAAAAACTAATTAAATCTATCTGGCTAATTGATAACCTATGTATATTATACCAAATGGGGGCTCCTAAGAAATAGTGTTAATCAGTAGCCAACACTTCAATGTGTCCTTCATTTGGAGTCTTGGAGGAGTACTTTATGACTTCATATATTTTTTCCCTTTGAGGAATCCCTGGGAATATCATTTCAAGGAGTTTCACTTGCAAACAGCCTATTTGAATATGCTTATGAGACCCAATTGCTAAATTTTCAATGGGAACATTTACATTTTGAAAATTAGGAAAAGCTAAATATCAGGGTTCATTTTGTTGTTTCATTAATTAGCTAGACCAAATCTTTTAAAACTGTAGATTGTAACCCTATGCAGTACCTCCATAAAAGCTGGAGGTTGAGAAATTATGATTCATTATCAGGGAATGTTTGATTTATATATCTATTTTATAAAGCTATATATCTGGGATCATATAATTTCTTGGGTAAAAAAGAGGAAAAGTTTAAGAGAAAGGAGTGTAGTGATGATGAAAATGTTGATTGTTTCTCATAAGATTCAGCTACTATTGTTAAGAACTACAGTGGTCCCTGCTACTAATTCTGATTGCTGAAAATATCTCTGGTTGCTCTTTTGACTTTAAAGATCATGAAGTCATAACCTGGATCTATTTCATCTCTGGCTACCCATTTTTAAGATCAAGAAAAGATAATCACAAAAAAAAAAAAAAAATAGGAGCCATGAACTTAGAGACCCATAACATCCAAGTGGAGAAATTCTGCTTTTTCTTTCACCCAGCGCTTCATAGTTCTTTATTCATAAGCCATAAAGAAAGGTACAAGTATAGGACTTATATTAATTATGATATTCTGACTATCCATTGACAGATAGATTTCAGTTTCAGATTTCAGATTCTGACTCTGCAGTCTATATCCTCAAATGGGTCAAGAATATTTCTAAAATGAGAACTTTTAATTAAAGCTTACTTCTCACACATAGTTTTCTGTTAGTGAGGGGAAAAAAAGAGAAAAGTTATACTCAAGTCACTGAAAATATTTAAAAAAGAACTAATAAGTTCTCTCTCTCTTTCCTTCCCTTTCTCCCTTAGAAATATGTGTTCATATCCATTCCTAAATTTTTGAGTAATATCATTTAAATATTTATTATAGAGCTTCATATATTTCACTCATTTTGTTCTTTAATATTATGTTTTTCAAATTGTAAAATAACAGATTCTGACTTTAAAAGGTTCTTCAGATTTTTAAAACAATCTTTCATTTTGAAGTTTTCCAACTTTTAGATAAGGATTATACGAGAACTAATTATATGTTAAAGGATAATGATAATCAGAATCAAAGGCAAAAGTAAATAATTATTTAAAATAACCACAAATGAAGTTTATTAACTACAAATGAAAAACAACAACTAAGTTTTGTGAGAGGAAAGTGAAATCAAAGACGTTAATTTTTTTTAAACCATTCATTTCCTTTGGATAGGAACTTGTTACTGGTGACAGCTTAACCACTGAATGTTACATGACATCCTTACTTGACTAGAACTTTCATAATTAAAAGAGTGACTGGCTGTCACTGAAAACTAATTTTTTTTCACTTCTATTTTTTTAGTTATTTCTCAAGGATTTTCTGAGCATCAGGGTAATTTTATGACTTGACCTTAGGAACAAAAGAATTGTGGATTTAAGAGGAGGATCATGGAAGTTGGAAAGGCATATTGAAAGGAGTTTGCTTTTCGTCAGCCTCATAAAGAATCAGTGGGATGCACTGTGTGGGATGCATACTTCTTGCAGCCTGAAGCAAGTTAAGAGATAGATGGAATTCATTTACCCTGATTTCACTAGCAATGAAAGTTAGGCATCATTAGTTTAGAGGGGTGAGCTAGGATATATCCAAAGCTGCATGAAATTCTGTTTCCCTTCTCTCCCCTTTTCTCATTTGTGTGTTTGTGTGTGGTGTTGTTATTCAAGTAATGCTCTGGGTTGCTCTTAACAACAACAACAACAACAACAAAAGTGAAAAAGTATTAATTAGCCCCAATGCATATTGGGCCTGGTGAGTCTTGTTTTGTTTCTTTTTTAACAAAGCATTTTTTCTTAAAACAATAGTAAAAATAACACTTTCCAGACAAAGGAGAGTGATAATGAACACAATCAACATAGATTTCATTCCCCTGGGCCTTCAGTTATAGGATTTTTATTCTCTGAGTTTTTCACATTTTATACAAAATCTGAAAATATAAAGAGGAGGGAATACTCTCAATACTCTAGGATAAGAATATTTATTCTTATCCAAGGTCTGTGATTTTTCCATTATTTATATGATCATTTTCATATAATTGACTTCCTTTGTAATCCTGGACATTTGATTTTATGTATTTAAAACATTATACTGAGTCAGAACCATAAATTTTACTAGGCTGCCAAAAGGACCCATAATAACAAAAAGATTAAGAGCCTCTGCTCTAGACAAAACTGGTTGTCATCCATCCAGTCACTCTGCAGTGGTGAGATAGGGGCAACGTAGCTGACATCCAGATTCTCATAAAAGGCTTTCCAATTTGGGACATCACCTGTGTACAACCTGCCTGCAGGTTAACATTATCTCTTCTTTTCCTGTATGTTTTGTCCTAGACTATGTCTTAAGATGATTCCCCCAAAGTTCTTACTTTAAATCACCTTAGAGAAGAGTTTTAGCCCATTACTATGTTTCATTTTTTTTTTTGATGTAGATCGATTATTTTTACGTTTAAACAATGTAATAGAAATTAACATAATTTTGATCATTATAGAACAGTTGCAGATACCTAATACAGGAGCAATATACTTTGAATATGGGAGAAAGGGACACTTGTGATAACATTGAATGTATTTTGTTAAAATTTTGTTCAAGATTATAGCCTAAACTTGTTCAAATGTTCTTAAACCTGCTTCCTTTAAATGCTGTTTTTTTTTTTTTTTTTTTTTTTTTTTTTTTTTTTTTTTTTAATATCTACGGCAAAATTTAGTTTTAAGAACTTAAATTCATGTAGTACTTCAAACTAACTAAAGGATACAGTAGTCAATCCTATGGTCAAGCAGATGGTTGAAGAAAGAAAAACTTGGAAATTTTAGAAGTCCTGCCACTAGTATTTTCTGCTGTCTCATACTGGAATGAATTCAAGTGTTGATATGCCATTCAGAACCATAATGGAAATTTTACTCTCAGATATCTGAAGCTATATATAATTCAAAAGTCAAAATAGGATTATAAATAAGAAAGAAACCTTTAGTGGATTGCATCTTTTACAGTCAATTCCACTGTTCATAATCATTGCAAGAGATCAAATAATTGATTTTATGACAGCTAATTGGAGAAATCTACATAACAAACTTTTAAGTTTAATCTGCATTATTAACATTTTCTCCATTCCTTTTTTAGACAGACCAGTGATTTCAAACTCAAAGACAGGACCATGAAATTATACATAAGGCCACATATTGACTTAGAAAATCACACATTAACATTTTTATGCTCTATTGTATTTTATTATTTACCAGTTATATTTCAATGATTTTTGTTGCCTGACTCTTTGAGTTAACTGCCAATATGCATGTCTGAATTCTAAAGATAATTAACAAATTAAATCAAACTTTGATTTGTAGCATTTGTCAGGAGCCAATTGAAGCTGGTTTTAGCACATCCTGGGTCCTGGCTATCTCTTTGTAAAAGCTTTAACATTTTCTTTAGAAGGAAGGAGAATTAGATGTTAGTGACATTCAGAGTAGTGGAACTAAAGATAACAGTAACAACCTAACAACATATCAGTATCAGAAAGTATAAATAATTTGAACATTTGTAATCATGCACACATGCTGGAGAAAAAGAGACTTATTTTCAAATTTAGTTGAAATAGTAGCTGAGCAATACAGGGTACCATACAGAAAAGAGAGTGTCTTAACAGAATCCGAGGAGGAAAAAGAACTAGGAAGCAGTAAGACCCATAGCTATTATGTTGAAGAGTAAATCTGGAAAATGTTGCTCCCTGGTATTTTGAATTAGTTATATTGTGCAGAAGCAATTTGGTGGTAATGACCCAATTTGATGGTAGTTATTTCTCTTCTTAGGGATAAGATAGGGCTCAAACCCACTGTGGCACTATGGTAGAGTGACAATACCATCTTTGAGTGAGATAGGGACCCATGGAAACAAACATTTTTTTTTTAAGTGTCTTTGTCATCTGATATGTCAGATCTTCATAAATGGTTATTGATTGATTGTCCTCCTGCTTGTAGGTCATAACATTTTCTTTTCTTTATAGCCTCAATTGACTGAAAGGGAAAAGAAAACAGAAGAAGAGATCAAGAAAAGAGAATAATCCAAAATTTTTCAGGTCTTGAAGACTGGTTTTAGTCCAATACAATCTATAGAACCAGGTTATTTTTGAGAAAGCTTTGAAATTAAACCCATTTAGTTGAGTTATAACTAGCATGAAACATCTATATTTTTATCTCCACCCGGTTTCAGGGCTGTTAATCATTCTCTTTATGCCTTCTTACTTCATAATATTTCATTAATTTTTAATCTTCACATAGCATAGATACCTCCAGGGCCACTACTCTTAGGATCCCATCTCTGTCACCACCCCTCTTCTGAGGCTCTTTCCCCTACTACAAACCTTTCAGAGGTACAAACTAAAGCTTCTTAGGTATGGAACACCCTTTCTCCTACTCTGATAGCATTCATTGTTAGACTGTCCCTGAAACCCCTACTACTGCTGCCCTTTTTCTAAAGGATAACTTTGACCATTCATGGAGAGCTCAGTGCTGCAATAATGAACTATAAGTTATACATGACTAAAATAAATTAACTCTGATATTGAAAATGAAATGTTAAAACAATATTTTCTGGTTGAAATTACTGATTTGTCATTGGTTCAACTCATTCCTTATATAACCTTATTACTTTGTAAGTACTATTTGCTTTTTCTAATAATTGCTAAGTTTAAGATTAATATTGATTTTTAAATGCTTCAACTGTTTTGAAAATATGTTTAAGCAAATCATACACAGTTTGATAAATATATTATATTTCTTTCAAGCATGACTTATCTTCAAATCCAGAGCAACATTAAAAAAAAAGTCTTCCTTTTTATACCATTTTATTTACTTTTCTTCATTCTATAGGCAATATTTTGTTGGTGGAAAGAACATTGGGCTTGGAGTTAGACTGACCTAGTTTTGAGTCCCATTTTTTTATATCAACTAGCTTAGTGAGCATAGACAAGACACACCCTAGCTGAGACTCAGTTTCCTTTACTATAAAATAGAGATTAAGATAACTATAGCTTCTGCCTCACAGGTGTATTGTGAAATCAAGGGAACTATTTTATATAAATTATCTGTAAACTTAAAAATGGTATTTAACAAGAGAGTATCTCCAGCTTGAGGAATCATTTAAATTAAATTTGCTTTTAAAGTTTAACTTTTTAATGACTTGTTAATAAAGTTTAATAATTATAATTCTTCTTTATGATTTTTTCCTCTAGGTAACTTCAGATCTTTCAATGGTTTGGGGAAATCCAAGGATTACTATAGAACCTGATAATATGATTTCTTATGTTCTGCATATATGCCCATGGAAGCGAGGCACATTTAAAGGTATCAAAACTTTGTTGTTCAGTTGGTTTAGTCATAACATCTTGGCAGGGTTTCTTGGCCAAGATACTGGAGTTTTTTGCCATTTCTAGCTCATTTTACCCATGAGGAACTGAGGTAAAAAGGGTTAAATAACGTGCCTAGGGTCACATGACTAGTATGAGTCTGAAGTTGGATTTGAACTTCTGATTCTAAGCTTAGTGCTCTATCCACTGCACTATCTAGCTGCCCCAAAACTGGTAATTAATTAATTTTCTTAACCTATATAAATAATTTCCCAACTTTGTAATATTTTCATCAACTGCTTTCTCTCCATACAGACACAAAACGCATTCCACTTAAACATGAATGCAATCACTTTCCTTGGAGCATGATGACACAATGGGGTATTGTTTTTTGAACCAAAATGATCTGAGTTCAAATCATTCCTTATCATGTAGTATATAATCCAAGGCAAGTTACTTAACCTCTGCCTGATTTTCCTTATCTATAAAAAGGATAATAATATTATCTACCTCTTGGGATTTTTGTGAGAATTAAATGAGATAATATTTGTAAAGCATCTTGCAAACATTATATTATTACATAGATATGCTACATAAATATGTTACATAAATAACATAAGTATAAAAGTGCTATATAATTAATACATAACAAAACTATAGCATGCTATATAGCATATAACATGTAGCATATTACATAATAGCAATAACTATTAATATTAAGGAATTTATTATTAACATATCAGGTTCATTGTTTGACACAAGAACATAGATTCATTGATTGTCAAAATAGATGATCCTAGACTTGCATTTCCTATACTTGGTTTTTATTAATTAATCCAGAATATAATTGAAATGAGTGAACTCCAGGATTATGAAATTAAGAGTTGAGGTAGAATAATATCTTCTATGTTTAGTCTTTATTTCTTATTTGATTCTGGCAACAATCTCATGCTATAGACAAGACAGATGTATAGTTTAATTATGTTTAAGATTAAGTTGATGAGTTTGGCCCTTAGATTCTTTCAACTCTAGGGTCCTATAATAATTTGTCCCACGAGCATGACATTTTTCTATTATATTGGTGAGCAAACTGAATTAAAAAGCTTGTTTATAGAGTAGAACTCTCAAGTAGAACAGCAAGTTTCACATGCAAAATGTATGCTTTAATTCTCATTAAGATGTTTTTTCATAGTGGAAAAATATTATAATTCAAAAGTATGATTCTTCTCAAAATGCATTTTCAATCAAGAAACTAATCCAATCATTCATTTGGAAGAAATCTGAAGGAAATTATATTGTCTCTGGTAATTTAAAGTAGATAAGTATAGATTTACAGGGGGAAAAAATGCCCCTTTTCCTCTAAAATTTTCATATTGATAGGAAATCGCATGCCATATTTTCTACTTTTTTGTGGCTAAGTTCCTTGGGAAGGAATGGATATTCCAGGCACTGCCACTTTTACCCTCTCTCCTTTGACTCTCTACAACCTGGTTTCTGACTTAGCATTCAACTAAAATTGCTATTTCCACATTTATCAGTATCTTAATTGCCAAATTCAATGACCTTTTCCTAATTTTCCTTCTTGAACTCTCTGAAGCTTTTATTACCATCAAAACTGTCTTTTCTTTGATGATTTCTTCTCTTTTTTGGATACTATTCACCTCTGTCATATTTTTCCTTCCATTAAGCCTTCTACCTTCTAAAATGCTTTGTTACTATTAAGGGTATCACCATCTTCCCAGTCTCCCAGGCTCCCAACATATATATTTTCTTTCACTCTACTAATTCTCAGATGCCCCATATCCAGCCTATCACCAAGACATGTTCATTGAATTTTTATAACAGCTCTAGAATAGGTTCCCTTTTTGCCTGTGATAATCGCCATTCTGTCTCCTTTTCTCATTTCTACTCTATATTAATGGACCAAAGCTTCTTAAATTGTGGGTTACTGCCCCTTATGGGATTGAGTAACCAAATGTGGGGGCAAAAAAAATTTGGCAACAGTAAAAGGTGTAAAATATTTGACCAAAATTTAATTCTTTATATAAAAATAAACATGCACATCTATTTCATTGGTATGTGAATTTGCTTTCATCTTTAATAAATGGTAAAATTATATGTATAACAAAGAATTGTTTTAAAATAAATTTATTTATGACCTATTATTAGTAAAATTTTGATTTATATAACTATTTTATATACCTATATACTCAGGAGTCATGTAAAAATATCTCAGGTAAAAAGGGATTATGAGTTTTAAAAGTTTCAGAAGCCCTATTATAAATAGCTGGTTGGCCTGACTTTCAGAAGTCTCTCCCCAATTCAATCCATCCTCCCATTGTTCAGCCACCAAAATAATTTTTTTAAAAATGCAGGCCTGATCATGTCACTTATCTGTTCTAAAGCTTTGATTCCTTATTGTTTCCAAGTCAAATGCAATATCCTCTTTTTGGCATTTAGAGATATTTATAATTTGTCTTTCCCCTACTGTAAATGCTTTTAGTCTTCTTCAACCTTAAACTCTTCCATATACCCTTTAATCAATGACAATGTATGCTGTCACTTATACAAGATACTACATCTTCTGAATACAGGCATTTTCACTGACTGTCCCTCAAGCCTAGAGTAATTTATCTCCTCATTTCTGGCTCCTGGTTTTCCTGGTTTGCTCAAGGTCAAATCCTATATTTTATAGCAATAAAATCTCCCAATTTTTCCCAATCTCCCTTACATCAAATGCTTTATCTCTATTAATTGTTTATCTTGTATTTAAACTTTTTGTTTGTATAGGGTCTCCTGCATTAGACTGTGGGCTCCTCAAGGTCAATATTTATCTTTTGCTTCTCTTTCTATCTCCAGAACTTAGCACAGTGTTAGACACACAGTAGGCACTTAAATGTTTATTTACTGTCCAGTGCTATTTAAAAACATGTAGAATCATGCATATGCATTCTTCAAGAGACTTTTGGGGGGGATGATTTCTTTAAGACTTTACCTCTCATTTTAATCTAAAATCAAATTTTGGCCTAGCAAATTGCAGGCAATTGAAAAATATTGAAACTCAACTTTAAAAATTAAAATATAGACCCTGATCTTATCATTGCAATTTTAGTTTAATATATAAATAATGTATGAATGTTTGAGTCTCTCTACTGATATTTGTCAAAGATGGAGAAGAAATAGAGTGTTTCAGTGACAGTATACTTTAAAACATGAAGGCTTAACTGCTTTTTTGATAACTTTAAAGTGACCTGCCTAGTTTGGATAAAAATTGAAATGTCAAAGTCTAATTTTACTGTCAGATGTTGTCATATTAGCAATGTACTAAACAAATTGTGTAAAATCAGCAAGATGCACTCTCTATTTTTAATTCAGTACTATTTTATTTTTTCAATTACATGTAAAGAGAGTTTTCAACATTCATTTTTTGTAAGATTTTGAATTCCATTTTTTTCTTCTTTCCTCCCATACCTCCCTCTCATTACCAAGACAGCAAGCAATCTGATATAGGTTATAATATACAATCATTTTAAACATTTCCTTAGCTATTTTGTGAAAGAAAAATCAGAACTAGGGAAAAACTATGAGAAAGAAAAATCAAACAAAAAAATGTGACAATATTATGCTTTGACACCTTTTTAATCTCCATAATTCTCTCTCTAAATGCAAAGGGGATTTTCCATATTAAATCTATTGGAATTGTCTTGGATCAATGTATTGCTGAAAAAAGCCAAGTCTATCATAGTTGATCATCATATAATATTGCTGTTATTGGGCACAGTATTCTCTTGGTTCTGCTTACTTCACTCAGTCTACTTAACAGCCTACTTATCATTTCTTATAGATGTTCACCCCTGAACTTTTTTGAAAAACTTCTAACTTTTTCCTGATGGTTCTAGATAGATTACCCAGATGCTTATACAGCATGAAATATTTTTTTTAATTTTTTTATTATATATATATATTTTTTTTTATAATATTATCCCTTGTATTCATTTTTCCAAATTACTCCCCTCCCTCTATTCCCTCCCCCCGATGACAGGCAATCCCATACATTTTACATGTGTTACAATATAGTCTAGTTACAATACATGTGTGTGAATATCATTTTCTTGTTGCACAATAAACATCAGCATGAAATATTTTAGATTCCATCAGTTCCTTTATTTCCCTAACAGCCGTTATCTTAATAATTTTTATTATCTGAGAGGCCTTCGCATTAAACAAGAAGTCTCTTCTGTAGAACTAACCACTAATAATATCGAATGACTACTTATCATTTTAGTTCTATGTTCTTCGTTGTTTTTTATTAGGAATGGATGCTGTATTTTGTTGAATGCTTTTTCTGCATCTATTCAATAATCATATGATTTCTATTAGTTGTGTTTTGATTATGCTCAATTATACTAAGTTTTCTAGATATTAAACCAGTCCTGACTTCTGGAATAAATCCCACTTGATCATAATATATTATTCTGATAGCTTGTTGTAATCTCTTTGCCAATATATTATTTAAGATTTAGCAAGATGAATTCTTAAAATATCAGTAAATGTGTTATGCAATAATAACTTAAATTCTCATTTTCTTTTTTATAATGTTTTATGTTGTTTATAGAATTAATTTTGGGGAGAATTTGGCTACATGGAGCCCAGAAGTTAAGCTCTTCTTTGGTAGCTATAATTATGGAATTTATTTTAATCTCAATAATTGTCTATACAAAATGTAATTTAAAATTTTTAAATAGCTTATAATATGAATATATATTAAATGAATTACCATTAATGTAGCATTAGAAATATAGCAGACTAATTAATTTAAGGAGTAAGATAGATGATATAATTTGCTTAATTGGTACAGTAGTTTGCTAAAGTACAGCCTCCAAAGGTTCATAGCAACTATATTTACTCTGTATCCTTTTATATTTTTTATTTATCTATTCATGCATATCTATCTATTCATCCATCTTATTTTTTAATAATGATCAACAAATGTGTCAATCTTCATTTTATTTTCATATTTTCTAAATTTTGTATAATCTTTGTTTTTATCCATCTATAATATAGTCAGTATAACATTTTTATTGATATAACATATTTTATTTAGTAACTTTCTGATTATAGGCTTATTTTCAAGATTTTTAGTTATATATAATACTGCTGAAATAATTGCAAACAATTTTTTCTCAATGAATTAAAGTATATTACAATTCTATAAGGGTCAAAAGTTTGGTAATTTTTGTATTTCCATATTAATCACCAAAAAATTCACTCAATTCACAATTCTACTACCATCTGTTTCTCCATAATCCTTTCATTACTGAATTCTGGAACTTTGATTCATTTTTGACACTGATGAATTTTAAATAGTACCTTAACATTGTTTTAATTTGCAGGCTAAATGCCATCCTTAATTTTACAATCAGTTCCTAACTCCTATCATGTCTACCTTTGTAGTTTTCTCATATTTTCTGTCTTATCTTCTCAGACACCTTTCTGGTATAGGCCTTTATTATCTATCATCTGGACTATCCTGTTCATTGATCTTTTTTACCTCAAGTTATCTTCCCCCTGCATTCTATTCTTAACTTAACCATCAAATAGATGTATTATCAAATAGATTCAGTAGATTGTAGCAAATCACTATGACCCACAGGACTAAATACAGAGTACTTCAAAAGTACACTAATATCTTGGAGATAAATTGTATAAAGAAGCACAAAACTCTTATAGTTTAAATGTATTAGAGTATAAAACTATACTAAGACTTTTGGGATACAGTATAAAATTCTCTGTCTAGCTTTTTAAAACCTTCATAACTTGGACATTTCCTATATCACTGGTCTTCTTAATACTTTACTATGTTTTCCACTGGTTGTTGCTCATGCTTTCCTCTTCTTTTCTATTTTTTCCTGCCTTTCTTCAAGTCTCAATTAAAATTCCACTTTTAACAAGAAGTCTTTGCCAAAACACTTTAATTGCAATATCTCCCCTCTGACATTGCCTACAATTTATTCTCTATATATCTTATTTGTGTATAGTTTTTTAGCTGTTGTTGCCTCAATTATGTTGTGAGATTATTGAAAGCAAGGATTATATTTTGCCTTTGTATCTCCAGGACTTAGCATAGCACCTAGTAGGCAATAAATACTAATAAATGCTAGCTAATTAGCTAAGTGATTTTCAAGTAATTATCTACAATCTGTCCTTAATTAATTATCTAATCTTTTGTTCATTTATTCACTCGAACTTGCATTCATTCATTAATGTACTCCAAGTCATTCTTTTATTCACTGTTTTCCTATAAATGTTTTATTTTTTTTAACTTTTAGATAATTTTAAAAAGTTTAAAAATTTTAAACTTCTACCAATAGCAAATATATGACCAAAATACAAGAAAACAATGTAATTTAAAAGAATAACAAAAGCTCAAACATTAGGAAAAAATACAATAAAAAAGATAATGATTTGTACATACTTATTAGATTGTTCATTTCAATCAGTTACTCAACAAGTATTTATTTCATCTCAGCTTGTGGATACACTGACAAAGTGAAAAGGTTCCTGATCTCACCATGCTTACTATTCACCATACACAGACATAAAACAAGGGAAATAAAAAGAGTGATAGTGGGGAAGTGAAGGTGAGAGAGGAAATTGATTGGAACTAGAAGCCTAGAACATCAAGAGAAGGTTAACATAATTTTTGGTATATGGAAGAAATTCAATAGGCTAAGAGGTGGAAATGAGGAGGAGATACCTAATAGGACTAAAAGAAAGCTATTTAAATACACAGAGGCAAGAGATTAAATGTCTTTTATTGTGCAAAAAGATTCGTTTGCAAAAATTTAAGTATATTATATCTATTAATTCTATCCCTCTTACAGTCTTTATTATTTATTATAATTAGAATATAAGCATTAACATAATTCCAAGAAATAAATCAATTAGTATAATTATTTTCAGCTGCAATAGGGAAATCAAGAATCCAATAAGATACAAATTGCACTAAAATAGAAATGCTGTAAGGCAAAATCTAAAATCCTTTCAATAATCTCATAAATTTAATATATCCTTTGTTCTCTAATAAACTTTACCAAATTATTATTACTTCCAGATCATCAGGAAGGAAAAAGTCAATAAGGGAATATCTATTCTGTATGTTTTCATGCTGTATAATTTATAATTACAATAAGCTGAATTTAAACGTATTTATAACAAATTGAAAAATAAAGGTGAGGATATAGCACTTATTAAAATTTTATATTTCAGTATTTAAAGTTTTACATTTTAATGTGAGAACAAACTGAATTTATTTGTGTAAAGTTCAAGGCAAACTATTAATCACTTGAAATTTTAAAGCTTGCTCTATTTGCTACTGAGTAGCTCATTAATTCTCTGATATTAATGAGGTTTTTTTCATGAGTTGTACTCTTTTTTATGGGACAATTTCATGGATTTATTCCTGTTAAGATACTAGAATTTCAAAGCCTCATCACATACTTAGTTTAATATATTTTTTTCAAGATAAGATTTAATCTATAAATTTTATGTTTTAAGTAATTTTGAAACTCATCTATAATAGCTTATTTTTACTGGAGAATGCATAAAGGAAGAGCAAGAAGGTGATAAAAGAAGCTCACCCAAATGAACCCAAAAATATTACAATAAAAAAAAAAGGAAAACATGAGGCAAATCATTACATTAATTCTTTGCAAATTATATAAGCATCCTTTTCTTAATTATAGTAATATATCAGCCACATTGTTTTTTATTTTTGTTTTATGCTAAAAATGATCAATGACTGTAGGGACCACGTTAGTACCCTGGATATCTTAGAATCAGCTGGATTCAGGATAAGCAAAAGTCTTTATTCTTGGTCTTTTAGGGTCCCCATCAGGGGAGTAGATATAGGAATCTCCACACCTCCTTTCTCTCTCTCCACAGCCAAAGAATGATCCTGCTTGTCCTACTCCACCCTCTGATCTCTCTCCCCTTCTTTGTCCACACCCACAGATGGAGCCAGCATAAAATAGTTGGGGAGGGTCATTCTCCAAGCATATGTTAATAGAGAATTGTCCAATTGGTAATTAGCTTTAAGTGCTCAGCTATTCAAGTGCATCTCCTTTTCAGCCCTTTTAATCTTCACATAGCATAGGTATGCTTTTTCCATTTTTCTAAATAAAAATTAAAAATTCTTCTCCTCTCTCCTCCCCTCTAACTTATTTTCTTTGTTAGGATTGTTTGTTGTTTATTGTACCTTTTCCTTTTCCTCTATATTTGATTTTGCAATATTGTTGTTATATATTAAATTTTTTTTCTACAAATATTCCTTGGTTTTTTTCCCTGAAATTCTTCATCATTTCTTACCATATAATAGCATTGCATTACATTCCTGTACCAGATATGTGTTTAATCATTCTCCACCTCCTTAATTTCCAGTTTTTCACCATCACAAAAATCATACTCAAAATGTTTTTGTGTATATGGGTCTTGTTCTTCTTTCTTTGATTTCTTTGGAACATGGGATTAGTAGTGGTATTATTTGGTATAAGGGCATTCCCAATTAAATAATATTTAGGGCCTAGTTACTTATTGTTTATTAGAATTGCTATACAAACTCATTGGTCTACCATTGGTTGATTATTGAGCCTGTTTGCCCACAACTTCTATAACATTTATCATTTCTCTTTTTTCAAGTTTGCCAATTTGATAGTTATAAGATATAATCTCTGAATTCCTTCACTTTTTAATTATTAGGCAATAGGAACATCTTTTTTTTCATAGCTATTTTATTTTTATTTAAAGTTTTGAGTTCCAAATTCTTTCATTCCTTCTGCCCTTCCTTCCCTCTTTCTTGAGATAGTAAGCAATGAGATATGTTATTCATGTACAGTTATGCAAAATATTTCCCTATTAGATGTACAAGAAGACTTTAGAGACAGAATAAAAACTGGAAGTTTAAAAAATAGCGTGCTTCAGTCTGTATTTAGTTGATATCAGTTCTTTCTCTGGAAGCAGATAGTATATGTCATTATTAGTCCTTTGGGATCATCTTGGATCATTATACCACTGAGAATAGCTGAGAATAATTCTTCATTAAACAATATTGCTATTATTGTGTGCAATATTTTCCTGTTTCAGTTTACTTCATTATGTATCAGTTCATGTAAGTCTTTCCAGATTTTTCTGAAATCCTCTTGCTTATTTCTTATAGCACAAAAACTACAATTACATCCATTACAATCATATGCAAAATCTTATTTAGCCATTTCCAAATTGTTAGGCAACCCTTTGATTTCCAATTCTTAACAACCCCCCAAAAGCTGCTATAAATGTATATGTGCATATATATAGAATGTATATATTTACAAATAGGCTTTTTTGAATGTCTTTGGAATATACATCTAGCAGTGGTATTGCTAGATCAAAGGGTATGCATATTTTTATAGTTCTTTGAGTATAGGTCTAAATTGCTCTCCTGAAAGCATTTGATCAGTTCACACCACCACCAACAATGTATTAATATCCAAGTTTTTCCACATCTCTTCCCAACGTCCAATATTCCCCCCTTTTTTTTGATCATATTAACCATTTTGATAGGGTAAGATGGTATCCCAAAGGTGTTTTAATTTGCACTTCTCTGATAAGTAGTGATTTAGAGCATTTTTTAAAATATATAACTATAGCTAGCTTTGATTTATTTGACTGTTCATATCTCTTTACCCATTTATCAATTGGGAAATGACTTGTATTTTTATAAATTTGATTAAGAACTCCCTGAATTTGAAAAATTAGATATTTACCAGAGATGTTCCTATTTTATTTTATATTTTTTAATGTTCTGTTCTTCTTTGGCCCCCAATTCTTCCCTTTTCTATAAATATTGTCAATATTCTCTTAATTTGCTTGTGGTATCACCTTTTATGTATAAAATATGCACCTATTTGGTACATCTTGGTATATAAAGCATGAGATGTTCCACCATTGCATCTAGTTTCTGTTTGTTTTTCATTTTTCCCAGAAGCTTTTTTCTCAAATAAGTTTTTGTTCCAAAAGCTTGCATCATTTGCTTTATCCTATACTAAATTGCTATGATAATTTACTATAATGTAATTTGTACTTAACCTATTCTACTGATCCACCACTCTATTTATTAGCCAGTCTAGTACTAGGTTTTTCTAAGAACTATAGCTTTCTAATACCATTTGAATCTGGTATGCCTAAACTACTTGCTTTTGCATTTTTTTTTTTGTTTGTTTTTCATTGATTCCCTTGATATTTTTGAGCTTTTTTTTCTTCCAGATGAATTTTGTAACTAATTTTTTTTTTTATTTGATTGGTATAGTACTGAAGAAATAGATTAATTTAGGTAGAATTCTCATATTAATATGTTGGTCTGGCCTACTCATGAACAATAAATATTTTTCCAATTATTTAGATCTGACTCTATTTGTGCGAAAAGAATTTTGTAGTTATGTATTGATAGTTCCTGGGTTTGTCTTTGTAAGTAGTCACCCAAGTACTTTATAATATTTATAGTTATTTTAAATGAAATGTTGCTGGACTTCACTGGTAATATATAATAATGCTGATGATTATTTTGGAAATTTTGCTAGATTTGTTAATAATTTCAAGTAGTTTTTAATGGTTTCCCTAGGATTTTCTAAGTATAACATCATATCATCTACAAAAAAAGGATGGTTTTGTTTCCTCATTGCCTAGTGAAATACCTTCAATTTATTTTTCTTCTCTTTTGCTAAAGTTAATAGTTGTAGAATATTTTATAATAGAAGAGACAATGGACATCTTTGATTCATCCCAATTGTACTGGGAAGGCTTGTAATTTATCCCTATTACAAGATTTGCTTATGATTTTAGATAAATATTACTTACCATTTTAAAGTAAATTCCATTTATTCTTTTGTTCTCCAATATTAATAAATTTGGATGCTACATTTTGTCAAAGGTTTTTCCTGCATCTATTGAGATAATCACATGATTTCTGTTAGTTTTGTTATGGTCAATTATGCTGATAGTTTTCCTAATATTAAAACAGCCCTGCACTCTAGGTATGATTCCTTCTTCATCATATTGTCACATATCGATGTTATCTTTTTGCTATTATTTTATTTAAAATTTTTGTAACATATTCACTGGGGAAATAAGCATATGATTTTCTTTCTGGTTATGGCTTTTCCTAATTGGATATTAGCATGATATTTGGGTCATAAAGAACTCCTTATTTACCTAGTTTTTTCAAATATCACACACACACACATACATATATATTATACACATACACACACATTAGATATTAGGATTAATTGTTCTTTAAATGTTTGGTGCATTTTACTTGTGAATCCCTTTGGTCTTAGGGATTTTTTTCTTGGAAGATTCATAGATAGTTTGTTCAGTTTCTTTTTCTAAGATCAGATAATTTTAAGTAGTTTATTTCTTCTTATGTTAACTGGTTATTTTATATTTTTGTAAATATTCATGCATTTCACTTAGATTGTCAGATTTATTGAGCAAAATAGCAGCTGATTGCCTTAATATCCTTTTCATTTTTGATATTAGTAATATGGTTTTCTTCTTTCCTTTTTTAAATCAAATTAACCATTTATCATCTTTGTTGGATTTTTTTTTTCAACCTTTTTTTCCCTTGAGGCAATTGGGATTAAATGACTTGCCCAGGGTCACACAGCTAGGAAGTGTTAAGGGTCTGAGGCCAGACTTGAACTCAGGCTCTCCTGATTTCAGGGCTAGTGCTCTATCCCCTCCACCATTTTGCTGCCTCTGGAGTTTTTGTTTTGTTTTGTTTTGTTTTTTAATGAAATTGGCTTTTCTTTTTATTTTCAGTTTTATTAATCATTTCTCTCATTTTCAGGATTTTTAATTAAGTGTTTAATTGGATATTTTTAATTTGTTATTTTTATGTGCTTTTTTAGTTGCAGGTCTAATTTATTGCTTTTTTCTATTTTATTGGTGTAAGCAATTAGAGATATAAAGTATCCCTTAAATAACACTTTAGCTGCTTCTCATAAATTTTGACATGTTTTCTCATTGTAATTTTTGTTAAGACATTATCAATTGTTTCTGTTTTGTTTTTTGACCTACTTATTTTATAGGATTACATTATTTAATTTCCAATTAATTTTTACCTTTTCCCCATTTTTTCATTATTGAATGTAATTTTATTCCCTTATGATCTTAAAAGGATTTCTTTGCTATTTCTGTTTTTCTGTATTTGGTTATGAGGTTTTTATGTCTAAATACATGGTTTTTATGTAGATACCATGTATAGCTAAGAAAAAAAGATACATTTCTTTCTCTTTCCATTCAGTTTTTTCCAATTATTATATTTAACTTTTTCCAGAATTTTATTTACTCCTTAACTTCTTTCATGTTTATTTTGATTAAATTTATCTAGTTCTGAAGGGGGCATTGAGTACCCCACTAGTATAGTTTTATTATCTATTTCCCCTTATAACTTAATCAGCTTGTTCAAAAATTTAGATGTTATACCATTTGGTGTATATATGTGCACTATTGATATGACTTCAGTCATTGGTACCTTTCAACAAGATAAAGTTTCCTTCTTTATCCTCTTTTATTAGATTCAGTTTTGCTTTTGCTTTGTCTGAAATCATGATTACTATACCTGTTTTCTTTGTTTCATTTGAAGCATTATAGATTCTGCTCTAGTTCCTTATTTTTACCTATGTGTATCTCTCTTTGCTTCAAATGCGTTTATTGAAAACAACATATTGTAAGATTCTGATTTTTAATCCATTCTTCTATCTGCTTCCATTTTATGTGTGAGTTTATCTCATTCACATTTATAGTTATGTTAAAGTTTTAAAGTTACCATATTGAAATATAAACAGTTTAACATTATTCAATTTCTTTATTTATTTTTTGTTTTTGTTTTTGTTTTTGTTTTCCTTGAGTTTTGTATTTAGAGGTCATTAGGAAAAACAATTCAGTCCTGGTCTTTTAATTAGAAATTCTTGAAAGTTCTCTGTTTTGTTAAATGTCTATTTTTCCCTGACATTATATTTACTTGTCCTGCATAGGTGATTCTCGATTATAATCCTAATTCTTATGCCTTCTGTTATATCATATTCTAAATCCTCTGCTTGTTTAATGTTGCCAAATCTGTTATATTCCTGAGTGCAGCATCATGGTATTTGAATTACTTCTTTCTTACTGCCTGCAATACTTTCTCTTTGATTCATGGGCTCTGAAGTTTGACTATGACATTCCTGAGAGTTTTCATTTTGGGATCTCTTTCAGGCAGTGAAATGTGAATTCTGTCCATTTCCATTTTGCTCTCTAGTTCTAATATGTCAGGGAAGTTTTCTCTGATTTCTTGAAAGATGTCCAGATTTATTATTATTTTTTTAATTATGGTTTTCAGGTCTTCCAATAATTCTTGTATTATCTGTCCTGAATCAGTTGTTTTTCCAATGAGAAATTTCACATTATTTCTTGCTTCTGGTATACTATCTTAACTGGCCCTAGAAGAGGATGTTGCTGTTCGTCTTTCCCAGTGGTGGTTACCTACTTCTGGGTTTCTATGTAAGTAAGATCTCTCTGCTGGCAGACTTCAGGGGTGGGGTCTTGCTGCTTCTTAACCCCAGAATGGGTTTCAATACAGATCAGCAAGGATATCTAGGCCTAGGAGTCTTAGGCTAGAGTCACTGAAGTAGGGCCTTGCTGAGCTGCAGACTGCTCTCTTGCCTAGAAGGCTGTTGATTTGTCCAAGGATGGAACTTTGCTGGTGAAATGTCTCAGGCATAGGACCTTGTTGAAGGTCTCCTGTGGTGAGGAAAACATTCCTGCCATGCTGGTAAGCTGCTCTCTTGCTCCTAGATCAATTCTTAGGTGGTTTTCTAGTTGTTTGGTGTGAAATTTGGAAGGGTTTCAGATAATTTCTTCCTCACTTCCACCATATTTGTACAGAAAGTCTCCATAGCCATTTTCAAAATCTAAAAGCTAGTTTAGGTTTCTTCCTTTGGGACCTGCTGTTTTTTGATTATTTATAATTGCGGAATGGTTCTTACTCTTATAAATTTGAACCAATTTCTTTTTAATTTTATATATCAAACCTTTATCAGAGAATCTTTCAGCAAAGATTCCCTCCCCATATTATTGATTTTACTTTTCATCTTCACTGAACTGTTTTTGTCCAAAAGCTTTTTAATTTTATGGAATTTTTATTATCTATTTTATCTTCTATCTTGTTTGGTCATAAACACTTTCCCTATAAGTAGAACTAAAATGTAACTTCTTCCTTGCTTCACAAAATCATCAGTGATGTGATCTTTTCTTTCCAGATCATATATCTATTTGGAACTTAAATGTTGTAAGCTGTTGGTTTAGATCCAATTTCTGCCGATCTATCTAGTTTTCTGGAAGTTTTTGTGAAAGAATGAATCTTTACCATAATATCTAAAATCTGTTATGCTAATAGTATTATTTTCCTTTGTAATGCTGTGTACCTACTATTAATAATTATTTTATAGGAATATTCCTATAGGTCTTGTGTGCATCCTAAGGGATTGACTTCTATATGTTTTAGAGCTTCTTTGGCTATTTATCAATGAAAATTCTCTTCGTATTGTTGAAATTATGGAGTGTAGTCATACACTTCCTCTATGAGGCCAAAATGATGAGGTTATCCACCAAAATAACAGGGTACAGAGCAGTATCCCAAAAGTATATTGGAATTATATGGGCCAATGTCATGAGTCATCTCAAAAAAACTTATAGGCATAGGTCTACTCTAAATCAAGCAACAAAGATCTAATTATGCTACTGAGAGCAAGCTAATTTCTAAGAGAAATTAGCAAAGAAAGGGGTTTTAGCAATTAATAAGGAGGAAAAACAAATTCCCTAATGGAATTTACAATTAACCAGAAGGAAGATGCCATGAAGAATATAATATAGTGGGCTCACTCTGTAATGCCAAAGAAACTGAGCAAGATAGAAATTAGAGAGTATTCAATACAGAATTTATTAAATGGAAAGATTTACTGGGAGCAATGGATCCATGGTTGGTTCCAGGGCTGAAGGAGACTATCATCTCAAAGAATCCAGCCCATAATATTGGATACAGCATTCTTTTATGGGGTAACAAAAACAATGACATAATGGGGGAAGTACCTGGATGGGGATGACCTAATGGGGGGAGGCACTTAGGATGACATAATGGGGGGTACTGGAGAGATTCCTGATATTCTAATGATGTCTAAAGTGGATAAAGACCTTTATCCCATCAAACATTAAGAGGGAATAAGTATAGCCTAAAGTCTAAGATATAAAACCTTTATCCTAACATTAAAAGGGAATGATTATAACCTGAGGCAGAGTAACTGAATAGGACAATTAGGGAAACTGGGTCAGGACATTAAAAGAGAACTGTGCCACAACAACCAGACAAAGGAGTTTAGCTATTATAAGGAATACCCCATTGACTAGCAGGATAAATTCATAGAGAAGTTAGCAAAGTTCTAGTCCTTATTGTGTATGAGGAATGAAATAAAATAACTCAACAGGTGGTAGGTTAACATATTTGAAACTTTGCCCAGTCATACAATAAGCATGACACTATAATTACTGTTTCTATTGGTTATTCATGGACATTATTATATTAGTCTTTGTACATTAAATCTAAAGAATGTATTATTCTATTTAAATAGATGTAATGTATGTGCAAGCCTTACAAATAAGAGGCACCTATTCATGTAATAGTATGGTGGATACTGTGAAAACAATGTTGGATTTTTTGGGTCAAATCCTACCTCTGACTCTAACTAAGGGCAAAAGGAAGTAATAAACTCTGAGTGAGAGCACATATTTTATAGGGGAACCTCTTAGGTTTGATACAACTTGGCTTTTTGTTGAGATAGACTAAAGGTAGACTTTCCAAAGACCTTCATCTGGGGTCTATAATCAGAACAAAAGGCTCACTTAAAACTAAGATGATCCTATCAGTGCTCATCCCTGCTTATTATAATCCTAGGACTTCATCACTATTACTTCCTGACTAGTTTTCTTGGTAAAAGGCAGAAATTTGGGTAATTGATATGGATTTATATTATGACTTAAAGCTTTGAGAAAGTTTAGTTTCAATTATTTTTATATGATTCAAAGTATTCAAAAGTATTTCAAAAATAATATTGGTAATAATTCTTATCTTTGCTTTCTCTCATCTTTTTGGAAAGTACTTCAGATTTTCTGCTTTACAAATAATTCAGGCTCTTAATTTTAAATTTTAAAAAAAGTCCATTTATTCCTAATTTTTGTAGTAATATTAGCAGATTTTAATGTTGTTTCGTGTGAAAGCCTTGTTATATTGATTTTCTTCCTGCTGAAGTCTCAGAATTTTCCCAAATCCTGAGAGCTCCCCAAAGCACAAATAGATAGATTATCTTTTGTCTAGTGAGGGGAAATCCTAAGTGTTAGCTAGGAATTATCATTATCTCATAAGACTGTTACTTTGTTGAACTTCTTGCTTTCTTAGCTTGGGTAA
Organism: Sminthopsis crassicaudata; assembly: GCF_048593235.1. Classification (NCBI taxonomy): domain Eukaryota; kingdom Metazoa; phylum Chordata; class Mammalia; order Dasyuromorphia; family Dasyuridae; genus Sminthopsis; species Sminthopsis crassicaudata. The sequence continues at coordinate 279,673,508 of NC_133619.1, forward strand.
ACAACTATAATTGTTCAACCTCTGACATATAATTCATATATGCACACAAATACACACATAAATAACACACATATATACATACACATGCATTTGTACATATGTATATATATTATACATATAATACACACATGTATGTGTGTATATATATTTTAGAGTCAATGGGATTTGAGGAAATATCTGGTCCTCTATCTTTCTGGAAGCTAGGTGGGACTATGTGGAGGGATAGAATTGCTATTTTTTTGTTATTTTGTCCTTTCAATCCTGTCTGACTATCTGTTCATCTATTTGATACAAATATACTGGAGCAGTTTGCAATTTTTTTCTCCATTTTATTTTACAGATGAGGAAATCGAGGCAAACAGTGTTAAAGGATTTACCAAGTGTCACACAACTAATAAATATTTGAGAACCAATTCGAACTCACTTATTCCTGACTCCAGGGACAGTGCTCTATTTAATGTACCACCTAATTTTCCTAAGAAAGAGAGTTCTAGACACTAATCTAACCTCAAGACACTAGTTGTGTAACCCTGAGAAAGTCATTAATTGTTTTTTTTTTTTTTTTTTTTTACCTCATTTTCCTTATCTGTTAAATTTGGGTAATAAAAATAGCAGCACATTTCTTCTCCTCCTTCCCAAGAGCTTTGTGAGAATACAATTATATAATATTTGTTAAGTGCTTTGCAAAACTTAAAACTCTAAGTAAATGTTGGCCATGTATCCTTGAAAACCAATATTTTCTTAATTATGATACTTAATTATTAATTGTCTTTTTTGTCTTCACCATTCTTAATGTATGTATGATATTTCATTGTCTCCGAAATTTAGTTGACTTAACTCTTATGTGGTTTTTTATCCTACCTGTCTAATTATTGCTTCTTAGGATTTATTTATTTATTTATTTATTTTGCTGATTCATCATCCATATCATGCATGTGGGTCCTACTTATTAAACTACAGTGGCTCCCCAGTTCCTCTAGAGTCAAATGTAAAGTCTTGTTTTTTAAAAACCTTCATACTCTTGTCCCATCTTATCCTTCCAGTTTTGTATGTTATTCCCTTTTTACCCACAAAGGTCCATTTGCTGTATCTGTGCCTTCACTTTGGTTATTGTCATGATAGAAATTAAGATAAACTAAGGCAATAAAGCTGTGAACATTTTCTCTTTATTAGCAAGCCCAGCATCATCAATAAATGGGTTAATAGATCCTCAGTAACCAAGGATTTCTTAGGGATGATAGAATCCTTAATAATGATTAATATAGATGTTCCTTTTCCTGACTGGCTAAATAGTTCAGTAAGCAGATGGGTTAAGTGTTATCTCAGCACCTGTCCATTACATGATAAGGAGATTTGATCAGTTCTCAGTTGTTATTTGTCCTTTAAGGTATTGCCATGACTTGTAAGTAAATTGGAGTTAAGTGAGGTGAGGCTGTGCAAAGTCATCAGCCTCAATTTCTCCTCTAGAGCCACCTGGGGAAGGGCTTAATCTGAAGGCACAGAGAGTTGCTATAGCAGTATAGATTGATGAACAGAATGTGGGTTGTGATGAAGTTAAAAAGAAGGTGGGAGACTCTCAAGAATAAAATTGTGATCCAAGAGACTGAGGTTATCAGTGTATACTGCAGTGGTAAGGAATTTAGACTCACACAAGGAAGGAAAATCTTAAATCTATGCTGGCTTGATTAAATCTTAACAAATAGAATTAAAAATCAATTTTCAATTTCACCCTGTCCCTCATATTGGGACTGTTTTCCTTGCTTTTCCTCCTAGAATCCCTTTTCCCTTTCAAGAAAGCTAAACTATAAACTACAGTTACTTGAAGTTTTTCCTGGTACCCATAATCCCCTGACTTCTAAGGCTCTACTTCCCAAACTACTTTATCATTGTCTAGATTATATTTATACTTTATATTTATTATTCTGTATATATTAGTTTAGATGCTTGTGGTCTTTCCTGTTAGATTGTAAATTCCTTTGAGAATAAGGCCTGTTTGCTCCATTGAATTTTTGTTCTCAGTACCTATCACATTAATAAATACATATTTGATTGACTAAGTAATAAGGAACAAAGATAATGTCAACAATAGGTATTGTTACAATTTCTTAATATTCATATGGTAACTGGCTTTGTGTCATTTGAAGAGGCTAAAATTATAAGGCTAAGTCATTATTTTTTCAACTCTAGAGTTATTTTTCCTTTTGTGATGTACTTCTAAAATTCTGAATTCTCCTGTTGTTTGAGACAAGAATTGCCTTTTCAAATATTAGCACAGGGTCTGATTATTTTAATATTAATACTGCATACTTTCCATTTCAGAGTTTTAGCTTAATCATTTTCATTCATAGTACATAATTATTATGGAATTATAGTTTTAAGTATTTTTATTTTTTGCATTTGATATTTTTCTATGGAACATATATGATTTTATATTACTATAGGAAAAACTTTTTCCAAACATTTCTTTCAAATACATTTGACACATAACACTAAATACATTTTCAGAATGTATAATATCAAATATATAATGTATATCTACTCACACAAATATATTTAGATTCAGATAGATAGATATTTCTCTTTCAGGGATAACATGCTTTAACAACAATATAAAAAAGTTAGTTGAAATGAAATCATTGCTACCAATATGATTTTTCTAAAGTCCAGGTTTATTCACCATTCTACTCTTTGTCTTCCCTCTGCAAAAATCTTAATAATAATCTTCAATCAATTTCAGTGGACCCCTACTGCTTCTAGAATCAGATATAAAACATAATTTGGCTAATAAAGTCCTCAATAGCCTAGCCACAGTGCTTACACTTCATTCTTCTCACAAAGACATCTCCGAAGTAAGGGAAATGTCTTTTTTTTGTTTTTTGTTTTTTTCATTGTTCTTCAACACCTTCTATACTCACTTCTACCTCTTAATTTCTCTGAATTCCTTCAAATTTCAAATAATGTTCTTTGTTGTTGTTGAGTTGAGTCATGTCCAACTCTTAGTAACCCCAATTATGGTTTTCATGGCAAAAATACTGAAATTGTTTCTATTTATTTCTTAAGCTCATTTTGTAGATAGGGGATACTCAGGCAGATAGCATTAAGTGACTTACTCAAGATCACAAAACTAGTAATTGTCTAAGGCTGGATTTGAAAGCCTAAAAATTTACCTGGCTTCAGACCTGGCACTCTATTTATTGTACCACCATTTAATATTCTACTTTTTATAAGAAACTTTTTCCTTATCCACCTTATTTCTAGTGAAGACTGCTTTCTTTCTGACATTGCCTCCTATCCACCCTATATCAATTTTATTTGTACACAGTTATTTGCATTTTTTTTTTTTTTTTTTTTTTTTTTTTTTTTTTAGTCTATTAGAATGGGAGGTCTTTCAGGACAGTTATCATTTGTGCCTTTTTTTGAATTTTCAGGGCTTAGCACAAAAACTTGATATGATTAGCTTTAGCCTTTGCCTTGTACCCTACATTGTGGGAAACTTTGCCCAGTCATAAAGGCTTTTTGGGGGGGTAGGGGGATAAAAGTGGTTGTTCTGTACCTCGCTGGGTAGGCAACCACATCCTGTTTTTCTCTTTTTTTGTGATAAATTGACCTTCTAAGAACTAATCCAGCTGGTGAAAGCTGGCCCAGAAATTTGTATAACTATGAGATCCTTTCTCTAGCTTGCTGCTGATCCCTTAAGGATGAAGCCTGCCTTACAATAGAATTCAATAACATCTTCCTTGACTGAGAATCCACTTGCTCCCTGAAATTCTTTTCTGGAGATCCCAACTGATCCTGATTGATTCTTATCAGCCTGTTACAAAAGGAAAGCTTAATAAATGCTTTTTTTGATTGAGTAGTTAGAGAGCTGAAGTGAAGCCAGAGTCACTATCCTCAGGATTAGAAGAGATTATACTAATAGTTCTCATTAAAAAAAAAAAAAAAAAAATGAACAGGCAAAGAAGAAAGAAACCAATCATAGAAGTTTATTTTGGGAATAGAGCAGATTGGGATTCATCTTTAGAGAGGGACATTGAAATTAAAACAAAACAAAAAAAAATAAAACTTCTGTTCTGAAGAGTTACATTAAATCACTTTCTGCCCAGAGAGAATGTATACAAGAACTCAAAAAAGACTTCAAAATCAATTGAGAGGGACTGAGGAAAAACTTTGTTAAAAAAAGAGGAATCCAAGAACAAAAAGAAGAATATGAAAAAAAAAAAAATCAACCAACTTAATTGATTGGTTATCAGATGGAGAACTGAGATTTTCTTTTGCTTCTCTATTAGGGTCTTGGGGAAATGAAGTTAAAAAAAATATTAATCATATTGAGAAAGAAAAAAATGCAAGGCTACCCTTTCTCTACTTCAACTGATAGAATATGCAAATATATATAACTTTGTCTCTTTTTTGGTTTGGACTATACTAATTTTTTCAACTTTTGTTTTATTGCAATAGCTCGCATTTTGTACTATATCATATACTTTAACATCTTAATGCTGTAGGCATCTTTACTTTTTACCAATTCAATGTAAAGACTTTTAGAATCCCCTTTAAAATTGCTGATAGTTCTTGGTTATAGTTTATAAACTGGTTATCACAATCTATAAAAAGAGGTTCACTTATGACCTGTGATTTTTAGTGTTATGAAACAAGTGTTATAATTTTTCAGGCTTTTTCTGTTAATAGGAAAATTTCTGTTGGTGTCTATTAATAGGAAATAACATAATATAGTGGATCAAGAAGTCTGCTCAGGGTTAAGAATTGAATTCAAGTAATTTCCTTTAATATATACTAGCTATGTGACCCTGAGCAAGCCACTTATATGCTGGTTCTGAAGGTATGTTTGAGATAGTTTCTTATTAGAAGTTTTTTACATTGATGAGATCACAAGTCCAGTCAAAACCAAAACATAATGGAACCCACAAAAACAAATTTGCTATTCTCATTTTATGATTTTTGTTAACAATATAATTTATTTTGTTTGGTTGGTTCATAGTGTTAAATTTCCCCTTCATTCTTTGTATAAATAATGTTGATATGGATAATTTGGGTTGATAATTTTGTTGTGGCCTATGTGTTAATATTTGTTTTTTGTCAAAATTTATTAGTGATGTTACTCTACAATTTTTTTAATTTTACCTTTTCCTGTCATTTCATATGTTTCTTACAATGTTTTAAATGTATTTTTTCAAATAGTTTATATAGGGTTTTGTTAATTGGTAGAATTACTTGTAACTTCATTTTAGCCCTGGTTTTTTTTTCTTTTTCTTTTTTTTTTTTTTTTTGGAGTTAATTGATAACTTATTCCTTTTATATGTTCTATTTCTTATGTTAATAAGGATATTTAAAATTTTTAATAGTAATACATTTCTTTTCAGAATATTACAAAATCACAAGGTTAGAGATAGAAAGGTCCTATCTAGTATCTAGTATGTATCTAGTACAACCTCCTATTTTTGTACTTTAGTTTTTTCATTAAGAAAGTTTAGGTTAAGCAAATGGATTAAGGCCATATAGTTAGTAAGTGGTAGGACAGGAATGAAAATTAAGGTCCAATACTATTTCCACTATACCGTACTATCCTCTATAATTATAACTTTGGTAGAGTGGGGAGGTAACTATGGAGGAGGTGAATTTTTTGTTGTTGTTGAGTCATGTCCAAATCTTTGTGACTCTGTCAACGATAGTATCCCATGGGATTTTCTTGGCAAAGATACTGTTTGCCATTTAGTTTTACAGTGTAGTAAGGCAAATAGGTTAAGTGACTTTTCCAGAGCCACATAGCCAGTAAGTATCTGATACTGGATTTGATTTCTTGTCTCCAGGACCAGTACTGTAATGACTCTGTGGAGTTAATATAATGACATATAATAAAGTAGATTTGATTCTAAGAATTTCCCTTAATTCTTATTCATTTGTTGTAAGTTCTACTTTTTAATTTTATATTTAAAAAAGCTTTCCATATCTTACTGATCAAAGTAGTTAATAATATATCTACTTTTTATTAATCTTAAAAATAATCTTTTCTTTCTTCTTTTCAATTATTTGTCAATAATTTAGAAAAATATTTTATCCTATGATTTCTAGAATTTCATTTTAATGTTTATGATAAGATTACTGATTTGTAAATTTTTTCATTGTTAGATGCCTTCTTAATCCATTGATTTCTTTAGTTGATCTAAGTATAAAGAGATGAAATTTTCCTAGATGTTGTTTTGCTTGCATTTCATAGATATCTTGGTATACTGTTTTATTGTTATAATTTTCTTTGATTTATTGTTTCTAAGATTTATTTCTGAGATACTGATTTAGGGTTATTCACTACAGCAATTTAAAAATTATTTGACTTCTAGTTTTGAAAAGAGAATTGATCATTTCATCTTATCCTTTTCATTGCCAATATTTAGTGGCAAAGGCCTTTTCAAATGAATGATTATATGGTAATTCAATGCATTAGAAAAGGAAAAATAAAACCTCATAAATAATATCCAAATCATTTATTAAACTACATTTTTTAGAGTTGATGGAATCCTTAAGAGGGCTGTAGATGTGAGGAGGTACTAAAATTGCTTCTAAATTCATGTTCATTTTGAAGTGATGAAGCAACACTTCTCAAAGATGTCTTCTCATGAAAAGTAGGAAAGGTAATAACTTTTCTTCATGCTCTTCTTTCTTTCTTTTTTAAAACTAGCTTTAAGTTTTCCAAACACATAAAAAGATAATTTTCAACATTCATCTTTGCAAAACTTTGTATTCTAAAATTTTATTCCTCCCTCCCTTCCTTCTCCCCTAGACAGCAAGTCATCCAATGTAAGTTAAACATGCAATTCTAAGCATATTTCTATATCTATCATGTTGTGCAAGAAAAATCAGATCAAAAGGGAGAAAAACACAAGTTTATACAGATGTTTATACAGGAAAGTTGCAGCTTTGATATGTGTTAGCAATATGCCTTTATTTTTTAGAGTTTCTAGAATGGTACTTTGTAGGAAAGCAGTATGTTATGTTACTTCCACATCTAGTTCTTTAATTTAGCCATGTTTAAGCATTATAATCTTATAAAGGGGAAAACAGGGTAATAGGAGTATTGTACAGAATCTGAGGCCTACTCTTTAATATCTAGGAGCTTGTTTTTTATGAGTTTGATATACCTTTTCTATCATGTTCTGTGTGGATAGAATACCAAGTCTGGAGTTAGGAAGAATTGTCTTTATGAATTTAAATGTAGCCTGAGATATTTATTAACTGTGTGGTTCTGAGCAAGTCACCTAACTTTGTTCTTCTCAATTTCCTCATCTGTAAAATAAACTGGAGAAAGATATGGAAAACTTACTCCAGTATCTTTGCCAAAAAAAACCCAACTTGGGTTATGAGGAGTGAGACACTACTGAAGAAAAGACTAAACAATAAATATTCTGTCCCATTCAATAGAAAACAAAATAAATCCCAGAATTTAGCAGAATTATGTGCAATACCTTGCTTCAATTGTTAATTCATTTTAAACCTGGGGCAATTTAATACTCTGAAAGTCAGTGGTTCTCACTTATGTGGCTTTTGGTTTGTTTTAAGAATATAATAACAATTGAAGCCAGATTCAAGTTGCTGTAAGCATTTGGATAATAAAGCAACAGATGATATTGTAAAATATATAAATAGAAGTGCACTTGGAAAGAGACTTAATGAAAGTGCAGAACTTTTTCTTGGAAATTTCTTCACTCCTGAATGAGGATATTTGGCAGCATCAGTGTCTTTTATGCAAGAGGGCATCTGACCTTCCTCTAATATCTCCTTTTTTCTGCCACAACTCTATCCAATCTTCTCTTTTTTTTATTTTGTTATTTGTTTTTTTGGGCTATAAATTCTCTCTACCTCCTTACTCTCCACTTCCAGACCCTTGGAAACTCTACCTAGTTCTGAGAGAGCTTGATTTTTTGTGGGGGGGTTGGGAAGGCAAATTCCTCAAGACACAACCAAGTCTTTTAGCAATGACTGTGATTATACAATCCCTGTTCATACTCATTTATAATAGATTTAATCAAGAAGAATTTGGTATTGCACTTGATAGAGTACTGTGCTTGGAATCAGGAAGTCCTGAATTCAAATCTGGTCCCTAACATTTACTAGCTGTGTGACTACAGGCATGTCACTTCACTATGTTTTCCTCAAATTCTCATCTGCAAAATAACCTGGAGAAGAAAATGGCAGTTTATTTGCTAAGAAAACCCCAAGATGAAATTGAGAATTGAATACAACTGAACAATGTTTTTATTTAAATTTTTCTTTTAAGTGGTCTAGGATAGTTAGAGGAGCTCCTTACTTACATAAGCATATGGGAAATAAAATAAAAGGGTTATTTTTTGAGGTAATAATATATAGGTAGTCAGTTTCTGACAGGTTCTGATAGTGATATAATAATTATCAGTTGTCTGATAGTTATATCAGACAAGCCTCATACCAAAGGCCAAATCTCCCATTTTATATTTCCTCTAAGCTATAGCAAACATGCTTTTATTTCCAGTCGTTCTGATCTATATCTTGCCATTGGACCCAGAAGGCTCCGGAGGGAGAACTGAGACAGGTGACCTTGCCCTAAAATTCCTCACCTAAACCCAATTCACCTGAATACCATAGTATCATCTCCCTGATGCCATGATCCTCTTCAGAACCCAGGACAAGCAACAAGTTTAAGTGGTAGAGGAGATGTCAACTTGAACTGGTATAGAGGGAACCTTTCAAAAGAACTTCCTCTACTGACAAAATGATAGTCTTCATCCCTTATTTATTTGTCATAAAAATTTTTATTCAAAGCATTTTTCATATCTTTAAGCTGTCAAATGTTTAAATAAATTAGTGGGAACTCTAATTCTATTTCTGGTAAAAATTTGAGTTTCACTGTTGACAGTTTTTGAAAAATATATATGATATTTAGCCCTTTTTGTTTCTTACTTTGGATATTATTGTGAGCAAAAGTCAGAATCCTAATTTACAGAGATAAGTTGTTAGAATGAAAATTTTGTAATTTTGTGAGCGTGTATATATGTGTGTGTGTGTGTGTATACCTGAGATAATGGTATAATAATTTTTACACTGATGTGTATCTCAACTATTTGCTTTTCTAAGTAATCAAGATTTGAGGCTTAAGGGGTTAAATCATTTACATCATGGTAGATTTTGTTAAGTTATAAGAATTTTAATAGAGCATACTTTGTATCAAACCTATAAGGATTTAAGCATTTATATATCTTGCTATTTCTTCTGAAGTAGTTCTAAATTGGTTCTAAAAATACCGGAGTTACTGATTTTCTTATCCCTCAGTGCAGGAAGGAAAATTCTTGAGATTCAGTTTGGAATCTTTCAAAACTTAACTCAAGTTGAATCATGTTAAAGTTCTTAGAAGGTTCATTTCTCTCTCTCTGTGTTTCACACACTCAGCTATATATACACAAGATCATATTTTGAGCTATGTGCTTCACATGAATCCCTAAAGATTATTCTTATAGGTCTTGGATGCCCATTGTCATGTAGATAGACTTGGATGGAAGAAAACTGGAGACAATTTCAGAGATGGTAGGAACTTCTAGTGCTTCCTGAGACATATTTTGAGAAGACTCAAGAAATACTTTATTTTTTTGGTTCAGTAACTCAGCTTTTAGTACATGTTTACTTGTTGAAAAGCATTGTTCATTCAGTGAAGCACAGCTATGAATTATAAAAAAAAAAAAAACAAAAAAAAAAAACTGCATTCTGAAAATTTTGCAATTCAGAAGTTAGTACATTGAGAAGGCATATATTATGACACTGACAGTCGGGAATCTCATCTAAGCTATCAGAGAACTGCATAATGTCTAAATAAAATGTTTTAATGTGTATACAATAAAGTTGTTTTTATGTTAAAATATATTGTTACTATATTAAAACAAGAAAAAAATAGGCTTTATAGTCAACATTATGCTGCTGCCACAAATGATAGAACTTTCTAGTAAGATATGTATTCTGAGTTTCTGTCTTCAGAATGGCAAACGGCCTAAAATTTGATTTCTGATATTATACAGGATGAAAAGTGCTGTTTGTCATATGAAATTCCAGGCACTGAAGAAAATGAGTGCCCTTCTATTTTGCATTTTTATTTGAACTTTTCCCATGCATTTATAACAGCAAAATTGCATTTCATATGTTTTTCAGCTTGCAATGTTACTGTTATTGTGTTGCAAAGGAACAAATTCAAAAATCAAATAATTCATTTTTTTAATGTTTTCTTAACATAGCTCTTTGAGAGGATTTCAGGGACTAAGTTTATATTACTCAACAATAAGACTCAACAGCCATAAATAACACATTTTTTGGAGGGGTAGATAAGAACTATTTTGTCACATATAAAGTCACCTAAAATAACCATATTCCATTGTGATTTTTTAATGAAATGACTTCCAAATATTATTTTTCTAAAATATTTCAAAACTCAAGTTGTTTTTTTTTTTTTTACAGAGAATAAGTATATTCATTTTATAATGATAATTTGATAAAATATATTTTGCTCTTAATTGTAAATCTAATCTTTCTACCCATTCATTGAATGAATGGTTAAGTGTCTATTGTGTGTCTTCACCAAAGCTAGTCATTCTACTTATACTTTTGATCCAATTTTCTTCCCTTCTCTTCTGAAAAATTATCCACACAATCATCTTTCTCTGTCTCTCTGTCTCTGTCTCTGTCTGTCTGTCTGTCTGTTTCTCTCTCCATATAGATAGATATAGTTTCAAAGCTCTTCTTAAAAGAATAAAGAATAATGGGAGGAAATTTAGTGCTTAGCTCTGGACTGTGGAAATATAACAAGTTAATTTATAGATTTAGTCCTGTACCCATCAAAACCAACAATTAATGTGGAATAATTAAAGATCTAGAAAGTAAAGAAAATAATGAATAAAAATTTGGAATACAATTGTATTTACTGACCTCAAAGTATCTTGTATAGTAAAAATCATCACAATCATTTGATACTATTTAAAAATAAAATATATATTGAGACAGATTAGACAAATAGAATTCAAAAGTTGAACTCCATAAGCCTGAAAAAAGTATTATCTAGAAATAAATTATCTATTTTATAATAACTTCTGGAAAAACTAGGAAAATTTGGAAGAAAGTAGATTAAGACCAACATCTTGCACCATGTTTCATAATAAATTGAATATGTATATATGTGATCCAAATATTAAAAATCATATCATAAAATTATAAGAAAGTAGATTATATATATTTCAAAGTTACAAGTTAGGAAAGATTCTTAATCAAACAAGGGCTAAAGGTAATCACAAAAAAAAAAAAAACAAAAAAAAAAACAGTAAATTAATTTACATGACCCTGAGAAGCTTTTGCATGAACAAAATATAACTAGAATAAGAAAGGAAATTGTAGAGTGGGAGAAAAAATAATCTTTATGAATGTCAAGAAAGCAAAGTAATGAAACAAAATATGTTGGACTAAAAACCATTCCTCACTGAATAAGTGATCAAAAAATATATTTTTAAAAATTATTCTGAAAAAAATGTGAGTTATTAATAATCATGTGAAAGAAGCTCCCAAGGTAATGATAAGATCATTGCAAATCAAAATATCACCTGATAAAATAGTATCTATTGTATAAACAAATGCATTATTGATTAAGTTGTGAATAGATACAATTTTTCTGTAAAGGAACTTCAAATTAGGTAAAGAAAAGCACAACAATACCCATACCTTTTTGACGAGAGATTTTGCTTCTAGCATATGTTTTAAGGAGATCCGTGACAAAAAAAAAATGCCTTCATATAAACAAAATTATTTATATCAACTCTTTGTGGTAAATGAAGCACTAGAATCAAGTATATACCTACCAAATGCAGAGTAGCTAGACAAATATAGCACATTAAAGTAATATAACTTTTTTGAAAGACATGATAAACAGATGGTTACTGAGAATCATGGAAGTACTTCTATACACTAATACAAAGCAAAGTGAACAAATAAGAAAAATGAGATGCACAATGACTAAGATTATGTAAAAGGAAACAGCAACAACAAAACAATAGAAACTAAGTACTTTTCTGAAGTCAGAGGATTGGAAATCAAAGACTGCTTCAAATTCTTACTAACTGAACTCACTTGGACAAGTCAGTTTTTCTTCCTAATTTTCATTTTCCTCATCTATAAATGAGAAGTATGGACAAGATGCTATTGTAGACTTTTTTAAGTTTCAAATCTGCAATAATGTGATCCTCATGGCAGAGAAAAAAAAGTGCTACTAGGTCACAATGTGTTAAACATTTTGAACTGTAGTCACTGAATCGGATATGTTAATTGGATTGAGGGAAAAAAATCAGTAATTTCAAAATGTGTCTATTTAACTTAGATGAAAGGGTTGTGGGAAGCAGCTTCCATAGGAGAATATTAAAAGTAGTGAAAAAAACTAGGAAAAAAAAAACTGTGAAAGAAACTAGATATAGACTAAAATCTTAGACCAAATATTATTATAAGGTCAAAGTGGATATGTGATTTGCATATAAAGGGTGATATCATTAGCAAATTAAGAGATCATGGAATAATTTACCTGTGAGATATCTATATCTATATCTATAAAGAATTTAGGACCAAACAAAATACAGAGAGCATCACAAAATGCAAAAATAGATACTTTTGGTTATATAAGATTAAAAAGTTCTCCCACAAACAAAACCAATGCAACCAAAATTAGAAGGAAAGCAGAAGATGGGGAAAAAATTGACAAGTATCCCTAATAAACATCTTATTTCTCAAACACATAGAGAACTGAATCAAATTTATAAGACTACAAGTCATCCTCCAATTAATAAATTGGACATGGTTGAAGGATCTGCATAGTCAATTTTCAGAAAAAGAAATGAAAATGATAGTAACATAAAAATGCTCTAAAACACTATTGATTAGATAAATGCAAATTAAAATTACACCTTATCACATCTATCATTTTGGTTAACACGACAAAAAAAAATTATAAGTGTTGGAGGAGATGTGGAAAATTGAGACACTAGTGCACTATTGGAAGAGCTGTGAGCTAATAAACCATTTTGGAATGCAGTTATAGACCAAAGGGCCATAATCTGTGTGTATATATACAAGACCACTGTTAAGACTGTATCACAAAGGAATTTTTAAAATGGGGAGGGGTTATCTGTAAGAAAACTATTTCTACAGCTCTCTTTGTGGCAGCTAGGAAATGAGGGGCTGCTCATCATCTGGACATGGACTGAACAAGCTGTGGCATATTCTTACGGTAGAATATTATTGTGCTATAAGAAATGACAAGTAGAATGATTTCAGAAAAACCTTGAGAGAGTTACATAAATGATGCAGGACACCAAGAAACCATTGAACATAGTAACAGCAATATTGTATGATGAAGAACTGTATATGACTTAGCTATTCTCAGCCATGCAATGATCCCAGACAATTTCAAAGGACTCATGATAAAATATTTTATCTACCTCCAGAGGAAAAGTAAACTGATATTTTCTGAGTATAGATTGAAATGTGCATTTTTTCTCTCTCTGTCTATTTCTCTCTCTGTGTTTGTCTCTGTCTTTCTGTCTCTCTCTGATTCTGTCTCTATGATTGCTTACTATCTCAGGGAGGGGGTAGGAAAAGAGGGGTAGAATTTGGAACTCAAACCTCTAAAAACAATGTTAAAAACTATAATAACATGTAGTTGGAAAAAAACAACAACAACATATTGTTAGAAAAATAAAAGCAGTGAAAAGAAAGAAAAGAGCAATAAATATTTCTTCTTTCACAGTTTTGCTTAGAAATGACTCTGAAACACTCTAAAAGCAACTAAAGAAGAAATAATCAACATAATTTTCTAAATAGCAAAAGGTACCAGGTCAATTACATTAATTTTGCAATACTCTTATTAGCTACATACAAAGAAGAGAAGTATTAGTACTATGTAGTATTGTTCTGAAGAAGGCTTGAGACTCCATCCCACTGACAAAGAAGGAAATTAATGACTTAATGGGAATATAGCTAATTTGGAGGTGACATTCAAAATAGTTATCAAAGGTTTACAAGCAACAAGGAATGTCAGAATAAATGGCATCTCATAGAAAATCAATTTCAGCGACTTTTTGTCTTTTCAAAAATGTCTATGCTGATTACCTTTAATAGAAAGGAGATGAAAAGATGATAATGATGCAAAGAATCACAGCATTTTCAAATGAGGAGAGATTTTAGCAACCACTTAGTTTAACCCCGAAAGTAAGCATCAAAGTATATACAATATAAAAATGAGGTCTTCATTTAAAGACCCCCCAATGCAGTCAGGAGTATGCTTGGTCTTAAGGCAGTCTGCTGTTTATCTCCAATCACTTGGAGATAATTTTGTCCAGAGAGAAAGTTAAGATTTACCTCTTTGCGATTTCTATTCATTGCTGCCAATTCTGCTCCAGGTTAAATGGAACAAAACTAATCCTTCTTCTGTATGACAGCATTTAAAGATGGTATAAATATGTCTTAATTCTTTTTAAATTTTCTGATGAATTTTGTCAGGGTAAAGATCCAAATTAGTTTTTACCAAATACAAACAGTAATGAGAAAAAGCTAGGACATCCAACAGTTGAAACAACTTGATACTGAACTATTTAAGCAACTGACAAATAAAAATGTTAAAAAAATGACAACACCAATTATAATAATTTTATTATTAGGAAGAAAGATGGCAGATGATTATAAAGTTTTGTCTTATGTAGCAGAGAAAAGCAGTGTAAGATTTAGCCAATGTGAAGAAAACTTGGAGATAAAACTTAACAAAGTCATTCCAAAAACCAGTAAGCATGAATTGGAAGAACAAACAAATGAAAATAATAATAGCACTTGATTCATTGAACTCTTAAATATCAAATGAGATATTATTTAAAAAGTGCTTTACAAACCTTAAAACACAAATGCTAGCTGTTGTCATTTCTAACAAACTTTTCTCAGTCTCTCAGTATTTTTACCTAATACCTGTTTTGTCATGTACTTTACTACCTGATGTATTTAGTTCTAACAGGGGACCGTGTCCCTATTTACATTATAGAATATAAGATTTATTGGTAAAATTTTGAATCTCCATTTCAAATTGCTTGATTTCTTAAATAAACATAGTATTTCCAAAACTATATAGTTTGCCTGTTATTCAGTTCTTTCAGTCATGTCCAACCCTTTGTGATCCCATTTGGGATTTTCTTGGCAAAGATATTGAAATGATTTGCTATTTCCTTTTCCATTTCATTTTACAGATGAGGAAACTGAGGGAAATAAAGTTAAATGATTAAGAGATTATAACTCAGGAAGTTGAGTTTTCCTGAATCCTGGTCTGTCCCTTTATCTTCTAGGCATTGACATGCCTATCAATGCTCCTTCCTGCTTGTCTTAGGGAGTAGCTGTGGGAATTCAAATAGAATAGAAACAAAGCTCACTTAAATTCCATAAAAGCCTTCTCCCATCAATTGCCCCTCCCTATCATCCACTGGTTGCTAGAAGGGAAATGCTTGCTAAATACCAAGGCTCCTCTATCAGGAGTTGGGTAACATGCTTTATTATTGGTCCTTGATTTTATGAGATATTATTACTTTAATAGAATTCTAGTTGCTGTTGCTGCATTTTATGACATTGTTATCTTTATGTAAATACTCTTGGTTCTACTAACTTCAGTCTGTATCAGTTTATGACTTAAAAGATTTTCTGAAATCATCTTTTTTCATTTTTTATGATATAACAATATTCTATTGCATCTATTTTTATATTTCCATTATAGTTTTTTTCATCTATTCCCCAACTGATGGGCACCTCTTTTAATTTCTAATTCTTTTCTTTTTTCCTCCTCCCTTTAATCTGCTCTATCAATCCCACAAAATTAAGAAGTTTGTGTTTTTATTTATTTTTGATTGCAATTATTCTATCTCCCTTTTATTTCCTTTTTTTTAAAATTCCTTCCGCTTTTCATCTTTACCAACCAGTTTTGTGTTCTCTGTTGTATATTTGTGTCTTAGCCTTCCTTTGTCCAGTTTAGATGAGTAAAATTTATCTGATACCTGTTTCTTTTACCTTTTCTTCTATATTCAAAAGAAAGGTAAATTATCTTTATCTTTACTTTGCCTATTGTTTCTAAACAATCTGGATAGCTAATATTTATTACATGTTGAAATATAGTATGCATTTTTTATTTCATTGTGATTTTCATTGAATACTTAAATATTCTATCCTTGTTCTATTTTCCAAATCATTGATTTTGATAGCAGATACCTTTTTTTTCCCCCTTTTTTTTTTATCTTTTGACTTTTTTTCTGATTTGCATAGTCAACCAATTTTTCTTTTAAGCTATTTAGTCTCCTAATTCTTTCCTTCAGAGCTTTTATTTCATTTTTTATCACTTCCTTTATTTCTTCTATATTTTCTATATTTTAATTTAGTCCTCTTGGAAACTCTTAGTTAGATTTTTTTTTCCCCTTTGAGTGTAGTTTTTAGGCTATTATTCTTTTCTTTCTAACTTAGATTTTTGGGTATTTGTTCATTAATTATAATTCTAGTCCATGATCTGTATTTTTTTGCAATGGTGATTATTTTGCCTCTATTAACTGGATGCCACTCTTCTTAGGAACATGTTTTTGTTTGGACTTGGCTCAAATTCTCACTGATTGTGTTTCCTCAGTTTTAATAGTTCAAGCACCCAGTTCCACTTAATTATGTAATGGTGAACTAGCTTTTAGAAAGGAATATTTAATTTAAAATGTAGTTAAAATATATAAATATTTAATCTACTCTCATTTCCCCCACAAAGGGATATTTTTGGCACATGTTTTAGACTCTCCAGAAAAATAAAATAAACATATGCACACACATGTTTTGATTTATTCTGAATTATTAACACTATCTTACATATAGATGTAATCATCTTGCTGATGCAAGACCAAGCTTTGAACTGTAGCACTGGTCAATTACTGTTGTTTAAATGCTTACAGTGTAAAATTAACAGTAAGTCTAACAGTCTTTTCTACTTTGAATTCTATTATGAGTTTTTGATTGGAAAATTTTCTTTAGTTTCTGGATTTTGATTATTGTTACAATTTGAAATCAATGTAAAATTTTTATTCTGAAAATTAAAATTTATGATTCAGAAATTAATTTAACATGAAAATCTTTTACATATTCTATAAACAATAATAAGAGGCATAAAAGGAAATGATTTTAAAATAAGACATAAAATGACTATCAATATATTGATCAGAATACCTTATTTAGCCTTATTTGACAATGTTTATTGACCAAAAGAACTTCTTTAGATATCTCTTCTCTCAATCTAAAAACTCACTGTTCTATAATATAATTTTTGCTATAGTTCTATTCATTAGGTCTATTTTGCTTTTAGGACAAATATTTCATTTAGTTATATTTTTATATGTATAATATTTATTCTTATAATAGACTGAGAAAACTGATTATTTTCTAAAATTGCTTTTACCTGTCAAGGATGAAAATATTATTAAAGAATCTTTAAAGGGGAGAAAAAAGAAAATCAACTGAATAATTTCTCTCTTAAACACTACTTCTCTAATTATCTTAAATGAGAACTTAAAATGGAAAAATAATGCCATTCATATGTAATTCATGCACGTTTAAAATAGACTTTGATGCTTTTTTAGTAAATGCATGTAGGGAAAAGTACAATCAATTTTATAGCATTTAAGTTCATGCCTAAATAGATGCTTGATCTATGTTACCATGGGCTTTTCATTGAAAACAATGAAAGTTATGCTATTACAAAGAAGTAGACAAGTGTATCAGAAGAGAAGTAACTAAGAGAAAGAAAAGAATAAAAACGGTGAAGCAAGAGGGAACATGAATGGGTCAATGTCCTACAATAGACAGAAAGAAATGGTATTCAGTTTCTTGAAGGGAGGGAGCTGTAGAGAAATTATTATTGGTAAATATATTTTAAAAAAAATTTTTTTTTTTTTTACTTCCACAGTATTCTCTCAGACTGTAGAAAAGTAGGAAATAATGTGAGGAGGTGAAAAGATTTTGAGGAATGGAAAAAGGGAGATGAAATATGTGAAGGCTTCTAGTCTCAATCTTATCAGTCAAGGAGAAGCAAAGTTATCTAAGAGAGATGGATGTAGGAGTAGAGTTCAGGGCTCAGGACTCAGGAGAAGGTTTGAAATATTTTCCTTTTGCTTCCATGACAGTGTTCTTTTCTAGTGGCAATACTCTGATGGTTTTCTGGGTCCTCTGCATCATCTTAGCCTCAAAGTGTTCCTTGAAGAGAAAAAGAAAAGCTTTGGCACAATGGATTTTATCACATACTCAAAATCAGTTTGAAATATTTTTTTCATGTTATATTTGATCATCATGTAATTACTAATAAGTATATAGTATGTATATATAATCAAAATATAGATTATGTGCAAACATTGAGAAGGTTGCTGAAGAGGAATAGTTAGAGAAATCTTGCAAAGAACTTGAAAAGGACCTCTGTATTAAATTAACATACCCTGTGATAATGACGGCAAAAAGATGAAAAAAAATGAGAATCTGAATTATATTGAAAAAGATTTAGAGAAGAACAAAGACTGATAGGTAACATAGAAACTACATGTATCCATATAAGAATATTTTGGGAAAATATTAAGTTCTACTTGTTTATAAAATCTTATGAAGGATACTATATAAATACCAAGAAGCAGAATTTTATAAAGCAGAGAGAATTAGTGGAGATTAAAATAAGAAAGCTAGACAATAGCCAACAAAGATATCCCAAGGGTATTCAATTTTTGAAAATGAAAGAACTACAAACATAAGAAAATATAAAAGATTTGCAAAAATCAATTGAACAAGTGTTTCTGTAAGAATAGTAGAAATATATTTAGCTCAATATTATAGACCATATATATTTATAGAATAGGTAAAATTGACATTAAAGAAAACAAAGATAAGTAAAACAGCAGGATTGGATGAACTTTCTATAGAGATGCTCCATGGGGCAGGCAACAGATATGGAAAAAAAAATTCAGGCCTTTTTATTATTGAAAAATTTTCACTAGGAACATATCAATAACTATTGATGTTATGCCTACACTCCCATCTATACAATATCTTCATGAGTCATATATCCAAAGTAAAGGCATTATTTATTAAGGTAATAGGAAACAAATAGGCTTTTACAAGCAATAGGCAAAAATTGAATTTTTATTATTTTATATTTACTGAAAGATGTGAAGGATATAAGATCCCTTAATTATATCTTAATTATTATTATTTGTTAAACATGAGATGAGAAACTGATTTAGTAGAAGAAAGCACCTGGTAGACTCTTTTTCAATAAGCTATTCTTTCATTTGCACTTGTGAATATTAAAACATAATTGCCTTTCACAATTGATCATTGTTATGATATTTTCTTTATTGTGTACAATGATCTCCTGTTATTTTATTTCATTTTACATCAGTTTATATAGTTTTTCCAGATTTTTTGAAACCCATTTCCCTCATCATTTCTTATAGCATAATATTATGCCAAATCTTATTCAAGTCATTCCACAAATTCATTGATAGACGTTTCCTTAATTTCTAATTCCTTGCCATCACAGAAAAAGAACTACTTTAAAGATTTTGGTATATATTTTGTACATCCTTTCCCTTTCTCTTTGATTTCTTTTGGATACAGATGTAATGATCAAAGGATATGCACAGCTTTATAGACTTCTGGACATAGTCCCAAATTGTGCTACCTCTGCCTTTTTTTTTTTTTTTTTTTTTAACTTTGGTTGAAACTTAATAGATTCATTCTCCAATTGACAGTCAAATGATATGAACAATTTTCAGATGAAAAATTAAAACTATTTCTAGTCATATTAAAAATACTCTAATTCAACATTGATTAGGGAAATGCAAATTAAGATAACTTTGAGATACTACTACATACCTCTCAGATTGGCTAACATGACAGGAAAAGTTAATGATAAATATTGGAAGGTATATGGAAAACTGGGACACATTGTTTTTTTTTTTTAATTTTTATTTAATTTTATAATTATAACTTTTGTTTTTGACAGTACATATGCATGGGTAATTTTTTACAACATTATCTCTTGCACTTAGTTCTATTCAGATTTTTTCCCTTCCTCCCCCAACCCCCTCCCCTAGATGGCAGGCAGTCTTATACATGTTAAATATATTGCAGTATATTCTAGATACAATATATGTGTGTAGAACCGAATTTCTTGTTGTACAGGAAGAATTGGATTCAGAAGGTAAAAATAACAGTTTACACTCATTTCCCAGTGTTCCTTTTCTGGATGTAGCTGATTCTGTCCATCATTAATCAATTGGAATTGGATTAGCTCTTCTCTATGTTGAAGATATCCACTTCCATCAGAATACATCCTCGTATAGTATCATTGTTGAAGTGTATAATGATCTTCTGGTTCTGCTCGTTTCACTTAGCATCAGTTGATGTAAGTCTCTCCAAGCCTCTCTGTATTCCTCCTGCTGGTCATTTCTTACAGAACAATAATATTCCATAACATTTATATACCATAATTTACCCAACCATTCTCCAATTGGTGGACATCCATTCATCTTCCAGCTTCTAGCCACTATGAAAAGGGCTGCCACAAACATTTTGGCGCATACAGGTCCCTTTCCCTTCTTTAATATTTCCTTGGGATATAAGCCCAGTAGTAGTATGGCTGGGTCAAAGGGTATGCACATTTTGATAACTTTTTGGACATAATTCCAGATTGCTCTCCAGAATGGTTGGATTCTTTCACAACTCCACCAACAATGCATCAGGGGACACATTGTTGATGGACTTGTAAATAGAATCAATCATTCTGGAGAGCAATTTCTAGCTATGCCCAAAGGGCTATCAAACTGTACATACTCTTTGATCCAGAAGTGTCTCCACTGGGCCTGCATCCCATAGATATCATAAAAAGGGAAAGAGATCTATCTGTGAAAAGATGTTTGTGGTAGCCCTTTTTGTTGTGGAAAAAAAAAAAAAAAACAAAACTTGAAACTGAGTGGATGTCCATCATTTGGAGAATGACTGAATAAGTTATGATATACGAATATTATGCAATAGTATTGCTCTATAAAAAATGTTCTGTTGAATGATTTCAGAAATGCCTAGAGATACTTACATAAACATGCTATGTGAAGAGAATAGAAGCAAGAGAAAATTGTGCACAGTAACAAGATTATGTGATGATCTAGTGTGATAGATTTGATCTATGATTCAGGCCAATTTCTTTTTTTTATATAATTATAATTTTTTGACTATATATGCATGAGTAATTTTTTTTTACAAAATTATCCCTTGTAATCATTTTTTTTCCAAATTTTCCCCTCCCTCCCTCCACTCCCTCCCCCAGATGACAGGCAATCCCATATATATTAAATGTATTACAGTATAACCCAGATACAATATATGTGTGTAAAACCAATTTTCTTGTTGCACGGTAAGAATTGGATTCCAAAGGTATAAGTAACCTGGTTCTCTAGAAAGACAGTAGTGCAAACAGTTTACATTCAATTCCCAGTGTTCCTTCTCTGGGTGCAGCTGTTTCTGTCCATCACTGATCAACTGGAAGCAAATCAGATCTTCTTTATGTTGAAGATATCCACTTCAATCAGAATACATGTTCATACAGCATTGTTATTGAAGTGTACAGGGATCTTCTGGTTCTGTTCATTTCACTCAGCATCAGTTGATGTAAGTCTCTCCAAGCCTCTCTGTATTCCTCCTGCTGGTCATTTCTTACAGAGCAATAATATTCCATAACATTCATATATCACAATTTACCCAACCATTCTCCAATTGATGGACATCCATTCATTTTTCAGTTTCTAGCCACTACGAAAAGAGCTGCCACAAACATTTTGGCACATACAGATCCCTTTCCCTTCTTTAGTATTTCTTTGGGATATAAGCCCAGTAGTAGCACTGCTGGATCAAAGGGTATGCACAGTTTGATAACTTCTTGGGCATAGTTCCAAATTGCTCTCCAGAATGGTTGGATTCTTTCACAACTCCACCAACAATGCATCAGTGTCCCAGTTTTCCCACAGCCCCTCCAACATTCATCATTATTTGTTCCTGTCATCTTAGCCAATCTGACAGGTGTGTAGTGGTACCTCAGAGTTGTTTTAATTTGCATTTCTCTGATCAGTAGTGATTTGGAACACTCTTTCATAAGAGTGGATATAGTTTCAATTTCATCATCTGAGAATTGTCTGTTCATATCCTTTGACCATTTATCAATTGGAAAATGGCTTGATTTCTTATAAATTAAAGTCAATTCTCTGTATATTTTGGAGATGAGGCCTTTATCAGAATCTTTAACTGTAAAAATGTTTTCCCAATTTGTTACTTCCCTTCTAATCTTGTTTATATTGGTTTTGTTTGTACAAAAGCTTTTTAATTTGATGTAATCAAACTCTTCTGATTCAGGTCAATTTCAATAGATGTGTGATGCAGAGAACTATCTGCATCCAGAGAGAGTACTGAATGTAAATCACAAAATAATATTTTCACCATTTTTGTTGTTTGCTTATGTTTTTTTCTTTCTCATTTTTCCTCTTTTATTTGATTTTTCTTGTGCAGTCTGATAAATGTGGAAATATGTATAGAAGTACTGCACATGTTTAACATATATTGGATTACTTGCTGTCTATTGAAGAGAAAAGGGGGAAGGGCTGGCAAAAAATTTGGAACACAAGGTTTTGCAAGGGTGAATGCTGAACACTATCTTTGAATATATTTAAAAATTTAAAAAGCTATTATTAAAAAGAAACATAACTAATTTTGTTTCAATCCATTATTTTAATACTTAAGTGTAACTTTCTATTTGAAGTATGTTCCTTTTAAAGAATATATTCTTGGATTATGATTTCTAATCCATTCTGCTACCTGTTTTTGTTACATGTTTATTCCATTTACATTCACAGTTATGATAACTAATCATTACTAACTGCTATCCTGTTTTCTTTTATTTATCTTTCTCTCTCACTTTACCCTGCCCCTCCTCAAAATTTCATTTTGCTCCTGACCACTGCTTTCTTTAAATTCCCTCCTTCTTTAAAAGTCACCTTTTCCTTTTACTCATCTTCTTCCATTTCTACTGTTCTCTTGGGTAAATTAGGCATTCTTCATCCTTTGAATTAATTTAGATGAGAGTGAGGTTTAAGTATTGCCCATCCAAACCCTCATTTTCAACTCTTATCATAACAGCTTTTTCTTGTACAGATTTTATTTAAAATAATTTTCATTATTTCTCTTTTCCTCCTTTTCTCAATGCGTTCCTTTTTTTCACCACTTATTTTTTTGAGATCATCTCAACTTAATTGATTCATATCCATGCCCTCTGTATATCAACTCTTTCTAAATATCTTTATATTTATGGAATTTTAATGAGTTATACATATTAATTTTTGATAAAAGAATGTAAACAGTTTAATATTATTAAATCCCTTTTGCTTTCTTTTTCATGTTTATCCTTTTATGCTTCTCTTGAGTCTTGTGTTTGAATATTATATTTCTTATTTGCCTATGGTATTTTAATTAGGGATACTTGAAAGTTTTCTATTAGATGTCTTGTTCCTCTCAATCCCTCTTATCACCCTCCTCCCACACCAAAAAAGAAAAAGAAAAAGATTATGTTCACTTTTGCTAGTTAGGTTCTTCTTGATTATAGTCTTTTGACCTCTGGAATGTCATATTCCAAATCTTCTCCTTTTTTGATGTAAAGGTTGTTTGACAATACTACATGATATTTTAATTGTTTCTTTTTAACTTCTTAAAATATATATTTTAACTTGGGAGATCTGGAATTTGATTTTAATATGCCTGGGAGATTTCATTATGGAATCTTTTTCATGAAGTGATTGGTGGATTCTTTCAATTTTCTGTATTACCCATTGGGTCTAAGATAGTGAAGATAGTTTTTCTTTAAAATTTATTGAGATATTTAATTGAAGATCTTTTTTTTTTTTTTTTTTTTTTTTTTTTTTTTTTTTTTTGATCATGGGCTTATAGGTCTTTCCTTGATCTACTTTACTTTCTAGGTCACTTGATTTTCCCCCCCCCTGATGAAATAGTTCATATTTTGTCCTATTTTTTTTTTCATTCTTTTGATGTTGTTTTATTGGTTCTAATTGTCTCATGGAATGATTAGCTTCTATTTGACCAACTTTAATTTTTAAGGAGTTATTTTTTTCAATGAGCTATTTTATTTTATTTTCCATGTGGCAAATTTTCCTTCTTTAAGTAGTTATTTTCATTTGTGAAATTTTGTAGCATTTTTTTCCATCTGACAAATTTTAAATATCATTTTCATTAGTTTGTCCCTTTTTTGATCAGATATTCAATTCATTTTTTTTTACTATTTTTCTTTCTTTCCTTTCATTTTTCACTAGATGTTTCTTCTACATTTCTTACCTGATTTTTAAATTCATTTTTTAGCTTTTTCAGGAATTCTTGTTGAACTTGTAGTTCAATTCACAATTTTTTGATACTCTGAATGTAGCTGTTTTGACTGTATTGTCTTCTTCCAATATTCCCTCTTATCTTCCTATTACCATAGTTAATTTTTATAATTTATAATTTTATAATTTGTTTGTTTTCTAGTCTATATCTTGACTTTGAAATTATGTTAAAGTTGGTATCAGTTCCTGATTTGAGAGAGGAGGGGCACTGTCTTAAACTTTAGACCATTTCTATTTAGACCACTGTTGTTTACAGAGAGTTATGGGAATTTGAATGTTTTCAGTGCTACCAAGGTGGTGTGATCTGAACTACGATCTGTGGCCTAGAAGTGAATATAGGAAATGGTGTTGTCAAATAGCTTCTATTTTTATGTCCAGTGTCATTACAGGAATCCATTGTATTCAATTTCTCTGGCTTGACAGCTGTTGAAACTGTTGGTGCTTCTGTTTCTGTCACCCCATCTAATTCCATCACTCGTGCTGTATTCATGTGGACTTTGGGCCAGCCTTCACTCCTGTGTCACAGATCTCTTTTTTCAATTTCCTTAGTTCTCTTTGCTTAAACAAATGTCTTATCTTGAAATTTTGTTGGCTCTGCCACTCCAGATTTCAATTTCAGGCATTTAAAAAAGTTATTTGGAGTATAATATTGAGAGAGCTTGACCAAGTACTTTTTCTATTCTGGATCTTGGCTCTACTCACAGAAACCCCCAATTCTAATTTTTAATTATTTTCTTCAGTGAACTTTTGTGCTTCTTTTCCCATTTGGCTATTTCTCCTTTTTAAGAAATTCTTTCTTCAGTGAATTCTATGTCTTTTTTCTCATTACACCAATTCTGTTTTTAAGGTTTTATTTTCTTCAGTAATTTTTTTGGTGCCTCCTTTATTAAACTACTAAATCTCTTTTTCACAGTTTGTTAATTTGTTTGGTTTTTGCTTATTTCTTTTCCTAATTTTTCCCCTTACCACTCTTATTTCTTTTTGAAATTCTTCCAGAAATTTTTGTTGGACTTATTCTTAATTACCATTGATCTTTTAGGCTTTACTTGTAGCTATTTTCACATTGTTGCCTTCTGTGTTTGTGTCTTGGTCCTGTCACTGTAGAGTCTTTTTATGGTAAAATTATTTTTTTCCTGTTTAATTATTTCCTCACCCTTATTTCTTGACTTTGAACTTTATGTTAAAATTGGGCTCAGCTCACTTGGAAGTAAGGATACATTTTCACCTTTTTTGTGCTTATATTTTCAGAGTTAGTTCAGGTTAGATGCAAAATCTTTGGTACTTCTAAAGAGGTATGATGCGGGCAGAGGTATGGTATCTGCTTTCTTGCTCTGTGTTCTGGTTCTTACTAAGAAAGGTTTCCTGCTCCTTGGGAACTCAAATGCTAGTTCTGCTCTTAGCCCTATAATTATGATCAGGCCTCATGTTTTCCTGCAGTTGTAAGTGCTAATACTTTTCTTCACCTTGAAACATGGACCAGGGTTCCTTCTCCCTTGTGATCCACCACAAGTGCTCCTGTCCACTCTGGTTATTGTGACTCAGAATTACATGTCAGCAATGCAATTGGGTCCTGTTCTCAGTGTCAGCTCAGGGTCTCCTGTAATTTCTTTCTGATCAGTTGTTCAACCCCATTGCTCTCTCTAGACTGAGAATTCCTGAAGCTGCTTTTGCTATTACTGCCAGAGCTGCCCCCAAGGTCCACAGCTTGCACTAAGTTCTGCTAAGTTCTAGGTCAGTCCTCATTTCAGGGTCATAGACCACTCCTGACAAACTCCTAAATTGTCTTGGGCTGGACAGATGTTTTGCTTTGATCTTTGTTGGCCTTGTTACTCTAGAATTCAATTTGAGGAGTTATTTTTAAGATGTTGGAGGAGAATGTTAGGAAAATTTGACTGGGATGCTGACACTACTTCCTCATCTGGCACCTTTTCCAAAGAAAATTGATGCCAAAGAAGTTTACCAAATTGCATATCTGATTATTTTACTCCCTGTCTGATTAGATACTAGTGGCTTTCTATTTATTATACAATGAAATATAAACTGCTTCATTTTTAAAGCTTTTCACAATCTGTCCCAACCTTTTTTCCACTATTGTTGGATATTACTTGTCTTCAGATTTACTGTGATGGCCATCCAAAATGTTCTTCTCTCTGTTACATACAACATTTCATCTTCCATCTCTATGCTTTTATACTAGACATCCCACATCCTTGGAATGGGCTCCAATCTCATAGAGATCTTACTCTCATCTTATTTTCAGATGCAGTAGAAATAATATAATCTGCACAAGTCTTTCTTTATCCTTATAATAATTACTAACTTCTTTCTTCTCAAACTACTTTGTATTTGATTACTTTGTAATTATATAAATATATATACATATATGTATAATTTCTTCATTTTTATTTATATTGCATATCCTTTTCATAATATTTATGTCCCCTCCCTCTTTTGAATTACAAATAGGGATTGTTTGTTCATTGAAAATATTGTTTCATTCTTTGTATTTATATCTCCAGTGCTGAGCATGGTACCTTGTACACAGTAGGCACTTAATAAATCTTGATTAATTTATTGATTGATCTGAGATTGAATTGCAGACAAGTACAGAGAGTTAGAACTGATTTTTAAAATAAAAGAAATTACCTTTCTAGTTCTTTTTGTAAATGCCCAATTTCGTTTTTAAATGAATTATTTTGCTCTATTGAATTTTTTTCCATTTCCCTAATTTTTTTTTGAGAATTATTTTCTTTTTCCAATTCAGAAATCCTATTTTCTTGAGACTTTTTTATCTTTTCCAATTCAGAAATCCTACTTTCCTGTGTTTTTTTAACCTTTTCTAAATCATAAATTTTGTTTCCCTGCATCTCCTGTGAATTCTTTATTTTTTCCAACTCCAATTTCAGGACGTTGTTATTCTCTATCATAGCTTCCCTTTCCTTTCCCCATTTTTCTTCAATCTCCCTCAATTTTTTAAGAGTTTCTTCTAGGAGAGAGTTATGTGATGGGGGGCAGGAATCGTTCCCCTTTGGGTTGTTATCTGCTGTCTCTCTGCTGTTAACTTCCTCGGGGTTGGATACCCGCTCTTTCTCTGTATAGAAGGAATCTATGGTTTTTTTGGCTTTTTTGCTCATACTTAAAAAATCTTTTGGGGTCTGTCCCTGGGGTAGGAAATCATTTATTTATTTCTTTACCAGCTTCCTCCCAGAGTGGATGGATGCAGCGGCTCCTGCGCCTGAGCTAAGATAGAGCTCTGGGAGAGAGTTCCCCACCCCCTCCCTGGAAGTGCCTCAGAGGTGACTAGCACTGCTGTGCCCCGAGGGCGTTGTGTTTTAGTGGCTTCCCTGAGATTTGAGACTGAACAGTAACGGCAGCACAAAGCCCAGCCTGTGTGTCTGAGTGGGGCGTGGATGTCTGCAGCAGGTGACGTGAGAAGCCCCTGCGCTCAAACTGGAAGTGTCTGCCAGAAACCGCGGTCCCTAGTTCAAAGGTTCCGCTTCTCTGGGACTTCCTGGAGCTGAGTTCCACTCCCTCCAGCTAAACTAGGCAGTGTGTGTTGCCTTGGGCCGTATCCACCCACTTGTCAATCTCTTAACTATTCTCAGGAGGTAGCTGAGGCCACGCCCCCTGGTGCCGAGATCTGCTGAGTCACCCCCAGGGTCTGGGGAAAATCTAATCTGAGTTTTAAAACACCTTGGCTTTCTCTTCTGAACTGCTAAATAATTAGCAGAGAAGAGCTAACAGCCTGTGCCAGATTCCTTTATCTCAGTGGCTTCTCTGATCCCAGAGCCCTCCCCAGCGCAATGGGCGCAGTATGCTAGCACCCAGCCGTCTGTGCTGGTCTCTCTTCTTCCTCCCCTGGGGACCGACCTTTCCTGCTGAAACTCCAGATTCTCTTCAGCTGGTAAGTCGTGCTTCCAGTCCTTGTGGTATCTGTCAGTCCTGGGCTAATTCTGAGACTTAATTTATCTAATTGGTTGTGAGGGAGTGAGGACGTTCACAGAGTCGTGTGTTTCTTCTCCGCCATCTTGGCTCCGCCCCCAGAAATTACCTTTCTAATGGATAAAGGGAGAATGTCTAGATTAACTCTGTGAGACACTTTGGGGGTAATTCCATTTTATAAACCTCTCTCCTTTGGGCATTAAATTTGCTTATGTAAGTACTTCAATAAACATGACAGAACAGTCCATCTGTAGTATTTACAGGCAGACCAGACCACTATGAGGTCCTTATCCAAGCAATTGGGCTTGGCTTGGAGACAAGGCATATAAATCATATAAAAAAACAAATGCCAGAATCCCTCAGTGGCTGCCCAGTCTTATTGAAACCACAACTTGTGTGATTAACTCCAGTGAAATCCCTGAAGTATACTGAGAGAATCAAGGGAAACTATATTAGCTAGCTGCTGAAAGACTTCCATGAACACCTCAATGTCATTAGTCCCTTCACTTTATCTTATCTTGAATTTAATACCACGTGGAAGTGAAAGTGCTTTGTTCACCTTATTATTTCAGTATCCTCAAGTAACCTTAGTCCATAAGATCTTAGTCACTTTCTTCTTTAACTTTATAGATTGCTCCTTTTCTTATTTGATATTTATGTTTGCCTATAACTAAGCTATTTTTGTTTCCCATACCAGGATTAGGAAATAAGACGGTTGTAGCTAGATTTTAAAAAATAATGCTTATTTGCACTTTGTTCCACTTCTCAGTTCAGTGTTGAAACCATAATTAGTTGAAAGGCCTATTTCAACTATTCTTTTACATCCTCTTACTTTGACACTCCAATGCACAGGACATTGGTCATCTGGGCCTCTGCTATACACACACAAACACACACACACACACCACAAAAGATATATGATATAGTATCAAACCGTGAAGTATTGCCATAGGATTTCATGTAAATATCTATATCTACATATCTAAATATGTATATATGTATATATATACATATATGTATATATATACATATATATACACATGTACAAGGACATATACATAATTATTATGTTAACATCTCCACAAACACATACATATATATACATATACATACTTACATGCACACACATACACATGCAACAGGGAAATCTTATTGTATGATATTATGATGAGATTTGTAAAAATGTAATAGAAATTCTACATTTTGGCCCACTGAAACTTTTGCATTGACCTTGTAAATTTGGGAATGGTAGAAATCATTTGATTGGAGAAATGGGCATGATTTCTTAATTACTGCTAAGACAAGTCTCTGAGCAATAAACTGCTTTTAAATCTTAAGCCTGTTTCGTAGAATGAGAGCCAAACACAGACAAATGTAGCACTTCTTCCACAGAATATTGTTCTTTACTTTTAAAATTTCAGTTGTATTTTATTTTTCCAACTATATAAAGATATATTCTCAACATTCATCCCTTTAAGGGGTCTACTATAAGCAAATTAGGAGAATAAGGCATAGAGTCTTTTTCTCAGATCTCTGGAAAAGGAAGGAATTTATGGCCAAGGAAGAATTAAAAAACATTATTGTAATATTCTTCTCTAAAATGTAATATTCTCTTGTTGGGGTTTCCTTGGGGTCTGTGGAGGCAGTCTTAATTTCAGTTCAGTGCAGCCAGGGATTAAAGTCCAAATCCTTAATATTGTCTCTTTCCAAGTCTTGTCTCCTTTCCTGTGGCCCTGTTAGCTCTATTAGAAGCTTTCTTAGCTTCTGTAGTCTTGATTCCCAGAGCTTGAGCTCTGGCTTCTGAGTCTCCCAGACTCCCAAGAGTTTGTGCTTCAGCCTCCACTCACAACAAAGGTGGAAGATGGAATGAATCTGTCTCAACCTCTGAGAGCTTCTAATGTGCTTGTCCTTTCTGGCCCTGAGAGCTTCTCCTTATGTGTCCCACATTGAGTACACACCAATCATTATATCACTAGGAAACCATTATTTGTTGTAGGATTAAATCAATGCTAAACTAGATTTAACTATTATCTCCTCAATTCCACTTAGTACCTTCTTTCACGTTCTGGTCCATAACACATTATGAAATTAAAAAAAAAAATTAAAATACAAAAATTTTTATACAAGCAAAACCAATGCAGCCAAAATTAGAAGAGAAGCAGAAAACCGGGGGAAAAAAAACATACCCAAGGGCTCCAATGAAGGCCTCATTTCAAAATATATAGAGAGAATTGGCTCAAATTTATATGAACACAAGCCATTGTCCAATTGATAAATGATCAAAGGCTATGAATAAACAATTTTCAGATGAAGAAATTAAAGCCATTTCTAGTCATATGAAAAAATGCTCTAAATCACTATTGATTAGAGAAATGCAAATTAAGAAAACTCTGATGTACCATTTACATTTTTTAGAGTGGCTAAGATGACAGGAAAAGATAGTGATAAATGTTGAAGGGGATGTGGGAAAACTGAGACACTAATATATTGTTGGTGGAGTTGTAAAGTGATCCAAAAATTCTGGAGAGCAATTTGTAACTATGCCCAGAGGGCTTTCAAACTGTGTATACCCTTTGATCCAGCAGTGTCTCTATTGGGTCTATACCTCAAAGAGATCATAAAAAAGGGAAAAGGACCCACATGTACAAAAATTTTTGTGGCAATCCTTTTTATAGTGGCAAGAAACTGAAAACTGAATGGATGCTCATCAGTTGAAGAATGGTTGAATAAGTTATGGTATATGAATGTAAAGGAATATTATGAGAAATGTTCTATGAGAAATGTTCAACTTGATGATTTCAGAGACATGCATAAACTGATGCTAAGTGAAGTGAGTAGAACCAAGAGGACATTGTTCACAGCAAAAACACCATTATGATGGACTTTGCTTTTTTAATCAATGAGGTGATTCAGGCTACTTCCCATAGACATGATGGAGATAGTCATTTATTTCTAGAAAAAGGACTATGGGAACTGAATGTGGATCAAAACATAGAATTTCTACCTTTTTTCTTTATCTACTCTTTTCCCCTTTTTCCTTATTTCCCCCTTTTGATCTGATTTTTCTTGTACACCATGATAAATTTGGAAATATGTTTAGAAGAATTGCACATGTTTCACTTATATTTGACTACTTGTTGTCTAGGGGAGGCGATGGAGGAAAGGGAGAGAGAAAAAATTGGAACATAAGATTTTGCAAGAGTGAATGTTGAAACCTAATTTTGCATGTATTTTGAAAGTAAAATGCTATTATTAAATTTTTTAAAAACATTCATTCTTTTAAGATTTTGAGTTCCATTTTTTCCTCCTTTTCTTCCTCTCCTCAAGACAGTAGGAAACTTAATATTCATTATACATATACAGTCACTTCAAATATATTTCAATATTAGTCATATTATAGAAAAAAATCAAAACAAAAGAGAAAAACCATGAGGAAAAAAAAGCAAACAAAAATAATATGGAAATAGTATGGCTTGATCGGTATTCAATCTCCATCATTTTCTCTCTGGAAGCAGATGGCATTTTTTCATCCCAAGTCTATGGGAATTGTCTTAGATTAATTGTCTTAGATTAATGTTGAGAAGAACTAAGTCTGTCCTAAGTATTTATCATATAATCTTGCTGTTTTTGTGTACAATGTTCTTCTGGTTCTGCTCACTTCATTCAATCAGTTCATGTAAGTAGTAAGTCCAAGCTTTTCTGAAATCAGCCTACTAATCTTTTTTTTTTTTTTTTTTTTCTTTTTTTCTTTTTTTCTTTTGCTGAGGCAATTGGGGTTAAGTGACTTGTCCAGGTCACACAGCTAGGAAATGTTAAGTGTCTGAGGTCAGATTTGAACTCAGGTCTTCTGACTTCAGGACTGATGATCTATCCACTGCACCACTTAGCTGCCCCATCATTTTTTAATAGAATAATAATATTCCATTACATTCCTTTACCATAACTTATTTATTCATTCCCCAACTGAGAGGTATCCTTTCAGTTTCCAATTCCTTGTCACCACAAAAAGAGCAGCTACAAACACTTTTTCACATGTAACTCCTTTCCTCTCTTTTATAATCACTTTGGGATACAGACCCAGTAGTGACTTGCTGATCAAAGGGTTTGCACAATTGTATGGCCCCTTGGCATAGTTCCACATCACAGCACATTCTTCATCAAGAAATACTGTAATCCTGACTACATAGATGCTTGCAGTCCTAAGCAAATGCACCTGTTGTTATTAATATGTTATGTAGGTATTTTTGATCCCCGTCAAAGGACTTGGAGTTTATCAGTAATAACTTTGTAAATTTGTGATTGCTTATGCTCCCCAGATTAGCAGGTGGAGATAGCAGTAACTTTTTTTTCAATCTACCTATATAAATCTTACACTTGATATATAAAACTCTGTTTAATATAAAAAGCCCTCTGCTCTCCCTCCTCCATCAGCCTGAATGTATGAATGTCTCTTTCTCCTCTATCCTTTCTCACTCTTTTCTTGGCATAAAACATATCCTTATGAGAGGCCTACCTCTATCAATCAAGATCACTAACAAATTTTTTTTCTGCAATTTAAAGGCTTGGAGCTGTAAGGGGTTCTGGGTGACTAGCTTAGGATCACATAGCTAGTATGTATCACAGTTGGGATATGAACCCAGGATTTCTTGGACTCCATGGTCAGCTCTTGGTCCATTATGCAATGCCACTTTTCTATTACTCTTTCTACTTAAAGAAAGTTCATATTATAGGCATTTCTACATGCAAGTGAATTACTACAATTTTGTAAAGCATTTCCTAATTTTATCAAATATTAGGGCTTTTTCTTGCCTCAAATTATGTTGCATTTATTTATAGTATTTTGTGGCATGGCCCTAGTAGAATTTCAGCTTATTGAGGTTTTTTAGTTTTCATTTTTATTTATTCTTAGTGTCTTCCTTCTTCCTTCCTTCCTTCCGATGAGAGTTAGGAAAGGGGGAACCCCTTTTGGTTCTGCCCAAGGATACATAGTTAAATGAAATCTAGTGATGGCACAGGGTTCCCTGTAAAGGAATTTACAGGCCTGAAAACCTAGATTGATAAAAAAAAAGGTTTATTTTAGAGTTTGGAAGTAAGATTAAAAGGTAGGAAAACACCAGAGCCAGGGTGGCTCCAGTGGGCAGAAATCCTTGACATGACCAATGTAAGGATGCCATGTTTGGGACCTCTGCAAAGAGTGGACTCCAGTCTTACTCTTTTTATAATACGGGGGCTTTGGATAATCCGAAGGGGCCCATGGGGTGGAGTCCCAGGCTGGCCTCCAGCCTGAGCTTCCGTCAGGGTTAGAATTTGAATAGAATTCCGTGGGCTCTTAGATAAGGAAGAAGCTGTTTATAGGGGTTAGGGAAACCTGAGCAGATAGTGGGGGGGGCTGGGAAAGCCCAAGCCAGCTCAGATCCAGTTGGGGCTGAGGAAAGCCCGGATATCATTGGAATTCAAAAAGGAGCTTTTTGACCAGGATTTCCTTCCTTCCTTCCTTCCTTCCTTCCTTCCTTCCTTCCTTCCTTCCTTCCTTCCTTCCTTCCTTCCTTCCTTCCTTCCTTCTTTCCTTCCTTCTTTCCTTCTTTCCTTCCTTCCTTCTTTCCTTCCTTCCTTCCTTCCTTCCTTCTTTCCTTCCTTCTTTCCTTCCTTCCTTCTTTCCTTCCTTCCTTCTTTCCTTCCTTCCTTCCTTCTTTCCTTCCTTCCTTCCTTCCTTCCTTCCTTCCTTCCTTCCTTCCTTCCTTCCTTCCTTCCTTCCTTCCTTCCTTCCTTCCTTCCTTCCTTCTTTCCTTCCTTCCTTCCTTCTTTCCTTCCTTCCTTCCTTCCTTCCTTCCTTCCTTCCTTCCTTCCTTCCTTCCTTCCTTCCTTCCTTCCTTCCTTCCTTCCTTCCTTCCTTCCTTCCTTCCTTTTTACTTCCAATTCATCAATGAGTTGTTCTTAATCCCTTCTGAAAAGATGATAAAGGGCTGAAACTCTGAATAGGTGTACTGGAATCAGATAATTGAGCACTTAAGGCTAATTACCTATTGGACAATACTCTATTATCATATGCTTGGAAAATGGCCCTTCTCAATATTCTGTGCTGCCTCAATCTTTTGGTGTATACAGATAATTATAGGAGGGATTAGGGGGTAGAGTAAAATAAGCCAGAGTCACTTTGTTGGTGGGCAAAGAGAAGGGAGGTTGTGGAGAGCTTATGTCCATCCCCTTCACTTCTCCCCCTAAAGACCAAGAATAAAGACTTGCTTATCCTGACTCTGGCTGATTCTAAGGCATCCAGGGTGCAAACCCGGACTTCACACCTTCCTTCCTTATTTCCTTCCTTCTTCCCTCCCTTCCTCTCTTCTTCTCTCTCTTTCTCTCTCTCCCTTTTTTCTTTCTTTCAAGAATGAAAAAAATCAACAACAATTGTACATAGAAAGTATATAATAAATGTTTATTGAGTTGTATTGCATACTATTCTTATGCTTTGCCCTGACTTATAATGTCACAAGTTCTACTGGTTTTGTTCTTTAATATATTCAATTCATTCATTCCTTTTTTCTTCCTTTCTCCTTTTCTCTCTCCATATCTTAAATCCAAATCACTGTGACTTTCATTGATTGGCCAACAATAGATCCTAGAGAAAGCATCAGTTAATCATTTTTGGTCTCTGACTGACTCAGAATAAATGTAAATAGAAGCTTTTGTTTTGATCAGAAACCCTTTAGGCTATTCCCTCTCAGGTTGATTTTTCTTTTTTAACTAGCTAGAAGAGGACAGTTTTTGCCTAGATTCTTTCCTAGTTTTAATCACTGAATGGGTTTTGCTTCAAGGAAATAGATCTCTTTGAGACATTCCTTTAGAAAGGCCAAGGTGTCTCACTGTATCCAGAGTACACCTCCATTCCAATTGTCCTGTTCTATATTTGGCCACTCTCTGAAAGAGAGAGTGAGGTTGGTGACTTTCTACATCCCTTCTTCACTGAAATCGAACTCATTTGCATATCATGGCATCATCTACCTGATATCATGGTCCTTTTCAAGAATAAAGGACAATCAACAATTGTGAATAGCAAGTATTTAAGAAATGCTTGTTCAGTTGTATTGAATGCTATTCTTATGCTTTGCCCTGACATTTAATGTCATCAAAGTTGATATCTCAAAGTTCTTTACTATCTTCAGTTCATTCAAAATTCATTTGATATTTGCAGTGTTACCAGGTTTGTTTCAAATTACATTAACTAAAGTTAGTAAATTTTGAATATACCAAATGTTTTTTTCAAAGGTGAGGGCGGCTAATTTCACTTATTTACCTTTTATATTTCATTTGTAACTCACATACTAAAGACTGGTTTTTCAAATTGGTTGTAGTATTATGACAATAGGTCATGTTCAAAGTGTTCACAAGTGCTTCAAAAATATTTAAACTATTTTCTATAGTTTCAGATATAATTCTCCCTCTCCAACTTGTGAATTAATTTCTTTGATAACTCCAAGCAAGAATGAAGTGAGAGTGGAGAATTTAGAAATCCATGTCCAATATTAGAAAGAAAAGGGAAAAAAAAAAAAGGCAATCTTTTTGTCATTCAGTTGTTTTTATTCATTTATGACTCATTGTGACCCCATTTGGGGATTGTTTTGTCAAAGATGGTGGAATGATTTACCATCTTTCTTTCTTCTTTTTTCTTTCTTTCTTCTTTCTTCTTACAAATGAATAAACTGAAGTAAATAGGACAAAGTGACTTGTCCACATATAAAGTAAGTGTTCCAGGACAGATTTCAACTTGGAAAGATGATGAATCTTTACTCCAAGCTCAAAATTCTATCCATTGCACCGTTTTGGTGCCAGCAAACTTACTGGCTTGAGTTATTTTATGACTAGAAAGCCTTGTCTTTTCGATAATCCATTTTTGCTTTTTGGTGACCTGTCATTTTGAATTGAAAATAAATACTACTTATTTGGTGGAAATTCCATTCAAAATTGAATGTTTTGAGTTTATTTTCATGATTATTTAAAAATTCAAATTAATCACTTTCTTTGAGATAGCTGATCACTGCTAGCAGTCATTTTCGACTGCCCCTTGGTATTCTCAAATAATCTGTGTGACAATATCTGGTGGTGGAGAGTGTTAGATTTGGAAATCAGATACAGCTGGATTTGAATTCTCACTAACACATTTCCTAGCTGTGTATCCTTAGACACATCCTTTTAACTTTTTGAGCCTCATTTCCCACAAACCTTCTCCCAAACAGCAACAATAATAACATTTGCCTCAGAGAATTGTTGTTGTGAAGGTCAAATGAGACACTATATATGCATCACTCTGCAAGCTTTAAAGTACACTATAAATGTCAACTAGGTATTACTGCTCTTAATGTTATTCTCATTTCTCTCATTTTATATTCAGTGGAATACATACAGAAATGATAGGGGAAAGTCACTATTGTAATTTTGTTCTTTTAATGTTTGGTGGATTAGTATGAAGGTGGATAAAATGATTGCTCTTTTAGTTTAATAAAAAAGTATGTAAAGTTGAACTCTAAACTCACTTGAAAACATCTTCAATTGATTTCCAATTGCAGAAGGATGACTGGAATAATATACTTCATTCTGTCCTTACATAGTTTAGATTTCTTTTATTACATACTTTAATTTGAAGAGCTTTACAATCTACAGACATTGGAGATTGTTAGTATTTGGTATTGTTTGCAAATATTTAAAGCATTATTCATAAATCTTTATGGGTGAATGATCTGTCTGTGTGGTGGTGGTTGTTATAGTTTTGTCTATGATAATGTTTCACTTTGAGTACAGTTTATTTCTTGAATTCTTAAGAACATTTTGAAGTTTTTATTTGTATTATAAGGATTTGTTACCTGTTATTTTATGAAAGGTAACAAGCTTCTCATATAACATCTATCCAGTTGGTTTTATCTTCCTAACAATTTGGTAGATACTAACTTTGTGTGTGTGTGTGTGTGTGTGTGTGTGTGTGTGTGTGTGTGTGTGTGTATGATCTGCAGTTATTGCACAATCTTTCTACACAATCTTTGAAGAATGTACATTGGTCAATAATTCCAAGCTTATTAGGGATAGCATTCCTATAATTTATGCTTTAAATGATGTGGTTTTGATTTGCTGTTTTAAATCCTTGCATTTCTGTAAAGAAATCCTCATGACTCACTTGTTATATTGTTAATATTTGTTCATGTCATGAACAGTTTTTTCCAATACAGACAATAACTCCTTTAGCATTTATACAGTTATTGAATCCAACATATCTATAGGTACAAATATAGATAATTTAGGAGAAGATAAGCTGGTCATATAGCACAGACTTGTAAATGAATATCTTACTCGGGAAGCTAAAGCCATTGGATCTCTTGAAATCTTAAGTTCTGGATTGCAATGGATTGTGCTGAAAGATTGCCTACATTGTTCGAAATTAATATAGTGAACCCTTGATAATGAAGATCCACCAGATTAGCTGAGGGGCAAATTATCTCAGGGCAAACACAAAACATGACACAGGTTCTAGTTGTAGTATCAAATTCATTAGGGGCTATTGAATTCCAGCCTTGGAGAGGTAGGGAACTCAGTCTTTAAAAAAGCAAAACAAAACAAAACAAAAAAACAACATATGGGGGCAGAGCCAAGATAGGGGAGTAAAGGCAGGAACTTGCCCAACCTCTCCCCAAAACTGATCCAAATTCCTTTAAATAATGCCTTTAAAAATTTTTAGACCATCAGTATCTCACCAAAGAAGGAGAAGAACATTTTCCGGCTGGAGGCAATTTAGAAAGTCAGCAGAAAAGATCAGTGAAACTCCAGAGTCCTGGAGCAGAGTGTGTCAGGACAGTCCCACCCCCAGCTCCATCTGAGCCAGACCTCAGAAGCAGTAGTAGTACTGGTGGCTTCCAGACCTCTCAGCCCAGAGACACCAAAGAGGATTAGGAAAGTCAGCAAAAAAAAGTTCTGTAGAACCAGAGTGAGATCCTAGTGCATGACTCCAAGGTGCAATCCCAGCTCAGGTTGGCTCCAACCCCAACCCAGACTCCAGCGTCAGTGAAGGGGGACCTCTGGCTTGGCAGCAGTGCTGGCAGCTTCTGGACCTCTCAACCCAGGGACACTAGGAAGGACTCAGAAAGTCAGTGGAGAGGGTCTGTGGCAGAGGTGGGAATCTGAACTGCAGCCATGCTCAGCAGACTAGATCTTAGAGCTACTGTGGAGCAGGAACATATCTAACAGCCCCAGGGCAGAAAAAAGTGTTTGTGATCAGATTCCTAGAAGAATTTCTGAAAACAAGCTGAGCTTGGGACAGTGTATCTTTTCCACTCTGGAAACAGAGCCCTACCTTAGCAAACAGTTAATACCTGAGTAACAGGCTAGGAAAATGAACAGAAAACAAAGAGTTTCTGATCACTGAAAGTTATTATGGTGAAAAGGAGGATCAAAATACATACTTGGAAGAGAACAAAGTTGAAGCTCCTACATTCAAAGTCTCCAAGAAAAATAAAAATTGGTCTCAAGCCATGGAAGAGCTCAAAAGGGACTTTGAAAATCAAATAAAAGTGATAGAGGAAAAATTAGGGAAAGGATTGAGAGAGATGCAAAAGGAAATACAAAAAAAAAAAAACAAAAAAAAAAAAAACAAAAAAAACCTAATGAGGAGAAGAATGCCTTGAAAAAAACAAAATTGGCCAGTTGGGAAAGGAGGTACAAATCCTCACTGAAGAAAATAATTCCTTAAAAATAGAATTGAGCAAATGGAAGCTAATGACTTTTTGAGCTAATGAACTCCTTAAAGAGATCCTGAAATAAAAACTCCCAGGAATATTATAGCCACATTCCTAAACTCCTAAGTCAAGGAGAAAATACTACAAGCATCTAGAAACAATTCAAGTATAGTAGAGCCACAGCCAGGATAACACATGATTTATCAGCTTCTACATTAAAGGACTGGATGGCTTTGAATTTGATACTCTGGAGAGATATGGAGCTAGGATTGCAACCAAGAATCAATTATCCAGAAAAACGGAATATAATCCTTCAGAAAAAACAAACAAACAAACAACAACAACAACAACAAAAAAACAAACCTGCTCATTCAGTGAAATAGAGGATTTGCAATTTGTGATTAAAGAAAAAAAAAAAAAAAAGACCAGAGCTGAATAGAAAATTTGATGTTCAAACCCAGAACTTTGGAGAAGCTTGAGGAGATAATTAGGAAAGTGATATAAAGGATTTAATAAAGTTTATCTGTTTACATTCCTACACAAGAGGAAGATACTTGTAATTCATTAGAATGTTCTCATTATTATAGCAGTTAAAAGTATATATAATCAGAGAGCATGGGTATGAGTCAAATATGAAGGGGTGATATGTTTTTAAAAATGATGAAATTAAGGGGTAAGAGGAAAGTACTAAGAAAGGAAAAAGGAGAAGTGGAATAGTGCAAATTATCTGCCATAAAAAAGAGGACAGAAAAAGCTTTTTACAATGGAGGGGAAGAAAGGGAGGAGAGGGTGAGTGAGTGAACTTTGATTTCATCAGGATTGACTCAAATAGGAAATAATATGCATACTTAATAAGGGTATAGAAATATACCGTACCCTGAAGGAAAATGGAAAGAAATGGGATGTGGGAAGGGAGAGAGGGAGACAAAAGAGAAGGCACATTGAGTAGAGAGTGTTCAGTAGCAAAACACTTTTGAGGAGAGACAGGGTAAAAGGACTGAGAGAATAAATGGAGGAAAATACACTTAGCAATTGTAATTGTAAAAATAAATTTTCTAAGCAAGTTACTCTGATGGAATATTATTCTTCTCTGGAAAATGATAAGGAGGATGCTCTCAGGGAAATAAATAAATAAATAACTAAATTAACCTGGAAAGTTCTCTGTGGACAAAGTAAAATATACCGTATATAATATAATAGCAATGTTTTGAGATATCCAGCTGTAAATGTTTTTATTATTCTCAGTATTACAATCATCCATACCCACTCTGAAGAACTTAATGATGAAATGTTCTATTGATTCTGCCCACTTCACTCAGCATCAGTTTATGAAAATCTTTCCAGGCTTTTCTAAAATCATCCTGCTCATCATTTCTTGTGGAAAATAATATTCCATTATATTTATATGCCATAACTCAAGAAGTCATTCTCCAACTGATGGACAATCATTCAATTTCCAATTCCATGCCACTACAAAAAGCGCTGCCATAAAATTTTGGTTTATGAGTCCTTTTCCCTCTTTTATAATCTTTTTGGGATACAGACCTGGTTGTGTCGCTGCATGCCCATTTTTCTTTAAAATGTTTTCAGATGTTTCATTCCTTTTTCGATCACCCATTTCATTCTTAGGTAGAATTTCTAGAATTTTTATTAAGTAAAGATTTTAATAACCTCATTCTCTTTGATTCTATTCTTAACATTTAATAAATTGTCAATTTCAATTCTTATCCCATCTAATTTAATTTTTGAATAGAGATTACTTCTTAAGCCTGGCCTTCATTAGCCTTTAGTACATTTTTGTTTGCTTTGCAACTGAGAGTATCATTAGCAAAAAACAATATGATGCCTTTGTCTCTAACTGACAAGATGTATTTTCAGTTTTGTTATGAGAATCCTGGAAAAAAAGTTAAAATTTTCATACCTTTATTATCATGCACTCTATTGACCACTGTAAAACTGAGTGCCATTTACAATTCTGATTGTTCTGATTTTTAGAAAGCATGTTTATTGTCTTTTGTGTCAAGTTGATCATGACAGCTATTTATAAATAGGACCCTACTAAGCTCTATGTCATGCAATATATATATCTTAATCTTAGTAGTAATTGTGCTATTCTGAACCAATCAAAAGTTTCTTCAAAGTCAATTTGTCAATGTATCATAGATGATGTTAGACCACAGCTGCTATATTATTAGTCTTAGGACACTCATGCTATCATTTCTCTATTTTGCTACTGCCCTTACTATGTCATAGCTTGGATTATTAGTTGGGTTTTGATGAAAATAACTGGTAAAGTGGCATTTTTGACATGATAAAAGTTAATAATTTGTGGAGCTATATTATTAGGACACTAATCTTTCTTCCTAACCTATTCTCATGACATTTTCTCTTTCAGAATTTTCTCTTTTGTGAATGAAATTTTCTACTCCAGTAAAAAGCACCAACACTGAAAATCCTCCTAATTCAGGACATTCCCATTTTATCCACAATCACACTTTTTAACTCAGCATGTCTTTACTGTTATATAGCTTTCCAGAAATAATTTTATAAAACAGTTTCCTTGGGTATACAAATTTTTTTTTTCATTCTTATATGCCAACCCTAAAATTATCTTTTTGAATTTATCAACTTAAGATTCAGAAAAAATTATACAGCCATATTTCAAAATCAGTCTTGATTATAGTCTTTCAACTGTGTTAATGAAATATTGAATGTGACCAAAGTCAACTAGAAGTTTAATAGAACTTATTACAAGATAAGTTGATTTAACAACATGGCTTTAGGAATATAGTCCTTAAAATAAAATTTAGTTTTGTTCAAAGTACTATTTTAGTGCTTATGATGCTATCAACACAAGTTATGGACATAGCTTTCCCTTCATATGTGCTGGCTGAAAGATAAATGTTGGAGATAAGTTAAAGCATAAGTTAAAGCATTTTATTTAAAACATATACACCACAAAAGCACTGACATTTTGTCACTCAATGAATTTTTGTATCATAAGATTTACATAGTGGTAATTTGGTATATTTATAAATTGCCAGAGAAAATTAATGGCTGCAAATATTAACCTGTGGTGGTAAAATACCATGTTTTAAAAAATCAGATTTTTTTGAAAAATCAATATAAATGCATGAAAAATTACTTTAGGAAAAAAAAAAAAAACAAAACTAAGATTTATCATACATGACCAGGCAGTCTCTTTTAAATCCTAATCATCTGTTGCCTTTATTGTTTTTCCTTAATTATTTCAAGTAAATTGTTTTTAAAAAATCTATTTAAATAAGGAATTTGAACTTATTTTCTTCAATTTACTCCTCCAAAAACTCTTCAGTTTTGTGATCAGTTTTTAATTGAGTAGCTATTACTTGGAATTCAGGTTTTGCTTCAAATGTATTTTGATCTAAGGCAACATTAATAGGCTGGCAAACTCTCTTAAGACTAGTGCCCTATTTAATCTAACATCTGGTACTTATCTGTTTTAGGTGCAGTTTCATTTGTTGCTGAAGACACAAAACCAACTGATTCAGCTGAGTTAAATAATGAACAGTCCCTTCAGAAGTGGTTGTTGGAGACAAATGAAAGTCTAGGTATGGCCAATGCTAATATTTTTATTACTATAGATTATTTTATCATCAGTTTACCTTAAGAGTCAGGATTTGATCACATTAAACAGAATATTTTTTATCTGAATTTATTTCTCCCTGAATAATGCATAGCCAAATATTTTCATAAAGAATTTTGTTTTATTCTCTCAAGATTCATTTTTGTATGGTTTAATTTCTTTAGGTTTTACTTCTATATTGTCATTAAACAATGAATGCTTTTTAATAATTCACACTAAAGTTAACCTAATTTCAAGCATATAATAAAACATTAAACATAGTTTTCTGTTTTTATTGATACAGTGAATGGTGGAAAATAAAATATTAATCATTATTATTTATTTAAAGAAAGATGCAGGTATTATCAAAATTATGGAAATAAACTTAAAAGACATTATAGGTGTTTTTCCCTCATATGCCAACAATGCTAAATTCAATACTCCATGATTGATTGATTTAGTTGAATGGTGCTAAATTCCTTTCCTATTCTTCCTAGATCTTCCCATTGCTACAAAATTCAGAAGGTTATTTTTTGATTGGCTAATAATGTGGTATCTCTTTCAAAGTATTGAAGTGATTTCCACTGCTTCCTTTCCTAGAATACATTCCTAATATTCACAAGAGTATGGACTCAAAGCACACATAATATATATGCATATGTGTGTGTGTGTGTGTTTGTATGTATAGCTCCTTTTCCATTGATAGCTTACTAGAATAATTAAAATTTGATATAGCTTTTTTTTGGGAGGAAGGGAAAAACCTATTTAAAAACACAAAGACAGAAGAATTATTGTGTATGAAAGATGAATTATTTTTGAGAAATTGTAATAATCCATTTGGCTGGTCAATAGTATTCATGAAGGGGAATAATGCTTAATAAGGCAGGACATGGAGGTTGGGACCAGGGCATGAAGTGCTTCAAATGCCAAATAGAGTGTTTTGTATTCAACCATAGAGGTAATGATTGTTAGCCTTCTTGAATCATATTTTCAGTATGGCTCCTTTTGCATGTGTTTCTTTCTTATTTTTTAAATTAAAGCTTTTTATTTTCAAAATATACACATGGATGCTTTTTGCCATTGACCCCTACACAACCCTGTGTTCTAATTTTTTCCTTCCTACCCCAAGTCAGTAAGTAATACAATATATGTTAAACATGTGTAGTTCCTCTATATATATTTCCACAAATATCATGCTGCACAAGAAAAATTAAATCAAAAAGGAAAAAACAATGAGAAAGAAAACAAAATGCAAGCAAACCACAACAAAAAGAGTGAAAACGCTATATTGTGATCCACACAGAATTCCCACAGTCCTCTCTCTGGATTCAGATAGCTCTCTTCATCACAAGAAAATTGGAACTAGTCTGAATCATTTCAGTCTTAATGAGAGCCATGTCCATCAGAATTGATTATCATATAATCTTGCTATTGTATATGTATGTATATGTATTGCCATGTATAATGATTTCCTGGTTCTGATCATTTCATTTAACATCAGTTCATATATGTCTCTCCAGGCTTCTCTGAAATCATCCTGCTGATCATTTCTTATAGAACAATAATATTCTATAACATTCATATACCATAACTTGTTCAGCCATTCTCCAAGTGATGGGTATCCACTCAGTTTCCAGTTTTTTTGCCACAACAAAAAAGGGCTGTCACAAACGTCTTTGCACACATAGGTCCCTTTCTCTCCTTTATGATCTCTTTAGGATACATGTCCAGTAGAAACACTACTGGG
Source organism: Sminthopsis crassicaudata (assembly GCF_048593235.1). Classification (NCBI taxonomy): domain Eukaryota; kingdom Metazoa; phylum Chordata; class Mammalia; order Dasyuromorphia; family Dasyuridae; genus Sminthopsis; species Sminthopsis crassicaudata. The sequence goes on from NC_133619.1 coordinate 279,718,049, forward strand.
TCAAAAGGTATGCACATTTTGATAGTCCTTTGGGCATAGTTCCAAATAGCTCTCCAGAATATTTGTATCAGTTCATAACTCCAACAACAATGTATTAGTATCCCAGTTTTACCACATCCCCTCCAACATTCATCATTAACTTTTTCTGTTTTAGCCAATCTGAGAGGTATGTAGTGGTACCTCAGAATTGTCTTAATTTGCATTTCTCTGATCAATAATGATTTCGAGCACTTTTTCATATGACTAGAAATGGTTTTAATTTCTTCATCTGAAAATTGCTTGTCATATCCTTTGACCATTTATCAACTGGAGAATGGCTTAAATTCTTATAAAATTGAGTCAATTCTCTATATAGTTTAGAAATGAGACCTTTATCAAAACCTTTAAATGTAATTCCCCCCACCCACCCCGGTCTATTGCTTCCCTTCTAATTTTGTTTGTGCAAAACCATTTAAATTTAACATAATAAAAATTAATCATTTTGCCTTCAATAATATACTTAGGTTCTTCTTTGGCCACAAATTCCTTCTTTCTCCACAGATCTGAGAGGTAAATTATCTTTTGTTCTTCTAATTTGTTTATAATGTCATTCTTTATATCTAATCACGTTAGGTGTGGGTCAATACCTAGTTTCTGCCATACTAATTTCCAATTTTCCCAGCAGTTTTTGTCAAATGGTGAGTTCTTATCCCAAAAGCTAGGGTGTTTGAGTTTGTCAAACTCTAGATTACTATAGTCATTGACTATTTTGTCCTGTGAACTTAACCTATTCCACTAATTGACTACTCTGTTTCTTAGCCAGTACTAAATGATTTTGATGAGCACTGTTTTATAATATAGTTTTAGCTCTGGTACAGCTAAATCACCTTCATTTGCATTGTTTTTCACTAATTCCCTTGAAGTTCTTGACCTTTTGTTATTCCAGATGAATTTTGTTAATATTTCTTCTAGCTCTGTAAAATAATTTCTTGGGAGTTTGATTGGCATGGCACTAATAGATTAATTTAGGTAGTATTTTCATTTTTATTATATTAGCTCAGCCTACTCATGTGCACTTGATAGCACTCTTTCCAAAAGATTAACTCTGACTTTATTTGTGTGGAAAGTGTTTTATAAATTAGGGCCACTAATTGATTATACCATATAAGTGATCAATTCATCAGACAGAATAGTGGACTTCATATTCTTGAATGTTCCTTCCAGTTCTAGGATCTTATGATTCTATAAGCCTCTTTTCATGTTTCTTTAAGAAATTTCTTTGGAAACTAACTTTTATAGAAAACTTTTCAAGTTCTACTAGTTTAAAGAACTAATTGGCATACAATACATGATTTTCTTTTGTGTGGCTTTACTCATTTTTACAGGAAAACCTTTTTCTTTCAGTGTTGTTAGGATCTGAGGGATATGGTACATAGCGATCATGATATTAGAAAAGGAAGAAAAATGCATCAATGAGTTTAAAAAACAACTAAGAGATGAAAAAACTTCAGTGGGGATCATGTATCTGCCAGATAGCATTGGAATTGTTATGTTAAATTTGATACATCTTTTCTCCACCCTCAAAAAATAAAACACTAAGTAATACATAATAGTTTTATAAGCAGGCTTCTTTTCCTGTTCTTTATACAAGGAAATGTTAAATTTCTCAGGTTCATATTCCTAAAATTAATTTATTTTAAAACATAATTTGAATAAAAGATAAAAGTACATCAATTCCACATGTAAGACTTATGTGCTATGTTTTTTGCCCAACAATCAGTTTCTCTCAGATAAAGCTTTTCACTTTCTTTCTTCCTTCATTGATCTGAAGAGAGATTGTAATTATCTATATTCTCTCTTGAAACTAGGAACCAGAAGAGTCTGATATCTTTTCTCTAGTAACCATCAACTTTATTTCCCCCTCATGAATATTAATTACTAAATAGTAATCAATCTTTAACAATAAGGAGAGAGTCCCAGAAAATTTGCTCTTTGAACCAAAGACTGCATTCAGATTAATGAGGGAAAGAAAAGGGGGAACCCCATTTCTCGGCACATAAATAATCCCATGATGTGCAGTGTCCCCTGTAAAATGAATTTACAGGCCCAAAAATCTAGATTGATAAATAAAAGGTTTATTGTAGAAACTTGGAAGTAAAGCTCACTTGGAAAGACACCAGGGCCAAAGGTAGCCATTGGCGGGCAGGGACCCTTACATGGCTGGAAGGATACTATGTGTTGGCTGGGAGGGCTCCTGCAAAGAGAGCTGTCCAGCTTGTTTCTTTTATACCTAGAAGATGATGGGCGCTACCCAGTTCTGGCGGGCTTTTCAGTTAGCCCAGATCAGGTGAGGGCTAGGGGAAGCTGAGCTGAGAATGGGGGGGGCTGGGCCCGGATATTCAAAGGGTGCCTTTGACCAGGATTTGTGAATCAAGGTCATTCATGGGTTGGGCAATTAGGAATCTTAAAAGGACCCCAACCCTCATCAAGATGACAAAATGATGAAGGTTTTGGTTAAGACATAAAAAAATTTGAAAAATTGCTAAAGTTTTTAGAATCCAACAAAAGCAATCTAGTAGAGAAAATACAGAATGATTTCTTTACAGTCATCTTGTATTTGTTTGAATCATTTTTTGAATTGTGTCTGTGTACATAGCAATACAGTAGAACTATTATAAAAATAAAAAAAAAATTGGATAAAAGAATGACATATATTATTTGATTTTCCCTTTTCTTGATTACAATAGTTTTATGAATATAGTAGATACTCAATAAGCTATTGTTGATAATTGATTAAGGGGAAAAGTAGTAGCATTTTTATGTGTTCTTTCTAAGCAAATCATTTTACTGATTTACTGTTAAATTCAAGGATCAATGAAATATAGATAAGGCTCTCAAGAAATTTGCAGTCTAATGGCAAGAAAAGACATAAACACAATTATTTATGAGATTCTACATGTAAACAAGTATTCTAGGACAAGTGTTATGAGAAATCCACAATGCCAAACAATGCTGAGAACTAATATCAAACAATGCTGAGAATTCAAAGAATCTAAGTAAAGATCTTTAAATTCAGCAACTGCAAGGCCATTGAAAATCTTAGAAGTTACGAATTTCAGAACAATGGTTGAGAGAGGACAGTTTTCTTAATTTAATAAAATAAATGTCAAAATGAATTAGAGACAATAGACTACTCTTTTTGGTAGGAGTATGGATTATTACATTGAACACATGCATGACTATCTAATCTATAATTGTAAAAACAAAACAAAACAAAACAAACTAGGGCCTTTTTTTGTTGTCTACTGTTTTCAATCTTTTAACATATATTTATGTCTTCCAATCCCTTTGCTCTTATCCAATTAAAACCATTTTTACCTACTTATTTCCTTCTTCATTTAATCATCTGTGGACTTCTGCTTTGGGCTATGTATCTGTAGTTCATCTATATCCACTTTGTATCTGTTCCCATGGTTCATAGTCAAGGAATGTTTTAAGACTAATCGAAACTAAACCCTTATTTTTAGGATTTGTATAATATTCCATGTCTGTAATTATTATCTTACTTCAGAAAATCATAGTGATGACAGTCGTGATGTTAGGTCAATGATATATAAGCACAGCTTCTGCATGGTTGCAAAAATCTGACATTATACATTTTTTCAGATTCTACTAAAACTTTTTTTTTCTTATTGGTGATCTAACCTTATACATTCTAACTAATTAGAAGCTTTGGCTTTAAAGAACTAAAAAAGGCAAGAGAGAGTGAACAGAGTATTTTTCACAATTCTATCTTTAGTACTCTTTGAACCTTACCAGCATAAATATAGGTAAAATCCTTTCATGCAAAGTCAGCTCACTTTTTTGCAACTTCGTGTGTGACTTACAAAGTTGGTTTAAATAAAATGGACTATTCTAATTATGTTCATTGAAACCTTTAGTTACATGAATTTAGTGATGTCAGCACATTTCTCTCACCATTTTATGAGAGCTTCTCTAGATTCCTCTTTAGCTGTTAGTGTGAAAATCCCTGCTTTATCTTTGAGTTGATGACTTTTCAATTCAAATTGTTTTTACTAAAAAAAAAAGTTCTGGTTCTCATTGTTTTTGAGCTTCAACTATTTCAACTTAAACCTTCTTAGAGTTTCATAGTCTTGCCTCATCAGTCTGTTACTCAACTAATGTCATTTCCATGGTGTTTTAAGTGCCTCTTCTAAACAAAACATTGCATTAGGTGCAATATAGATGCTGCTCTCAAAGTCCTTAAATGTTAATGGCAGGAGAAAATATGAATATAAATAATTACGAAAAAAGTGTAAAGGAGAATTCTAGGTAAAGTGTTAAGAGGGAGAGATGACTTTCAGGTAAAGGTTGCATGGGAAAGGTTTCATAGATAATTTGAGCTTAAAACAGAGTATTTTTGTGTTGTTTTCCTCAGTAGAAAGTAACTTCTTTTAGGGCAGGAAATACTTTTTGTTTGGATTCAAATATGGTCTGATATTTCTCAGGTTCATATTCCTAAAAATAATTTATTTTAAAACATAATTTGAATAAAGGATAAAAATATATCAGTTCCACATGTAAGACTGCTGTGTTGTTTTTTTCCCCTACAGTCAGTTTCTCTCAGATAAGGCTTCTGATATTTATTAGCTCTATTACCATGGAGTTAATCTCTGCTTGTCCTCAGTTTGTTCAACTGTAAAGTGAGATTAATAATAGCTGCTATCTCTCAGAATTGTGAGGTTCAAATAAGATAATATTGTATAAATAATTTAGCACACTGCCTGACACATAGTAGGTGTGATGTACATGTATATTACTTTCATATTCTCTTCCCTTTCTTCTATTTTACAAATGAATATTCTTCATATGACCACATATGAACAGAGGTGATGAAGATTGAGAATGTGGACGGAAATTCTGTCATAGGCATTAATCTTTTTCTTATCAGTTTTGAGTCATTATAAGAGAGCCATTTGAGAAAACTAATTTGACTTGGTAAACTCAATAAATAATAAACTAAAATAAAACTGAAAAAGCAAACAGAGTTTCTATATGTGGGATACATGTAATGAGTTTCAAATTCCCCAAGGATTATGAAGGACTTTAAAAAAATAAATATATGGCCTAAATATATAGATATATAGTAAGGAGCCACTGGTATTTATTGAATGAGGAAAGGGAGTGAAATGTGAAGATCATTGGTAACTGAGTGGAGAATGGATTGCAAACTGGAGAGAGGAAGTAGGAATTGTGTTTATTTTTATCTTTTTAACCCCAGTGCTCCTCACAACATCGGCCACATAACAATCACTTAAATGCTTCTTGGATTGATTGCTATAGGTGGTGTTTACTTCTCAGTAAAATGAGGTATTTTGGGGGAGAAGAGTAGCATAGGTGTTTTTTTTGTTTTTTTTTTTTATTCTTATATATATATATATATATTTTATAATATTATCCCTTGTATTCATTTTTCCAAATTACCCCCCCTCCCTCTATTCCCTCCCCCCGACGACAGGCAATACCATACATTTTACATGTGTTACAATATAATCTAGGTACAATACATGTGTGCGAATATCATTTTCTTGTTGCACAATAAACATTAGAATCCGAAGGTACATGCAACCTGGGCAGACAGATATTAGTGCTAACAATTTTCATTCCCCTCGCAGTGTTTCTTCTCTGGGTGTAGCTACCTCTGTCCATCATTGATCAACTGGAAGTGAGTTGGTTTTTCTTTATGTTGAAGATTTCCACTTCCATCAGAATACATCCTCATACAGTATTGTTGTTGAAGTGTACAGTGATCTTCTGGTTCTGCTCATTTCACTCAGCATCAGTTGATTTAAGTCTCTCCAGGCCTCTCTATATTCCTCCTGCTGGTCATTTCTTACCGAGCAATAATATTCCATAACCTTCATATACCACAATTTACCCAACCATTCTCCAACTGATGGACATCCATTCATCTTCCAGTTTCTAGCTACAACAAAAAGAGCTGCCACAAACATTTTGGCACATATATGTCTCTTTCCGCTCTTTAGTATTTCTTTGGGATATAATCCCAGTAGTAGCGCTGCTGGGTCAAAGGGTATGCACAGTTTGATAACTTTTTGGGCATAATTCCAGATTGCTCTCCAGAATGGCTGGATTCTTTCACAACTCCACCAGCAATGTATTAGTGTCCCAATTTCCCCACATCCCCTCCAACATTTGTCATTATTTGTTCCTGTCATCTTAGCCAATCTGACAGGTGTGTAGTGGTATCTCAGAGTGGTCTTAATTTGCATTTCTCTGATCAGTAGTGATTTGGAACACTCTTTCATGTGAGTGGATATAGTTTCAATTTCTTCCTCTGAGAATTGTCTGTTCATATCCTTTGACCATTTATCAATTGGAGAATGGTTCGGTTTCTTATAAATTATGGTCAGTTCTCTATATATTTTGGAAATGAGACCTTTGTCAGAACCTTTGTTTTTAAAAATATTTTCCCAATTTGTTACTTCCCTTCTAATCTTGTTTGCATTAGTATTATTTGTACAGAAACTTTTTAGTTTGATGTAATCAAAATCTTCTATTTTGTGATCAATAATGATCTCTAGTTCTCCTCTGGTCATAAATTCCTTCCTCCTCCACAAGTCTGAGAGGTAGATTATCCTCTGTTCCTCTAATCTATTTATTATCTCCCTCTTTATGCCTAAATCATGGACCCATTTTGATCTTATCTTGGTATATGGTGTTAAGTGTGGATCCATATCTAATTTCTGCCATACTAATTTCCAGTTTTCCCAACAGTTTTTTCCGAATAATGAATTTTTATCCCTAATGTTGGAATCTTTGGGTTTGTCAAAGATTAGATTGCTATAGATGTACCCTTTTTTGTCCTTTGTATCTAATCTGTTCCACTGATCTACCGGTCTATTTCTTAGCCAATACCAAATGGTTTTGGTGACTGCTGCTATATAATATAGCTTTAGATCAGGTACACTTAGACCACCTTCCTCTGAGTTTTTTTTCATTAGTTCCCTTGCAATTCTTGACCTTTTATTCTTCCATATGAATTTTGTTGTTATTTTTTCTAGGTCATTAAAATAGTTTCTTGGGAGTCTGATTGGTATAGCACTAAATAAATAGATTAGTTTGGGGAGTATTGTCATCTTTATTATATTCGCTCGGCCTATCCAAGAGCACTGAATGTCTTTCCAATTATTTAAATCTGATTTTATTTTTGTGGCAAGTGTTTTGTAATTTTTCTCATATAATTCCTGACTTTTCTTTGGTAGATGGATTCCCAAATATTTTATACTCTCAACATTTGTTTGGAATGGAATTTCTCTTTGTATCTCTTGCTGTTGCATTTTGTTAGTGATATATAAAAATGCCGAGGATTTATGTGGATTTATTTTGTATCCTGCCACTTTGCTGAAATTTTGAATTATTTCTAGTAGCTTTTTAGCAGAGTCTTTGGGGTTCTCTAAGTATACCATCATGTCATCTGCAAAAAGTGATAGTTTAATTTCCTCATTTCCTACTCTAATTCCTTGAATCTCTTTCTCGGCTCTTATTGCCGAGGCTAGCGTTTCTAGTACTATATTGAATAGTAATGGTGATAGTGGGCAACCTTGTTTCACTCCTGATCTTACTGGGAAAGGTTGCAGTTTATTTCTATTGCATATTATGCTTACTGAAGGTCTTAAATATATACTCCTGATTATTCTAAGGAATAATCCATTTATTCCTATGCTCTCAAGAGTTTTTAGTAGGAATGGATGTTGGATTTTGTCAAATGCTTTTTCTGCATCTATTGAGATGATCATATGGTTCTTATTAATTTGATTATTAATATGGTCAATTATATTAATAGTTTTCCTAATATTAAACCAGCCCTGCATTCCTGGAATAAATCCTACTTGATCATAGTGTATTATCTTGGAGATGATTTTCTGAAGTCTTTTTGCTAATATCTTATTTAAGATTTTAGCATCAATATTCATTAAGGAGATTGGTCTATAATTTTCTTTCTCAGTTTTCGATCTACCAGGTTTAGGTATCAGTACCATGTCTGTGTCATAAAAGGAGTTTGGTAGGACTCCTTCATCCCCTATTTTTTCAAATAATTTATATAACATTGGGGCTAATTGTTCTTTAAATGTTTGGTAGAATTCACATGTGAATCCATCTGGCCCTGGGGATTTTTTCCTGGGGAGTTGATTAATAGCTTGTTCTATTTCTTTTTCTGAAATGGGACTATTTAAGCAATTTATCTCCTCCTCTGTTAATCTAGGGAGCCTATATTTTTGGAGAAAGTCATCCATTTCACTTAAGTTATCAAATTTATTGGCATAAAGTTGGGCAAAGTAACTCCTTATTATTTCTCTAATTTCCTCTTCATTGGTGGAAAGATCCCCCTTTTCATTTGTAAGACTATCAATTTGATTTTCCTCTTTCTTTTTTTTGATCAAATTTACCAAAGGTTTATCTATTTTATTGTCTTTTTCATAAAACCAACTCTTGGTTTTATTTATTAATTCAATAGTTTTTTTACTTTCAATTTTATTGATTTCTCCTTTTAATTTTTGTATTTCGAGTTTAATTTTTGGTTGGGGGTTTATAATTTGGTCTTTTTCTAGCCTTTTAAGTTGTAAGCCCAATTCGTTAATCTTCTCTTTCTCAATTTTCTTCAAATAAGCCTCTAAAGATATTACTACTTTAGCTGCATCCCAAAGATTTTGATATGATGTCTCATCATTATCATTATCTTGGGTGAAATTGTTAATTGTTTCTATAATTTGCTCTTTCACCCAGTCATTCTTTAAGATGAGATTATTCAGTTTCCAATTACTTTTTGGTCTATTTACCCCTAACTTTTTACTGAATGTAGCTTTTATTGCATTGTGATCTGAGAAGAAGGCATTTATTATTTCTGCCTTCCTACATTTAATTTTGAGATCTTTATGTCCTAATATATGGTCAATTTTTGTATAGGATCCATGAACTGCTGAGAAGAAAGTATATTCCTTCCTATTGCCATTCAGTTTTCTCCAAAGGTCTATCATACCTAGTTTTTCTAATGTTCTATTTACTTTTTAAATTTCTTTCTTGTTTGTTTTGTGGTTTGATTTGTCTAAATCTGAGAGTGCAAGGTTGAGATCTCCCACTATTATAGTTTTACTGTCTATTTCTTCTTGCAGTTCTCTTAACTTTTCCTTTAGAAAGTTAGATGCTATACCACTTGGTGCATATATGTTTAGTATTGATATGGCTTCATTATTTATGTTACCTTTCAGCAGGATATAGTTTCCTTCCTTATCTTTTTTAACGAGATCTACTTCTGCTTTTGCTTGATCTGAGATAAGGATAGCTACCCCTGCTTTTTTGGCTTTACCTGAAGCATAATAGATTCTGCTCCAACCTTTTACCTTTACTCCGTATGTATCTCCCTGCTTTAAGTGTGTTTCCTGTAGGCAACATATTGTAGGGTTCTGCTTTTTGATCCAATCTGCTATCCGTCTCCGTTTGATGGGATCGTTCATCCCATTTACATTTACAGTTAAAATTACTAATTCTGTGTTTCCTGCCATCGTATTATCCCCAGATTATACTTTTTTCCCTTGACCCCCCTGATCCCCCTCCCCGATATTTAATTTACAGACCCCCCTTGTGACGCGCAACCCTCCCTCTTTTCTTTTTTTTTTTTTAGGATCCCTCCCCCCTCCCTCCAAGTCCCTTCACTTATTCTCCTTTTCCTTTCCCCTTTTCCTCTCCCCCCTTTTAATGAGGTGAGAGAAAATTCTCTGAAAAACAAATATGTTAATTATTTACTCTTTGAGCCTCTTCTGATGAGAGTAAGATTCACACAATGATTCTCCCCCTCACTAAGTTCCCTCAGATATGGTGTATTTTCTATGTCTCTTCCTGGGATGTAGTTTCCCTCTTTTTATCACTCCTTCCCCTTTTTCTGAACCGACCTCCTTCCCTTTACCACACCCCCCTTTTTTTCTTTTATATCAGTAAAATCAAATTATCCTTGAGTATTTTTTATATACCCACAACAGAGTTACAGTTCTCAAGGGTTCTGTGTACCTTTTTCTGTTTCTCTTCAGTCTTGTGGATGTAGATCAAATTTTTTGTTTAAGTCTGGTTTTTTTCTTAGAAACATATAGAATTCCTCTGTTTCATTGAATGACCATCTTCTTCCATGGAAAAAGATGCTAAACTTAGCTGGGTAGTTCATTCGTGGTTGCAGTCCTTGATCTTTTGCCTTACGGAATATCAGGTTCCAGGCCCTTCGATCTTTTAATGTGGAGGCAGCCAGATCTTGGGTGACCCTTATTGTGGCACCTTGGCATTTAAATTGTTTTTTTCTAGCTGCTTGCAGGATTTTCTCCTTTGTGTGGTAATTCTGCAGCTTAGCCACAATATTCCGTGGTGTTCTTTTTTTAGGGTCTATTTCAGAAGGAGTTCGATGAATTCTTTCCACATCTACTTTCCCTTCTGTTTCTATTATCTCTGGACAGTTCTCTTTGATAATTTCCTGTAAAATAGAATCTAGGCTCTTTTTTTGGTCATAGTTTTCTGGAAGTCCAATAATCTGCAGATTATCTCTCCTAGATCTATTTTCCAGGTCTATAGATTTTCCCAGTAAGTATTTGACGTTGTTCTCCAGCTTCTCATTTTTTTTGTTTTGTTTGACTGATTCTTGGGTTCTCTGTGAATCATTCATTTCTATTTGTTCCATCCTGACTTTTAAGGAGTTATTTTCTTCTTTCACAGTTTTTAGTTCTTTTTGTAAATGCCCAATTTCGTTTTTAAATGAATTATTTTGCTCTATTGAGTTTTTTTCCATTTCCCCAATTTTTTTCTTTTGAGAATTATTTTCTTTTTCCAATTCAGAAATTCTATTTTCTTGAGACTTTTTTATCTTTTCCAATTCAGAAATCCTACTTTCCTGTGTTTTTTTTAACCTTTTCTAATTCACTAATTTTGTTTCCCTGCATCTCCTGTGAATTCTTTATTTTTTCCAACTCCAATTTCAGGACGTTGTTATTCTCTATCATAACTTCCCGTTCTTTTTCCCATTTTTCTTCGATCTCCCTCAATTTTTTAAGAGCTTCTTCTAGGAGAGAGTTATGTGATGGGGGGCAGGAATCGTTCCCCTTTAGGTTGTTATCTGATTCTCTGCTGTCAACTTCCTCGGGGTTGGATACCCGCTCTTTCTCTGTATAGAAGGAATCTATGGTTTTTCTAGCTTTTTTGCTCATACTTAAAAAAATCTTTTGGGGTCTGTCTCTGGGGTAGGAAATTATTTACTTCTTTACCAGCTTCCTCCCAGACCGGATGGATGCAGCGGCCCCTGCGCCGGAGCTAAGATAGAGCTCTGGGAGAGAGTTCCCCACCCCCTCCCTGGAGGTGCCTCAGAGGTGATCAGCACTACTGTGCTTCGAGGGCGTAGAATAGTGAAGACAGCAGGAAGCCCAGCCTATGTGTCCGGGTGGGGAGTGGATGTCTGCAGCAGGTGACGTGAGAAGCCCCTGCGCTCAAACTGGAAGTGTCTGCCAGAAACCGCGGTCCCTCGTTCAAAGGTTCCGCTTCTCCGGGACTTCCTGGAGCTGAGTTCCACTCCCTCCAGCCAAGCCAGGCAGTGTGTGTTGCCTTGGGCCGTATCCACCCACTTGTCAATCTCTTAACTATTCTCAGGTGGTAGCTGAGGCCACACCCCCTGGTGCTGAGTCTGCTGAGTCACCCCCAAGATCGGGGAAAATCTAATTTGAGTTTTAAAATATTTTGGCTTTCTCCTCTGAACTGCTAAATAATTAGCAGAGAAGAGCTAACAGCCTGTGCCAGATTCCTTTACCTCAGTGGCTTCTCTGATCCCAGAGCCCTTCCCAGCGCAATGGGCGCAGTGTGCCCCTACCCCACCGTCTGTGCTGGTCTTTCTTATTCCTCCCCTGAGAACTGACCTTTCCTGTTGAAACTCCAGATTCTCTTCAGCTGGTAAGTCATGCTTCCAGTCCTTGTGGTATCTATCAGTCCTGAGCTAATTTTGAGACTTAATTTATCTAATTGGTTGTGAGGGAGTGAGGACGTTCACTGAGTCGTGTGTTTCTTCTCCGCCATCTTGGCTCAGCCCCTAGCATAGGTGTTTTTGAGAAAGGAAGGCTAGAATACCTCCCAGGGAGAAGGTAATAGAGTAAATCAAGGAAGATAAAACTTTTATCCATGTGTTAGATGAGACCTAGTTTCTATTTTTTTTTAACAATAGCTTTTTATTTTTCAAAATACATGCAAAAATAGTTTTTTTATCATTCGCCTTTGCAAAACCTTGTGTTCCAAAATTTTCTCCCCTCTCTCCCCTTTTCCCTTCCCCTGGATAGCAAGTAATTAAAATTGGCTAAACATATGTAATTCTTCTAAACATGTTTCCACATTTATCATGCTATACAAGAAAAAACACATCAAAAAAGAGAAAAAAATAAAAAATCAAGCAAACAATAACAATAAAAAAGTTGAAGATACTATGTTGTGATCTACATTCAGTCAACATAGTCCACTCTTTGGATGCAAATGGTTTTCTCCATCACAAGTCTAATGAAATTGGTCTAAATCGCATCATTGCTGCAAAAAACCAAGACCATTACAGTTGATCATCCCATAATCTTGTTGTTGTGTGCATTGTTCTCTTGGTTCTACTGTCTTCCCTTGACATCATGTAACTCTCTCCAAGCTTCTAAGAAATCATCATGCTGACTGTTTCTTAAAGAATAATACTATTCCATTATATTCATATTCCATAACTTATTCAGCCAGTTTCCAACTGATGGACATCCACTTAACCCCAAAAAGGGCTGCTACAAATATTTTTGCACATGTGGGTCCCTTTCCCTTTTCAGTTTCTATTAGATAGAATCAATTATAGAACAAGATGGGATAATTTCATGACTTTCTTCAATATCATTCATCAACATATAGATAGAAAAAGAGAAAGTATGGTTAAGTCAGAGCTGGAATTTGTAAGGCAAGCCTGATAATAAGACAAAAGTCAAAGTATTCAAGGGTATCATATAATGTTTAGTTGAATTGGTTAACTACTGGATCAAAACTCTGAATGAAAGGAAGTGAAGCCAATATAGAATGGAGTTATGAAATATGAGAATAAGAGTAAGTGATGGAATTGAAGTAGCATGAAATAAGGGATGAGGGGAGGAACATAAGTTACAATTGCATTAGGGAATTTACGAGTTCCAGATCAGGTAAATAGAACAGTTTTGGATAATGATTATATGAAGGTTGTGATAATCTCAGTGTATGAATGAGACTACAGGTGATAGAAATTGATGAAATGTGATAAAGGTATTTAGTGGAACTATCAGCATGCATTCTAAAGTTCCCAATGAAAAGTCTTGAATTGCTTAAGAAATGACCTAAGTGTTGGCAAATTCATGCAGTGTATATGTGGAATAAATGATAGAGATAAAGTGGAGATAAAGGAGTTAACCCCAAAAGAAAAGCTGCTGATAGTGAAAAAAGGTACAATCTAAAAGTAAAATAGAAGAGAAAGAATATATATGCCTGGAGAGGGTGGCCAAAAATGAAATGTCTCTTTTTTTTTTGGGGGGGGGAACCATGTTGCTGTTATCCCAGGGTAGAAGAGTATAAAGTGAAGAGATTGAGGATAAAGGGCAGTTTACCCAGAGTGAGAACTTGAGAAGGTACAAGGAAATGGGAGAATGGGAGGGCAGAAGAGGAAAGGCACTGTGAAAGGTCATGGTTAAAGCAGACAGAAGTTAAATGTGAAGAGGACCTGGGGGGGGGGGGAAGGTTTTCTCTCTGAAGGAAACTGAATTCAAATTATAAGAGCACGAGATGGGAAAAATAACAGTTCTGCTATTTGGTTCCAAGCAAATTAGATTTCTCTTCATATTGCAGCTCTTCATATAATTCAAGACAGCTATCATGTCCTCTTTTAGTACTCTAGTTCCATCAATGAAGTAAAAAATGGAATGATTTCAGGATCTCTCCAGATTGTAGGTAGATTTTATATGTCATCCAGCTTGTAGTGCCCTTTATAAAAATGACAACTAGAAATGAACATAATTATACATAAATTGTCTAACCAGGGCAGATTGCAGAAGGCTAACACTTCTATTCTTGACACTATGCTTTTCTTAAAGCAGTCTAAGATTACATGAGCTTTTTTGGCTTCAGTCTCACACAATTAAATGATGCTGAATTTGACCAATAATAACTTATAGAAAAAAGGTATACTGGACCAAAGTCAAGATTGCTGGAAGAAAGCTAGCTGATTGTTAAATTTTCAGTGTGAGCATTTACACATCAGAACTTTGATTATTGTTTTGTTTATTGTCTAATTTTAAGAAAGTGATGGGGAAGATGTTAATAATATATCTTAAAATGAAAAGTCTGTCTTGCATATATTTTTCTTAGAGAAACTGCTGTTAAACATTGGCCATCACACCCCTGTTTTCAGACCTTTTTATCTTAAACTCTTTTCACCACACCTTGTCAAGTCTCCATCCTGCACTTGTGAAGTTGTTCATTTGAACCTAAATATAAAATTTTATATTTATCTCTATTGCATAAATTAGCTTTAACTTGGCACTTCAGATTGTTAAAAAATCTTTTTGAATATTCCATTGTCCAATACTTCAGCTTTTCATTCTTCCTTGTTTAAACTGTAAATCTGATATGTATGCCTTTATTAATTTGCTGATAAATGTTAGCACCAAACTAAGCACAAATCTCTTAGACAGTTGTTACAAGTTTGAAAATGTATTCATAAATGCCTACTTAGCATTTAATTTTAAATTTACCTAGAACTCTCATCGAGCATGAATAACTCCCAAATATTTTTGTTTGTTTTTAGAAATCTGGATAAATAATTTTATACCACTTCACTGATTGTCTACTAGACTAGCAACATTCTTTAAAGAAGAAATGTGGTTTAATTTGAAATTGCATCCTCCTTATAAAGACAAATTAGCCTTTTTTTAGTCAATTCTTCCTTTTCTAGATGTACTCTAGTCATTCTTTCAAAAATGCACCCTACAATTTTATTAATAATTGAATTCAATTAGCCCATAATTTGTAGTTTTCTGTAGCTTTTTTTTGAAAATTGATACATTTTTCAATTACCATATATACTTCTATTTTTTCACAATTTTTCAGCCATCACTAATGGTGTATAAGCTGTGATATCTACCTATTGTTTTAATACTCTTGGATGATGTTTGTTTGAACTTGGTAATTTAAAATAATTTTTAAAGTAAAGGGTCACATTATCCAATTGATAAATGGTCAGAGGATATGAACAGACAATTTTCAGATGAAGAAATTGAAACTCTTTGTAGTGACATGAAAAGGTGCTCCAAATCACTATTGATCAGAGAAATGCAAATTAAGACAACTCTGAGATACCACTATACACCTCTCAGATTGGCTAAGATGATAGGAAATAATGACCAATGTTGGAGGGGATGTGGAAAAACTGGAACTCTGATACATTGTTGGTGGAACTGTGAAAGGATCCACCATTCTGGAGAGTAGTTTTGAACTATGCTCAAAAAGTTATCAAACTGTGCATACCCTTTGATCTAGCAGTGTTTCTATTGGGCTTATATCCTAAAGAGATCTCAAAGGAGGGAAAGAGACTCATATGTGTAAAAATGTTTATGGCAGCCCTTTTTCTAGTGGCAAGGAAGTGGAAAATGAGTGTATGCCCATCAGTTGGAGGATGACTGAATAAATTATGATATATAAATGTTATGGAATACTATTGTTCTGTAAGAAGAGACCAGCAGGGTGATTTCAGAGAATCCTAGAGAGACTTAAATGAACTGATGCTAAGTGAAATGAACAGAACCAGGAGATCATTATATATGGCAACAACAAGACAATGCAATGATCTATTCTGATGGACATGACTCTCTTCAACAATGAGAAGATTCAAACAAGTTCCACTTGTTCAGTGATAAAGAGAGCCATATACACCCAGAGAGAGAACCATGGGAATTTAGTGTGGAACACAACATAGCATTCTCACTTTTTCTGTTGTTATTTGCTTGCATTTTGTTTTCTTTTTCAGTTTTTCTTTCCTTCTTGATCTGATTTTTCTAGTGCAGCAAGATAACTATATAAATATGTATACATATATTGGATTTAACATGTTTTTCAACATATTTAATATGTATTGGACTACTTGCCAGCTAAGGGAGGGGGTGGGGAAAGAGGGGAAAATTTAGAACAAAAGGTTTTGCAAAAGTCAATATTGAAAAATTACCCATCCATATGCTTTATAAATAAAAAAAAATAAATAAAGACTCAATAATCTTGGATCATCATTTTTCTTGTCATGAGCTTCAAAACTAATTAATCTTTGTTTTCTTTACACCTGGTGTTCAGAATTGCCAAAGAAAAGAAGTGAATTAGATTGAGTAGTGCCTTCTCACCATAGTCTTCATTCTATCCACCTTGGGTGACGGTACTTACAGTCCTTGCCCTACTTTTATTCCCATCTTTCCTTAGACATAATTTAATATACTCCTTTTCATTTGTCATAACATTTATTGCCAGTTTTAACATATTCTGAGCTTTATTCCTTTTGACAGTATTTTTACATTATGTGTGCCACTTTTGGGGTCATCTTCTATACATCTTAAAAATTGTGTTTTCTGATGAGTTCTTTACATATGTGTGTATGTATGTGTATTAACTTTAGATGTCCACATATCTTCAGTCAGAAACCAATTTACTTCCTTATAGTTTATATTTGCAAGAATGTATATAAGCAGCAATTCATTGATTGACTTCATAGTTTTATTCTTTAAAGTTTCTTATTATTATCCTTAGAATTTAAAACAGTGGAAATGTTGAAAATGTTCAAATGAGTAAAGATGGGGAGTTGAGAGAGTTTGTAACAGATGGCCTCAATATTCTGAAAAAAAAAAAAAAGGAAACATCAGTAGTCTCCTAAGAATGAAGGGGAAGGAGTTTAAGTTTGTACATTGAGAAGATAAGAGAAACTGTGGACTTTAATAGTTAATAAATATTTGCCACATAATAGTGAAAATTAGTCGAGCTTAGGCAGTATAAATTTTTCATAGGTAGTTCAGCAGGCTTTCTTTTAAAAATGGTAATATATATTAATGACAATTTCTAAATTTTTATTTGTGATAACTTTAATATAAATCATGCATTTTCATCAATAAAATATGTATTATGTATTTCACACTATGGAAAACCTTAAAAGCCAGACGGAATTAATGCAATGAGACATAAGAAACCACTGTAACTTTCTAAGTAGTAGTCTTATTGATTAAAATGGTATTATAATAATATACAATTTGAATTTGAGGGAAAAGTTCTTAGAGTTATGGAAGGCAGCTACAAGAACACTTTGATGATGACATGATAGAAGCATGGAATAAGGTGGGAACAGGGAGACTAGAGAAAAAGATATGAAAAAATTTAAAGGAAAAGTTAATAATATTAATGACTGATACCATATAAAGATACGACAATGAGGGCAACACACCACATTGACTGGAAGTAAAATTATTTTATTGACAAACAACAAGATGTAAAAAGTCGAAGCATGCTTATCAATTCAATTTAGGTTTGTGGAATTAGAAATGATGACAATATATCTAAGCCAAATATGAGAATGGGTTGGATATAGACTTGGGGATTATTAGCATAAAACAGACCCTTAAAAATTGAAAATGAATGACTCCTATAAGGTAGAGAACAAACATAACAGTGGAGAAAAGTTTTGTATCAAGGAAGAGAACACTTTGGATTAAGAAGAAGGAGGAAAAAGAGAATATAGAAGAGTAGTTGGGAAGAGAGGAGTAGAACAAGAAGAAACAAAGTATGGAGATTAATTTTAAATAGGAAATTAATTAATTCAAAGTATTTATCAGTGGAGTAATGAACTTGGTGTAGAAATAGGAATAAGAACCTTTGTTTTAAACTTTATTTATGTCACTATAAAATGTGTTCATGTTCAGTAATACATATTCATTAAGAGTGAAGATAGCACCTGGGACAGAATACTTGTCAATCCAGTCATGCTTCAGTGAGCATGAATGATTAAGATATAGCAACTAGGATAATCTGATTGGAATTAAGTAGTTGTTGATCAGAGTTACCCCTTTGCATTAGGATGATACAATGGTCTTTGGGACACATCTAGGCTCTTGAAGAAAATTTGAAAAAGCTGAATTGGACAGTTAGACACACATCACACACACACACACACACACACACACACACACAGGCTCATAGCTAAGCTAAGAATGGGTATAAGTCCTAGGTAGAAAGGAAGCAATTTAAAGGTAACTTCAGAGAGAGACAAGAGTAGAAGTCACATGTACTCAGAACTGCTCCAAGTGTTATAACTTTATCTTTATATATCTTTATGTATATATATATATATATATATATATATATATATATATATATATATATATATATATATATATATATATATATATAAACTTAAATCTTGTCATTGTTATTTCTGGGCTATTGTGAGTTCTTTATATTCTGCCTATGTAATAAAATAAAGTCTGCTTTGTAACTACAATTCCTTGTTATCTTAAATGCTTTTGCATTTTACTCACATATGTGAAGATTTAGAAATGAGCTATATTTTAAAGATTCCCAGAGAAAATTATGGAAGGCAAAACAAACCAAAAAGATTGGGTTTGTGGTAGGATTGGGAGGCCGCCAAGATTGAGTCTAGTTCCTGTCAACTGACAACTTTGGGTGATGGTTCATGAGTTTTATAACTATAAAGTCACATGACAAATCTGTGTGTTAGATTATGAGAAATACTTGTTGAAGATGATTTTTAAATGTTTTTGGATAAAATAATTGTTGAGATGGATTTTAAATCCCATATTTCCATGGTTGTTGCAGCTTATCTGTGTCACCATCATCTAACATTTAGTCTTAACTCTATTTAGACTCAACTCTATGACTGTTTCTGGAGTATTTATATCAGTTTTACAAGGAATTCTTATTACTGAATAGAGCTAGATACATGCTAACAGATTATTCTTTTATCTATATTACATGAAGATAATCATGTTTCTGCATATACACAGCTCCAGCCAGGTGGCAAAATGGATAGTACAATGGGCCTGGAGATTGGGAGACCCAGATTCAAATTTGAGCTATCATATTTCCTGAATTAAAATTATGAACTCCTCAGACACTTATTAGCTGTATGACCCTAGCTTTGTGCACAAGTTGCTTAGCCTTGTTTGCTTCAGTTTCCTTATCTATAAAATGACCTGGGAAGGAAATTGCAAATCATTCTGCTATCATTACTACAAAACCCTAAATAGTGTCACAAAGAGTTGACCATGATGGAAAGCAATTGAACATGATGCAAAGCAATTGAACAACAGCAACACTAATTGTCACATGGTCCTAGATAGCATGAATTTATTCCCTTAAGAATGCTTATTCATATGTTTTGACCATTCATCCATTAGAAGATGTCTCTTCTTAGAAATTTAAGACCATGTCTTATATATCTTGAAAGTGAGATTTCTCTCAAAGAAATTTGAAGCAAATATTCTGCTTCCAAACACAATTTTCTCTTTCCTACCTAATTTTAGCTACATTGATTTTGTTTGTACATAAATGTTTTGATTCATATAATCAAAATTGTTTAATTCATCTTCAGAAATTTTTTATATCCCATGTTTAGTTATGAACTATGACCCCAACCCATAGATCTGATAAGTATTTTTCTCCTTGAGCCTCTAATGTTAAAGATGTCATCTTTTATATCTAGGTCATATATCCATCTGGAGCTTTTCTTGGTATGTACTATGTGGTGTTCTTCTAAAATTAATTTTTCCATACTGCTTTCTGCTTAGCCCAACAATTTTTGCCAGAGAACAGTCTTGCCCTAGTAGTTGGCTTCTTTGGGTTTATTGAAAATTATGTTTATTTATTTCTCTCTATGTATCTACTTTATTCTACTGGCCAACTTCTTTTTTATCAAATCATTTTGATAGTGCTTTGTAAATAGTTTGAAATCTAGTACTGGTAGATCCCCTTACTCCTTCCTACTTTTTTTTTTTATATATATATAATTTCTCTGGAGATTTTTTATTTTTTTTGTTCCCGCTGAAATTTTTTTTGAGACAGCAGCTTGGCCATATTTCTCGTTAAATTGGGTGACTTTTCTAGTCTCTTGAAAGACTGGGTTAGCAGGGTTTCCAGATGAGAGATCTATGACTTCCTAAGTCTAATTCCTTCCTTAGTGCTTCTAGTTGGAGTTTATCTTTCCAGGTCAGAGGAGAATGGATCCTCCCTCCTTTTGAAATCTTTTATCTCCAAATTCTTATGGCTTCAAAAATTTGAGAGTTGATAAGGTAATTTTCAAAACAGGGTCTCTGTACTTGGTACTTAGCCATCTTCTATTTTATAACCTTGCTATTTTTTAAAAAGTCTTTTGACCGTTAGATATTTTTTCCTGTTCTTCCCTGGCTATATTCTTATTATGTCCACTACCCTACTTCATTTTTGATCCATATATGGGAATCAGGACTTATTGTATATCAGTGTATAATTTGAAACTGAAATTACTACTCTATTACAGATGTGTCTGACAGATGTGACTGATCTGTATGAACTGAGTTATACAACAATAACATTTCTGAGCCAGGATTTGAATTTCCTGAATCATAGGCTAGTGCTGTCTTCCATATTCTATCCACTATGACACTTAGCTGTCTTGGTGATTTTAATCTGATTTCTTCTTTCCATTCTTCTTTCACCATTACTCCTGAAAGTTTACACCTCATTTTATATCATCTGTAGGATGGCCATGAAAATTAGATACATTATTGAAACCTAAACTTTGTAACATGAAAGGAGCCTTTTTTTTTTTTTTTTTTTTTTTTTTTTTAACAGCAGCTATCACAAAGTAGCCATTCCAAAGTTTTGGAACTCCTGCTAAGGTCTGAGTATTCAGTCAGTGAAAAGCAGTATAATGCACTATATCTAGGTGATCATAGGTCACTGAAACCAGTTTGTACATCCCATTTAACTATCTTTGCTGTTACTATTATCTCTTCTCCCTTGTTATGGGAAATGCAATCAAATCCATACCACAATTATTTTTGAAGATATTTGATTTAGTTAAATTGAGTTCTCTCTGACTCTATCCACCATATCTTGACTTTCTAGAACAAAGTACATTTACTTGATCAACTCCATCCTAAATGTGCTGTCTTGCCCGATTAGAATTTTAGCTCTTTGAGGTCAAGAACTGTTTAATATTCAAAAATGCCTTTTGTTTATTTATTATTTTTGTCAAGAGTCACTGTGAAGTAAAGCTGGTTTGGAACTCATTGTTTTTATTCACTTTTTTCACCGGAATTTGGGAAAGAACTAAAAATTTCCAAACCAAAAGTTTTTCTTAATCTCTATTCTATTTCAATACTTCCTTTTTGTATCAGAGGGTTGATATATCCTTTCAAAGCAACCTTGCCTTGCTACAATAAACAGTTCTTCAAAGGTAAGGACAAATTGGTCTTAAGTTTATAGGGTTGTATCTATACCAATTTAGGAAGTGATATAAGCCAAAATCTATTTTATAAAATCTCAATTGTAAAGTCCTTTCATAATAACAATTCAAAGTCTCCAAGTTAGGCAAACTACTTTACTATTTTTGACTGAATTTTTTCCTTTGTTCAGTCATTCAGTTGTTTCCATCTCTTTTTGATTCCATGTTCCATAATGCATTAATATTGTTTATAGGTTTCTTTGGCTTAGAGACTGGAGTGGTTTGCTTAACAATCATGTTAAGTGACTTGCCTGGGATCACATAACTAGTAAGTAAATGAGGTTGTAGTTGAATTCAAATCTTCCTGACTCTAGGTCTAGCACTCCATGTACTGAGTTATCTACCTGCTTCCATTTTTTGTTTGTTTATCTGTCTATATTTCCATATATTCATTGGCATCTTCCATTACTCTTTTAGGTAGTTATTAGACAGTTATGCAAGAGCAGTCATGTTCAAAGATATTTTTATGTGGAACAAAAAACAAAATCTGGAAATAAAATCAGATTAAAATATTTAAATGTCATATAAAAGTATCTCTTAACAAATTAGCCTACATGTTAGGCATCAAAAAGGCTATTGTCTAGTCTGTTTTGATTAGTCCTTGGTTTTAGAACACATATGAAAAGATTTCTTCAGGGACATGATGACCATGACTTTCTTCTGCTACTCCCACATTAAGACATTATGCTCCTGGCAGCTAGATGACATGGTGAATAGAATCCCAGTCCTGAAACAAGGCCAACCTGAGTTCAAATCTGGCCTCAGACCATTGACACTTAATAGATACTTAAATGGCTATTCATTTAACCCCAATTGCCTCACACACATACATTAAAAAATATATATGCTCTATGATTTTGGTTCAGTTCCTTAGGCAGGCCATTGCCCTCTCAACTCCATCTCAAACTATTTTAAAACACAGGGAGCTGATGAAAGTCCATCTATCTTCCCCATCTCAAAGATTACATTAGTGTCAGTCACAACTGTGCAGATGACAAGGATTCTCAGTGAGACATCTGTAGAGCAGTCAATTTATACCCTTGTGAATATGCTGTTCTGCAGTTTCATAAGGGATACATATATTAGTTATATGCTGAGTATACATGAAATTATCTTTCTCTTTGTTTTTTCCTGGCAAATCAGCAAGATTTGATCTACTAAGATCTTCCCTTGGCTAGATGCTGCTTGATATTAATATCTTCCGTACCCCTCTCCCACCTTCTTGTTAAAAATATTCTGGTCTTCCTGAATTCTGTGTCCAGTGCTAGGATTAACCCTAGTGATGATTTCAGCTATTTTCATATAATTTTCTGTGTTTAACCTATGTAAAATTAATCAACATTTTTGTATTTAAAATAAGGAATGCATTCTAAAATTTGCTGTTTCTAATGTTTTATTACACATACATGTTATGCATATATATCAGTCTACTCATACTTTGATAATTTCTGTGGATATAGTTTTTAGAATGCATTGTATTTTATGTGGTTATGTTATAGTTAAAGTTCATTTGTAGAAAAATACTGATTTATTAAGTAAGTAATAAGTAGAAGTGACCAATTTCTTTAAATGTTCACTGAGTCCTTATTCTTTGCCAATCAAAATCTCATTATTCTATAAAGACAAACCAATGGAAATAAGTTAAAATTCATCCTCATTCCTAGTCAGAATGGATATAATAGTTATGAGTGAGAAGTGAGGTTTTGTATTCACTTTTATAAATCACTTCTGAGTTCTGTGAAAATTCTATACTTATATTTGGGAAAAAAATTGTTACTCTACATCAATAGTGTCACACTCAAATAAAAACAAACCCCTGTTTGACTTAGAAAACCACAAATTTGTATCATCTGTGTTGTATCTTTATTTTATTACACCTTACATGTATATCACAAATTTGACACGTTTGGATATCAGCCATTCTCAAGTCTTTTGGTTTCAAAGACCTTTTATTCACTTAAAAATTACTGAAGACTCATCTGGAAGAAATTTTGTTTATGGAAGTTATATTTATATTTATTATATTAGAAATAAAATGCCTTATTTTTCTCTTTCTTTTTTTTACTGTAGCAATCTTATTTATGAATCATTTTGGGAGAGAAAAATCAGAGTAAAAGGGAAAAATAATGGGAGAGATTAAAAAAAAATAGAAAAGAAAAAAGAAGTGAACATACCATTCGTTGATTTATATTCATTATCTTTAGATCTTTTTCTGGATGTAGATGACATTTTCTGTCCAAAGTCTATTAGGATTTCTTTGAATCACTGAACCATTGAGAAGATCATGGTTGATCATACATTCTTGCTGTTGTTGTGTATGATGTATTGCTGGTTCTGCTTGTTTCATCTAATATCAGTTCATGTAAATCTTTCCAGGCCTTTCTGTAATCAACTTGTTTATCATTTTTTATACAACAATAATATTCTATTACTTTCATTTACCACAGCCTGTCCAGCCATTCCCCAATTGATGGGCATCCAATTCTTTGCTATCACAAAAAGAGCTACTACAAACATTTTTGCACATGTGAGTCTATTTCCCTCCTTTATGGCTTTCTTAGGATACAGACCCAGTAATGGTACCATTGGTTATTTAATAGCCATTTGGACATAGTTCCAGATTATTCTCCAGAATGGTTGGACTATTTCACAACTCTACCAACAATGCATCAATATCCTAGTTTTTCCACAACCCCTCCAACCTTTGCCAACTTTTCCTGTCATTTTAACCAATCTGAGAGGTGTGAGGTGGTAACTCATAGTTGTTTTAATTTGCATTTCTCTTATCAGTAGTAATTTAGAGCATTTTTTTTTTTTAATTGGACACACAAGGCATTAATTTTGTCATCTGAAAATTGTTCATATCCTTTGGCCATTTATCAATTGGGGGATGAGTTATATTCTTACAAATTTGACATAGTTGTATATATTTTAAAAATGAGATCTTTATCAGAAATACTGGCTGTAAAGATTTTTTTCCCCAGCTTTATAGTTCCCTTTTAATCTTGTTTCTGTTGGTTTTGTTTGTGCAAAACTTTTAAAATTTAATATAATCAAAGTTGTTCATTTTGCCTTTCATAATGTTCTAGTTTTTTTGAGGGTTTTTTGGTCATCAGTTCTTCCTTTCTCCAAAGATCTGATAGGTAAATTATCCTTTGTTAGCCTAATTTTTTTTATGGTATCATCCTTTATTCCCAAATCATGTATCCATTTTGATCTTATTTTAGTATGGGATATGAGATGTAAGTCTATGCTGAATTTCTGACATATTATTTTCCAGTTTTTATTATTTTAAAGAAAGCTCCTATGCTTTATAGTGTTTTAAATAGTAATGCGTGCTGTATGTTATCAAAACTTTTTTCTGCATCTTTTGAGATTATCATATGATTTATGTTGGTTTTGTTATAGATATGGTTGATTATGGTAATAGTTTTCCCGATATTGAACCAGCCCTGCATTCCTGATATAAATCCTACTAGATCATAGTATATTATCTTGTAGATAAGTTGCTGTAATCTCTTTGCTAGTATTTTATTTAAAATTTTTGCATCAATATTCATTTGGGAGATTGATCTGTAATTTTTTTGGCCTTTCCTGATCTAGCTATCATCAAGGCCATATTTGTGTCATAGACGAAATTTGGCAGTATTCCTTTTTAAACCTATTTTTCTAAATAGGTTACACAGTATTGGAATTTATTATTCTTTAAATGTTTGATAGAATTCACTTGCGAATCCACCTGGCCCAGCAGATTATTTTCTTAGGTAGTTCATTAATGACTTGTTCAATTTTTTGGCTAAAATGGGACTATTTAAGTATTTTATTTCCTTTTCTGCTAACCTAGGCAATTTATATTATTGTAAAGATTCATCAATTTTGATTTGATTATCAGATTTACTGCCATAGAGTTGGGCAAAATAGCTCCCAATTATTGCTTTAATTTACTCTTTATTGTTGGTAAGTTCACCCCTTTCATTATTGATCCTGGTGATTTGGTTTTTCTTTTCTTTTCTTTTCTTTTCTTTCTTTCTTTCTTTCTTTCTTTCTTTCTTTCTTTCTTTCTTTCTTTCTTTCTTTCTTTCTTTCTTTCTTTCTTTCTTTCTTTTTTTTTGATAAAATTAACCAAAGATTTATCTATTTTGTTATTTTTTTATAAAGCCAAATTTTAGTTTTGTTTATTAGTTGAATAGCTTTCTTGATCTCTATTTTCTTAATCTCTTCTTTGAGTTTTAGAATTTCTAATTCGATATTTAATTGGGGATTCTTAATTTGTTCTTTTTAAAGCTTTTTTAGTTGCATGTCCATTGATCTATCTTTTCTCTATTTTATTCATGTAGCTATTTAGAGGTATAAAATTTCCCATAATAAGAACTGCTTTGTCTACATCCCATAGGTTTTGGTATGTTGTCTCATTACTGCCATTTTCTTGTATGAAAATATGTATTGTTTATGTGATTTGCTTTCTGACCCACTCATTTTTAAGAATTATAGATTATTTAATTTTCAATTTGTTTGTAGTGTATCTTTACCTGGCCCTTTATTGAGTATAATATTTATTACATTTTGTTCTGAAAAGGAAGCATTTATTATTCCTGCCTTTTTGCATTTGATTGAAAGGTTTTTATGCACTAATATATAGTCAGTTTTTGTGTAGGTGCCATGTACTGCTTAGTAAAAGGTCTATTCCTTTCTATCCCTATTCAATTTTCTCCATAAGTCTAGCATATCTAAGTTTTCCTGGATCCTATTAATCTCCCTAGTTTCTTTCTTCTTTATTTTGTGGTTAGATTTGTCAAATTCTGAGAGGGGAAAATTGAGGTCCCCCCACTAGAATAGTTTTGCTGTGCCTCTCTTCCCTTAAATTGGCTTAAAATCTTCTCTATAGAATTTGCCTGCTGTACCATTTGGAGCCTACATATTTATTATCATTATCATTTCATTAATTACTATATTCTTTATCAAGATGTACTTTGCCTCCTTATCTTTTTTAAATAAGATCTATTTTTACTTTTGCTTTATCTGAGATCAGAATTTCTACCTCTGTTTTTTTTTTTTTACATTAGCTGAAGCATAATAATTTCTGTTCCAGCCTTTTATCTTTACAAGTGTTTCTCTGTGTCAAATGAGTTTTTTGTAAACAACATGTCCTAGAATTATGTTTTTTAATCCACTCAGCTATTTGCTTCTATTTGAGGGGAAAATTTCATCCAATTCACATTCACAATTATAGTTACCAGCTCTGTATTTCCCTCCATCCTATTTTTTCCCCTATATATTCTTTTGTTCTCTCTTTCTACTCTGTCCTTGTTAAAGTGTTTTTTTACTCACCCCACCCACTACTTTATCTCCTATTACCCCTCCTCATTCTTTTACTAGTGTTTTTTAATCCACTTCACAGACTATATTATGTTCTATCAACCCTTCCCTCCTTCTTCTATCTTTTTCCCCTAGTATTTCTGCCCTCCCTTCTATCCATTCTCTCCTTTTTGTATTCTTAGTTTTTCTACTTCTTTGTAAGATTAGATGAATTTCTATACCCAACTGAATGATTAAGCTATTCCCTCTTACAGCCAAAACTGATAAGTTCAAACTTCAGACAATGTTCATCCCCCTACCTTTTTCCCCTTGATTGTAAAAGATCTTTTGAGCTTCTTGCTGTGCCATTATACCTCCCCTTTTCTCTTATTCCTTTTTAAACTTTTTTCTATCCCTAAATGTCTTTTTCTTTGATGTCATCACATCAATGTCCATTCACAACCACACCCTCAGGCCATGTGATAACTCCCTTTTTCTGCCCTAGTGACAAATACAGTTCTCAAAATTTACAGATATTGTTTTCTTGTATATAGTTTAATCTTTAAATATATTTTCCCATCCTTGTATGGTTCTCTTGAGTACTATGTTTATTGATTATTTTTTCTATTTAATTGTTTTTTTCACCAAAAATGATTGAAAATCTATTGCTTCATTGAAGGTCCATCTCCTGTCCTGAAAGATAATACTGAATCTCACTAGGTAGTTAATTCTTGCTTATAACCCAAGGTCCTTTGCCTTTTGAAATATGGTATTCCAGGTCCTCCTATCCCTTATTATAGAAGCTGCCAGATACTGGGTAATTCTGACTGCTGCTCCTTGATATTTGAATTGCTTTTGTCTGGCATTTTGCAGTAGTTTTTTCTTGAGATTTTAGTTTTGGAATTTTGCAACAATGTTCCTTGGGTTTTTTTCCTTGTAGGACTCTTTCCAGAGGTGAATGATAGACTCTTTCATGGAGTATTTCTCCTTCTGTTTCTAGAATATTGGGGCAGTTTTCCTTAATGATCTCTTGTAGAATGTTATCCAGGCTCTTTTTTTCACCATGACCTTTAAGCAGGCCAATAATTTTTAAATTTCTCATCTTTATCTATTTTCCAGGTCAGCTATTTTGCCAATGAGATATTTCACATTTCCTTCCATATTTTCATTATTTTAATTTATTTGACTGATTCTTTCTGTATCACAAAGTCATTATCTACCTTTACTCTGTTCTAGTTTTTAATGTGTGATTTTCTTTAGTTATCTTTTGTATACTTTTTTCCATTTGATTTATTTGCTTAAGGAGCAGTTTTTTTCCCTTCCTTTTCCAGACTGTTGATTCTCATGCGTACCTCTCATTTCCTTTCTTATTTTTTCTTCTACCTCTCTTATTTGCTTTTTGAAGTCTCTGGGTTTGAAACCAATTTACTTCACACTTTGAGATTTGATTTCTTCTGTGACCATTCTATCCTTCTCTGAATTTGATTTGGTCTTCTCTGTCACTATCGTAGTTTTCTATGAGTCAAGGTTCTTTTCTGTTTCTACTCATTTTCTTTCTTTTGGTATTTCCTCTTTCTTTTACTTTTAAGGTGCAGCTCTGCTTCTAGGGTATAGGGGATGCTATTCCAAGCTTCCTGTGCAGCTCTGAGCTTTGAGCTTTGTGTTTGCAAGGAGTAGCAGAAAAAAATCAGAAAACAGACTGATTTCTCAGAGTTTGTCTTCTGAGCTGGTCCTGGAGGCTTCCCCTCTGATTTGTTTTTCAACTGAGCCAGAACTGAGGATCTTAGTTGCTGATGTTCTGTGATTAAGTCTCTTTCACCAGCTTTCCAAAATCTGTCTGACCTGGGCTGAACATGCTTTTTTTATCCCATTGAGATTGACCTTTCTTTAAGTTTTTTTTTTTAGTTATTTTTGAGCTACAAAATGGTTTCATTCCATCAGATTCTGTTCAAAGGCTTGGTTTCATGTGGTTTTTGAGGGAACCTGGGAGAGCTTGAGCAGCTTCCTGACTTATTCTGCCATCTTGGTTCTACTCTCAGAACTCCTGAATGCCTTATTATTATGAAAATAGTTTTTAACTTATGCACTCCCTGAACAGATCTCAGAAATCTCCATGAGTTCTCCACAACACTTTGAGAACTTCTGCCTTATTAAGACTTTGTTACTATTAATTAAATTTTTCCCTCACAAATTTCATAAAGTGAAGCAATATAGAGGATAATGAACTGGTCTTCAAGTTAGGAAGACCTTTTTTCAAATCTTACTTTTAACACATAATGGTTATGTGACTAAGACTGTTCTCCTTAGGCAATGCTCTGAAAATGTTTCAGAATGGTTGCTGATATACATTATTAGAAAAAGGGTCTTTATTGGAGGAATTCCTTTCACAGCCAAAAAAATTGAAAACATTAAAACTGTAAAAAGTCTCAAAGAACATCAAATCCAAAGCTTCTTAATTTGTGGGCACAACCCCATATAGGATACTTAACTGAATGTGGCAACAGCAAAGAATATCAAATATTCCACCAAGAATTAATTAATTAATTCTTTATGGAAAAATAAATAAACACATCCAATTCGTTTGTTTGCAAATTTGCTTTCATCTTTAATAAATGGCAAGATTTTGTATATACCAAAGAATTGTTATAAAATAAATTTCTTTATGATTTATTAATCAGTAAATGCTTGATTTATATACTTATTTTACATGCCTGTATACCCACTGTCACATAAAAATTTTTTAGGTAAAAAGGGGTTGTGAGTGGAAAAAAGTTTAAGAAGCCCTGAATTATAATCTACTTCTCCTATTTTGCAAATCAGAAAACTGAGTTTGAAGTAGATTAAAGGATTACCCTGCATTCATGCAGGTAATAATATAGGGGCAGAATATGAAGTACAGATATTTCCCCCAGATCATATTGCCTCCTAATTTTTAAGATGTGTAGGAGGCATGCACATCACTAATAGCATCAATATGACTATATTAAAAGAGATACAAAAAAGTAGCTTACCTCTTTGATCAAAGAGGAAAATTATGGGAAAACCATTCTTGCTTTTTGTCTTCCTTCAAATATCAGAGTGGAAGTCATTATGTCAGAGGGAATGCTTTTCTTCTTTCTCCATATATTGAAAGGAAAGCATTCTGTCTGACAGAGGTTAAGTGATTGACTAAAGCAATTAGCACAATGCCTAGCACAGAATAAGTATTTAATAAATGCTTAACTGACTAAAGAATAAATAGGTTAATAAGGACTAAAATCTAAATGTACTTGTTTTCAATCAATATTGCATCCTCTAGCCTGTGGTATTATTGATATCTGAGCTTCCAAAGTGAAAAGAAAACATCAAACTGCATCCTTGCCCTAGAAAACATTATTGTGTCAAACTACCAGTGAAGAAGTTCTCTTGACATTACAATCTAATTAGTATGACTTGCCCTCTGATAAAGCAATTAGAAGTGCTCCATTGTTTTGATGTTTAGCTGGCATATTAAAAAATTTGTGGCACAGTTTTCTTGTTCTTGACAGGGCAATGACATTGAAGCCTTATTGCTTCCTGCTACAATGAGATTTGTTATTTCATTAATGCAGTTGAACATTCATTCAGAGAATTAAGGTTTCATCTAAGGAACATAAGAGGAATTATATATTTGAATGATGTGTATATTTTAAAGATGATTATAATGTAAATTACAAATAAGATGCATATTTATAATGACATTTTGATAGAATAAAGAAAAAGACAAAGCCTTCCAAGGGACAAAAAAAATGCACAGTGCCAGGTAAAAGCTGAATATATCTTGATATATTATATTCCATCTATTTTTTTGCTATGTGAAATGATTACAATTAAATCCAACCTCACACTCAGAAGCTAATGTGTAGTCACTAAATATTTTATATTAAACTAGTTGTAAGAAATAGTATAATTTAAAAAATAGCTACTTCCTGTCAATTCTGTCATTTAAATGTCTCTCAGATATATTATCTCTTGTTTCTGCTGCCACCACTTTAATAATGACTGTTACTACTTCCTGTCTAGACTAGTATAATAACTTCTTTTTTTACTTATAATATCTTTCTAATTCATATAGTTCATACTGCCTCCCTTATGTTTGTCTTTACGCATAGATTTGGTCCCTCATTGAAGTCCTGGTTCAATGTCACATCAGTGGAGGGGAGTGTATGTGCATTTGTGTGCGTTTGTGTGTGTGTGTGTGTGTGTGTGTGTGTGTGTGTGTGTGTAGCAGGCAATTGGCAGAGGTTGAGCCTGGGTTTTCATGTTTGTCCTCAAAACTGAAAGTTTAATAAATGTGATTAAAATGAAAAAGATTTGAGCAAAGACTCATTGAGGAACTATGTCTATTGTCTAAGGTCCCAGACCCCACATAAAGTGTTGGATTTTTTGGCCACAGAAAATATCAAAGATTAATAATTTTTTGAAGACCATTGACTAAGTAATAAATAAATTGCAAATTGCATTGTTGAAGAGAGTCCCTGTATTCATGATATTACAGATTCTTTAAGTGTTGAAATAAAATTCTCCACTTACTCCCTGTTGTCTACAAAATGTAATTCAAACTTGTTAGCCTGGCATTTAAGACCCGCTACTATCAGCACCTTTTATGTGAGGGATTGTCAATACCTTTTCCAGATTATTTCTCCATTTTTGGTATCCACCTGATTCACCTGTCACCTGTGTTTCCAAAACGTAGCATGTGCATTGGCCATACCCCACTAAAATCTTGGCATAAGAGAACTTAGTATATAGTAACAACAAGATTATGTGATGACCAACTATAATGGACTTTTTTTTTTCCAACAATGAGATGATTCAAGCCAATTACAATATCCTTGTGATGGAAAGGGCCATCCATATCCAGAAAGAGAGTGAACACTGAATGTGGATAAAACATAGTATTTTCATCTTTTTTTGTTTGCATGCTCATTTTTCCTTTTTTTCGTGTTTTTTCCCCTTTTGATATGATTTTATTTTGCTTAGAGTGATGAATATAGAAATATTCAAAAAGATTTTGCAAAGATCACTTTTTAAAAACTATCTTTGCATGTATTTGGAAAAATAAAATACCATCATTAAAAAAAAATCTTCTTGGCAGAAAGGCTAAACCAGGTTGAGAGTAACTGACAAGTCTCAAACTCATCAATGATTGGGAGTAGTCTCAAGTATTTGAAGACTTTTTTCCTGACAATATAGGTGGATGATAACAATTTATTCCAACAGACATAAAGACCTGATAAAACCGGTGCTATGGTGTACTTAGTGCTTAGCCAGGTATATTAAGGTCATAACCAGACATCTTGACTCCTGTCCTGCCACACATTTATGGCTCACGAAGAGATAGTGAAGCTGATGACTTTTTGCAACTCTGTCTCACTGAAATCCAATTCATGTACAAGTTAAGGCATTACCCATGAAGTCTTTGAAAATAAATGACAATCTTCATAGCCTTAATCTTTCTCTTTGAATTTCTTTTATTCTCTAGTAAAATTAATTTATTCCATAGTCATCTCCCACTTTGTGGCTATTTTACCTTTGCTCAAACTATCCTTTATGCCTATTGAAATTTAATTTACTTGCCACCTTCCATCAAGCATTTCCTGCGGTTCCCACCTACTCTTTCTCTTCCCTTCTCTACTTTTCCAAAGTAGATAATAATCTCCCCCCTCTCTCTTGTGTGAATTTCACATAGTATTCTATAACTCTCTTATG
This sequence comes from Sminthopsis crassicaudata, assembly GCF_048593235.1. Lineage (NCBI taxonomy): Eukaryota > Metazoa > Chordata > Mammalia > Dasyuromorphia > Dasyuridae > Sminthopsis > Sminthopsis crassicaudata. Next base: position 279,750,663 of record NC_133619.1, read on the forward strand.
TGTATATTGTATATTCTTTTCATGTAAATGTCTTTAAATTCCTGCATAACAGGAGGTAATGCTTTACTATGCTTTTTAGATACTCTGAAGACTAGAACAAAACCTTCAGAAGACTGTTATAATTAGTAAATGTTTTTTGAATTACTCTTGTTCTGTATCATTCTGGGACTTGGGGACATAAGGAAAAATTCTATTTATATTTGATTATAATTTTATTTGGAGGAAGAATTTTCAACTTATATAGAATTTTGAAATTGATGTAATTAACTGGGGAGTGAATCGAACAGTGCTTATATAAGACTAGTGCTTTAAAATTCACAATCTGTTTTCTTTATTTCAGACTGTGAAAGTATTATTAATATGATCTAAAAGAAGAAGAAACTGAAATATAGCAAAGCTAAGTTAATTACTCAGCCAAGTATAATCCAGAACATCTAAAATTTTTTTTCCATTACAAACAATATACTACAGGAATCAATAATGGGTGTTTCTTCCCACGCCTACACCTCTACTTTCTAATCTATGCAGCTTATACACCAAAGATTTTACTTCTGTGCACAGAATATGTGTGTGTGTGTGGGGGGGGGCGGTATTTAATTTGAATTTGAAGAAACCCAGGGAAACTAAGTTCTTAGAGGTAAAGTGATAGAATATCCCCAAGAAGGAAGGGCAGTTAGTGCAAAAGTAGAGAGAATTTGATGTTAAGTTCTTTGCAAAGAACAGTAAATATATTAGAATGATGGGATCATAGATCATGTTAAGGGGGATAAAGTATAAGAAGGCAGGAAAAATACTAATAGTATATAGGTGATGAAGAAGAGTTTTAAATGCCAAAGAACATTATATTAGATATTAGAGATAATAGGAGATTTTTGGGATTTATTAAATATATTCAGAAACTTTGTTAAATATGTGTTATGTATGTATGCATATTCATTATATAGATGCACACATGCATATGATACATATATGTAAACACATACACCCAGTGTATGTATTTGTATACACATATCAAATGTGTATGTATTAGGATATATGTATATATAGAAGGCATATACTTTGCATAAATGTATACATTACAGAGAAACTCATCTTTTATACGCAGAAACAAAATCACATGAATGGAAACTGGATATATGAGAGAGTAGGGAAAAAAAAAACATATACTATCTTATTATATGTGATTTTCAATTATCTAATATCAGAAGCTATCTTACAGGACATCTAGTGCAATCCCCTCATCTTACAGAGGAACATATTGAATCCTAGAATGTTTAAATGTCTGGCTTACTGTCACAGAGGCAATAAGTGAAAAGTATAATTTGAATTCTGATCCTCTAATTTCCAAGCCAGTTCTCTGTACCTTCTATCATGCTTCCTTGCACATTTAAAGCCTAGCCATTCATGGATTTCTGTTTGAAAAATGAATTTATGGAAAGTGAAATTTCCTTCTTCTAATTATTCCCAGAATTACTTCATTAACTTCATGTGGCATATGTGTTGTGTCATACCTTTGTTGATGAATAAGGTCCTACATTTTTGGGAAAAATGAAAAGAACATTCTTTTCTTTTCCACTAAGGGTCTCATAGCTACTTATTTATTTATAAGAATGGGACTATTGACTTTGATATCTTAGCCAAAGGAGTTCTACTGTACCATGAAAATTCTTATCAATAAGTTGGTTTTCTACAGGAGTATTCAAGTGATTTTTAATATAACTATGGTTAAATGATCTACCAAATTTTTAATCAGATGAGATAACATATCCTTGTCCATAAAGCATTTATTTAAGTATATCTTTCTGACTTGGTGTACTATAATACATTTGGCATAATGATTGCTTCATTGATCTTTTTATTGATATATATATATATGTATATATATATATATATACATATATAGATGTATCTTTTTTTTCTTTCTCCATACATATGTATATATGTGTGTGTTTATGTGTGTACAGATATTTAGAGATACAGTTTAATATATTATTTTCAGAAAGTTTGATGTATAGCTGTTGAAAAGATATTATTTCCTTTGAACTGCCAAGCTCTGAACGCTTATATGAATGGTTATTCTTTTATTCTTTTTAATAGTATATTTATTGACATGCAACAGCATTATTTATACTTGCTGCCCTAACTGAAACTTTATTTATAGTAGATCTTATTTTATCTTCCTGAGATAGGTATTTTGTTTCCTAGTTGCCTTCAAAAATCTTGATATCAATAGAATTCCCCTTTGCCGTTGTCGCCATTGTCTGCCAGATGTCTCAAATTAGAAACCTATTTTGTACTTCTTTCAACCTCTTCTGACCTCACTGTACTAATTATATATTTTTGTCTTAATGTCACTTTCCTCCAACATCTTCTGTCTTCACTAGCTATTGATCAGTGCTTTATTTCTAGCAGACTTTCTGCCCTGCCTTTCAGCAAGAATTCAGGGCAGGGGAAGTTTAGTAGTGTGTGCAAAATGTATTTACTATGTTAGCATTCGTGCCAATGTCAAATAGTACCATGCATGCACAAACTGAAAGTTTATATCCCAACTACAGAATGTGGTAAAGGATATTAGAAATAATTACTCAGATGATCATGTAAAATGAAAAATTCCTTTAAAAATTAAAGTAGAAGGGGCAGCTAGATGGCACAGTGGATAGAGCACCAGCCTTGAATTCAGGAGGACCCGAGTTCAAATGTGGTCTCAGACACTTAACATTTCCTAGCTGTGTGACCCTGGGCAAGTCACTTAACCCCAGCCTCAAAAAAAAAAAAAAAATTAAAGTAGAACTTCACAGGGAAAAGAAAGAAAGAAAAACATTTTTAAAAAGAACTATTGTTTTGTATTTTTAAAATATATACAAAAATAATTTTCAACATTCACCTTTGAAAAACCTTTTGTTCCAAATTTTTTCTCTTCTTTCCCCCACCCTTCTCCTAGACAGCAAGTAATTTAATATATTTTACAGTGTAATTCTTCTCTTTATATTTCCACAATTATCATGCTTTACAAGAAAAATCAGAAGAAAAAAAAATGAGAAAACAAAAAGCAAGCCAACAACAACAACAAAAAAAGGTGAAAATACTATGCTGTGATCCACGTTCAGTCCCCACAGTCCTCTTGCTGAATATAGATTGCTCTCTTTATCACAAGTCTATTGAAATTAGCCTAAATTACCTCAAAAAAAGACCCAACTCTATCAGAATCGATCATCAATCACATAATCTTTCTGTTGCTGTGTACAAGGTTTTCTTGGTTCTACTCACTTCACTTACCATTAGTTTATGTAAGTGTCTTCAGATCTTTCTAAAATCATTCTGTTGATCATTTTTTATAGAACAATAACATTCCATTATATTTATATACCATAATTTATTCAGCCATTCTCCAACTCATAAATTCACCCAGTTTTCAGTTTCTTGCCACTACAAAAAGGGCTGCCACAAACATAAAAGCATTCTTCTTTCCCCTATTTTATTTTTGATATTAGGAATTTGATTTTCTTTTTTCTTTTTTGTAATCACATTAACTAAGCTTTATGTATTTTGTTGGCTTTTTCATAAAGCCAACTCTTAGTTTTGTTCAATAGTTTTCTTACTTTTAATTTTATTAATCTCACCTTTTATTTTCAGAATTTCAAATTTGATATTTAATTGGAGTTTTTAATTTATTCTTTGTATAGCTTTTTTAGTTTCAAGTCCAATTCATTGATCTTCTCTTTTTTATTCAAGTAAACATCTAGAGATATAAAAATTCTCCTAAGAACTGCTTTGGCTGTATCTCATAGATTTTGGTATCTTGTCTCATTATTTTCATTCTCTTGGATGAAATTATCAATTTTCTCTATGATTTGTTGTTTCACCATGTCATTCTTTAGAATTAGATTATTTAGTTTCCAAGAAAATTTTTCCTATTTTTCCCTGTCCCTTTATACATGTAATTTTTATTGTATCATGATCTGAAAAAAAATTGACTATTTCTGCCTTTTTGTATTTGATGTTGAGGTTTTAGAAATTAAAAACTCTTAAAGATACAAAGGAGAATTTTTACAAGTGTTAAATTGAAAAATTTTATACAGACAAAGAAAGGTTGAAGAACCAATAAACTTATGGGTAAAAATATCCATTACAACAACAGTGGCTGTAGTTGGAATCTTTGAAGAGTTTACAGACTATTAAGGTACTCTAGGGAGATTGATGGGGATCCATAGATGTAATTAGAAAAGAGACAATTCATTTCTGTTCAGAAGGATAGACAGATAGTATAGTTGGAAACTCGTTGGTAAAAATTATTAGCATAATATAACTCAAAATGAACAGGAGAAAGATGACTCCTTGAGGTGTGCACCCAAAGCATGATAGAAATTCTCTCAAGAGCTTTCAAACATGATACTACTCACTTTTGGATGATTCATGTGGGGAAGAATAAACAAACAAACAAACAAATAAATAAATATAGTAAGTAAGAAAGAAAGAAGAAAAGAAAGGGATGAATGAAGAAAGAAAGAAAGAAAGAAAGAAAGAAAGAAAGAAAGAAAGAAAGAAAGAAAGAAAGAAAGAAAGAAAGAGAAAGAAAGAAAGAAAGAGAAAGGAAGAAAGAAAAAGAAAGAAAGAAAGAGAAAGGAAGGAAGGAAGGAAGGAAGGAAGGAAGGAAGGAAGGAAGGAAGGAAGGAAGAAAAGAAGAAAGAAAGTAATGAGGAAGGAAGGAAAGAAAAGAAAGATAATCAGTAAACATTAATGAAGCACCTACCATATATCAGGCATTGTGCTAAATACTGGAAATACAAAAAGAGGAAAATATTGTTTTTTTACTTCAAGAAACTCATAATCTGATAGGGAAAACAATATGCAAATAAAGATATACAAATAATCTGAATATAAAATGAATTAATAGAGGGAAAGCCCTAGATTTTTTTTTTTTTTTGCAGGATAATTTTTAACTTATTATCATGTATCTAGTTCATGGAAAATTCAAGAGATCAATGTCACTGGATTAGAGTATATAATGGGGGTAATATATAAGATAACTGGAAAGATAGGAGGAATTAAGTTATAAAGGACTTTGAATATCAAACAGAGCATTTTGTATTTGATTCTGAAAATCCTAGGCAATCACTGGAATATTATTGAAGAGAAATCATGCTACATGATATAACTAAAGAGGACATCTAGAACTAAAATGCATTATCAATTAATTATAGTACAAGTATGAGAGGGGGTAAGTAGATAAGCAGTGCTCCATTGGCATGCTCATGATGTCAGAAAAAAGTTTAGTTGTCCTACACATTGCAATTGAAAAAGAGTTTGATGACATTCTCTTTACTCTCCTAATTTGCAGGTGACTTTGGGCTAATGGCATTGACTCAGAAAACACTACAAAATACTTCAGTGAAATTGATTATTATTTGATAAGGCCTAAGTATTCATAATCAATAGAGAAAACATTTGACAAAATTACAAAATGTTATTAAAAGGAAGCTCATTGATTTAATACATCATTAATAAATCTTAAACAGGGCTTATATTGGGACTAAGATCTGCACTAAGAATTGAATAGAAGGAAAAGAAAGAGATTTAGCTAGGCTATATTTGAGAAACTATCCATTATTTTCAATTAATCTCAACTGCTCCCTAATACAAACACTTTATAATTTTAATTCCATTATTTTCCCAGGATGCTACCTAACTGCCAACCATGAAATGCCATGATATGGAAAAAATCAAATTGTAAATGACCTAAGAAGTAGTGGAAGGACAAATGTTAGAGACTAGGGCTAGAGAATATTACGAACAATGATTTAGTTGGGAAAGTGTTATGAAAGTCATTATCTCAAGGACATGTATGATATGAAAAAGAAAATGGTAATCAAGAATTTAGATTAAAGGAATATTGCATAGGAAGCCCAAATAGTATGTAGACAAAACTGATAGGAAAAAAATGACAGAAAACATAAGACAAAGCATCTTGAAATAATTTATGATTAAAATTGTTCTTAATTTTTAAGCAATAAGTTATTTTAATTTTTGTCTCAACAAAGAAAATGTTGAGAAATAGCTTTCTTTTTGTCTTTTACAAAAGAAAAGGAAACCATTTTTAATGATAACTCCAAGTTTCCTTTAATAAATAGATTACTTATTGTATATTTCTGCTTTTGGAAAATCATCCTCTGTTTATTTTTTTCTTTAATTTTATCCATTCATATCAGATTTATGAAAAGTTTAAATACAATTTTCAGATCTTAAAAATAAAGTAAAACAAGACAGAAACATGTATTTCACTGATCACAACTTTATGAGTTCTGATTACCAAACAACACGTGTGAAATCTCTCAAACTGTTTTCTATTCTCTTTTGAGGTCATTAAAAAAAAACCACATAGAATATCCTTTTTAAATGAAGACTTTTGTCTTCTTCAATGTACATTTTCAAAAAATTGCAGGGGTTTACATCAATTAAAGATATTTCAGCTCTTGAAACTAGCTTCATATGATCACAGCATTTTGAACTGGAAGTCATCAAGTCTAGCCCCCTCATGTAAAAGATGAGGGGTCCAAGGAATAGAGATATTTCACACAAATAATAAGCAGCAAACTCATGAGAAAGTACCAACCTTTTGATTCTATTTGACCAGTATTAGTTAGCTGGAATATCAATGCAATAGGAATCTAGATAAAGGGCCTGAAGATAAATAAATCACTGCATTTTACTAAACTCATTCTACAATTCAGGCAGGTGCATAGGTGTTGCCAAATCATGCCATTTTCTTTGGTCTCCTGATGGTCATGATCCTAATTAGTATTATGTAATAAAGTTTGATGAATTATAATGTACTTGTGTAAATATATTTTTAAAATTATTTAAAACTAAGTCATGGATAATTGAATTTGTGTCTACTGCAATTCACATGAAATTGGAAAACTTAAGCAATAACATAGGAATTCAAAATTTTAGCCATATTATCCTGTAATTTTTATTACTGATTATTATGTACTTTATATGTTGACACTTGTTGCATCTGATATATATCCCTTTAAATGGAATTATCAAATTTATTTTAACTTAAAAGTAGAAAAACAGTATTATTAACTGAGCATATTTATATAATAACAATGAGTTAGATAAAGTGGTTTTGCTAACTTTGGAAATATTTGATTATCAACATATCTTTTTCTGTTAATGTTTTGATAGTTTTTCCCTTTCTCTTTAAATTTCCTTATAGAGTGAAATGAATATTTATGTTACTTGATTCAACATGTTTATAATAATCTTTGACAGCCAAAATACCACATGAAAATGCTTAAATATCATCTCCAGAATTCATCCTGATATATATGACTTTCTTTATAATAAATATTAGAAGTTATTATTATGAAACTAATTAAGAAAATGTGACATTAAGAAGATACCCTAATTCTCTGGGTTGTAGCAATGGATTTCTCTCTATTGTTCAATCAGTCATTCAACACATTCATTCAGCACTTACTATGTATGTGAGAAACACTATACTAGGAAGTGAGTGTCTCTTCATGGATTATTCAATTGTGATTTCTTGGGGTTTGATGGAAAAGAAAAAGCAAAAACAAAAGTAGCAGAGAATTAATGGGGAAAAAAGTATTAGATTTGGAATTGATAGATTTGAGTTCAGATCCCATTTCTTCCAGTTACCATCTACATGATTCTAAACAAGGTTTCTTCCTTCCTTCCTTCCTTCCTTCCTTCCTTCCTTCCTTGCTTCCTTCCTTCCTTCCTTCCTTCCTTCCTTCCTTCCTTCCTTCCTTCCTTCCTTCCTTCCTTCCTTTAAATTCATCAATGAGTTGCTCTTAATCCTTTCTGAAAAGATATCTTCAAGAAAGCAAATGCTTTTGATGCTCTGTTAGTTTTTATCACACAGAGAAACAGTATTGTCTCACAATTTCAGGTCTATAAGATATCTAACAGAATATTCTCTTACCAGCAATGACTCCAAATAAGATATTTCTATTCTCTCTTAAATTACTTTTATGATTAAGTTATTAATTATTGTTACTCTTAAAATTTTGAGTGCTTACATATTACCATATTTCTACATTACAGGATCAATTAGAGGTGTATAGAGAACTGTTTCTTACAACTCTACTTTCATTTTCCTTTCCTTTTTTCATTCTTTTCCCTACTAGGTCATTATTCTAAAATAAAGTGTCAAGATGAAAACAATTTAATTAAACAAACAAACAAAAAAGATTACATTATTTAAACTCCTCCATATTCATTGGTTCCCATGAAAATCAAGTAAGAAAAGCAATATATTGCTTTTAGAACTTGTCTGTGTGTATAATCACATTACTTAATCTTCTTTTGGCTTACTGCCAAAGTCTTAAAAGACCATAATTTCCCTCTCCCTCTAAATATCCTTTTCCTGCTATCCTACTATTTTTATGACTAACCTTTCACTGTACTAATATTATTATTTTTTAATCATAAAGGGTAGTTCTACTGTGGTAGAGAAGAGTAAGAAACTTGTTTTCCAGCTTTAAAAATTTGTCTTTACAGAGTAATTTGATTTCCTCCTCTGATTAAAAAAATAAAGTAATGCTTTTTACTTTAATGTAACATCAATTTTCAAATAATATCCCTCCTTGTCTCCTCTACGCAGAAACATATCCCTTGTAACAATGATTTGAAAGAAATGATAGTGATTATGGGAAGCAAATCAGTCAAAAAACATGTTGATAACATTTCTTTCACATCATAATCCTCATTGCATTTTCGATATGTCATGGGTTTACATAAGAAATTAAATGTGAATATTTGAGAGTTTTGCAGAAGCTGCAGATGATGGGCAAAGACCAATAGACCATACAAAAAATTTTTTAAAAACTCTGAAATGCATACAATATATGCACATTATTGTAATATCACCACATTTTGTCTTTTAATATAAAAAATATACACAAGTTCTTTTCTCTGGTATGGAAGATGGTCCACAAATTTTACACAGATTTTTTTCCAGATTGTGGGGGAAGGGTGTTGCATCCCTATCCTAGCTTATGTAGAAGGGTTAATTACATGTGATATTTCATTTCCATAGTTCCTTCCTTCAATGGAAGGGGACATATTCTTTAAATTTATCTACAGATCCAAGCATGGCCAAAAGAAAGTAGCAATCAATTTTATTTTATTCTTTCCACTTAAATTGTTTCATTTCATTATATGATTTTTCTTGTTCTGATTATTCTGCATCAGTTCAGTTTACCTTTTCTATGTGTTTGAATTATTCATTAATGTTATTTCTTATAATGTAATGGCATTCAATTTCATTTACATATTACAATTTATTTATCTATACCTCAACCAACTAGTTCTTTGCCAGGATGCAAAACGAACATTTTGTTTTGTTATATATATATATATATTTTTTCTGTCATTTATATGAATTTTTCAAAGAAGGATAAAAACTCTGTGTTGTTGAGATTTTTTTGGGGGGGGGGGTCTTTGGCAATGCCCCACTCACTGCATTTCACTTTCTTAAATGTTAACTTTGTCTAAATCATGTGTATCTACCAAGTTTAATTTTTTTTCAATTTTAATTTTTAAAAACATAGCTGTACACATTTCAAAGTGCTTTTTACTATGCTACTTTTGGTCTTTTCTGAGAAAGTGTTTCTTATGGATTTATGTTATTTTATTTTATGACTATTTTCTGATCTTATCAAATTATCATTAGAATTTCAAGGTACAGGCCAAGAGTTATTTTTGTGGTAAATAATACTATTGATACTAAGGGTTATTCTTTGAAACTAGATAATAAAATAGGTCTCTTTCCCTTCAGTTTTGAAATCTTATTCTTATTTGAGCTCATCATACTTTGCTTTCAAAATAACTTTCTATGAATATTGTGGATGGTAAGCTTTGCTTAGAGAGAACATAATAATCAAACATCATCTTCTTGTAATATAATGATCTGCATTTTCAGTGAGAAAAGTTTCAGTTTTCAGAATAAGGCTTTATTTTAAGATTTATTTCCATGAATTAGAAGCACAGAGAAGAGAATTTTCTTCATAGTTTCTTTGTGTCATCATGACTAATACATCTTCTTCCCACTTAAGCCCTTTCTCTCTCTGCTTCTCTATTCCCATTGATAATATTAATATTTTCCCAGTCCCTGAATCTTGAAACCTGGATGCTGTCTTTGGTTGCATTTCTTCTCCTACAAATAATCAGTTACTAAGTTTAGTTAATTGTATCTTGGAAATATGTTGCTTCTATACCTTCTTTCCCAGGCAGAAAGTGTTAGGTAATTTGGTTCAGATCTGGTTCTATGTCTATAATATATTCAAATTGTTCCCTTCCTCTTGAATTTATCTTTCACTTTGCTACACAAATTTACCATCCAAATTCATAACTTTAAGTAGGTTACTTTTCTGTTTAAAAAATTTCAGTGGATCCCCATTGCTTGGAAAGATAAAATTACTAACTTCTAAGCCTGATGTTTGAGGACTTTGAAAATCTAGCCCCCTTTTCATTGTTACATTTCATTCACAGTATTTTCCAAGAAGTTGGAATACTAATTATTCTCAAATTTTGTTCTTCCCTTTTCTTCTTCTATGTATTAGCATAGGTTAATACCTTATACCTGAAACTTATTTCACACTCCACCCCATTTCAATTTGTTGAAATGCTTCTCTTCTTTTGAGGTTGAGTTTAGTTGTCATCTTCTTCATAAAAATTTCCATTTTCCCCTTCTAGATCAAAGTGATATATATCCCTCTTATTGTCACATTTAGGAAGTTTTACTATAATTTTTCATGTGTTCTAGGTATGCCAAATCAATCAATAAAACCTATAGAACACATGAGGAAATAAAATTAGGGATATAATACTCAAAAACTGTGTTAGTGACTCATACAAAAAAATAGGAATCTAATTTTTAAAAAAAGATAACACAATCATATACATTAAATAGTTAAGAAATATATAAATACTACAGTAAATACTTCTGGTTCCTAGCCCTAAATCCCTGGCTACATTAGCAAGTTGAACAGATCTCAACTCCTACTGAGGATAAATGCCATAATAGAAGGAAATAGAGGTATAAGTGGTATGGGCTAGCCCTTCCCTGATCACAACTCCTACTAAACTAGAATATACAATAAATATAAAATTTTACCTTGACAAAAACCCAGTTTGCTTATGAGCCCCTTATAAGTTACTGTGAAGTGGTTCTGTTTTCTGCATTCTTGTTGTGTCTCAGAGAAGTCTGGCAGAAAGCAATTTGAAATTTGAGTTAATTTCAGAATGTTTTCTAGTTGGGTGTTTGAACAAATTCACACATTATAGCTGTGCTAATTGTATTTATTATATACGCCTATTACTATCCCTATTAAATTGTAAACTCCCCTAAAACAAGGACTAGATTATTTTTCACATGCTACTAAGTGCTTTAGTAAATTTTTAATTTGTTAAATTAGGAAAATATAATAAAATTAAGATGTTTTAAAAACATGAATAATTGAATTGAACAAATATTTGTTAATAATCTCTCTTGGGAAATACATATTCTAAGCATTATGAGCTATAAATAAATGAATAGGGAGAGAAAATGCATGCCCTCTAGGATCTTACTATCTAGAAAGGAAAGCTAAGATATGAACACAATTGATTATGATATAAATTAGGATATAATAAAATTAATTGGAAAAGTATAAATAAAGTGCAATATAATCAGAGGATAATCCTAGAAATTAGGGTTAGGAGGATATGCTTTATGGAAGAAATAGCAACTGAACTAGGCCTAATATTTCCTGATATAGATTTTTATAGTAAGGTTATATATTAAGTATTACTTCCACAGATCTCAACTCTGATACCTCATTGTGTTGAGATGATTATGTGTTATTAAAGGTTATGCTCATTGAATATAATTTCTGGCAGATTCTGCCAGGATGAGTAGAGTCCTGGCAAAAGAATGAGTCTACATTCTGAGTAATGACTTACGTAAGTATGAAAGGATTCTTCATCAATACAGTAGAACTACAAAAATGCTTATACCCTATCCCTTTTCCTCTTATGGTTCTTGTAGTGACAATGCCTAAAGATGAAAAATGGTTGCTAATAACTGTATTATTCTTTTTAATGGCATTTTTTCTAATTCCATATAAAGATACTATTTCACATTTGTTTTTTTTAATAAGATTTTGAGTTCTAATTTTTTCTCCTTCCCTCCTCCTCTCCCCTTTCCCTCAGATAGTAATCAATTTCATATAGGTTATATATGTGAATTGCATTGCTCTCAGGCTTTCTAAAAGTTTTAATTTGGCTGTATATACTGTAAGTGTGAGATACAAAAGTATCTCATTTGTCTACTGACCAACTAATGGAAGTACTAGTGGAGGAATAAGAAAAGATAAACCAAATATCCACACCAAAACTTCAACAGACAAAAAAAGGGGTATGACTATTAACTGGAAAAATAGTTCAAAGGTTCTCCTTGGACTAGCAAGAAACATAATTTTAAGAGCCATTATATCATTATGTACTACATCATATGTGATAAATAACAAAAAGATCATCACAAAGATACTTGCAGTTGCAGAGAATGAAGAGGAACAGAAAAACTACAAAGAATTAAAGGTGATGCCTATAAAGTAAAAGTTCTGGCAGATTCTACTAGAATGAGTACAATCTTGGCAAAATAATAGTCTACATTGCAGGTTAACAGCCTATTAAAGTATAGATGGATTCATCATCAATACACTAGAGCTATAAAGATACCCTCCAGATTAAATCAGCATAGTGGTTAATTTCAATTCTGTGCTGAGAACAGGTGAGGATGGTGAGAAAAAATGCAAGTGAATGGGATTTAAGTGAAATAGACTTGCACGAAATTGTCATCCTCCCTCTGTCTTCCAGAGTTATTGAAATACAGTGGCAGGACAAAAGATTGGTGATAGCCTAGGATCCAGAGGATCACCTTGGTATCTTTGATGTTTAATTAAGCTCAAAGTGTTTCACATGTTTCAGCTGCTTTCATGGCTGTTGGAACAAATTATTTTCATCTATCCATTCTGTCAAAAGTCTTTACATGCTTGTGTAGATATCTCCTTAATTCACAGATGGATTTAAGACCTAGTGGTTCTGTGAAGCTGGTTTATCATGTCTGTTGAGATGGTTTTACTGAGGTGTAATTACTACTACATATTGTACAACTTCTTGGAGTCACAGGTGAGAGCTGAGTTGATAGGTGGGGCACTAAGGTAAATGAGCGGGTCAAACAAAGGTGACAAAATAAATGAAAGGGACTAATATTTGTAGACTGAATATAGGTTTTTAGACCTATTTACACACATACTTTCTTCAATAAAAGAATCAGAAGATCCAAAATAGCAAAGCAAAAAATGAAATCATTTATATTTTAAAGATAAGAGATTAATCATTGAAAGTGGGTCATAATTGAATTAGTTGTCTATACAGTCAGATCATCAAATTTTTAGTGAAAAGATACAAATTAATATAATAGCTTAAAAAAGAATAAAATTGAGAAAAAGCAATTAAATTAACCTGGATGTGAACTTTTAAACTATTGATGAAAAATAGGAAAAGAGAATAATAGATACGGAGTACTATAATTTCATACAGCAGCTTAGTCAATGTGAATCAATTGCTGAAACAAGGAAAATGGAAAAAACCCAAAAGCTCTTGAGTCAGCAAACACTTGAATTATTGACCACATCAGTTTAGAGGAAACATTTACTGGCAAAATCTTAACAGAGAAGGATGATGAAAAATTATGAGCCCTAAAGGCTCATAGAACAGCAAAAAATAAAAATAAAAAATAAAACAGTGGAAGAAAAATATTTTAAAGAAACTAAATAAGAAACCCAGATTGATCAAAGTAATCCCAAAGGAATTTAAGGCTAAAAGTAGAAAGACAGCAAATGTGGAAAAAATGTATAAAAGATTCAACAAATATTTTTTAAACAAACTTGACCATCAAATAACTCCATTATAATTTTCCCCAGCCATAAAAGTGTGTGTGTGTATGTGTGTATGTGTGTATAAATGGGAGTAAAGAGGAGAATCATGGGAAAAGTGACTGAATTTGATAAAGTATGCATGACACTAGCGTGAGGGTATTGAACTCTTTTAAAATTAACAAATTATAGGAAGTAGAAGAAGATAGTACTGGAAAAAAAAAACACCAAAAATACAAAAAACTTGAGTCTAATTGCAATTTAAATTTTAAGTAACAAAGATAACATCAACAACTACAAATCCACATTTTTAACATTTTGGTGAATGGGTTTTTGTTTTTTTTTAGCTTCCCGAAAATATTCCATTTTTTTCTTTTCAATATTTTTCATATGTATGTAATTTTATGTAATAATAATTTAGATATGCATAAGGGCATAATTAAAGAAGGTATTAGTGAAACAGGTAGGTTTTGCAAGAGCAATTCCACACCACACCGTGTCTTTACTATGACACAGTTGGGTTAAAGATGTAGGTGATGCATTGGACTTTTTGTTTGTTGATTTAAAAAGGCTTTTGATTTATAACTATTTCATCTTTTCTTATACCATGAAAATGCTGCTTTAAAGGTTCTAGTGTATCTTTCATCTGTACATAAAAAAATTTAGGATTCTTTCAAAGATATAGCAATGGAATTAATCTTGTTCAACAATGATCATATTATTAATATAAGAGGATGTAGAAAACAAACATAAAATATTATATGAATGTAATAAATTAAATAAAGTATGAAAGAACAGAAGAGGTAATCATTGCAACTGCTGTCATAAAATGGTGAATTTGCCAATGTCCTCTTTTTGGATTAGTTACATTATAATAATAGATATTATTTATGAAATATGTTAATTTTCTAAAACACAACTTTGTGTGAAGTAGGTGCTATTATTAATCGCCATTTTATAAAAGAGAAACCAGAGGCAGAAAAAGGTTAAGAGACTTGCCAAGTGCCAAACAGCTAGAAAGTATGAGTCAGAATTTGAACTCTGCTCTTCTTGGCTCCACATCCAACATTCTCTATCCATTGCATGAGCCACATAGTTATTTGCCATTATTTTGACAATCTTAACCTTATAAATGGCTTTTGAAATTGATGTCTAGACATTCTTAGTCATTGAATGAAGAGACCCTAGACAAAATGTGGATTAATTTACTTTTCAGTAGCTTCCATGAAAGAGTGTGCAGATAAATATTTTAACCGTCTGTACTTTGGAAAAAAAAAAGCATGGAGAACACACTTTTGAGTTTAATGTTTTATCAACATTTTATACATCATTTTCTTAAGTCTAGAGAATAAAAGAACAAATCACATGTAGATTTATAATTAGACAAGTTCTGAGGTGTAATTATTCACACTGAAAATTTAACCTTTGAACTGGTGGGTAGGAATTGACTGAAATATACTCCTGTACACTCTTCAATACTATTCCACTTCTCTCCACAAATTTCTTGTCCTAGACTTGCCATCTGTGACTTAGACATTTCCTTTTTCTGCCACAGTTCTGTCAAAACGTATTTATATAATTTGACTTTATCTTGAAGGTATTTTATGATGGCTAACTAAAAGAATAACATGGAAATATTTTATCCATGGTAATAGGAAGAGATGAGAAATGTTTCATATTAGAGATATTGAGAAACCATATTATGGAAATTTATTTAAATTTTTTTTTGTTTTTATTTTTCAGATAACAAAGGAAGTGTTTCACATGTAAAAGTGTGGTTTTTCCTAGAGATTAATAGCTTCCCAGCACCACCTGTAGATACTATTGAAGTAACTTGTGCCACCTTGGTAAGTCCCCTTAAAATATTCCAAAGAATGTTTTGCTGTCTAATGTGGTGGGTGAAAGGTGAAACAACTGAGGAAATGAAGATTCAAACTCCAAAGCATATCAACTTATTAAGCAATGCATAAGAATTGCCCAATAAATCAGCTTCAGGCTTGGGTTTGGCAGTGGACCCCAAATGGAAGAGGAGACATACATTTAAATATTAAAAAACAATACTCAAACAAGACCAGTTGTTACATCTGCTAGTGCATCTTGCTAGTGGCTGCTGGGTGTTATGGGAGCCACCTGCTAGTAGCTGCTGGGGATCTAACTCTGACCTGCAAAATAGATCCCTTCATGTGAGAGGATGATAATGCTACAAGGAGACTGAAAGGCAGTTGCATTCTCTGACCTATCACCTCTACCCTTTTGCCTCTGATTTATTTCATTCCCAATTCACAAGCAACATCTGCATCAGTAAAAGCTGATTTGCAATTCCTTCAAGTGTGTTATGATTCATAGCTGTAGGGGCTTTCCAGAGAACTGAGCTGCACCTTCACACTTACCCATATTCCTTAATAATAACTAATTAAAAGTAAGCAATCAGGATACAAAACTGAGTAATCTGATTTCTCATTGGAGAAAAGAATAAAAATATTTCAAGCTGTCAAAGGGATAGTAAACAGGGCAATTCC
The DNA here is from genome assembly GCF_048593235.1 of Sminthopsis crassicaudata. Lineage (NCBI taxonomy): Eukaryota > Metazoa > Chordata > Mammalia > Dasyuromorphia > Dasyuridae > Sminthopsis > Sminthopsis crassicaudata. The sequence goes on from NC_133619.1 coordinate 279,767,131, forward strand.
CTGAAATCACAAAAAAGAAGCATTCCACTCCTTTCAAATATCTGTAAGAAAACAATACTGATTATTATTATAATATAGATAAAACAAAAGTTTCTTGAGATGCAGAATTGTAAGAAAACTCCTTGCTCCAATATTTGGATCTAACTGGTTTTCTGCTCAGCATGACTTAAGTCTTCATTTAAGGGTCTCTAAGCAACAGGTTAGAAATGCTATCCAGCTATGTAAGACTTGATTCAAAGGAATAAAATCCATTCAAAATTCTCATGATTCAATAAAGTTTTCTCAAAAGTCAGAACTTTATCTAGACACAATTTGAACAGAAAGGGAACCAAGCTAGCTTTAGAAATGGGTCACAAGATGACATCAACAGGGCACATTTAATTTCTACTACCACCTGCTCTCCTAATTCCTCATGTACTTCAATAAATAAATGAATTTTTCTTATATATACTCTATTTGCTACCTTTAGTGGGAAAATGGACATGCCTAAGTGATCATTTTGGTGAAGCTGTGAAAATCCTCATTTTAAATCCAGTAACATAAACCTCAATTGCTTATACAAAAACCTATTAGCCATGTAATATCTTGTACTATTTAGCATTCTTTGGGTATGCTTTTTGAATTTAATCTTCTGAAGTGAACATGACCTTAACTTAAATCCTTCTCCTCATATAATTCCTATCAAAAATGAATATATAACAATAAGTTCTTTAGTCACATTTCAATATGAATTCAACCTAGTTCCTAGCTACAGTAGCCCTAGCAAACTGGAGAAAATTGTATTTGGAACAATCTGCATAAATGTGGGATTGAGTAACTACCATGATTAATAGGATTAAACATACATGGATGATTAAAACATTACTAAAGCTTTTTCTTGGATTACTGGGTAGAGGAAAATGTTCATTTTCTCAATTCTTAAAAGAATTCAAGGAAATATGTTTTACTTGTTTAGAGAATATTTTAATTTTGATTTTTTTCTCTTTTAATATAACTAATTTATTTTTAAATACTCATACAGAAGCATACTATTATATATAAGAGTATCTCAAAGAATAATCCTGATGTTACTTGATGTAGGCTTTTCTGTCTTCCATTTTGCCCTCTTATGGAATTTTGTATATTTTTATAGTATAGCTTATATAGTTGTATATATTAGTATAGTTTGCTTTCCTAAAGGATTCAAAATAAATATATATTTTATCAAGAAGTGCTGTCATTTCTATTAGCAAATAATGTAAAAAGTATCTCTCACCTCCATGCCTTTTTATACAACAATCTCCTAATACTAAAATAGATTTCTCCATATCTCTATTTTTATTCATATCTTCTTTAAGGTTCAAGTCAGGAACTTTTTCCTCCATAAAACTCTCTCCGATCCCTCATGAGAAATGATCCCTCCCTCTTTGAGTCTCTTGGAACATGTTTTTTTTTTTCCCCTTATAAACTTTGCTTATGTATTTAATTATTCTCTAATATAACTTTGTGCACATTTTTCATCCTTCTAATATACTTTCTTTACAATATCATGTAGACAGGTCTTAGATTTTAGAGGTCAGAAAACCGAGGCTCAAAAAATGTATTATGCTATAACCAGAGTTATACATATAGTAACATTAATTTCAAATATTGGAGCCATGATTTAAATACAGATCACTTGATGGTAATAGCATCACTCTTTATAAGACTGCACTGCGTTCCTAAATTGTAATTATGCTTAAAAGACTTTTTTTTAAATCTTTGAATTCACCATATCATATATCGAGTACATGTTTGTTAACTTAACCTGAAAAAAAAAGATCCTAGGAGCAGTCTCTCCACAAAAAAATAAATAAATAAATAAATAAATAAAATAAAATAAAATAAAATAATAGCATAATATTTGAATGAAGTAATGGTACAATGAGTAAAGTGCTAGATTTTGAATAAGGAAGACTCATCTTCCTGAATTCAAATCTGGCCTTAGACACCTACTAGATTGCTCTGGACAAGGTACTTAGTCCTCTTTTCCACTCATATATGCAAAATAAGGTAGAAAAGGAAGTGGGAAACCACTCCAATATCTTTGCAAGAAAATTCCAGAGGATCATGAAGAGTTGGATGTAACTCAACAATTCTCTCCAAAAATGGGTATTTTTGAATATCATTTTAAATTGGAATTTGTTCTGTGTTGTTTATTTATGATTGTCTTATTATTATGCACTCTCAACTCTCATTTAGTGAAGATTACTGTTACTAAAATAAAACATAATGTAGTAGAAAGATTTCTGGATTTGGAATTAGGAGATCTGCCAGTCTTGAAATCTGTCAGTTTTGAAACTGATATTTAGTAGCTATGTGACTTAGATAAATCACTTAATCTTTGTAAGCTCCAATTTCTTCATCACTGGCACAAAAATGCTTGTACTATATACCTCATAGAGTTGCTGTAAGGAGATTTATAAACCTTTGAAAGCTATTAAAATTGTTATGATAATGAAGGGAAGCTTCATTCTGGTGACCCAGTTAAATATTTGACTTTTATGTTTGCTCTGCTTACTTCTTTAGAACAAAAGCTGGGTTGTGTGATTTTAAAATTGTTTCTTATATATACTGTGTTGAGCTTTCTTTACTTTCTTTTTTGGTGAAAGTCTATACCAGCATTTTAGAACAATTGCCACATAATAGTAGCTTAAAACTTCTGGTTGAATGAAATTGAAAAGCAAATATACTACTCCAGATATTGTGTGATAAAACATTTTTCAGTAACAACTGCTTTGATAATCTGCTGACTTTTATTACAAAAAATCAGATAACATAGTTATTATTTATGATAGAATTGCAAATATTGTCCCTTGATATCAATTAGGAGTTCATTTACTGACTTATGGGTTATAATTTTATGAGAAACTTGCTTTTTTCTTCCTTATTTACTATGATAGTGAGAAAAAAGTAAATTTAGATATCCTACTAATTTTATGCTCTTGGTTATTCTTTCCATGAAAAATATGCCAGTTGGTGATAGTAGAGAGGCTGATGATGGGGTTCTGAGCTTCTAGCTTCTCTGGAAATTTTTCTTACCATGAGAAGATCTGAATTCTACTTTTCCTTTCACCACTAATTAGTTATGTAAATTATGGCAAGTCATTTAACTTCTATGCACTTTAATTATTTGCCTGAATCCATGGGGGGGAATTCCACATTTTATTATTTGTGTTATTTAATTATTATTATTTTTTAATTTTTTTATTATATATATATATTTTTATAATATTATCCCTTGTATTCATTTTTCCAAATTACCCCCCCTCCCTCTATTCCCTCCTCCCGATGACAGGCAATCCCATACATTTTACATGTGTTACAATATAGTCTAGGTACAATACATGTGTGTGAATATCATTTTCTTGTTGCACAATAAACATTAGAATCCGAAGGTACATGCAACCTGGGCAGACAGATATTAGTGCTAACAATTTACATTCACTTCCCAGTGTTTCTTCTCTGGGTGTAGCTACCTCTGTCCATCATTGATCAACTGGAAGTGAGTTGGATCTTCTTTATGTTGAAGATCTCCACTTCCATCAGAATACATCCTCATACAGTATTGTTGTTGAAGTGTACAGTGATCTTCTGGTTCTGCTCATTTCACTCAGCATCAGTTGATTTAAGTCTCTCCAGGCCTCTCTGTATTCCTTATTTAATTATTATTATTATTTTTTTTTTGGTATAACACATGTATCTGTTTTGAAGACTACAGTTTGGGTTTTAGAATGGACAGAATGGAGTACCACACATACTTATTGCCTCTGACAGATCTACTTTTAAAAAATATTTGAATCAGGTGAATAATGCCTTTTTTCTGTCTTAAGGTCACCTGCATTAAAAAAAGAGGGAATCTTGGGAAGGGGAACTCTGGGAAGGGGAACTTTTGTTAAATAAATATTTGGAACTGAATGTTGTCCTTTTTATAGAGGTTTAGATGTTGGAAACAGAAGATATAAACTAAGTCTGTGGGTATTTTGCCTGACTATAAACTCCTGTGGATTTAGGTAGAGTTTGCTTTGGCAGAGCTGACATTCTCCTAAAATACAGGTTCTAGTCATTACTGACATGTGCAATGTATAACCTGCAATAGACGATGCCCCAAACCTTTAGCAGAGAGCAGTCAGCAGAGACAAGGTATTCACTATCCTGTGAGCCACTAACCATTACAAGATCATCTGAGACAAGAGAATTAACACTCCATTTGAACAATCATGCCCAGCAGAAAGTAGAAGTTAATCTTAGATCTGCAAAGATCGGCAAGGAATAACACATCCAGGAAAGATACTATATCTAATAGGAAGCAGGCCCAAGTGAGAACAGTGTAATTGCATCACCAGATGACATTGATAGAGACATCAGTGATGGAGTCATTAGTTGCTCTGGCTCCACATATTCCTTATGAATACCTCACTCTCTTTATTGTAATAATTATTACAATGCTATTTCCTTAAAAAGACTTTAAACTCTTTAAACCAACTGTATGGCAAGAGTAAAGTAAATTCATTGGTGGTTGTTCAGGAGTTATGATTTTCTGTGAAAATGTGGCATTTTCAGGGTCTTATGTAGAAAAGAAGATCTCCAGGCACTACATGTCTCCCCTTTTCTATCATTCTATCAGCTACTTGTGAGCAACAAATGTTATTTATCTTTATTTCTTATAATGGTAACTTCCAGCAGTAGACATAGTGATTTTTTAAAAAAAATTAATTGAACTGAAAAAATCTTTTCACTCCTCTTCCTCCTCCTTTTTCTTTCTTCCCCTCCTCCTCTTCCTCCTTATTTTTAAAGAAGGGATTAGTTACAGATTAATATCTAGTTTCTGGTGGGCAAAATCATCACTCTACCTCGATAAGAGACAAGAAAGAATTGCAAAATTTCTGAATTAAATAAGAAAAAAAAACTTTCTCTTTTATTTTCTTGGAGAAGTAAAACTATGAACAATACTCATTCTACTTGAATTTTGACATGTTTTAAACATGCTATGCCATTCAAATGTACTGAAGATGATTTGGTGTTTCTCATATATATGAAAAGTGAGTTAATCCTTAAAGATTTGGAAGGGATGAAGATAATTTAAATAAGAATGGGACAAAAACCACTGATTTGGGGAATCTTAATTTAAGATTATCTGATCTTTTAACATAAATTAATTTCAAACTACTATATAAAGGAAAAATAAAATAACAAGGAGAAGTATTGTAGAGGAGTCAGGAGGCATAGGAAATAAAAGATGAAAACACAAAATAAAAATCAGGAGTAGAATTTATTATGTTTTAAAAATAACCAGGGGTAGTAATCATAATCTCAGACAAAGTTAAAGCTAAAACATTTGATTAAAAGAGAAAAATAGGGAAACTATTTTCCATATGTATCAGAGCTCAAGCTTGATTCTAGGTCTTCCCAGCTTTAAAGACAATTCTTTGGCAATATGCTATGCTACTTTTAAAAAGTGATTAAACTGTGAATTTCCTGTGCCCAGAGATTCTATTACCACACATAAGCCTTAAGGTCAATGAAAAGAGAGACATAGGCACCAAAAATCTTTGTAGTATCAATGTTTATGATCACAAAGAAGTTAAACAAAATGTATATCCATCAATTGGGAAATAGCTAAATAAACAATTTATGGTAGATAAATGTAATGGAATATAACTACATCATAAAAAAAGAGGAATAAGAAAATTGAAAACATGAAGAAAAGTGTTGGAAATGATTCAGAGTAAAATAAGATTAAGCAGAAATGCAATATCCAGAACAATGTAGATGCAAAGAATAATAACAATGAAAAATAAAACTGAATGATATATGGTTATAATGTTCAAACTTGGCCTAGGAGGAAAAAAAGAGAGTTCTTTGTAAAACTGGAAGACAGTGGCTTTCAAATTTTGCATATAGTTATCAGAGTTAGTTAATCTGTTGACAATGTTGAAATGATTTTTTCCCTTTTCCTCTTTATTCTTTGTTAGGATGAGTGACTTGCTAGAAAATGAGGTAAGCAAAAACATATTTGAAAATAAAGAGCCCCAGCTTTTGAGATAAGAATTCACTGTTTGACAAAAACTGCTGGGAAAATTGGAAACTAGTATGGCAGAAACTAGGCATTGACTCACACCTAACACCATATAGCTAGATAATGTTGAAATGGATTCATGATTTAGATGTAAAGAATGATATTATAAACAAATTAGAAGAACATAGGATAGTTCTCAGAGCTGTGGATGGGGAAGGAATTTGTGAACAAAGAACTAGAGATCATTACTGATCACAAAATAATTTTGATTATATTAAGTTAAAAAATTTTGTACAAACAAAACTAGTGTGGAAAAGATTAAAAGGGAAACAATAAACTGGGAAAACATTTTTACATTCAAAGGTTCTGATAAAGACCTAATTTCTAAAATATATAAAGAATTGACTCAAATTTATAATACTTCAAGCTATTCTTCAATTGATAAATGGTCAAAGAAAATGAACAATTTTCAGATGAAGAAACTGAAACTATATGTAGTGATATAAAAAGGTGCTCCAAATCACTATTGATCAGAGAAATGCAAATTAAGACAACTCTGAGAAACCACTATGCACCTCTTAGATTGGCAAATTGACAGGAAACAATAATGATCAATGTTGGAGAGGATGTGGGAAAATTGGGACATGATACAGTGCTGGTGGAACTGTGAATGGATCCAACTATTCTGGAAAGCAATTTGGAACTAGGCTCAAAAAGTTATCAAACTTTGCATACCCTGTGATCCAATGGTGTTTTTACTGGGATTATATCCCAAAATATATGATAGATGGATAGATAGATAGATAGATAGATAGATAGATAGATAGATAGATGAGATCTTAAAGGAGGGAAAGGGACCCACATGTGCAAAAATGTTTGTGGCAGCCCTTTTTGTAATGGCAAGAAACTGGAAACTGAATGGATGCCCATCAGTTGGAGAATGGCTGAATAAATTGTGGTATATGGAATATTATTGTTTTGTAAGAAACGACCACCAAGATGATTTCAGAGAGGCCTGGAGAGACTTACATGAACTGATGCTAAGTGAAATAAGCAGAACCAGGAGATCATTATACACAGCAACAAGAAGATTATATGACAATCAATTCTGATGGATGTGGGCCTCTTCCACTATGAGATGATTCAAAGCAGTGCCACTTGTTCAGTGATGAAGAGAGCCATCTACACATAGAGAGAGGACCATAGGAACTGAGTTTGGACCTCAACATAGCATTCTCACTTTCTCTGTTGTTGTTTGCTTGCATTTTGTTTTCTCTCTCAGTTTTTTTTTTTCTTCCTTCTTGATCTGATTTTTCTTGTGCAGCAAGATAACTATATAAATAAATATACATATATTGGATTTAACATATTTTAATATATATAACATGTATTGGACTACCTGCTAGCTAAGGGAGGGGTGGGGAGAAGGAGGGGAAAATTTGGAACAAAAGTTTTGCAAGGATCAATGTTGAAAAATTACCCATGCATGCATGTTTTGTAAATAAAAAGCCTTAATAAAAAAAGAAAATAAAGGGGACATAAACATTAAAAGTATGAATAACAATTACATAAAAATGTCATGGTTACCCAGTCATGGTTATGATAGGTTGCTTATTGTTTTTTCTATTTTTCCTATGATGTTTTATATTCTGATTATACCCTCCTTCTAATATTAACATAGTTAACATAATCTCTTTCATCTTGAGGTTTTTTTTCCTAAGACTGATAACTTGAGTTCTGCTGGAAGATTTTATATTTTTAACTACTCTTTCTTATATGGAAATTCCCCTTTCATTTCTCTTTCTGCCCAAAAACACTGCATGTGAAGGAGAAATTGGAAAACCATCTTCATGCTGTTTCTGCCACCATTATTCACCAAAGTCTCTTGTGACTATTCTTTTTCTCAGTAATCTATAAGACCTTTTACTATTATAACTCTTAAGTGTTGTGTCATACTCCCAGATGTATTCTCTGCCTTCATAGTCATATATAGAATAATTTCATCTGGGATATTTTCATTTTCCATTTCATCAATCTCATTCTATCATGACCAATATTTTAATTCTATCTTGGATAATCCATAGGAATGTTCACATATTTCATTCACAATCACCTATGACTTTACTATGTCCAGAAACATCTGGAGTTCCTTTCTCTTAACTTCTATTCTTCTGTTATATCTTTTATGCTCACTTCTCCTAAACTAATCTGCTTTTCATCTTCACTATGAACTCCACAACCTCCAACCTTTCTCAACTCAACACACATTTAATAAATGCATTCTGTATCTGAGACACTATTGTTAGATGCTTAAGATATAATAAGAATAAAATAAAATATGCCTGCTCAAATTCTGCCTACATTCTATTGGATAATTATAGCATATAATGCAAGTGAATAAATAAAAAAGTATGTGAAAAGTAATATAAAACTCAATAAAATGCATGCTAATAACCAAGAGCAATATGGAAAGCCTTGTATAGAAAGTAGCATTAGAGTTATTTGAGGGAAACTATAATATAAGATGGGAGTCTGGGAGGAGGAGGGGAGAAAGTACAATTCATTCTAGACTTGGAAAACCACTTGTGCAAAAGGCATGCATGTGGGAAACAGTATGTCATTTATAGGGAGCAGTTAGCAGTGCAATTTGACCAAAAGAAAAGCATTTAGAAGATTCATTTGGCATAAGACATTTTGTATTTAAATGTCAAATTAAGTATGTTGTATTTTATATGAAATATGAAAGAATTAGTTGACCAATGCTTGATAAAAGTTTTGTGCACGATAATTAATACTAAGAACTTGGTATATCTATCTAGTTAATATATTTTATTTATATATATTCTATTCATCCACCTCCCTAGATATGTAGATATTATATATAATTTTATTTGAGCCTAGAAGTCTGGGTCTTAGTTCTTATAACTGACTTCTTTTTCTGGGCAGATTTACAAGTATAAATTGGGAAATGGACATAAGGGATAATCAATAAGAGAGTAACTAGATTGAATACTTCTCAAGGACAACAAAATTTTTTTGATCAAGAAAATTTAATAAATGATTATGATTAAGAAAGTGTTGTCTACACTTGATATTGATGATGATGACCAAACCAATATGTAGATATGTAGGAAACTTCTGGTAAATAGTAAAATATAGAGTCATTTCTGTCAGCTAGGGTCTAGCAATATGCCAATCCTCATAACAGGAGCAGTTGATTTTTTTATTCTTTTCACATTAATCTTTTATTCCAGGAGCTTGAAATATTTGCACTTTATAAAGCTATTGTTTGCTTATATAGTATTTGGATCTCTTTTGAAATAAATAATAAAAAATACTAGATTATCAAAGTTGAAAATAAATTCTACTTTATAATATTGGGGCAATTTTATTCAATAGAAGTGCTTCTCTTTCTATATATTTCATAATTTTTCCATTGTCATTAGAGTCAAGTGCTTAAGGCATGTCATCTTATATCAAAATTATTGATTTTTTGGTTGCCTTTGTAATATTAATCTTAAGAAAATTAATGAAGATCTTAATTAATGGAAAAATAGATTACAAGAAATAGTTGCAACACTTATCTTTGCCTTTTCAACAAATATAAACAATATTTATATGATTTCTCTTATTTGATTCTTTGATAGGCAAACACCTAAAGTACATTATATGGGAAACAAAAATAAACTTTCATTATTTTGTAAGATTAAAAGAAACAATATAATAATATGTGTGTTTTATATGACATTGAATAAATTCTTATCTCATACAATTGTTTGAACATTTATATAAAAGTAGATAATTTAATCATTTGCAATTTATTGTAATTCAGAGTATAAAATATTGATCTAAGTAAAATTTTGAAACTACTTTCCAGTGTGTTTGGCTATTTCCACTGAATAGGGAACTCCTTAGTCAGTAATCTGTGTTTTGGGGTTTATCAAATACAGGATTACCAGAGATTTATTATGAAATATTGTTTCTAAAATTACTTCTACAAATCTACATTTCTATTTTCATCAAATAGTTTGGTAATCATTGCTTTCTAAGAGTAGTTTAAGAAATGGTGGCACTAATCCTTAACTTTCTTTTTCTCTTATATTAATTGATCTTTTTCCACTATAAAATATTCCTCTGATAATTTTATGAGTATAATGCTAATTGAAAGAATATTTAGAATAATATTTTATTTAAAATTATATTGGGATGATCCAGAAATGAATATTGGACATCTAAAGAAAGAATCATAGCATCATGGATTTATAGTTGTAAGGAAATATAGAAGCCTTCTACTTTAACTTGATTTTATAGTTGAGCAAACTGAGGCCAAGTCAGATGAATTAAGTAGTAGGGCTAAGATTTAAATCTTAGTCCCCAGCTACAAAATCAGTACTCTTTCCACTGTAAGAACAAGATAGAACCTTAGATTGATGAATCTCTTATTTTAATTCTGTAAAAATGTATTGCATTTATATATGGGTTAATATTTTTATAATTTAATGCTTTTGGTTGTTTTATTAAATGGAATTTCTCTTCTAATCTCTTCTCGTGACTTTAGATAGTAATGATCAGAAGACCTGATATTTTGTGTGTGGATTTTTTTAGTATCCTGCTATTTTACTGAAGCTATTGTTTTTTTAAAGTGAATTAATATATATATATATATATATATTATTCATATTATCTGAAGTAAAAATAGTGTAACATCCTCTTTGCCTGTTTATTTCTTAATTTGTTTTATGTTATTGTTAAGAACTATCATTTCCATCACTGTCACTTTGTTGTTAATAAATAATGCTAGTCCTTGGTTTAAATTATCTATACTTTACAGGAACACATAATCCTTTTTGATGAATCAGATTGTAGAAGGATATTCTTATGATCTTTTTTATCTTCTTACCTAGCAAGTAGAATAATTTACATATGATATACTTATTATTATTGATTTCCTCTGAAGGAAAAACAGATGATATGCAGGGTTTTGCTCATGCATGTAATAATGCAACCTTGGATGCTGGAGCTGATAGATTTCGTAAAGAATTCCTAGCTATAATAAACTGAACTAATTGGTTTACCCTACAAAATTTGGCGTTGTTATAGTGAGTTTAGGAGTTGGGCCAAATAGGCACAGGCTTGAAAGATGAGTTGGATGAGATCATGAATGGCTGCTATACTTTGAGTTTGGGTGACATAGAGATATAGAAAGAAAATCAAGAAAGCAAAAGGCAAAAAGAGTATGAAGGGCAGAAGTAAGAAAGAAAAGGAAGAAAGAAAAGTAGAAAGGAAGTAAGGAAGATTGGAAGTGAGGGAGGAAGGTAGGAAGGAAGGAAGAGAAGAAAGTAAATAAATCAAAAAGGGAAGATGAAAGGGAGAATGAAAGGAAAAAAAGGGAGGAATGAAGGAGGAAAGAAGGAAAGAAGAGAGAATAGGAGGGAGGGAGAAAGAAAGGAAAAAAAGGAAGGGAAGAAATGAAGGAGGAAGGAAGGAAAAAAGATGGAAGGAAGGAAAGAAAAGAGGAAGGAAAGAAGGAAGAAAGGAAGGAATAAAGGAAATGAAGGAAGGAAAAGAGGGAGGAAGGAATATAAATGAGGAATGAAAGAAAAAAAAGAAGGGAAAATAGAAATATAAACATTGCATAATCCTTTCAATTGATTAGAATTGAATTGTGTATGTTGCTCTCTCACATTCACAGCTACTAACTTGGGGTATCCTACCTCCCTGCCTTGTCTGTTATGTAGATGAAAGTCTCATCAGGAATCAATAAATAATTATTTTCTTGTACTTCCCCTAATCTAACTGATTTGAGCAATCAATAATTAATAGATTTTTTATAAATACTCTTGCAAATACAGTTCTTTCAGCCAATAGATATTTTTGACTTTATGGGGAAAAAATTCCCAACTCATTTACTCATTCACCTCCTATAGGACTCCTGTTTTCTGACTCTGACTTGTTGCTTTTGTCAAATCATCTTGTAAATAGATGATAATGATTTTCTATCAAGTCCTCTACAGAATACTATGTTTGTTGCAAACCAAAAGGACAAATAAATTATCTTGGTTGTTGAATTGTAGACAACCAATTGATTATCTGAAATGAGAATTTTTCCTAGTTGTTGTTGTTATTTGTCCTTTGTTCTCAAAGAGGACCATGACACCATGGAGATAATAATATGGCATGTAAGTGAATTATATTTGAGGAAGAGTTGTGCAAAATTACCTTCCTCACTTTCCCCTCCAGAACCATTTGGGTCCAGTGGCAAGATATAGATCAAGACAAATGGAGATGGACCTGGGTGATTTAGGCTTTCTGATAAAATTTATAGGAACCATGTGAATACTGGTTTTATTTCAAGAGAGAAAGGAAACTTTAATTTTTTAATTATTGTAAAAAAGAAGATATATTCATGATACAATTGATTACTTGTCTTCCTTCCTTAGGAAGAATATTGGCAATTGTTTTTTTTTTTTTTTAATTATCATCACATTCATGCTCTAGAAGAGTAAAGATATAGAATTTATTAAAGAAAAATATATGACTTTTTGTTCAGGAACCACTTGGCAAGGATTTAGAGAAATCAGTTAACTTTTTTTGCAGCTAATAATGGTTGAGTGAAGCAATAATGTTTTATATAGTACTACTGGGAACTGTATGTTAAACTGGTGGCCAAGAGGAACTCTTCTGAAGGATTTTGAAAAACTTTTCAAATATTGTTTTAAACTAATGACAAATTGAAAAGCTTCACTTTCCCAAGGTGATAGAAACCTACACTTCCCCCAAGAGTTAGGGTACTTTTTGTAGAATAAGGGACATTTTAAACTGATGGAGTTATTCTGAAATAAAGCTAAAGGGGTCTATGGTAAGAATAGCTTGCAGCTTGATTTGAGATATCATTGAGAATTATCTCAATTAAAAACTAGTAACTGGAATATGATAACAGATGGCTATATCCTAAGCAAAAGAAAAATCATATGTAAAAATGAATTAGTATTACATATTAAGACAATATATTTATATAAGGAAATCTAGGAACCCAAGTATGATAGCACAACAGATAACATTCAATGAAGAAGGAATAGCAGCACATCTAAAAGTAAATTTTAATATTATCTAGAGCACTATAGATAACAGGGCTATCAACAATTTCTTGATTTACTTTATTCATAATTTCTTCTTTCAAAAGATGGAGGAATTCACAAAAATAATTTCTGTTCTGAATCTTAATCTCATAGCAAGAAGTTGGTGGTTGTGTGGGAAATGATTAGAACCTTAGGAGAAAATAATTTTACTTTCCTAAAGTTTGTGACTGAGAAGAGGGAAATTGTCTGACAGGTAGCCTAGAATTTTGAAATTGATATTTCAAAGAGTCTAGAGAGATTCCATTGACTAATATTCTAAAGGGGAAAGTCTTCCCAAGAGAGTTTGGAAACTCTATAAAATGAAAATCTGAAACTTATTTCACTGGGTTAACTATAGCAAAAGTCATCTTCAGAGAGTAGCTGTGGGTGCAAAGGAAATTCACCAATCAAACTAGATTGTTAAAAATGATCCAAAGAAAATGACCCAAAGATCATGAATGTGTATGTAATCATAAAAATAAAAATAATGCCAGGAATACTAAAGGTTGTAATGAACTCATGTAATTGTAATGATTGTGAGGAATGCAAAAGACAAAAAAGGGGGATTAGGAAAAAAATGCTATATAAGAGAAAAATTTTAAATTAAAATTAGGACCACTGCTTGAGATAAAAGAGATGATTACAATTGATCACAAAGGGAAAGTGGTGTTATTCAGCTCTAATTTTATTTGTTTTCTTTGGCAAAAGAACTGCAGAATAAAAGGGATTAATGTTAAGGTAAGTGAGGAATGAGAAAAGATCATTTATCTTTTCACAAATTCAAATCACTCAATTTATATGAGATTTATCCTCAGATATAGAAAGTTTTGGGGGAGGAAAGTCAAGTAGTGCTAGTGGAAAAATTACTTGCTTGGGAGGTTGGGAGGTAGAGAAAATGGGTTCAAATTGTGCCTCTGATGTTTACTACCTACCTATATGACTCTGGGCAAGTCTTTTAAACTTGTAGGGCTTTCTCTATAAAAGGAGGATATGAATAGATGATCTCAAAACCCCATTTCCAATTCTAAATATCTGATTTTAATAGATTACTTAGTCAGTTACATTTGAAAAATGGTGAAAAATTACAGTTACATCAGTGTTACACCAAGAGACTAGAATCTGGCAACCAAAGGTCATTTAGCTTTAACTTTGATTAATGAGAAAATTCTTGAAGGGATTATTAATGTAATGATTAGAGAACATGTAGAAAAGGAAGTAATAAATTCAAAGAGCAATCTCTTCATCTTCATCAAGAATCATATTTTTTTAGAATAACCTAACTTCCTTTTTTTGACTAGTTTACTAAGCTGTTATATAAGGGAGATGCTATAGATATTGTTTACCTCTATATTAGTGATAAAGTATGTCACACTATTCTAATGAAAAAGATGGGCAAATGGGGTCTTCAGATTTTTTTATTCACATACTCTTATCAATAAAAAGTATATACCATAAATATATGTATATTCATTTATATATTACATGCATGTTTCCTAGAATAATAATTATGTACATAATAAAATATGCATGAAAATTAAAAGTTAAAAATGATTAAATTTTAAATGACTTACTAATTAGTAGTACATAAATATTTTTGTTTATGTTGTTTGATCATAATTATTATTTAGTCAGAACAAGAGGATTAAATATATTTAATTACATTTGAAAATCTTGATTTAATAGAGTTACAAAAGAATGGTTTTAATTCATTTTATTCTGATAATTCATTTTAATGGTTTCCATAAATGAAAAAGGTACATAATAAAAGTATGTGCATCCACATGGAAAAAGAATCATAATATTTGCTTTTAACCCCATCTACCAATGCTCGAAGGTGTTTTTTTTTTTAATTGAAATTCAGCTTATAAAATTGTATCTTTCTTGTTGTCCACCAATTTGTTCTTGCAAAGGTGTTGCATTTTTATGTTTTAGTTTATAGCTTAAAAATCTACTAAAACTCTTGCTTCATAAGTTTTAAATATCTTTTTCAAAATTCTTTCCAAGTTATTATTTTTAACTTTGTAGATTGAGTTTTTGTATGTGGTACATATTTCATTTTTAATAACTTACAATCAAGGTCCAAGAGAGAAGAATGATAAAAGATCAAATCTTGTAGAGGTCAAGAAGGAAAAAGATTTGAGTAACTACCATCAGATCTCGCAATTAGGAGTCATTTATGATTCTGAAGAAAGCACTTTCAGTTATGTTAAGAGTCAAGAACATAGAGGAAGATGATAATCTGGAAGACCAAAAAGATGATGATATACTTATTGGAATTAGGAAAGTTTGGAAGAAGAGTTAATATGATAGAGAAAGATAATGTAATGAGATCTGTTATACACATGACAAGTCATCTGTGTTTATTCATTCTCTTACTTGTTCCCATCAAAAAGAAAAGATAGAAATATGATGGGGAGGAAAGTTTACTTTCTTTCTACTACATGACCTATTTGCTGAAGTGTACATGAATAGTTGCTATAAGGTAATTTGGGAGGAATAAAGCATATGAAGAAAAAAAAGAGTAGGGAATTTTGCCTGCCTAGCTCTAAACATCTTCATCATAATTAGGTTCTGATTTCCTGAAGAGCTCCAATTCAGGGTGTAAATACGTCAAGCCTGATGGAATGAAGAAGGAAGGTTCCCAAGAAAAGGAGGGCATGAAAATCGCATATATTGAACTATAATAGGTAAAAGAAGTTTGTATCACTTTACCAACTGTCTATTAGATATTTCAAAGTGGGAATCTCAGAGATTTCCCCCAATCAATGTATTGAAAGATCCTTATCTTTCCCCCCATGTCCCACTTCTCTTCTGACTTTTTTTATTTCTAGCTAAAGGACCACCATTTTTTCTGGTCTTCTAGATTTGTAACCAGAGCCTTTAACCCAGTTGCTTGACTTCCTTCATGCCATATAGAAATTAGTTGCCAAATCTTTTCAGTTTTACTTCCACAACATCTCTTGCATCTGAACCCATTGCTACTCACAGTTACCAGTTTGGTTCAGTTCTCATCTCTCACCTAGATTATTGCATCAGTTTCCTAACTGATCTTCCTGCTTTAAGTATTTATTCACAAGGGGCAGCTAGGTGGTGCAATGGATAGAGCACCAGCCTTAAATTCAGGAGGACCTGAGTTCAAAATCTGGTCTCAGACATCTAACACTTCCTAGCTGTGTGACCCTGGGCAAGTCACTTAATCCCAGCCTCAGGAAAAAAAAAAAAAAAAAAAAAAGTATTTACTCACTCTAGTCTATCTTCCAATCTTCTACACTGGTTAAAATGATTTTCATTTAAAATATATATATGTGTATGTGTGTGTGTTTTTCTGATGGTTTAGCACTTAATTGCCTCTAGAATAAATTGTGAATGTCTCTTTATATTTTAAATGCCTAAATTCAATTTATCAATTCAACCACAATGCCCATTTCCCTCCCTTTTACATTCTGCAATCCAAACAAATTATTATTATTAATATATTATTACTATTTATTATTATTATATCCTTTACTCCTGTAATACCACTTTTTATTGCCTTGTCTTATTATGGACTTGCCTCTGCCTTGTATATACCCCTTCACTTTTTTTACCTCAGAAAATTATTTCATGATGAATCTTAAGCTCCAGCTTTTACATGAAGCCTTTCTTGATTCCTCTTAAATACTGAAGCTTTCCTCCATGATTTCTCCATGATTTCTCATGATTGGTTATATGGGTGGGATACAATGCATCTTGCCAATTATGTGCTGTTGATAAACTAGGGACACCTAGCCTATGGAGATAATAGTATAACTAGGAAGATTAGAACTAATTGAAACTACATTTATTCAAGTACATTACATTCAAAAAGTAGAGGTTAATGATTTAATGTTAGCTTGATTAAAAAAAAATCTCCTTTGAAATTATTTAGGACTCTGCTCAATACTATCCTAAATATTATTATTAGGGGCTTATATAAAGATATAGATAATATGTTCATTAAATTTGTAGATAATACAAACATGGGAAAGTCAGAATCAGTATCAAAAACAAAATCCTAAACAAAGTAGAGGATTCAGCTGAATAAAGAGAAAGACAAAAACATCATGAGTGGGAAAAGATGTAGAATTCATATCTGTACTGATAAATTTCCTTCAAAAGTAAGCTTAGACTACTGGGTCTGTATCCCAAAGAAATTATAAAGGAAAAGAAAGTATAGCATGGGGAAGTTATAGATCAAAGAAACTTGTGTAAGAAAGAAATGGGCTTCATCCAAATTATTGTTAGTAATGTGATATGCCAGCTAGAAAAAAACAAATAAACAAATGACTTTGATCTGAGACTTTATTTAGAAAGGCATAGAAAGTTCCCACTAATAATGAGGTAACACTTCTGGGTCATTTTGTTCAATTCTGGGGCTTCAACTTAGGAAGAATATATTGAAAGGAGTGTAACTATAATGTGAAGGCCTTTCACCAAGGTAATATGTTGTTGTTTTCCAGTTGTATCTGATTATTCATGGTCCTGTATGGGATTTTCTTATCATTTATTAACTAAATATTAAGTAGAAAATAAAATAAGATAATCCTTGTCCTCATGGAGTTCATAGCAAAAGGCATGTACAAGTATTGAAACTGTATCTTGTGATGGTTCCCCCAAATATATCTTTCCTGCCTAGTTACTATAGTAAATAAACTTACAAGGAGCTAGTATAATGAAGTAACATTAGAAAATAAGATTATAAAGGGGAGCCTAGAAGTCATTTTATAGTTGCATGACACAAGTTAAGTCACTTAAACCCCGATTGCCTCCCTCCTTTCCCCAAATCTCCCAAAACAATTTAGATTACCTTATAATCACATTTTACAAATATTTAATAAATATACATCTATAAGTAGATGTATATTTACATCTATCTCCATCCATCCATCCATCCATCCATCCATCCATCCCTCCATCCCTCCATCTATCCATCCATCTAGCTATCTGTTTGTCTGTATATCTTGATGTATTTATAGATATGTGTATATATATATATATATATATATATATATATATATATATATATATATATATAGATTAAGAAGTTCATGATCATTCTAATAACACAAAATCTATGTGCTTGTGAATAGATTTTAATTTGAAAAGATACCATATAAATTATTTTGAATTACTTCTGCCTGTCAGGAATATATTATATTTATTACTTTAATATCACTTGAGCTGGTGATAATATCACTTGAGCTGGTGGCACATTGCTCTTCTCTAATTAATAGAATTAATAGTTGTCACTATGTTCCTTAATTTATGAGATTGTTCACATGTAACTATTATTTCTTTTAGTTTTTCAAACAGTAGATTACTCTAGTCATTGACTTTTGTGTCTAGTGAATCTAACATATTCTACTGTTCCACTACTCTATTTCTTAGGCAGTACCAAATTATTTTGATGACTGCTACTTTATAATACAGTTTTAAATCTGATATATTTAAGCTACCTTCATTTGCATTTTTCATCAAATCCTTAGAAATTCTTTGCTTTTTGTTCTTCCAGGTGAATTTTGTTTTTATTTTTTCTAGTTTTGTAAAGTAATTAGGATGGCACTGAATAAATAAATTAATTTAGGTAAAACTATCATTTTTATTAGTTTGGCCTACCCATGAACATTGCATATTCTTCCATTTTTTTAGATCTAAATTCATTTGTGTGAAAAAATATTTTATAATTGTGTTTTTATAGTTCCTGGGTTTATCTTGGCAGGTAGATTCCCAAATATCTTATATGGTCTATAGCTATTTTATATGGAATTTCTTTTCCTTTCTCTTGATGCTGGGCTTTGTTGATAACATATATAAATGCCAATGATTTGTATAGGTTTATTTTATATCCTGCAACTTTCCTAAAGTTAATTTTTTTAGTAATTTTTAAGTTAATTCTCTAGGATTCTCCAAACATACCATTATATCATCTGCAAAGAATGATAGTTTTGTTTTTTCATTTACTACTATATGTCCTTCAATTTCTTTTTCTTTTCTTATTGGTATAGCTAACACTTCTAGTCCACTATTGAATAATAGTGGTGATAATTGGCAACTTTGTTTCACTCCTGATCTAATCCCATTACATGTAATTCTTGTTGATGGTTTTAGGTAGATGCTATTTATCATTTTAAGGAAAAGTCCATTTATTCCTATTTATCCCATCAAGAATGGGTGTTATAGTTTGTCAAATATTTTTTCTGCATCTATTGAGATTCTATTGATTTATATTCCTAATATGAAGTTCTGCCACTGAACAGGAGCAACACCAAGATTATCAAGGCTATAGCACAAACATTTCTGTTATGGTCATCTTTTTATGTGTCATGGTCAATTTTAGTAAAGATACTTAGTAGCCATAAAATACTATTATACAGATTATTTTAGATTTTAGGCTGATAATTCTCCAATTGATAAATGGTCATAGGATATGAACAGACAATTTTCAGATGATGAAATTGAAACTATTTCCACTCATATGAAAGAATGTTCCAAATCACTATTGATCAGAGAAATGCAAATTAAGACAACTCTGAGATACCACTACACACCTGTCAGATTGGCTAAGATGATAGAAACAAATAATGATGAATGTTGGAAGGGATGTGGGAAAACTGGGACACTGATGCATTGTTGGTGGAGTTGTGAAAGAATCCAACCTTTCTGGAGAGCAATCTGGAATTATGCCCAAAAAGTTATCAAACTGTGCATACCCTTTGATTCAGCAGTGCTACTACTGGGCTTATATCCCAAGGAAATACTAAAGAAGGGATAAGGACCTGTATGTGCCAAAATTTTTGTGGCAGCCCTTTTTGTAGTGGCTAAAAACTGGAAAATGAATGGATGCCCATCAATTGGAGAATGGTTGGGTAAATTATGGTATATGAATGTTATGGAATATTATTGTTCTGTAAGAAATGACCAGCAGGATGAATACAAAGAGGCTTGGAGAGACTTACATGAACTGATGCTGAGTGGAATGAACAGAACCAGGAGATCATTATAACTTCAACAATACTGTATGAGGATGTGTTCTGATGGAAATGGATATCTTCAACATAGAGAGGATCTAATCCAGTTCCAATTGATCAATGATGGACAGAATCAGCAACACTCAGAGGACACTGGGAAATGAGTGTAAACTGTATGCATTTTTTGTTTTTCTTCCCAGATTATTTTTACCTTCCGAATCTAATTCTTCCTTTGCAGCAGCAGCAGCAGCAACAACAACAACAAAATTCAGTTCTGCACATATATATTGTATCTGGGATATACTATAAGATATTTAATATGTATGAGAATGCCTCCCATCTAGAGGAGGGGGTGGAGGGAAGGAGGGGAAAATTCGGAACAGAAGGGAGTACAAGGGATAATGTTGTAAAAAATTACCTATGCACATGTACTGTCAAAATATGTTATAATTATAAAATTTTAAAAAATAATAAAAAAAGATTTTAGGCTGATAATCAGGTTTTCTGAATATACTACTTAGTTTTCCCTGGCCCATATGCCCAAAGAAACCTCTATGGAAAGCCTACCTTCTTCTTTAAAAGGTACTTTCCTTTATCTCTATCCATTTGCTCAAAATTGCCACAGTGTCTGCAAAGAGGTCTCCTTTTTTTCCCAAGTAAATTTATACCTGCCTTTAATATATAATAACAGTTTTGCTTCTCCATGTACTTACACGGCTTTATTAACTTTTTGTTTCTCAAGCCCTTTTTGGGAAGAAGTTGTACAAAATATCCCCAAAGAAAAGAAGTCTGCCATTTGAGAGGCACATGAACTATTTCCCTATGGCATATTGAGCCCTCTGATCAGCTAAGACACTGAGATCAAGATAACTTGATACTGAAAAAGGAATAAATATGATCCAGAAAGGATCAGATGGAAATTTGTCCAAAAGCAGTATATTCTTATTAGATAAATCTTCCTGAAGATTGTACTACAGAAGCTAATTATCTGCATAATAATACAGCTATTGATTAGTAGGGGCATATTTATTGTTCTAAGATGGGAGATATACTAAAAATAATATATATGTATATATATGTAAATGTATACATATTCATATACACATGTGTGTCTATTTATGTATGTGTCTTTTTGCTAATAGAATGATTGTAATAGTCTTTTAATTTGTCACCCTTCTTCAAGTCTTTCCCCTTTCCAAAAAATCTTTCATAAAACTACCAAAGTGATATTTACCGGACAAGTCTCTGACAATGTCATGACTCTAATTAATAAATGATAAACTCCAGTATCTCCTATTTGAGATGAAATTAAAAACTCCTCTGCTTTGGCATTTAAAAATAATTAGAATCCAGTTCCGACCTACCTTTCTAGGCCACTTGAACATCATTACTTCTTATACACTTTGGTCCAGCCAAAGTGGACAATTTGTTATTCTTATATACAACATTCAATTTTGTACTATATCATCAGAATTCCTACTGTTCTTTAATGTTTAGCTCAGAAATAATTTCTATGATGAAATTTTTCTTCTACTTTACTCCTCCTCTCTCCTTACCCCTACCCCAAACTGCTAATGTCTTCTTTTTACTTTACTTTCTTTCTTTCTTTTTTTTTCCCCTGAGGCAATTGGGGTTAAGTGACTTGCCCAGGGTCACTCAATCAGAAAGTGTTAAGTGTCTGACACCAGATTTGAACTCAGGTTCTTCTGACTTCAGAGCTTCTGCGTTTTTTTTTTTTTTTTGTTTATTTGTTTGGTTTTTTTTGTTTTGTTTTTTTTGTTGTTGTTGTTGGTTTGTTTTTTTGTTTTTTGTTTTTGTTTTTGTGCTGAGAGTCACACAGCTAGTAAGTGTCTGAGACCAGATTTGAACTCAGGTTCTCCTGACTTCAGGGTTGGTGCTCTATCCACTGTGCCACCTAGCTGCCCGCTGCTGCTCTTTCCACTAAACTAGCTGTCCCCTGCTAATGTCTTCTTCATAATTTATTGCTGTTTCTTTGTATCCTCATTTCAGGATTTCTTGGTAAAGATACTAAAATTGTTTGCCATTTTCTTTTCCATCTGTACCTGCTATGCCACCTAACTGCTCTTCTGCGCAATGTATGTTGTATTCATTTTGTTATTTCTCTCTCTCTCTCTCTCTCTCTCTCTCTCTCTCTCTCTCTCTCTCTCTCTCTCTCTCTTTCTCTCTCTTTCTCTCTCTCTCTAATACATAGCAGTAATTCACTATTTAAATACTATATTGAGTTTTTTGTTCAAAATAACAGACTCATCTCAAAAATTTGTAGAGAGCTGCTTTAAAACCTTTAAAACAACCTTTAAAAGTTTTGGTTACTTTTTTTTCCAAAGTAGCTAGATGAATTGATTCTGAAAAATTGGCTTAGAAATCTCATTAAAAACAAGTTCTCTCACAAGTATTCCAAGGCTCCCTGTCTCAGCTTGGGATAAAGATAATTGGAAAAATAACCTTCTGATGATAATTTGGTTACTTTTCTCCTATTTCCATTTGGAACCTAAAGAACAGACAAGAAGAAAAATGAAAAATAGGATGAAATGAAAACTTGAGAAAAAAACTTTTCAAAATAATTTGACTTTTGTTTCATATGGGGTTTTAGAAGGTATTTCATGTTTACTGGCTTTGCAATTATTGGTCAAATAGACAATTAAGCCTAACAAAAATCACCAGCTTTCTTTTCTTTCTTTGTTTTTACATGATTATGTGCTCACAAAATTAATGTATAATGCATAATTACTGAAGCATTTTATTATTAGCAAAATATTTTTAATTGCATTGGAGAGTACAGTAGCTCATATATGAAAAGAGACATTGAGGTCATTCCTATGAATTTTCTCATTTTACAGGAAAAACACTGTTAATCTCAGGTTGGCCAAGTGAGTTGGCCAAAGTTGCTGAGTAATAAAGATCACAAGTCAATTTCAATCTGGCTTCTCTGACTTCAAAATCACTTTTTTTTTCCAGTGTACTTTCATGACATATGATCCATGATAATTCTATGTGATAGGGCAGGTGTTATTCACTTTTTACAGAGAAGGAAACACACTCGTTGAAGTCAAGTAATTTTCTAATCATCACATAATAAATAGCAGAACATGACTGAAATCCATCTTTTATATTAGTATTATTCATGGACTTTTTTTCTTTTTTCTACCTAACAGATTGTAACCACTGAAAGAGAGAACTATGATTTATTCAGTTTTGCATTTCTGACACACTTTTATCACAGTACTTTGGTAATATGTAGTGATACTGAGTAGTATCCAATAAATATAGTTAAAAAGTGAGTTGAATTATTAATCAAATATGTATTTAGGAAATGTTACATATAAACTACTGGAAGGTTACAAATGTTCATAAGACTATTATGGCTTTCTAGAAATTGTGGCCAGCACAACACAAATAGGCTAGTGGCAGTTGAAAATAAGGAGACGAACTCTCAGCATCCTGTCTCCTTATTTTCAACAACCACTAGCCCATTTATGTGGTGCTGGTCACACAACTAGGGAATCAATATGATAGAGAAATAACTTTAAGAAGGAATGTTGTCCATAAAGAAGATCCAACTCACTTCCAGTTGATCAATGATGGACAGAGGTAGATACACCCAGAGAAGAAACACTGGAAGGGGAATGTAAATTGTTAGCACTAATATCTGTCTGCCCAGGTTGCATGTACCTTCGGATTCTAATGTTTATTGTGCAACAAGAAAATGATATTCACACACATGTATTGTACTTAGACTATATTGTAACACATGTAAAATGTATGGTATTGCCTGTCGTCGGGGGGAGGGAATAAGGGAGGGGGGGTAATTTGGAAAAATGAATACAAGGGATAATATTATAAAATATATATATATATATATAATAAAAAAAATTAAAAAAAAAAAAAAAAGAAGGAATGTTGTCAATGTTTAAATAAATAGTGATTTCAGAGTTCAGAGGAGGAAGTAATCATTTCTGAATTGATAAATAGATTGTTATAGAAGCTAGAAATATAAGGCATATTTCAGAAATTGAGTAACTTAACTGAATTGAAAGGTTTATTTTGGAAAGTATTAGAAGATATACCTGGAAAAGGTGGCTAGTAGTTAGAATTAGCCCTGAATAGCCTCAGGTTTTGGATTTAGATTAGAATGAAAAATCACAGAGACAACAGTGCTAATTAGTACCTTTAATGCCAATCATCAAGGGATAAAGTAAAATAATATCAAACATCACAGTTGTCTACAGATACAGTCTTTTGCCTATGTATACTTCTAGCACTGAAAATGAATGTTTGTCTGGAAGATGCTTGAGCAATACCATGGGGCATTTCTTATCCATTTCCTATTTTATAACCTTGTTTTGCTTGACTTTTCCATTTCCCCATCCCTTTCAACCCTGCTCCTATTTGGTGAAATTCTGATCAGGTCCATTGCCCTTGAAGTAATTCTTTTTTCTAGTTGCATGTGCAAATTATCAAGGTTTGTGGGGGTCACAGGGGAGCCTGATTAAAGTCATCAAGCATTTTAAGGCTTTTGAACATGAACTTCTGAAGTTTTTTTGACAAAGGGAAAAATCATCAATGTCTTACTTTAGGAAGAGGAATATGATTACAATGTATATGTAGAATTTGAATAAGAAAACACTAAAGAGTTTAAGTAGGAGACATCTAGTAAGAAGTAATAATGACCTGAATTAGACTAATAGCTATGAGATTGAAAAAAGAGGTCTGGAAGAATTTGGCAAATGAATAAGAGATCACTTCACTATCTGAAGGAACTATGTGAAGGAATCCAAGCAAACAACCTTTCCCATCCTCCTTCTGTGCAAAATTTAGTACTTAATGTGCAAGAAGAGATGCAAAAGAGAGAATTCTATCAGAAGAGAATATTCATGCAGAAAGAAAGGGAGATCAAAGTCTCTCAAGGCTACAATGTGATTGCCAGTATATCAGAGATTTTAGACATTATTAGTTTTAAGTTCCTTTTAAGATGAATGGGTGATTTACATAGTATCAGCATTTTCATTCCAAAGTTGACCTTTTTTCATTTTTTTCCTTATGGAATGGCACATAATTACTGCTGTAATTTACAGTATTTCATAGCAGTGATAGGAAGAAAGAGTAATTTACTTAGGAGAGAAAATGGTATTTTAGATAAAGAAGAATATGCCTTTGCTCTTAAAAAAAATGACTATCAAAAATTCTTGTTTGTGATGCACTTGTGATGAACTTGAGAGTGATGGACATGGAGTCAGAAACACATAATTTCATATCCCACCTCTGGCTATGGGACTATAGGAAAATCCTTCATCCTCGAGTCTCATGCAACTTTCTAAGACAATAGCTTGGTCACTAAACAGGGATTAATGAGAAATTTTAGGGAAAGTGTAAAATATAGAAACTTAGTATAAAACATAAGAAACTGAAATGGCAAAAGCTTCTTAGTGTTTTTATAAGGAAAATGTGGTATTAATGTATTCCAGCATTTTTTTTTTTGTTTTGTTTTCACTTTTCTTCTATGGACAGAAAGAAATGTTTCCAATTCACTGTAGTCAATAGCTGCATATGTTCTATTTTTTCTTTACATTTTAAAAATATCAATATATTTTAGGTTTGAATAATGACCATTGTATACTTTTTTTTATTTGCTTAAGCAGATATTTATCACAATGGATAGGCTCCAGAGTTTTTATTAAAAATTGATGTTCAAATTTAGCCTTAGATAATAGTTATATGTTTCTCAGCAAATCATTTAATCTTTTTCTGCCTCAAATTTCTCATCTATTAAATAGTGATAATAATAGCATTTACTCTCTAAGGTTGTTGTGAGGATCAAAATTATTATTATTATGCCATGTTGCTTATGATTCAGTGATTTGGGAGAAAAGAAAAAGAATGAAAAAGAGGAGGAAAAGAAGAGAGACAGAGATATAATTATTTATATATCTATTTTGCATTCTCTGAATACTGTGAATGATCTTTGAAAAATTTCTCCAATTTTTAATTTAGATTATGAATTATATAATTTTGATTTGAGAAATCATTTTAGTTTCTCTAAGCCCATTCTTTGGAAGTGGAATATAGACATGTAATCCGGAATACACTCTTCTTTAGGAAGTTAGAGAAAAAGTTATACAACCTTCAGTGTAATGCAGTCAGTCATCTTACCCAAAACAGCTCATGTAAAGATGAAGAGTGGTTTCTGAAATTACTATCTCCAATCAGCCTTATTTTCCCTTGATCTTCAATAAAACATCAGTCACAGCAATTTTAAACACATTATTGACCTTTCCATGCCACTGCAGTAAATCTTTACAATCCATCCTAAAGATAGAGGGAGTGCACTTCTAATGTGAGAAACATTGGCCAAATATTTTAGATATTCCAATGATTATCAACTATCCACTGAGAAAGATTTGTTTATCATAAAATGGAATGCAGACAGTGGAATACCTTTCAAAGAAAGGTGATTAATGGCTGTGGCAAATGGATCTTTCCTTGTAAAATGTCTTAGATTAGCATTCACTGAAACAAATTTACTTCAAAAAATGCTATAGAGAATTAGGAGAGGAGATTTGGAACTCAGTATCTGTATTAAGTAGTTTGCAATTAGCTTACTTACTAAAAAAAAAAAAAAAAAAAAACTTCTCAAAGAAAAATGAAATTTTTATATTTGCAATGGTATATGCACACTGATCTATTGCCTGAAGTAATTTTCTAAAATTAATACAATATGGGGATATATCTTTAAAGACATAATACACTGAAAAATAGATTATAATAAAGGAAATATTTTTGTTGTTCCTATATTTTGTTATTTCTATAATATATTTAAGAAATAACCAAATTTAGATAGACTATTTTTCTTGTCCTGGGAGAAAAGCAATGTGAATTATTAATCAGAGGTTTAACATGTATTATTATAATAATAGCTTCTAGTAAATTGAATACAGTGTGAAAATCTTAAATGATTTAAATTAAATCATATGCTGTTCAATATTTTTATGTAGTACTAGTGAGATTCAGAATGATAGCATATAGAAAAATGGCTTTAAATTTTTTTTTTTTTTGAAGCAATAGGGATTAAGTGACTTACCCAGGTTCATATAGCTAAAAATTTGTTAAGTGTCTAAGGGCAGATTTGAACTCAAGTCCTTCTAACTTCAGGAGCAGTTCCTTTATCCACCAATTTTTTTTTTTAAGAGTAAAGATAAAAATGGGTTTTGAGTTCTTAATTTGATGTGTATTGGATGTGTGATACTGGGAAAATCACTTAATTTCTCAATGCATCCTAACCTGTAATCACAACTATTAAGTTCCAGCAAAATTGCCATCTAGATTGGTATAATGTTTTCACTCTGAGTCTCTTTCTATACTAACAAAATAACAAGTCTGCCACCAAAAATAAATAAATAATGCTAGTAACCTTTTTTGGTAACACGTAATAAAGATTCTTTGGAAACTAATAGGTTTATTTTTAATGTAACCATAGTTTTCAAGATTCATTTTTGTAATATTTTGAGTTCCAATTTTTTTCCCTTTCTCTCTTCCCCTCCTCTTTTCCTAAGACAGCAAGCAATCTGATATACATTGTGCATATACAATCATTTTTAAAATTAAGTATAAGCTTTAAATTTGAAACAGAGCTACACAAAAAAATCCCTAAAACATGGGACAGTATACCCTTCATCCTAAAAATAGAACTTTACCTTTACAAAGAATTAAAAGTTGAGTAATAGGGTGAGAAAATGAGCAGGCAACAGAAAAAACATTCTGACCAAGATTAGAATAATCATAGAAATTCCTCAAGATTCAGTTACATAGTTCATTGTCCAGTCAGCAAATTTTTGTAGTGCCTCATCAAAATTATTTTTTTTTTAGTATCCTCATCAAAATTCTTGCAAAAATACAAAAATTTAAATCAATGCAGGAATCTCCATCTTTAAAGGAAATCACTGGCAATACTATTCAATCTCTTATGGAAGTTATTGGATTATTTAGGGTCAGAAAAACTATGAAGAAATCTAATGCAATCATTAAAAATAGCAGTTTGGTAAGAATGTCAGTGAATTTCCAGAAAAATTAGTTGAAAATTTATAATGTTATGATTTTAATTTTCCTGATTGTACTTGATTATATTGCTGACATGCAAATCATGACATTCTTCAAAAGGACTTAGGTGATCCATGGATTTGGAAATTTCAATTTTAATATAAGATAAAAATATCATAGATATACATTTTATTTTATTTTTTGGTTTTGAAATCTATTTATGGTCTTGGCCTCCCCGGGAATCACAGGGTTTTGGGACAACATTTAATAAAATGCATGTGGAACAAAGAAAATAAATAATATGCATTAATTAAATAGGACTATTTGTTGAAAGAGAAACTGATGATTGACAATACAAAGGGGTAATCACAGATTGGTTGAAAATTCTTCTTTTTGAAAAAATTGGTTCTTTAAAGGAATCTGCTTCATTATATGCATACTAGAATTAAGGATATAAAAGAGAGAGTAGATGAGACATAGATATAACAAATTGGTGGGAAGAAGCTTTAGGACAACTGGGCAATTGATCAAAAGCTGTTATGAGCATAAGAAAGAAAAAAAAGTTATATTTGTGGAAGCCACATAATAATAACACATAACAATGCCCTAGTTACTCACAAAATGAATTGGGTCCAATTTGTGTACCAGTCTTTTCTTCTGATACATCACATATGTCATATACCCAATAAAAGTGGACTAAGTTTTTACATGAAGAGACATTCAAAGTTTCTCAGCATCCCCAAGCTAAGACTACTGGAAGGGATGAGGGAGATCAGTAGTGAAAGTTAGCACATGGAATTTGTTTTCACTGTCACAATTCTACCAGATTTATTCTCATTTATTTATATCAAATGCACAATATTTGATGGAGGGCCTGATGAGAATACAGGGATAGAAATCAGTCAAACAATAAATATTTATTAATTACTTACTATGTGTCAGAAAAAGTGCTAAATTTTTGTACTAAACATTGTTGCTACAAAAAGAACAAAAAACAGTCCCAGGACTCACAGAGCTTACAGCTTAATGTGAGGGACAACAAACAAAAAATTTATGCAGGATAAATCCTAAATAATTAACTGAGGAAATCGTCAGAATTAGGAGTTGAGTAAAGCTTATTGTAGAAAAAGCCAGAAGATTTGTTGAAACTGTAAGATATGCTTAACTATTTAATATTTTATTAGAAATGTTAGCTTTGGCAATAAGAGAAGAAAAAGAGCTTAAAAGAATTAGAGTAGGTAATGAGGAAACCAAATGATCACTCTTTGCAGATGATATGTTGGTCTATTTAGGGAATCCTAGAGAATCTACTAAAAACTACTAGAAACAATTCACAACTTTAGCAAAGCTGCATGATGCAAAATAAATTCATATAAATCATCAACATTTTTATATATTACCAACAAAGTCCAAGAGCAAGAGATACAAAGAGAAATTCCATTTAAATTAACTGTTGATAATATAAAATATTTTCAAGTCTACCTGCCAAGGCAAAGTCAGGAACTATATGAACACAACTACAAAACACTTTCCACACGAATAAAGTCACTTTGAATCAATTGGAAAAATATCAAGTGCTCATGGATAGGCCAAGCAAATGTAATAAAAAAATTACAATGCTACCTAAATTAATCTACTTATTCAGAAATTATTTTATAGATCTAGAAAAAATAATAACAAAGTTCATCTGGAAGAACAAAAGGTAAAGAATTTCAAGGGAATTAATGAATAAAAAAATGCTAATGAAGTGGCCTAGGTATGCCAGACCTAAGAGTACATATATTATAAAGCAGCAATCACTAAAGCCATTTGGTACTGGCTAAGAAATAGAGTAGTGGATCAGTAGAATAGGTTAGATTCAAAGGACAAAATAGTCAATAACTATAGCAGCAATCTAGTGTTTGACAAACTCCAAAATCCAAGCTTTTGAGATTAAAAATTCACTATTTGAGAAAACCTGTTGGGAAAATTGGAAACTCGTATAGCAGAAACTAGGCATTGACCCACACGTAACACCCTTTACTAAGATAAGAGAAAAAGGGGTTCCTGATTTAGACATAAAGAGTGATATAAGCAAATTAGAAAAACAAAGGATAGTTTACTCCTCAGATCTATAAAGAAAGGAATCAGTGGCCAAAGAAGAACTGGAGTTCATTATTCAATTTGCTTTGATTTAATTGAATTGAACTGAATTGAATTTGATTATATTAACTTAAAAAGTTTTGTATAAACAAAACTAAAGGCCTCATTTCTAAAATATCTATAAAGAATTGACTCAAATCTATAATTGAAGCCGTTCTCTGATAGATAAATGATCAAAGGATATGAACAGACAATTTTTAGATGAAGAAATTGAAACCATTTTTAGTCATATGAAAAAGTGCTCTAAATCATTATTGATCAGAGAAATGCAAATTAAGAAACTGTTGAGATATACCTACACACATCTCAGATTGGCTTAGATGACAGAAAAAGATAATGAGGAGGGTTGGAGGGGATGTGGGAAAACTGGGACACTGATACATTGTTGATGGAATT
This sequence comes from Sminthopsis crassicaudata, assembly GCF_048593235.1. Taxonomy (NCBI): domain Eukaryota; kingdom Metazoa; phylum Chordata; class Mammalia; order Dasyuromorphia; family Dasyuridae; genus Sminthopsis; species Sminthopsis crassicaudata. The sequence goes on from NC_133619.1 coordinate 279,797,862, forward strand.
ATGAATGGATCCAACCATTCTGGAGAACAGTTTGGAACTATACCCAAAGGGCTATCAAAATATGCGTACCCTTTGATCCAGCAGTGTTTCTACTGGGTTTATATTCCAAAGAGATCTTAAAGGAGAAAAGGGGACCCACATGTGCAAAAATGTATGTGGCAGTCCTTTTTGTAGTAGCAAGAAACTAGAAAATGAGCGGATGTTCATCAGTTGGAGATTAAAAGATTTAACTAAGCTAAATAAGTGATGGTATATGAGTATTATGGAATATTATTGTTCTGTAAGAAATGACCAACAGGATGATTTCAGACAGGCCTGGAGAGACTTACATGAACTAATGCTAAGTGAAATGAGCAGAATTAAGGGATAATTGTACATGGCAAAAAGATTATATGATGATTATCGATTCTGATAGATTTGGCTCTTTTCAATAATGAAATGATCCAGGCCAATTCTGGTGGTCTTGTGATAAAGAGAGCCATCCACACTCAGAGAAAGGACTGTGGGAACTTAGTATGGATCACAATATAGCATTTTCACTCTTTTTGTTATTGCTGGTTTGCATTTTATTTACTTTTTCATTTTTTTTTCTTTTTTGATCTGATTTTTCTTGTGCAGCAAGATAATTTTACAAATATGAATGCATATATTGAATTTAACATATATTTTTACCATGTTTAACAGATATTGGATTACTAGCCATATAGAGGAGGAGGTGGGGGGATTGGAACACAAAGTTTTGCAAGGGCTAATATTGAAAAGTAATCCATGCATATGTTTTGAAAATAAAAAACTTTAACATAATAATAATAATAAAATAAACTGTAAGGTATAATAAATAAACTCCAGTGAATTTTTTCAAGCTCAATTTACATTGCTGTCTGATATATTTATGATTGGTATAATTATAAAGCATTTTGGATACCCTCAGATATATAAAAAAAAAATCAAATTAGAGGGGATAGTGGGCCACCCAAGGACAATCTGTAGTTAGGAGCAGACAAATCAAATCCTGCTTGGGCCCTTACTATGTTATTCTATAAATAAGAGGTGATCAAAAGGTTGACTGTGCCACAGAATGTGACCTTGTTAATTTTTTTAAAACGATGAACACATTATAGTTATGTTAATTTCCTGAGTATGAGCTATATTTCTGCCACATGCTCTAAATCATTTAATTAAGCCATATAGTTATATAATCATAAATCCTGGATGGCAAACTTTTTTTTCCTTCATATGATATGATATATTATTATATATGCAATCTACTGTATTTGTCCAATTTACTCTAATTATTAAGCAATTTATCCAAAAAAATTACTTCTTAAGATGGACATATAGAATCTATTGTGTGATTTACTGTGTTGTACAAAGCTATAATGACAATATAAGAATCTTTGCAGTGAATCTCTCACCTCTTCTCTTAATCATCTATATGTAAGTTTATTTTAGAACTGTGGAAAAGATCCTGAAAAGTAAAAATATTCCCTTTACTTGTCAGTTCTTTGTATCTAAAATTCCCACCATGTTCTTCTCGTTTGGAATTCTTTATCATGTACTCTCATTCAAATTTTAATACATTTCCTTGCTCAGGTGACCTTTCACTAGCCATTAAAATATTTGTTCCCCAAGAATTATTTATTAGTTCCTTGGGAACTGCCACTTGATAAGCTAATGTGCAGAGCAGAGAAAAGATGATGATGATGAGAGGACTAGAAGTCATGTAATGAAAGACTTTTGAAAGAATTATAGACATTGAGCAAAGGAAAGAGAAAATTTAGCTGTATTCAAGTATTAAAAAGGTTACAGAAAAAAGAGACATTTTAGACTTCATTCTGTTCACAGAAACATGATTTGTGGCAGCTAGAATGCTGGACCTGACATGTTTTGTTCAAATTCCACCGTTACTATTTAGCCATAGGCAGATCTATATGAACTTGTTTTCTTACATGTAACATGGATGAGATTGTACATATAATAAATAGCCTATATGATTGCTATGAAGTTTAAGTGAAATGATGTATAGTGCCTTTCAAAATCTATAACATTCTAGACATAGATCCAAAGTATAGTCCACCCCCCAAAATTCTGATTCTATAATGCACATCTGAAATAAAGGTTTTTTAAGGGTGGGAGAAGACTAAAGTTGGATACTGAGACACAGAGAACATAGTCCTGGTCAAGATTCCATGGTGGGTAACCCCGGTGTGAGGATATAGACATATATGGGATATATTGGAGGGGAAATAGGGAGATTGATAAGGTAAGCTGGGCAGACCCAAAACCATAGTATGCTAGTGTTACAATTTTCTCTACTCTTTTTGGCAATTTGAGGTTTCATGGTTTGGGGCCCTGCTATAAACACAGGAAATGGGCAAAAGCAACAAGACTATTTTGTATATAAAGTTACATAACAGCATAGAAAAAAAAAGGGGGGGTTACTTAAATGTTTATTTTTGCCTTTTTTGAAGGCCTCTGTTAGTAAAAAAAAAAAAAAAATAATAATTGTCTTGCCATAGTTAATAAACTCTAATAAATATGTTGTATAATCTATATATTTGAGAAAAAAAAAATAAGTTCCAGAATACAAGAAGTGCAATCAATGGGTAAATTAAATTTAAAAAAAAGAACTCTTCAAAAAAGAAAAAAACAAAACAAAACACAACTATGTTGTAGGAGTATTTTTATGATTTGTTTCTCAAAAAGTAATTATCCTTTGTTGATATTGAAAGATTTTTTTTTTAACTTTAGGACACAATGGCAATTGAAATATCTCTTACTAATCCTAAAGAAAGAGAGCTCCACTTAGATGTGATTTTAACAGATGCTTCCCTCAGTGGACAGTCTACGCTTGTTCTGGAACCAAATGAAAACATAACTTATACTGTCAAATATTCCCCAATGATTGTAGGATATACAGATCAAAGGTATGTTTTGGAAAAGCTAATGAATTTCATATATTTGTTGGCTTCTCTGACCCTAGCTATTACTTTGCATGATTTAATCTTGAAGAACATCCTCTTTTATCTTATAGAATTTTTTTAAGTGACAGAATTTCCTAATGTGCCATTTTAATGTTGCCATGTGCTTCCTTCAATGCAAAACATTTTATGTCTTAACAAATGATATTAGGTAATTTGCAGTTTTCATATGCATATCCCCATATCATTAAATATGTGATCAGAATCTACTTAAATGAAAAAATGAACTAAATAAAAAATTATTTCACCCATAATAGGTAAAAACAAGTTTCACTTCCATTTATGGAAAACAATTTGACTTTTTTATTAATTAGAAATTCTGGACAGAGAATAGCAGATTATCAGTGTATGCAAACAGGCACCTCATCTATGGTATAAAGTACACAGCACAATAACTACTTAATAAAAAGCTTTTTAATTGACATTTAGCCTTAAAATTGCTTGGGGCTAGGAGGATTTATGTGACCTGCCACTGACACACAAAGGGAATTGGTTAAAAGTAGGATTTGAATTAAGTATTCATCATTCCAGTCAATGAAAGTACCAACCTTAATTTAAAAAGTTATTTCAAAATTCTTTATGTTAATTTTCTAAGACCAAAATCCTCTGTAGTATCATTGTATTCTAGGGCATATTGATACTTTGGGCAAAATTATTATTTTTATTTAATAATAATATTTCAATGTAAATATGATATTTATAAGTAGAAGCATGAAATTAAGGTTATGATTTGCAATGGATATGCAATTATATTCAATATAATTTATTTATACATGTTATGTTTTCTAATTTCTAGGTTTTTTTTTTCCAATTTGGAAATATAGCAAAAGTACAATCACATATAAACCACTTTACCCGTGCTATTCCATTTGGATTACTATGTATTTATAAAATGGCTAACACTAGTACTAAAAAAATGGTTACTGATGGTTTAAAAAAAAAATATATATATATATATATATATATATATATATATATGTGTGTGTGTGTGTGTGTGTGTGTGTGTGTGTGTGTGTGTGTGTATAGATAGATAGATTAAGTAAATTAATTGATAATTCTATTTCAAATTTTTAATTTAAACTATTGAAAAGGTTCATTAACATTGAGATTCAATGTATTTGAAATTGTATTTCAGGCTAAATGTTGCTAATTATTTTATTTGTTTTTCTTGCCTAATAGTTATGAACACTGTAGTCTTGCGGATAAAATTTTAAATATTTTTCTTTCCAGTGTTGTTTTCCAGCCCCAAATAGGTATAGAGTTCTGGTATTTACTGAAATTAACTGCTCAAAGGCCAAGACCAACTACAATGCCAGAAACACGCTGTGATCTTGGAAAGTAAGTTGGCTAATTATTTTCTGCTATTAATAAATATATTGCTATAATGTGTTTATGTATTTTACATGAGGGATAATTATTGTTTCAATTTGCTATTAGTGGAGTGTGTAATTTTTTAGGAACTACTAAAGAAAAACTGGTTAATTTATCATTTGCTATATGGAGCCATTGGGGACAAACAATAAACTTTTGGCCAGTTCATCCCTCTCAGCATTTTGTAATATTTATGGAATAGTTCATGCTGCTGTTTTACAGATTTTTCTTATTTATATACTAATCATTCAACTAATGAAGAAAGTGAGAATTACTTGCTCCACTGGGGTCTTTGGGGCCTTTAATTTCCACATGCATTTGTTGATTAACTCATCTAGAATATTCTCTTTTCTTAACTCTCTTGATTCTTATTTTTGTTGGCAATCTTGTTCTCCTAAGCTTTCGATTATACTTACCATTTGAACAGAGACAATGTATTATTGGAATAAGATCCCTGAATTTGAATTCATGAACACCTGGATTCACATCATTTATGGGCTGTCATTTAATCTCTCTGAGCCTTAGTTTCCTAAACTGTAAAGTTAGGGAGATGAACTCTTAAATTTTTTTAGCTCTTAATCTACAATCCTATGAACTCAAGCATACTTCTGTGCCATGATGAGAAATCAGAGTCATAGTTTAAGTTGGTTATGATAATTAGTATAAAGATTGAAACAGGTAATGGGAAATTGTCAGCATCACCAAAAAAAAAAAAAAATCTATTATAAACAATAAAATTAAAGGTAAAACAATCCATGTGTGCAAAGTAACAATTTGGTATCAATTTAATACCCTTAAATCTTACATTTAAATATTTATAGAAGAATATTAAATGAAAGCAAATATTACCCAACACATAATTTCAGCATCAATGTCCAGCTTAAAAATGTTCTTCCATTATTCTTTCTCTTTTGGAAAAGAAAAAAAAAATCACTTGAAATGCATGATATTTTGTTTTCTATGATAAAAACATAATGCAACTTTGATGTAATATTCCATAAAAATATAAAATAAGTTATTATGTTTAAGGTCACATCAATTCTTCCAATGTTATACAATCATTTGTCTTCAGCTAAGACTCCTCGTGACAAAGAATAATTTATAATCTAAGGTGAAAGACAATTTAAATAATTTATATGTTATACTTATATTCATTTTGCATTTTGTTTGTGGTATCATTTTGATTAATTAAGAATCTTTCTATTATGCTGGCACTTAGGTTATACAGGAAGAGTTGAATTCAGATGTAGTAGCTTCAGAAACTTACTAGCTATGTGACCTTGGGCCAGTGTCTTAATCTTAATGGATTGTTTAATTTTCCTCATCTATAAAGTGGACATAATAACAGCACTGACCTGCCAAAATTTTTGTGAGGATCAAATGAGATAATAAATAAGATAATAAATGTAAGTGCTCAACACAGTGACTGGTACATAAGAGAAACTATGTATGTTTATTATCATTATTATTACTTAGATGAATATATTTTTAAATTTAAAAAAAAATTTAGGTTTTTTTTTTTGTTTAGACTAAATCTTATTTCTATTATCAATTTTTTGATGAATTGGCTTATCAAATGTCAAAATGTATTGAAAAAGTTTGTGTTTTTGAAAAATATGATGTAATTATTTGAAAATGCAGTGATATTTTATATAGTTCATTTATGCCATATTGAGGGCCAGTAGAAGATCTAAACATAAGATAGAATATCTGACTTCTCAAGAGGAGATATAATTTTTTTCAGATGTTTGATAATTTTAATAATAAATTTTCACAGGTTACTCTGTCTATAATTCATAGCCAACATAGCCAAACAAGGGCTTCTGATTCCTAAAGTAGTTTTTATTGTTGGGTAGCAACATTTACATCTGAAGGTACTTGCTCTATGTCTGGTTGCTACTACTTTGGCGTTTACCACTGTTTCTACCTAGTTGGCTTTAGTATCACTATTAGTTGTGTCAGGAAGACTTTTTAACGCATCTGGTGTATGCATCTTCTGATCTCATACTTGCCTGAACACTTTCTTCTCATAATACTGCTGGAAAAAAAAATTCACACAAAAGAAAACAGAAGCAACTTGCATTGACAGATACATAGTATCTGATATAGGAGATAGGTTAGAAGCTCATAGCAGTTCTTTTGAAACTTTGTTACATTGTTTTTTCTTCCATTTTCTTCCATTTTACCAGTGAAGGCATTGTGAGCTCAGTAGCTCTCCTTGGCAGCCAGCTGGAAAGATTTTCTCTATCACACAGATACAAACAACCTCTTAGTTACAAATGGATAGAAAATAGGCTTCTAATGAACCACAGATTGAAACAGTATCAGGCAAGAAATATTTGTGCATGTACTGTATAATCCTTTAGGAAGTGAGTTCAACTAGCATCTTTAAAGGACTGAGCTCTGAGAGACAATTCTCCCTTTGTACTTCATTTGAGTAATTGTCAGTATTTTATAGGTCTAATCAAGATTTCTGCAGGTCAGGGTAATTTATTCTTATACTAAAATATTTATTAAGGTTTCAACAATCTGTGAAACCTTGTTGAAAACATTACAATTAAAGGTGTTAGGAGCACTTTTTTTTAGAGAGATATGATTCAGAGATCTATTCTTATTTGAATGAATAATGAATGATAAAGCATTTTATTCTATGCCAGGCACTGTGCTAAGTACTTCTATTGATTTTTAAGTACTTGAACACATTTTAACTTTTTATTTTTTCTTCCTTTCCTTACTTCAGAAGGCATCCTCAGTTATTGATTAAAAAACTACTAAATACAAGGCATCATGCTAAACAATAAGAAAGAGACAAAGATGAAATCAAACCTAAAAGTCACAGTTTTCAGATTAGTAGAGGAATTTGGCAGACCTGAGATGAAAAGATAACATGGTCCTAGATAATTGTAGACCTTGCTTTTAAGCACTAGTTCTGCTAATGGGTGGTGAGTAATTAGTGACTCACTGTCTCTTATATCCTATTTAAGCCTTTGTTTCCTCATGTTAAATGGATGTAATAATACTTTTACTATTTATCTCACAGTGGTCTTGTAAGGGATGTGTTTTATAAACCTTAAAGATCCATGTTATTTTTAGTGGTTTTTCTTACAAAACAACACATGGGAATAACACCACTACCAATACTGACCTAGATTTTATAGAATGGACTCTGCAGGCACTTTCCAGCCAGGCAATCCTTGTGGAGTTGGAGATGCCAACTGATGAACAACTGCTACTAATGGGCAGATAAGCCCTACAGATCTTAGAAATGTTAGTTCCCAGAAAAACACAAGCCATGCTTCTAATCAAGCACAGGGCCACCAACCAGAGAGCAAGTAGATATATGACCTAGCTTCTGCCTTGATAGGAGCTGCAGCCCCTATCTCCTCAGTGGTCATATACAGTAGAGATCTAGAGGAAAAAAAGTTCTTATTGCTAAAGCCTTTGGCACTATCAGAAAATATCAGAAAAGGATATGGCATTATCAACAAAAATCCAAAGTTTGTTTTTGTTTTGTTTTTTGTTTTGTTTTGTACAGAAGATATATTATCTGCTTTAGTACCACGCCCTAAGAATCACTGGATCTATTTGACTGACTTGCAAATGAAAGCTCTTCTATTTGTGTCTTTTCCTATTAGAAAGTGGGCTCTTTGAAAGCAGGCACTCTCTTGCTTTTCTATTTTCAGTCTCAGTACTTACTTAGCACTGAGTTTTGCACCCACAAGCAATTAGTAATTTTTTTTTTCTTTCATGATTTATTAATGACCAGTGCACAAGAAGGGTACAAACCAAATATTATTGTGCTGTTTTTCATGGTCTAAGTGAAGTTCAAAAAAAGTTTGATGATAAAGACAACTTTGATCTAGACCTTAAAGAATGGGCATCTCTTCATAAAATAGGGAAAAGGAACCACATGTACAAAAATCTATATAGCAGCTCTTTTTGTGCAAACAGCTAGATATTATGGGGATGCCTATAAATTGTGCAATGGCTGAACAAGTTGTGATATATGAATCTAATGGAATATCATTGTGATGTAATAAATGGTAAACATAGATTTCATAAAAACTTGGAAATGTTTTTATGAACTGATGTTGAGTGAAGTGATCAGAACCAAGAGCATGTTGTTTATAATGACCATATCATGTGGTGATCAACAGAGATAGACTTAGCTCTTCTCAGCAATAGTGATCCAAGACAATTCCACAATATTCATGATGGGAAAAGTTATCTATATCTAGAGAAAGAACTATGGAAACTGAATGCAGATTGAAGCATACTATTTTCACTTTTTTTTCCTTATGGTTTTCCCCTTTTGTTCTAATTCTTCTTTTACAACATGACTAATGTAGAAATATGTTTACATGACTGTACATATATAATATATATCAGATTGCTGTTTTGTGGAGGTAGGAAGGAATGGAAGGAGGGAGAGAAATTTGGAACTCAAATTCTTATCAAAACTAATGTTGAAAACTCTCTTTACATATGGCAGAAAAAAATAAAATATTACTATAGAAAGAATGAGCATCTCTGCCTCATTTTCCTACGCTGTTAAATGGCATAATAATAGCACCTTTTCCTCAAAACTTTTAGCAGTAGTTGAAGATATATATTTCATGCATTAAGAAGAACATGTACAAAGATCCAGAAGCAACATAATTCAGGACTTGTTCAGGTGTAAGGAGTATGAGTGCATTAGTCAAAATGGGAAGAATATGAAATAACTCAGACAAAGTAGAGTGTTTCTCAATTGTGGTGTTTCTGGAAGATCAAGCTAAGGAGTTTTACTTTATTTGACTGCAGGAGGGTGGCAGTGAAAGCTATGAGAAAAGTGACAATCAGATTTTTTTTCATAAAGGAATCTAAATATAAGGGAAAGGATGGATTGAATTCAGAATAGCATGGAAGTGGGAAAGCCTATGAGGAGGCTATCATAATACTCCAGGTATTTTGTAAGTACTAGGGAAAGCAAGGATAGCAGTAAGGACAAAGGAAAAGATATGAGAAAGAATGTAGAGCTAAAGGCCATGTCACTAAATTTGTTGTGTGTGGGGGAAAGAGGACCCCCTTAAAAACAAACAATAAGCCCTAAAATAACACTAATATTCTCAATTTTACAGAGGCTTAAATGTTTTGTGGAAAAATATTGTGGCTAGATCATTTAAATCATTTTTAAGCTTACTGTATTAAGCTTAAAAATGATTTAAATGATCTATCCAGAATATTTATAACAGAAGCACAATTTGTATTACCCTATATAACTTGATCTCTAGTAGAGCCTTGACTGGGCAGAGTTTGTAATGTGGGTCAAAATCTCTTTCTTTTCAGTAATGGGAAAAAGTGGGGACAAGAAAGTTGCACTGCTTATAGAGACAATGGAAAAGATTTCATGTTTATTTGTTTGTGTTTATCAGTACTGTATTCTCAAAGATATAGAGAGTTTGTGGTAAGGAAATCTTCTGTACCAACATGGATAATCACAATGTCTACTCCTAAAGAATTTCTTGGAATCAAGGAGAAGTTAAGAAAATTATTCAAAGATACACATTCAGCGTGTATTAGAAATGGAGCTTTCTGTCCTCAGAGCCTATCCCTTTCTATGGCCTATACCATATTGTTCAGTCATTTAGTCATGTCTAAATTCTTCTATACTCCACTTTCTCAGATTCTGTCCAACTTCATTTTTGTTATTTCCATGACATTATCTATCCATTTTGTCCTCTGACATTCTTCTTTTTTCCCAACACCAGAGTCTTTTCTAATGAATCCCATCTTCCCATTATGTGGCCAAAGAATTTAAGCTTTTAAGTATTTGACTTTCTGGTGAATCCACTGAAATAATATCTTTAAGTACTGAGTGATTTCATCTCCTTGATATCTAAGGGACTTTCAAAGATATTCTCCAGCTCCAGAAACTGAAAGCATTGATTCTGCAGCATTCAGCTTTCCTTATAATCCAATTCTTATAGCCAAACATTCAAAAAGAGGAAGATAAACCCAAGTAAATGCAGAATTCCAGAGAATAGCAAAGAAAGATAAGATTTTCTTAACTGCAGCCTCTCTAAGTTGAAATGTTAATGAATACATTTCCTGGAAGTAGTAAATGATTTTAAAGGCAGAACAGGCAAGGTCTAAACCAGAGATTCATGATAAAGATTCAAGAAGGACCTTATACAAAGTTAGTACAGATTTTCAAGCTGAGAGACATTAATATAAGGAGACAGTTGAGAAGTCATATTAGACAGAAGCCATTAATATTATTTGTTGCCCTTGAGGCATGGCCAGGTGGAGATAGTTTATAAAATAGTTTTATTTTCACAAAACATAAAATACCTGCCATATGTTGGGTTCAAGGGAGTTCTTTCTTATGAGTTCTCTCATAGATTCATAGATATAGGTTTCTGAATAAAGTCTCTTTTGAGCTGTACCCCAAATTCTGAGATTTGGAATTTTTTTCACAATAATCCTCAATGTCTATGGAATTTATGTGAGTAATAGATAAAATAATACACTTATTTCATTAGTATAATATAGAGGAAATTTAAACATTTTCATTTATTAATAATGTAAATTTAATTTAATTTTTGTTTAATGTAATGTAATTTAATGTAAAATAAGGCAAATGTGCAAAATTTCAGAAATTAATTCTTTGGGACTGATCAGTTTTAAAACCTCAAATATTTTGTTTTGTCATCTTTCATATATATAAGAATATAGGTTGGGAGATTGTAGTTGGGAACTTGCCCAGAATTACCTCTACCTTGTTTATCTTATTCCAGACTTCCATAAACCTCATTATTTAGCTCAAGATTATATACTTTTATTATGCAGTTGCAGAAATTCTGTTAAAGATGGGTATGGGTAGGCAATCATTTAAAGACCACATTTTTCTCTCCCTTTTTTTCCAGTTTTGTTTTTCCTCTACACTTTACACTTTTCTGGAAAAATAAAAGTTTTAAAAGTTATGAACTTTAATCCTAAAGGTACCTCTTTGTTACTTTAATTCACTTAACTATGAAATTCTTTAAAATTCTTAGGAAAATATTTTTTTTATTTTCATAAGTTGACACTTATGAAACAGGTCTCATTTCAAAATTACAAAAACCTTCAGATAAAGCCTCTCTCAATTAAAATTTCATTTTTATAGATATATATCCTTTATAAACTATTTCACTATAGAAATCACCTAAACTAAAAAATAACTCAGATCACTTCATTTTCCATTAAAGAGTCAACCAGAATATTAGATCACTCCATTGATTACATGCACTGCTCTGTAGGAAATAACATACTCTATTTTATAATATGGAGAATCTAATAAGTATGTATATATTATATAAATATCTATATGACTTCATCTCTACAAAGACCCATAACTATGGATATAGGTATAATAGATAGAGATCATGTGCTATTTGTGTATATTTCCTTGAACAATTCTTATATTGGATGTTTCTATCTATCTATCATATCTATCAACCTTTCTGTTTATTTTATATATATATATATATATATATATATATATATATATATATATATATATATATATATATATATATATCCATATGTATACCTACATACACATACATGTGTATGTACATATATATATAGCCATAAATATATTTATATCTATAACTATACAGTGTGTCTTAAAATGATGTGTGTATGTCTTAAAATGATATTGCTAACATCATAGGGAAAACATCATAGTTGGCCAATGCATGAAATGGAGTAGGTTTAATTGCAAATTTCTTCTTAGTGATATTATGCTGGTTTCTAATGATCACATTCCTTTATGCTTTCTTAACTATCCCATTTAATACTGTAATCTGAAATTGTAATGGCAATGGATTTCAAGCTGAAGTCTATATTTTAGATTATTATTTCTCCTTTTATTGTAAATTCAAAGCAAGGTAAAAATCCATACTACTACCAATTTTGGCTACCATTCTTCCTTTTATGATCTCTCTAAAATTCATAAAATAATAAAATTGCATTTGTGAATATTTTTTTATACTTAGGTTGCATTTTTTTTCTATTTAATTCCACAAAAAATTAAATGATTACTATGTGTAAGAAAATATGAAAGGTGATGAGTATACAAGGACAAATCTTTTTCTGTTCTGGAACTGTGAGGAAGTTCCTGGCTCTACTGTGGGTGTAAGGTCTAATTTGTTAAAGCAACAAAATCCTTCCTCGGTGCTAGTAAAGATACCTCCTGTGGTATGAAGCCTCCAGAATCTCTTCAGCCACTCTCCCCAATGCCCACTCCAGATTTGCTGATTTCCCATGGCTCTCTCAATCTAGTCGAGATGAGATTTTCCTGTTGACCTTCCAAATCATCTTTGATGTCTCTGGACTAAGAGGTCTGGAAACCATAGTGCTGCTGCAGATTCAGAGCTCCCAAGGCCTGTTTCTACTTTGTACCCTGTTTGGACTGGGATCGGAATAAACTAGGGATTTCCTCTAGGAATGCATCCCAGACTCCCACTCTTGGGTGACAGATGACCTTCTAAGTTGTCTTTGGCTGGAATATTGTTCCACTCTATATTTATGTGTATTATGACACTGCAAGATTTGTTTAAAGTCATTATCTAAAGAAGTTTTGAGAAATGTGATGGCGAAATAAAAATCCTTGCCTTTACCCCTCCATCTTGTCTCTGCCTCCCATTCTATGTTTTTTCATTGGATATTCTTCATGTTAGGAATATTCTCTCTTTTTATCTCTGTCTCCTGGCTTTTGACTTCCTTTTTGGTACTGTTTTCTATTATGATTTAACTCAAAAGTTCCCTTTAGTAAGAGGGCTTATTCAATCTCTCCCTATTGCCTTTTTTTCTAAAATGACATTACATTTGTACTGTATGTAATTTGTATGTATATAATTGTTTACATGTAATCTCCAGTCAAATAAAATGTGAACTACTTTAGAACAAGCACCTTTCTTTGCCTATCTTTGTATCCTCAGTGTATAGCACATTGTTTCACACATATTAAATTCTTAATAAAAATTTGTTAGCTAGCAGAATGAATGCTGGCATAAGAAAAGTACAAATGATAATTAATATATATTTCAAACTTTAGAATGAGATGGACAGGATAGTGGGACATGTAATATATCAAATAGACAAATAATAGAGTCTCTGACTGATGTGATGGAATCATACCAGCTTGAGACTCTAGAGCTATAAAAAGAATATTTTACTGATTTTTAAACATATTTCTTGGGGATCCCTAGAAAATGGAGAAAAATATAAAAATCTGTACCTTTTCTGTGCATAATTGATCTAAAATCTTAGAGTTAGACTGATTCTTGGTGAAAAAGAAACTGGCCATGCCTTCCTTAGACTGAAGGTTTAAATGATTACTTATTGTTTCCTTCTACTTTGTTCAAAGGATCTCTTCTATTCTTGAAAGGTTTTAAGGGAAAGGTATTCCAAGAAGGAAAATTCATGGGGAGCTCTGAGAAAAAGTAATTCTGTTTACACAAAAGGAGGGACCATCCAAGAGATGGTAGCTAGTTTTAAATTTTTTTGTTTTGTTCTTAACATATACCTTCAATTCCCACATACTTTATCACATATTCTGAATGAAGATGCAGTTGTAAGAAAAGTCAATAAGCATTCAGTTGAGATGATAGGTTATTTTCTTCAAAAGCAAATATAAACCATATAAAATCTACCACAGTTGCTAATAGCGTTAACACTCCAGCAGGTGAAGTGATTAACCTGTCTCAATCTGAAATTTGAAACCTGATTATATTAAAATGAATCTATCTATTTTGATTTCATGGATGTATATCAAATTTTAGAGAGTTTAACAAATTTAGTTTAGAAAAATCCTGTTTGCTATATATTCTTTCTATAAAAATTTGCATTAATTAGTCAAATACTGAATCTTAACTTCTTTTTCATAAGAAAAATATGACTTCTTTAAAAATTAAATTATTGTCCCGTGCTTATCCTTGGACAGATATCTATAGCTTTTACTTATTTATTTTCTTTTAAAATAAAGATATGAGTATCAGATAAAGCTCATGTTTAATTTCATTGTAATATAATATTTTTAGAAAAAAGAAAGCAGCACATCAATGACAGGATAAAATGAAATACTAGGGCTCTATACTGAATGTCTAACAAGTTATACTCAAATATTAAACAACTGCAAACCCACAGATTTATTTAAATTGTGGATCAAATTTTGTTTTTAAAATCTGATCATTTTCTTTCATTACAATCGATAGTACTAGAGTTCTGTATTATCCTAGCTTGTCTTATAAAGTTTTTTCTGTGATCCTAATACATATTAAAAAGTGAACTAATGACTTCTTATGCTAAATGCACTGAGTAGATTCTCATTTGTAAGAGTAATAGAGGAGAGTGATTCTTATGGTAATTGAGTCAATTCATTTTATAGATTTTCATTTAATAATTTTCTTTGAACATTTGAGTAAAATGTAGGCAGCTTTGGTGACATAATTAGGTTGTGATTTATTATCTGTTGTATAACCTATTTTCTAAAAATAGTTTATTACAATCTTATCTATTTTAATATATAATATTATGAATTCATTTAGTTTTTTTTAATCTAGTTTTCCAGAAAGAGGCATTAAGATCATATTTATAATTTGTCTGATTAGATGTTCAGTTTCCTCATACTGTCAATTTTTCTGTGTTTAGAAAGTCACAGAATTCTAATTAAAGAATCGTAGCATACATATTGCACAGAGTGAATGTTTCCTAAGTTCTAATGGATGCTATAATCATCTTGACATAAAAAAAATTTTTTTCTTATTATATTTTTTGAGAAAAAAAGAGGGATTATGGAGATAAATATGAGTAGAAAAAGTGACCACATAAATGGACATCATTCTTCAGTATCTTGATTTCACTGCTCAAGGTTATAAAATGATAAAAAAGAATTATGGCTTGGAAACTATATGTCAAAAAGATTTAGGAGGAGCAATTAATTATAATATCCTGATTATACTTTTCATGGAAAATAAATACATGTGGTATTATTTGTTACCTAATTATCATTCATTTCAGTCCCATTAATTTTATAGATGAAAAGTCTTAAAAATTCATGACCTATACTTATATATATATATATATATATATACATATATATATATATATATATATCATACAATCCATGCACTACTTTATGTTCTCAAATTTATTATATTTGACTATCATCAATCAGCTAATTAATGAGCATTTATTAAACTTATAATGCATGCCATTGGGGATATAAATAAAAAGAATTAAATAATCTCTTTTCTAAATGAATTTATATTCTACCAGAGAACATATCATTGAATGTATGTAAGTGTTAATAGATACATAGAAAAGAATACGAGGTAAGTAGAAAAAACACTAGCAAATGGGGAATCAGGAAACATAGAATTTCATAAAATCAGAATAATCTATTCATTTACTTAATATTATTCTTGCTTTTCAAATTGAAAAAAAATCATAGAACTTACTGAATATTATTTTATCTGGTATAATAGTTTTAAATCCTATTAGTTAAGCATTTTCATTTCTTGCAGGAAAGTCCCTCAGATTATCCCTTTAGTTAATTCTACAAGTGAAACTCTGGAATTGACAATTACAAACAGTAATCCTACCAATTTTTTATTGGAGTCAAACAAAAAACCGACTGTAAGTATATTTGAAAAACAATAAAAACTATCTTTGTTATAGTTTCTAGCAAAATGCATAGGATACAGATAATATATTTCCTAATATATTAAGACCAAATTTGTGACACCAGATTTGCTTCAGCTGGGATAAAAGACACATTCAGACAAACGAAGCAAATCTTAGTAGAAAATGGAAATGGGGTGGACTTTGATTCTTATTCTTTTTTACTGCTAACTTGCAATGTGAATCTTTCACTGTGAGCCTCATTAGCCTCATCTATTTTAAAAAAAATGTGACTGCAGTAGTCCACAAGGTTACTCCCAATTTTAAAATAATAAGATTTTAAATAAGACTAATTCTAGATAAAATGATCATAGGCACTCTTGAGGCTGGCATAAGTCCTAACTTTACATACAGATGAGAAAACTGGGGCCAAGGGAGGTTAAATGATTTATTTGTCCCTAGTCATAGAGATAGTGATTGAAGTATAATTTGAACACATTACTTAGATTCCAAACCCAGTGGTCTTCTTGCTGTCTTATTCTGCTCCTCACAGGGATATCATGGCAAGGCCAGAATATTTCTTTTAAAAAGTACATTAGGTGAAAATTTAGTTTTCCATTAAGTATCTACTTTGGGTACAAGTTACTACTCTATGAGAGGTATACAAAAGTGAAAGACACTACAAGTTCCTATCTTTATGGTGCTAAAAGTTTTGTTGGAAGAACAGTGGGCTAAAAAGTCTGAGGAAGGTGTATGTCATTTCTAGATGGTAGAAGTGACAAAGGTCAAGGAAAATTTCATGAAGCTCTATAGCAAGAGACAGATTCTAACAAGCAAAAATATGAGAAAGTAAATTCAATGTAGAGGGCTTAGAGACAGCATACATGGGTAAATCAGACTCATAATTTTTAGAAGTATCACTTTAATAACTTTAATATTTGTTGTAAAAGCTGAGGAAAACTCTAACACATTAGAGTACCTGTTAGTACTTGTGCCTGAGACTTGCTTCTGATGTGAAGAATCTGGCAAAAATATGAGGACCTTTGAGACATCTATTTTCCTTAAAAGATTGATATCAAGGTATTTCCTCATGGATGACACAGCTCATCTTACAAATACTCAGGTTCAGTAATATCAAAATATAGAATAAGTTTATTTACATCCTATAACTTCTTATAACAAAGAAAAAGTGGCTTTTCCTGCAGTGGACAATCTCAATAACTACCAGTCACCAGTATATTTTATCTTGATCTGATTGGGATTCCAACAAAAAGAGTGGAGGTTAGTAACAATCATAGGCACTCTTCAGCACCCTGATTCCTCATAGTTCTACATCCCCATGTTTTGTTTTCTGGAACTGCTGTATATTCTTTTATAGCTTCCCCACTTGGACCTTCTTCTAGAGAAATGGTAGACATCATGTTTTCCCATGAAGATTCTCCTTTTTTCTGTATTTTCACAGCTGACTATATCTTCTTACTCCACCACTGAAATGTCTGTTCACTTTTACCCCTCTGTCCTTGGAAGAGGAAAATAAACAACCAGCTTCAATGTACTTAATCCAAGTGGAAAGACTACTCTGGAGCTCAAAAATCAATGTGTCCCCATAACCCTTTCTCTCTAACTCTAAAGTCTCACAGGATACTTTAATACTATGAGAACATACTTTTCTTCTATGACTTGAGGAACTCTTCCTTTTCTACCTGGTTTAGGAGGTCCAATTATCACTCCTCACTCCCTAGCACCCAGTATGGTATGCTTTCTTATGATGATAGTCCCTCTTATTGATTTTTAAAATTAGTAAGGATGCCTTTTCCCAGCTCCATTATGCTTATTTTCTGGATTTCTCCAAGTTAACTAGACCAGGCTATTCAAACCACACTGGAACTGATTGTTGTACAGTCTTCAAAAGGAAGAGGGATTGAGATATAACTTGTTGTTGCTTTGAAATTGTAACCTAAAGAAAAAGGAGCTTATTTAGTCCTCAGTCTATTGTGAGAACATATCTTTTATTCTTGGAATTAATTAGTTCTGAAATTCACTGTGATTACAACATACAAAGTTGTTGTGACAAGTAACACGAAATGAACAAGATTAAAAGTAATATTCTTTTTATCAAGATTTAAGTCAGTTTATGACACTTAGCTTAGCTTCTTTTTAAATATAATCCATAATACCCTGTTATTTTCCAGGAAATAAATGTGCTATGACTATCATATTATTTATTGCAGTATACTTGATCAATCTTAGCAGATTAGCAGATTATACATACTGAGAGTGGAAAAAGGGAGTAGTTGAAAACATTAATCACATAAACATCAACACCAGCATCAACACTATCAATACTCACACACATACACACACACACACACACACACACACACACACACACACACACACACAGAGGAGGCACACAAAGAACAATGCCTTAAATCAAAATATCGATTTTTTTTCTTTTCCTTTTTCTGTATTTTCACAGTTGACTTTATCTCCTCACTCCACCACTGAAGTGCCTGTTCAGTTTTATCCCTCTGCTCTTGGAAGAGGTAAACAGCAAACTTCAATCATCTTCCATTGTAAACAGGTATGACCCAATTACCATCATTTCAAAGTAATGGAATGTTAATATGTGATAAATGTTTCAGGTCATGAGATTATTTTTATGCTGGTTTTCAGAATCTAAAGCCAGAGACTCTTAATGCAAACAGATAGATAAGATTGTTGATGGTCATTTTTTTTCCTATCCTCTATTTTATTGTTTAACTTGTCGTCTAAAATTACAATGATAAATTGGTGAACGTATCATCATGACTGCTTTAATCTATCATCTATCCACCATTTCATCAGCATACATTCTAGTATGTCTGGTATCTGGAGACACTGAAACAATTTTTCTAACCACTGGACAATTGAAATAACATTTTATATTAGCTGAGGTTATCTTTGGTCCTAAATTATTCACGCTTTTTTTTTTTTTTTGTTTGTTTTCTTTTTTTGATCTGGTTTAACTTCCCTAAGTTTTAAAAGGGTGAAAAATAGATGGAAATGTAGTTCCCTTATATTTGGATCTACTTGAAGTAAATCAATAAAACTACACTATACTATTTATTAAAATTAAATAGCAGAAGTAATATTGTAACCTAGGTGAATGCCATAAAATCTTTGCATAGGTAGGTCATGACAGTAATTTTTTATTTTTAGAAATGTCATTTACTTTTTCTTCCTTTTTAGTCTTGTCAGCATTCATAATAGTCTGCCACTTTTATAATGATCTGAACAGAATATTAAGAGAATTAAATTAGTTCTCAAAAATAATATAGATAAAAATGACTACATGATTTAGACATAAAGGCTGATACTATAAGCACATTAGAAGAGCAAGGAATAGTTTACCTGGCAGATCTATGAAGAAGGGAAATATTCATGACTAACAGGAAATAGCATAAAATGTAAAATAGATAATTTTGATTATATTAAATTAAAATCTTGCACCAACAAAACCAATTGCAACCACGATCAGAAGGAAAACAGAATGTGGAAAGCAACCTTTACAGCAAGTATTTCTGGTAAAGACCTTATTTCTCAAATATAGAGAAAAAACTGAGTTAAATTTATAAGAATACAAGCCATTCCACAATTGATAAATGATCAAAGGATATACATTTTCAGATGAAGAAACCAAAGCTACCTATAGTACTCAATCTCTTTTGATTAAATAAATACAAATTAAAATAACTCTGAACTGCCACCTTACATCTATCAGACTGGCTAATATGAAAAAAAGGAAAATGATTAAGTGGGAAAATTGAGACACTTATACATTGTTAATGGAGATGTAAAGTGTTCCAAACATTCTGTAGAGCTTTGGAACTATATGCCCAAAGGGAAACTAAACTGTGCATACCGTGCATCCAACAATACCACTGCTAGGTCTGTATTCCAAAGAAATCATAAAAGAGAAAAAAGAACCCACATGTGCAAAAATATTTCTATCAATCCATTTCTTGGTGCAAAATGTAGGAAACTGAGGGAATGCTCATTCCTTGTGGCATGGCTAAACAAGTTGTGGTATATGATTATAATGAAGTATTATTGAGCAATAAAAAATTATGAACAGGCAAATTTTAGAAAAGTCTGAAAAAATTTTTATGAATTGATGCACAGTGAAATGAGCAGAACAGGGCAAACATTGTACATGATGTCAGCAAAACTGTGTGATGATCAATAATGAATGGTTCAGCTCTTCTCAATAGCACAAAAGTGCAAGACAAATGCAAAGGATTCATGATGGGAAATGCTATTCACATCCAGATAAAGAACTGATGGACTTTGAACACAGACCAAAGTCTACTTCTTTACTTACTTAATTTGTGTGTTTTTTTTTCTTTTGTTCTATTTCTTCTTTCACAATTATGATTAATAATATGAAAATCTGTTTTACCTAATTTTTCATGTGTAATCTAAGATTGCCTACCATTTTAGGAAGAGGGAAAGTGACAGAAGGAAGGAAAAAAATTGGAATTCAAAATCTTATAAAAATGAAGGCTAAAAATTGCATTGACTTATAAGTGGGAAAAATAAAATACTATAAAACAACAATAATAACAAAGTTATAGGATCACAGATTTAGAGAGTGGAAAGGCCTTTAAGAGGTTATCCAGTCCAATCATTTTTTTTCTTAATAAATGGAGTAATTTTAGTCTAGAAAATTGAAGAGATTATGCCAGGTGATTCCAGCAGACATGACAGTGCTGCAAATGGAACACAGGTCTTTTAACTGAGTCCTTTTTTCACTGTGCTCTATCATCTTTCCAAAGGTTTTAACTATTTTCCAATACCCTGAATTTGTGGCATTCTTAATGTGACACTTCTGGAAAAAAATATATCCACAATTCAGCCCTACCTGCTCTTCTTTTGTGGAATTTATCATATCCTTCTATGTATTAGTCATCTTGGGCTAGGGACATCCTTTAAGTTCTCCTACTGTGTTCTCAATAATCATTCAAATGCAGAAATTTGTCACATGAGTAGGAAAAAAATAAGTCCAAAGATAAAGTGAGTCTATTTTCTTTTTAACACAACAATGCATTTGAGAAGACCAATTTTTCAAGATATATTTAGAAATATCTTTATCTTTTTATTGAAAATTATATTGCATCTCTGATCAAATTGATATGTATTCAAGGTTTGTTCAAGAAGACAGCACACCTATTATTTAGCTTATCTTTTTTATTGAGAATTATACTTGCATTTATGATCAAAATGATCTGTATTCAAGGATTGTCAAGAAGACAATACACCTATTATTTACTTTGAACTTAATGCTCACAGAGGATGAGGCTATAAATTAAAAGTTAAATTCTTTATCAAATACAAAAATAACAAAGCAAGTAAATAATTCTCTTAAACCTTTCATGGACCAAATGATCCCTGAAACTTGATTTCTGTCATCCTGAACCTCTGCTTTCAAATCATGGTGAATCTCCAGGGTTTTGTGTGCACCTCAATTTTGATCAATAACTCATCTTTTCAGTTGTTTTGTTTAAAGGCCCTCAACCTTTTCAGTGTATTACTCTAACCTTTGCGATTTTTATTTGCCCTTTTCATTCTTGAATAATTTCACTTTTCCCATTTGATTCAATTCCCTCAATTGCTATCCTCTGCAAACTGATGTCAGGTCACTAGAATATACTAATTGTGTGAACATTTCAAAATACTTTCTTTGTTATGAATAAATATATATAGCTAAGATGAATTTTTTTGGAGATGTTCAGAGTTTGTTCTTGATTTGGCTTTTTGAAACAACTTGTAACTTACCCCCCCCCAAAAAAAAACAAAAACCAAAACACAAAACAAAAGAAAGCAAAACCCCACAAACGTGCATTAATTTTTTCTCTGTAAAGAGCGGGTATCCAACCCCGAGGAAGTTAACAGCAGAGAGACAGCAGATAACAACCTAAAGGGGAATGATTCCTGCCCCCCATCACATAACTCTCTCCTAGAAGAAACTCTTAAAAAATTAAGGGAGTTTGAAGAAAAATGGGGAAAGGAAAGGGAAGCTATGATAGAGAATAACAACGTCCTGAAATTGGAGTTGGAAAAAATAAAGAATTCACAGGAGATGCAGGGAAACAAAATTTATGAATTAGAAAAGGTTAAAAAAACACAGGAAAGTATCAAGAAAATAGAATTTCTGAATTGGAAAAAGAAAATAATTCTCAAAAAAAAATTAGGGAAAAGGAAAAAAATTCAATAGAGCAAAATAATTCATTTAAAAACGAAATTGGGCATTTACAAAAAGAACTAAAAACTGCGAAAGAAGAAAATAACTCCTTAAAAGTCAGGATGGAACAAATAGAAATGAATGATTCACAGATAACCCAAGAATCAGTCAAACAAAACAAAAAAAATGAGAAGCTGGAGAACAACGTCAAATACTTACTGGGAAAATCTATAGACCTGGAAAATAGATCTAGGAGAGATAATCTGCGGATCATTGGACTTCCAGAAAACTATGACCAAAAAAAGAGCCTAGATTCTATATTACAGGAAATTATCAAAAAGAATTGTCCAGAGATAATAGAAACAGAAGGGAAAGTAGATGTGGAAAGAATTCATCGAACTCCTTCTGAAATAGACCCTAAAAAACGAACACCATGGAATATAGTGGCTAAGCTGCAGAATTACCACACAAAGGAGAAAATCCTGCAAGCTGCTAGAAAAAAACAATTTAAATACCAAGGTGCCACAATAAGGGTCACCCAAGATCTGGCTGCCTCCACATTAAAAGATAGAAGGGCCTGGAACCTGATATTCCGTAAGGCAAAAGATCAAGGACTGCAACCAAGAATGAACTACCCAGCTAAGTTTAGCATCTTTTTCCATGGAAGAAGATGGTCATTCAATGAAACAGAGGAATTCTATATGTTTCTAAGAAAAAAACCAGACTTAAACAAAAAATTTGATCTACATCCACAAGACTGAAGAGAAACAGAAAAAGGTACACAGAACCCTTGAGAACTGTAACTCTGTTGTGGGTATATAAAAAGTACTCAAGGATAATTTGATTTTACTGATATAAAAGAAAAAAAGGGGGGGGTGTAGTAAAGGGAAGGAGGTCGGTTCAGAAAAAGGGGAAGGAATGATAAAAAGAGGGAAACTACATCCCAGGAAGAGGCATAGAAAATACACCATATCTGAGGGAACTTAGTGAGGGGGAGAATCATTGTGTGAATCTTACTCTCATCAGGAGAGGCTCAAAGAGTAAATAATTAACATATTTGTTTTTCAGAGAATTTTCTCTCACCTCATTAAAAGGGGGGAGAGGAAAAGGGAAAAGGAAAAGGAGAATAAGTGAAGGGACTTGGAGGGAGGGGGGAGGGATCCTAAAAAAAAAAAAAAAAGAGGGAGGGTTGCGCGTCACAAGGGGGGTCTGTAAATTAAATATCGGGGAGGGGGATCGGGGGGTCAAGGGAAAAAAGCATAATCTGGGGATAATACAATGGCAGGAAATACAGAATTAGTAATTTTAACTGTAAATGTAAATGGGATGAACGATCCCATCAAACGGAGACGGATAGCAGATTGGATTAAAAAGCAGAACCCTACAATATGTTGTCTACAGGAAACACACTTAAAGCAGGGAGATACATACAGAGTAAAGGTAAAAGGTTGGAACAGAGCCTATTATGCTTCAGGTAAAGCCAAAAAAGCAGGGGTAGCTATCCTTATCTCAGATCAAGCAAAAGCAGAAGTAGATCTCCTTAAAAAAGATAAGGAAGGAAACTATATCCTGCTGAAAGGTAGCATAAATAATGAAGCCATATCAATACTAAACATATATGCACCAAGTGGTATAGCATCTAACTTTCTAAAGGAAAAGTTAAGAGAATTGCAAGAAGAAATAGACAGTAAAACTATAATAGTGGGAGATCTCAACCTTGCACTCTCAGATTTAGACAAATCAAACCACAAAACAAACAAGAAAGAAATTAAAAAATTAAATAGAACATTAGAAAAACTAGGTATGATAGACCTTTGGAGAAAACTGAATGTCAATAGAAAGGAATATATTTTCTTCTCAGCAGTTCATGGATCCTATACAAAAATAGACCATATATTAGGACATAAAGATCTCAAAATTAAATGTAGGAAGGCAGAAATAATAAATGCCTTCTTCTCAGATCACAATGCAATAAAAGCTACATTCAGTAAAAAGTTAGGGGTAAATAGACCAAAAAGTAATTGGAAACTGAATAATCTCATCTTAAAGAATGACTGGGTGAAAGAGCAAATTATAGAAACAATTAACAATTTCACCCAAGATAATGACAATGATGAGACATCATATCAAAATCTTTGGGATGCAGCTAACGCAGTAATAAGGGGAAATTTTATATCTTTAGAGGCTTATTTGAAGAAAATAGAGAAAGAGAAGATTAACGAATTGGGCTTACAACTTAAAAGGCTAGAAAAAGACCAAATTATAAACCCCCAACCAAAAATTAAACTTGAAATACAAAAATTAAAAGGAGAAATCAATAATATTGAAAGTAAAAAAACTATTGAATTAATAAATAAAACCAAGAGTTGGTTTTATGAAAAAGCCAATAAAATAGATAAACCTTTGGTAAATTTGATCAAAAAAAAAGAAAGAGGAAAATCAAATTGATAGTCTTACAAATGAAAAGGGGGATCTTTCCACCAATGAAGAGGAAATTAGAGAAATAATAAGGAGTTACTTTGCCCAACTTTATGCCAATAAATTTGATAACTTAAGTGAAATGGATGACTTCCTCCAAAAATATAGGCTCCCTAGATTAACAGAGGAGGAGATAAATTGCTTAAATAGTCCCATTTCAGAAAAAGAAATAGAACAAGCTATTAATCAACTCCCCAGGAAAAAATCCCCAGGGCCAGATGGATTCACATGTGAATTCTACCAAACATTTAAAGAACAATTAGCCCCAATGTTATATAAATTATTTGAAAAAATAGGGGATGAAGGAGTCCTACCAAACTCCTTTTATGACACAGACATGGTACTGATACCTAAACCAGGTAGATCGAAAACTGAGAAAGAAAATTATAGACCAATCTCCTTAATGAATATTGATGCTAAAATCTTAAATAAGATATTAGCAAAAAGACTTCAGAAAATCATCTCCAGGATAATACACTATGATCAAGTAGGATTTATTCCAGGAATGCAGGGCTGGTTTAATATTAGGAAAACTATTAATATAACTGACCATATTAATAATCAAATTAATAAGAACCATATGATCATCTCAATAGATGCAGAAAAAGCATTTGACAAAATCCAACATCCATTCCTACTAAAAACTCTTGAGAGTATAGGAACAAATGGACTATTCCTTAGAATAATCAGGAGTATATATTTAAGACCTTCAGTAAGCATAATATGCAATAGAAATAAACTGCAACCTTTTCCAGTAAGATCAGGAGTGAAACAAGGTTGCCCACTATCACCATTACTATTCAATATAGTACTAGAAACGCTAGCCTCGGCAATAAGAGCCGAGAAAGAGATTCAAGGAATTAGAGTAGGAAATGAGGAAATTAAACTATCACTTTTTGCAGATGACATGATGGTATACTTAGAGAACCCCAAAGACTCTGCTAAAAAGCTTCTAGAAATAATTCAAAATTTCAGCAAAGTGGCAGGATACAAAATAAATCCACATAAATCCTCGGCATTTTTATATATCACTAACAAAATGCAACAGCAAGAGATACAAAGAGAAATTCCATTCCAAACAAATGTTGAGAGTATAAAGTATTTGGGAATCCATCTACCAAAGAAAAGTCAGGAATTATATGAGAAAAATTACAAAACACTTGCCACAAAAATAAAATCAGATTTAAATAATTGGAAAGACATTCAGTGCTCTTGGATAGGCCGAGCGAATATAATAAAGATGACAATACTCCCCAAACTAATCTATTTATTTAGTGCTATACCAATCAGACTCCCAAGAAACTATTTCAATGACCTAGAAAAAATAACAACAAAATTCATATGGAAGAATAAAAGGTCGAGAATTGCAAGGGAACTAATGAAAAAAAACTCAGAGGAAGGTGGTCTAAGTGTACCTGATCTAAAGCTATATTATATAGCAGCAGTCACCAAAACCATTTGGTATTGGCTAAGAAATAGACCGGTAGATCAGTGGAACAGATTAGATACAAAGGACAAAAAAGGATACATATATAGCAACCTAATCTTTGACAAACCCAAAGATACCAACATTAGGGATAAAAATTCATTATTCGGAAAAAACTGTTGGGAAAACTGGAAATTAGTATGGCAGAAATTAGATATGGATCCACACTTAACACCATATACCAAGATAAGATCAAAATGGGTCCATGATTTAGGCATAAAGAGGGAGATAATAAATAGATTAGAGGAACAGAGGATAATCTACCTCTCAGACTTGTGGAGGAGGAAGGAATTTATGACCAGAGGAGAACTAGAGATCATTATTGATCACAAAATAGAAGATTTTGATTACATCAAACTAAAAAGTTTCTGTACAAATAATACTAATGCAAACAAGATTAGAAGGGAAGTAACAAATTGGGAAAATATTTTTAAAAACAAAGGTTTTGACAAAGGTCTCATTTCCAAAATATATAGAGAACTGACCCTAATTTATAAGAAACCGAACCATTCTCCAATTGATAAATGGTCAAAGGATATGAACAGACAATTCTCAGAGGAAGAAATTGAAAGTATATCCACTCACATGAAAGAGTGTTCCAAATCACTACTGATCAGAGAAATGCAAATTAAGACAACTCTGAGATACCATTACACACCTGTCAGATTGGCTAAGATGACAGGAACAAATAATGATGAATGTTGGAGGGGATGTGGGGAAACTGGGACACTAATACATTGCTGGTGGAGTTGCGAAAGAATCCAGCCATTCTGGAGAGCAATCTGGAATTATGCCCAAAAAGTTATCAAACTGTGCATACCCTTTGACCCAGCAGCGCTACTACTGGGATTATATCCCAAAGAAATACTAAAGAGCGGAAAGAGACATATATGTGCCAAAATGTTTGTGGCAGCTCTTTTTGTTGTAGCTAGAAACTGGAAGATGAATGGATGTCCATCAGTTGGAGAATGGTTGGGTAAATTATGGTATATGAAGGTTATGGAATATTATTGTTCTGTAAGAAATGACCAGCAGGAGGAATACAGAGAGGCCTGGAGAGACTTAAATCAACTGATGCTGAGTGAAATGAGCAGAACCAGAAGATCACTGTACACTTCAACAACAATACTGTATGAGGATGTATTCTGATGGAAGTGGAAATCTTCAACATAAAGAAGATCCAACTCACTTCCAGTTGATCAATGATGGACAGAGGTAGCTACACCCAGAGAAGAAACACTGGGAGGGGAATGTAAATTGTTAGCACTAATATCTGTCTGCCCAGGTTGCATGTACCTTCGGATTCTAATGTTTATTGTGCAACAAGAAAATGATATTCACACACATTTATTGTACCTAGACTATATTGTAACACATGTAAAATGTATGGGATTGCCTGTCATGGGGGGGAGGGAATAGAGGGAGGGGGGGATAATTTGGAAAAATGAATACAAGGGATAATATTATTTAAAAAATATATATATATATATATATATAATAAAAAATTATTAAGCAAAAAAAAAAATTTTTTTTCTCTGTATTTCACTGATTAAATGTTTCTGAAGTGTAAGCCATTTCATTGCTGGGTAGTTTACTAATCTAAAAATCAACTAATAACAATGATAGTTGCTTAAGCTTTAACTATTCCTGATTCCTCTTTGCTGAATTGAGAAAAATTAGTATGGGTTATTATTTGCTTTATTTGTTTCTGGTTTGTATTTTGGGATAACTCTATACAGTGAATAGCCAACTTCAGGTTATAGTCATTTGACTATAACTTTTGAATCCAAAATTAATTTTGTTGTAGTATCATAACTAAAGTGGCAGCTTAGTTATATGTTCAGGTAATAAACAGGGTAGAATAGAGGCATT
Source organism: Sminthopsis crassicaudata (assembly GCF_048593235.1). Taxonomy (NCBI): domain Eukaryota; kingdom Metazoa; phylum Chordata; class Mammalia; order Dasyuromorphia; family Dasyuridae; genus Sminthopsis; species Sminthopsis crassicaudata. Next base: position 279,825,922 of record NC_133619.1, read on the forward strand.
CTTAATGCAATAGAATTTTAATGTAGTGAGATGAGATTAGAAGTAGTACATAATAAAAGGGAAATTTTAGTAAGCTTTTCCATTAGAATATATCAACTATCATATATTGATTTGGGGTTTTCTGAAAATGAAGTTTTTTTTTTTTTTTTTTTCTTAAGCATGGTCATTCTTTACCTCAATTTCTCTTGATTTGCTTGACTTTCTTCATCTAAAGGTCAGTAGATAAAAAATGAAAGAATATTTAAAATCAGTGAGGCTCTTAAAACCCAGCATGAATCAGTGATCATTGCAATCTGTAAATAATCCCAATGGCCCCTATATCTCTGCTCAGTGTGTGAACAAATTTGTTCTCTCTTACCTCTAGCCTATTTCATTTTTTACAAGCATTCTAATTAAAACTTTAAAGATTCCCATGCAATTCCTAGGGAAGCATAAAGATGAGGCAGAGTAAAGCTTTTTATTTACTTTATATATAAAATAGTTATCTGTATATAAATACTTAATTTCCTTCTTTAATTTTCTCCTATGTGTTCAAGTTCTTAATGCAATCAAGTAGAAAAACATCTATTTTAGTGGATATTTTTGACATGGTACATAAGAATTTGTGATAGCCAATAGTTTCATTGAACTTTTCAATTTGATTTAATTTAGAAATGTTGAACTGTCCCATCATAAGTTATTTGGTAAAACAGAAATCATACACACAAGTAAATATGGGCAAATTAAAGATATTCCTGTATTATGTTTGGGTCATCTAATGGACATTTTTTATCCCTGATGATTTTAGAAATGACTATCTCAAAGACTGAAAAATATATTGCTACTTTTCCTTGGTATTCAGATTTATCAAAACGTAGATCGTTTGGAAAATTAAAAACACAAAACTGAAAATTCAGAAGGAGATAATCATGACTGTAAAAATGTCATCTGCTTGACTTAGTCAATCAATTATTTAGTTATGCATTTAATATATGGGGCAGCATTTGGTTCTCTGTGTTTTTGTGTACAGCATAATACCTAAACTGATTCATGGTTCTTTTTTTTTTTTCCTGAGGCAATTGGGATTAAGTGACTTGCCCAAGGTCACATAGGAAGTGTTAAGTGTTTGAGGACAGATTTGAACTCAGGTCCTCCTGATTTCAGAGATTCATGGTTCTTTAGGAAACAGTTAGGCCAAAATAATTCACACATCAAAATGAATCAGAATAAACAAAGAGTGTTTTGAAAATCAATGACACAATTAAAATCTGGATCTTTCCATGTGCACACTGAATCAATCCTGATACCATTAATGTTATGACCATTGTAATTATACAAGGAAAATTCATTGCAATGGAAAGTGAAAAGTAATTTCACACCTAACTATTGATTATTCTTCTTTTTTATAAAGTAAAAGCATTTATTGTCATCTTATTCTCATGTAATAAAATCCTCATCACATTTGGCATCAGGTTCTAACTTTTGGAAACTACATGCAGGGTTTATGACTTGGTTTGTTACATGAGTTAATTAAAAAAGCCTTGAGCAAAAATATAAGATTTTCCATTAGAGTTTCTCTTTTATGTTGCCATAAATAGCCTTATGTGCTTTAAAATGAGCTAGACATTTGAATATTGGCAATTAGCCCCTTTTCCCCCTCAGTGGGAAAATTTGATTTTTTTAGTCAAGTACAGTAATGTCTAGAAAAAAGACAGGGCAATTGAATAGACATATAATGTATACCAAACTGTAAAAGGATCTCAAAAGCAAAAATAGGAATATTTTGTGAATATATTATGTGAAGAAGTGATTTATTAATCTAAATATACCAGACTTGTCTTTTATTTATTTTTGTTAATAGCTTAAAGAATGGATATTTCATCTGTCTGGAATAGGTCTCATTCCTCTACCCTTGGCACCAGTGACCATATGTACATGTATTGGTCGGCATTTGTCTGTAATTATACCTTTCAGGAACCCTACTACTGAACATGTTCTTGTCACTATCCTATTGAGAGGTGAGTTATTGGATTTTTCCTCCCCATTTTCTTATCATATCAATAATAATCAAATTAAGGTAGTTTTTTGTTTTTGTTTAATGGCTTAGTTGTGTCTGACTCCTTGTGAAACTATTTGGAATTTTCTTCACAAATACACTGGAATGGTTTTCCATTTCTTCTTACAGCTAATTTTACAAATGAGAAAATTGAAGCAAATGGGTTACTTGTCCAGAATCCGAGGCTGGATTTTAGCTCAGCTCCTCTTAACTCCATAGCCAACACTCTATCCACTATGCCACCTAGCTATCTAGTTCATAAATGCTCAAGTAGCTTATGAAAAGTATTTTGGAGATAGATCTTAGAGTTCATTTATTCTAACTTTCTGATTTTTGGAGATGAGGAACTGAAGCTATGGAAGGTTAGTCGAATTGCCCAAGATAATATTAATAGTTAATATTAGAATAAGCATTAGAACTCAGATGTCCCTAGTATCTGTTTGTTTTTTTTTTTTTTTTTACTCACCAAGTTACAGTTTTTAATAATATGAATATCTGAATCTCTATTTTCTGAGATCTTTAAATGAACTCTCAAATCTGTAGCACAAATGTCCAGGGCAGGAACTCAGGTTATAAGCAAAGTATGAAGCTTGCATCCTGGTTCTTCCCTTTGGGGACATAAAGAGTACATCTGAATCTTTTCCATTTGACAGTTCTTCAAATGCTTTAACAAAGCTATTGTATCTTCTCTTACACTTAAACCTTTAAACAACCTTCACAAGATAGAGACTCTAGGTTCTTCACTTTGCTTGCTGCTTTCATCTAGTCCCTCTCTAGCTTGTTAAGGACCTTTTAAAACTGTGAAATCTGCAATTGAATATAATACGCCAGATGAGGTCTGATGAGGACAGAATGTATGTAATAGTACTATCACCTTCTTGTTCCTTAAATTTTTTTTCAACTCAACCCTATATGTCATTAGTTTTTTGGTTACCACACCACACTGCTAACCCATATAATGATTGTAGATCAATAAAATCACAAAGTCTTAAGATATACAGCTGTCTCCCTAAACTGTGCTAATGAATTTGTTTTATTTTCTGAAGTAACAGTTGAAATTTAACTATATTAAGTTCCATCTCATTAGGTTTTAGCCTTATGCTCAAGTTTTAGAAAAACATTTATTTATTTAAAACTAAATAAAAATAAGAAAAAAAATAAAATAGAAAAAGAAAGTTAGAAAAGGACAATTTAAAAAAAAAAGAAAAAATAAGATAAAACATTATCATGTGCCCTGCAGAACATCAAGGAGTGTTCAAAATATGTAACAATAAATTTCCATTTCAAGAAAGCACATATAATAATAGTAAAGATTATATTCATGATTGTCCATCTTTTAGTTGTTTCCTTGTAGGTTATTCTTTTGTTCTTTTGTGTTCACTTTATACTTTTTTTCCCTTTTCATCTCCTACAACTCCCCCAAGCAGGCTACAGTTAAGCACAGGTATGTATGATTATATGTGTGTGTAATATGCATATATATATATATATATATACATATGTATATATATACATATATACCATAAATATGTATATATTCTATAAATATATACTTTATATATACAATACAGACACACACATATTTGCACCCACACCCACCTATCCACACATACATATATCTACATGCATACATACCCACATATATTAAGTTTTTGCCCATATGTAAACATGTGGCTAGAGCAATATTAATATAGTATTAATTAATAATATAATAATATTAATGATAATAATATAATAAAGCAGTAGTAATATAATAATAATAAAGGAGTAATATAACACTGATATATAATATAGCTTTCTATCTTAATTGAATCTGTAAATTTGACTTTGTCTGAGATCAAGTAATACTACTTTTTTTTTTCTAATAAATTCTGCTCCTGATCCTTGTTAGTGTTTGTGTATATCTCTTATTTCCTACCCCTGATAACTCTTCTACTTTAATTATACTCCTCAACTTCCTTAACTTGCCTTGCTATTATTTAACCTCCCCCCATCATGCATCCCATCCTTATTTTCTCCCCCTCAATCTTTCTTCCTCCCTGATGCTCAAGATTTCTTGATTCTTCCAACAAGTGTTAGCTATTTCTACCAGCTTTGTGTCATCTACAGTATAATGAATGTCATCTATTTGTTTAACCATGACTATTGTGGAAAAATTCACAAGGTTAAGTACCATACCTGGAGTGTTCTGTTGGATATCTCCAGCCTCATTAATAGTGACATGTTAACAATTACTATTTGAATATGTTTACTCCACCAGCTCTGAGTCTAATTGTATTATTTTTTTTTACATCTCCATATTCTCTACAACATCATACCTTTCCATACTCTCTACAAGATAAACATTTGTCTAATATTTTACTAAAATCAAGGTAAACTATGTTTATGAAATTCTAAAAGGAAATAAGTGAGTCAGACATGATCTGTTTCTGATAAAGCTGGACTAATTTTTGTAATTCTTCTCTTTCTAAAGATTTACCAGTTATTCCTTTAAATGATATTGTTCTCTAAGCCAGGCGTTACTAAGATTGGTACAATGGGACTAGAATAATATAAGAAACTTGATTATGTAATATTTTACTTAATTACAACATAGAAAGGATATTCATCAAAGATAAGACATTAGTATGGTTGTACATATTTCATTTCCTCACCATATTTGGAATATTTTCTAAAGAAGTGGATTAATACTTCATTGGGGAATTGTCCAAGTCTCAGAAGAACCAATTGCTTATGTACTGGGACATTTTGACTTAAGATAATGGTCTTCAAAGTGGAGACCCCAAACTCCTTGGGTGTTAGAGGAGAGGGCCTTTTATTATTTAATGGAGTACATAATAAACAAATTGAAATTTAGGAAGGAAGGTGTCATGTCATTCTCCTTGTTTTCCTTCTCTTGATTATCCAATTCAGTGATTTAGACTTTAGGTAAAAATGAAATGAAAATTGTAAAAACTATGGTATTATAAGAGGAAGTTCACATAGCCATTGAAAGACTAACAAATGTTAAAGAATCCAACCATTCTGGAGAGCAATCTGGAATTATGCCCAAAAAGTTGTCAAAATATGCAACTACTGGGCTTATATCCCAAGGAAATACTAAAGAAGGGAAAGGGATCTGTATGTGCCAAAATGTTTGTGGCAGCCCTTTTTGTAATGGCTAGAAACTGGAAAATGAATGGATGTCCATCAATTGGAGAATGGTTGGGTAAATTATAGTATATGAATGTTACGGACTATTATTGCTCTGTAAGAAATGACCAACAGGAGGAATACAGAGAGGCTTGGAAAGACTTACATCAACTGATGCTGAGTTAAACGAGTAGAACTAGGAGATCATTATACACTTCAACAATGATACTGTATGAGGATGTATTCTGATGGAAGTGGATATCTTCAACATAGAGAACAGCTAATCCAATTTCAATTGACCAATGATGGACAGAATCAACTACACCCAGAAAAGGAAACACTGGGAAATGAGTGTAAACTGTGAGCATTTTTTTGTTTGTTTGTTTTTCTTCCCAGATTATTTTTACCTTCCAAATACAATTTTTCCTTTGCAACAACAACAACAACAAATTCGGTTCTGCACATATATATTGTACCTAGGATATACTATAAGATATTTAATATTTATGGGAATGTCTGCCATCTAGGGGAAGGGGTGGAGGGAAGGATGGGAAAAATTCAGAATAGAAAGTACGAGAGATAATGTTGTAAAAAAAAAATTACCTATGCATATGTACTGTCAAAAATGTTATAATTATAAAATTAATAAAAAATAAATTAAAAAAAAAAGAAAGACTAACAAAAATACTGTTCTGGTTCATCTGGACATAACTCCTTTCATCTCAGTTCAGGGATACATCTGTTCAGGTGTGCTGACTTGCATGACAGCAGGAATTTATGTTGGGATTTTTATGCTTTATCAACAAGTAAAACACATCAATACCTGGAATATTAGTCTCTTGGCCCAATTAAATCTGAAAAGTTGTTTCATTGAATTTGGGGGGGGGAGGGAAACAAAACAAAACCAAGCCAGTGAACAAACAAAATACCTCCAGAAAAAAATCTGTCAGAGATTTTCTAGTCATAATGGATGTTGCTCCTACCATAAATCACTTAATAGAATTTTTTTCCAGAAATCAGAGTAAATTTCTCTGGCTTTGCAGATTCTCTCTCTCTCTCTCTCTCTCTCTCTCTCTCTCTCTCTCTCTCTCTCTCTCTCTGTCTCTGACCCTGTGTCTCGATGTCTCTGTCTGTCTGTCTCTCAAAATAGGACATTTTCTTGTCTCTAATTTGTTAAAACTCCTACTTTCAATGATCATTTAGATATTATAGACAGTGTTTCAACAATCATTGTTGCTAATTATTTCAGACCCAAGATTTTAGTTATATATGATCTGATGTATAATCTGATTAATCAAGGGCAATTAGGTACTCTTTTACTATTCATTAATTATTTTTCAAATTAATTCCCTTGTTTTGTTATTTCCAGTGCAAAAAGTCATTCTCCTAAGCATATGAAATAGAAATAAATAATAATTGAATACATACATATATATATATATATATATATATATATATATATATATACTTCTCACTATTACAATATTCATTTCCATATATCTCCAACAAATGTTCTGTTCCCTCTTTGGTCTTCCTTTCTTTTCTAATAAAGCATAAAAATAAATTCTCCCAAAGTTTATTCTGACACCTCATCATGTATTGAGATGACCTTAGGTTCTCCAAGGCTCTGTCATTCTATATGCTCTATTATATTTTACTATTCTGGAAAGACTTTCAGTATGGTTCTGGAATTAGTTTAGCTAAATATGGAGAAGTTCATCACTATCAGGCAGGCCACTAGTAGCAAGCATTTTCCCCTTCTCCATTGAAATCTGTGATACATAAAAAATTACTAAAACTCCTCAGTTCCCTTTCACTTTCTCAGTGGCAGTCAGAAGTGGCAAAACAGGTTATGGGTGCAAGGTATCACAAAAATTTTTAGATCATGAATAGGAAAGCTCAAATTGATTGGTAAGGAAAATGTCAAATTAATGATATTTCAAATATACAACAGTATTTGAGAGGCTAGCTATAAAAATTGTTGTCCTTACTTTCCCTTACTAGTCTTATATCATTTTTGAGTATATTTTAAGGATCTTGCCATGCTTTTATTTTGTGTTAATTGAACTTGCCTTCTCAATTGATTTGCTTTCTTTATATGTATTTTTAATTCTGAGTTGGGGAGTGAGTTTCCTATGCATCCACATCTACCTTTTTATAGGAGTTACATTTTTTTATTCCTTATTAGAATTGTTTTTCACAGACTCAGGTCACATCTTGAATATTGTGTTGAGCTCTGGGTGTCAGTTTAAAACAGACATTCATAATTTAGAGAAAATACTCAGGAGAATAGTTGGGATTATTAGTATGGGTCAATATCATGTATTTTTAGGAACTGAGGTTGCTTAGCCTTGAGGAAATAAGTTTTTTTTTTTTTTTTTTGTGTGTGTGTGTGTGTGTGTGTGTGTGTGTGTGTGTGTGTGTGTGTGTATAATAGCAATTGTCTAATAATTAGAAGGCTGGATTTTAAAAGATGAATAATTAATCATAATTGATAGAATTTATCAAGAAGCAGTTTGAGCTTCAATTTAAGAAAAAAACATTTCTTAGCAATTATAGCTATTCCAGAGTACATTGGGAAGTCTTTGGAGGGAGTGGGGTTCTCCCCATTGAGTATTTAAAGATAAAACATGTGTTTTGTAGAGAAGACAGGTCTAGGTTGGATTAGGGATAGTCCTTTTGATTTTGACTTTTTGTGCAATAATGAAGAACAGTGATTGTTAATTGTTTGTATGTTATCTCCCTCATAATTCTGTGAGAAATTGTCTTTTGCCTTTCATTGTATCCCCAGTGCTTGTCATAATGTCTTACACTGTGATAAAAATCTGCAATAAAGAAAAACTGAGGCATAAGATTTTAGGTATGACTAACTTCTTAGAAAGTTTAGCAGTTGTCATTTAAAAAGTAGAAGAAGCTTAATAGCTTTTCACTAGCCAAAAATGAATTTGACAGTCGGGGTAGCTTTTTATAAAGTTGGTTATTGAATGTAAATGATGCAAACTGACTTGATTGTTTTACAGCAGAAGTGAAGGGTTGAGTTATAGTTTGCTAATTCATTCTGACTTGCAAGAGGAGTCTCTAGAATCTATAGCAATTAAGAAAATACTGAGTTGAACAAAACTTGTGGAAAATTCTGTGCCAGATACTACTTAACATCAGGACCCAGTGATAGGCAAAATATTTCCTGACCGGATTGCTGGAACTCTGTCTTCCCAGAAATCAGCCAGAGTCAGGATCACCAAAAGTCTTTATTCTTGGTCTCTTGAGGTCACTGTCAGGGGATTAGATCTAGTAATCTCCACACCACCCTCCTCTCAACCACCATGAGAGAGAAAGCCTCAATTTCCTTCTCCTACTCTCCCCACACATGTCACTTCCCTCTTTGTCCCACCAATCAAGCCAGCACAGAATAGTTGGGGAGGGTCAGCCTTCAACCAAGCTAATAGAGAACCGTCCAAATGGCAATTAGTCTTACGTGCTCCATTATCTAAGTGCATTTGCTCAGTTCTAGCCCTTTACACCCGGATTGCCTCATCTTCCACTCATCTTCCTTTTCTACCTCATGATACAGGGCCAGATTGTAATCCTTGAATTTAGAGAATCTTAAACTCTTACAATCTCTACTATTGGGGTCTATTCAAATAATGTCAAGTAAATTTAAATCCATCAGTATTGATTCTATTAACTATAATTCTTAATCCTTAATCAGTCAATAATCAATACATATCACAATACAAAATAAAGGTTTGATAAATATTTCTTGCCTAACTGGTAATACTTTAAAAAGACAACAATGAAGCTTTTTTGTTACCTGATCATCATACTTTTTACAGATATGGAAGGTGGTGTTAATGTGATAGTTGGTCATCTGAGTAGAGAGTGTCAGAAGCCAGAAACAAAACATCCCTTTGAAAATAAGTGCCTACTCTAAAAATCATTTGAATTAGAATCAAAAGATAAGAAAAAGTTTTCTTATCTTTATAACATTATTTTTTCAGAACAAAAAAATATTAATTTAGATACTTTAAACCTATGAAAAATAATGGGTTAGGGTCATTCAACCACCAAAAATTATAAATTTTTATTAGAGATTGCAGAAAATACAGTTTTCTGCATACAATTTTTTATAACAAAATAGTAATCCTGAAAATATGGACTTTTCTGAACATAGGAACAATGAAATAATCCATAAAATGAAGCATGTAAAATAAAATTGATAACATGCAAAACATTTTCTCAGTAATAATTCTCTATAATTGGACTTTTTGCACTAGCATCTCAATTAAAAAATAACCATTGATTTCAGACAATATCTACTTCATCATAACACATGAAATCTACTTTATTGTAAATACTGTCTACTTTATTATAAAGTAGTCCACTTTATTATAAATAAAATTCTTAAAACTAAAACATTTAAAAACTGAATCTTACTCTCCATTCTGTCAGATAGCAATGCGAGAAGTATTGCCATAATATTATATTGCTATAATCTCTGTATTTTGACTGCCCTCTTGGAACCAAGGGAGATGTTGCCAGAACTTCAATTGCTACTGTCAGAAGATGTCAAGAATAACTAGGTCTCAATATCACTTCCAATACTTTGTCCTTCAAAATTAGATGGTGTTGGAGATGATAGAGGACACAATAGCTTGAAATAATCTATCAGTGATGTTTGATTCTTGCACCAATTGAGATCCTTAGGGATCTTAGAGCATGGGAGCATAGTAGAGACAAATTGATGTTTAACTCTGAGACTTTGATTATTGATGGAATTGGCAGTTTTGATATTTCGAGGCAGCTGGTTGACTCTCTTCAAGCTTGGACATTATGAGTAGCACAATTATTTTTTTTTCCTCTACTACCCTTAGCATGAAACATGTCTGTGAACTCAAAAGTGAAACTGAAATCACTAATAAAATCAGCTATATGCTGTATGTTAATCATGGAATCACATAAACAGAACTTTATGACCTCTTAGATATGATAATTTTAATATGATAACTTTATTAAAGAAGACCTTTCTATGACCTCTAAGGTATCTTTCATATATAAATGTAATTAATTTCTGGTTTTTAATTAATTCCTTGTGCCATTAGGGAGCAGAGATGTGGTAGTGAAAAGGAGCAATGAATATTTGTAAATCTAGCGATATCATGATATAATGAAACTAGGTTTCGCTGTTGAAAAGAAATGAAGGAGATGTGAAATTTGTTACTTCTCTTCTCCTTGACATCTAATTCTTCTTGATTTGTGATTCAGAATTAGATCCTTTGGAAAGGAAATTTTTTGAGTATTGAAGAAGCATAGAAAGTAGTATGGAAGTTGTGGAGTGTTCCTGAGAGGAAATAATGGGAAAGAAGGAGGTCATCACTCTTGATACATACCTTGTCTGCCTCAATGAAAAGCCTGGTTTCCATTCAACTTTAGTCTCTTTTAATTGCTTAGTAATTGAAAGTTGCAAAGTACTACTCTGATCCCACCTGTAATCATAACTCAACAAGAAGAATCTAGGCTTATACTTTTTTATGTCTTTGCATCTGTAGTCATTTACTTATGATAATCTGGTTTTTATATCTTTGAAAATTAATTTTTTTGTCATTTTTGAGACTCCATCTGGACCTTGGAGCCCTCATAAAAATCAAACTCAGTAAATAACTTTATTTTATTAGACAATAACAAAGCATTAATTCTAAAGAAAAAAAAATGAGTTTTTGCTCTCTAAAAATTGCCTTATATCACAAATCAGTTTATTACCTTAAATATAGCTATTATTTTTTATTATAACATCATTTAAGGAGAAAAAATATAATAATATAGATTTCCTTTGGAAGAGTGATTGGAATTTACTTCATTATTGTGACTTATGCAGAATTAGCCTTATCTGTTCTGAAGATTTATTAAGATTAACCATTAACATAGTGATTTAAAAATTTAGTATTCTTATACTTTTTAACATGTTTCATGGCCTAACATATTTAACAAATGACTATCTTAATGACAGGTTTTTGCTAACTCAATAAATAAAGGCATAAACCATGCTACATCCCAGCAGTGCCTGTTTTTTTTTTTTTTTTTTTTTTTTTTTTTTTGTTATAATGATGGCAGACATTTAATTTGTAGGCTATGAGTCATGAATTTTTGTTTAGCCACCCTAACATATAAATAATTTGGAAGAGAAAGAGGGGACAAAAACAAAACTAAGGCCAAAGTGGCTTGTTATTTTAAAAAATGTTCAGATTAATCTGTTGCTAAGCTTTTTAACAAAGAAAGAAATAAATCAAGATGAAACTAATGCAGATGTGCATATATTCTACTAACATAGGTCAATACCTTTTTTTATCTTAGAGTCTAAAAAAGTTGCCTAGTGCACCAAAAAGTTAGATAGAACTTTCTCAGAATCGTATGTTAGAGGTGGCCAGATCTTTCAAATATCTAGTTATAGCCATGACTCAAACTCATCCTGTAAAATATAAATTAATATTCTACACAAAAAGGAATTAATTAGGTAAACTCCAAAACAATTCACTGAAATTGTAGAGCATAGATCTCTGCTGGAAGAACACCTCTCATGGTGGTAGATAAATGACCTCATTGATTCCTTGGGGAGAAGGAAGGAAGGAAGAAAGAAAGGAAAAAAGAAAGAATAACTGGTCTTTAGAAGGATTAGTACCTGAGATTTTAATTTAGAAAAGCTGCTATAAATATTTTGTTACCTTTAAGTTCTTTTACTTTTTCTCATTTTTAAAAGATCTAACAAAATTTCTTTATATAATATATTCTTTGGAGAAGGAAGCCAATAACTCCTGATTCAGTCTTCTAATTAATAGTTAATTGTATTGGGATGTTGATAAAATTAGTCAGAGTGGGAAGTTTTCTTGTTTGTAAAATTTCAAAGTATGCTCATTTTCCATGATGAATATCAACTTCAAGTTAAGTCTCCAAATATTTCACTGACTGTATAAAAATTTGTGTGAAAGAAAGACTTAACAGAACGATAAAAGGATGAACTGATCTCAAAGCCAAACCTCTGTTACCTTTTAGGAAGGTTTTCCTGGAGGCTTTTTGAGTGCTTTCTCTCTCTCTCTCTCTCTCTCTCTCTCTCTCTCTCTCTCTCTCTCTCTCTCTCTCTCTCTCTCTCTCTGTTATTGATTCTTGCTAGTTCTTATTTCCTTGTGAATTTTCCATAGAGCTGAAAGAAAGTCTGCTCCTTATCTCACACCAAATGTATTTTTGTGGGAAACCTCAATACCCACATACAGGGAAAATTTGTATCTAGTTATATCTGAGTTTTATTTTGAAGATTTCTTTGGAGTAAAACTACAGATTGGGGATATTCTCACAAAGAGACCTTTGGTATCAGCACTTGGGATTAAACCTGGTCTTTCTGATCACAGAGTGTTTTGGGCAGGTTAAGGAGAGAATGATGTGGGCCAAGAGTAATACCTATACTTTACATAAATTTCTGAAAAGATTTTAATTCTTTGTCTCTAGTATCTTTCAATTGCAGATTGAAATGCTCCTTGAATATGTTGTCTAATTATCTGCCTGACCTTGAGAAGTAAATAGATAGAATGCATATCATTACCATTTCTCTCTCTTTTTTGACATAAATATGATTTAGAAGAAATCACACCAGATTTCAGATCAATCCAATTTAATAAGCATTTATTAAGTAGTTATTTCCTGTGAGATAATCTGCTTTATTCAGAGGAAGATGGAAGCTATAAAACCATCCTGGGAGCAGCATAGAGTCTAAAGAGAGATGACATTTATATAAATAACTAAGACTTAATGTGTTAAATGTTTGTAGCACCATTATTCCTCCTGTTTCCTTTGATCATAGTCCCTGACATTTTTTTTTGACTCTTTCCTCTCCCTTACATCAGATTAAGAAAATAACAATAACAACAGAAAGGAAGATAAAAAGAATGGGAAAGCATGTGATTTTAAAATCAGTCAGAGGAGAACACTCACATTGGTGAAATCATAGTTCTATTTGAATAAATCTAATATCCCCCAACCAAAAATTAAACTTGAAATACAAAAATTAAAAGGAGAAATCAATAATATTGAAAGTAAAAAAAACTATTGAATTAATAAATAAAACCAAGAGTTGGTTTTATGAAAAAGCCAATAAAATAGATAAACCTTTGGTAAATTTGATCAAAAAAAAGAAAGAGGAAAATCAAATTGATAGTCTTACAAATGAAAAGGGGGATCTTTCCACCAATGAAGAGGAAATTAGAGAAATAATAAGGAGTTACTTTGCCCAACTTTATGCCAATAAATTTGATAACTTAAGTGAAATGGATGACTTCCTCCAAAAATATAGGCTCCCTAGATTAACAGAGGAGGAGATAAATTGCTTAAATAGTCCCATTTCAGAAAAAGAAATAGAACAAGCTATTAATCAACTCCCAGGAAAAAATCCCCAGGGCCAGATGGATTCACATGTGAATTCTACCAAACATTTAAAGAACAATTAGCCCCAATGTTATATAAATTATTTGAAAAAATAGAGGATGAAGGAGTCCTACCAAACTCCTTTTATGACACAGACATGGTACTGATACCTAAACCAGGTAGATCGAAAACTGAGAAAGAAAATTATAGACCAATCTCCTTAATGAATATTGATGCTAAAATCTTAAATAAGATATTAGCAAAAAGACTTCAGAAAATCATCTCCAGGATAATACACTATGATCAAGTAGGATTTATTCCAGGAATGCAGGGCTGGTTTAATATTAGGAAAACTATTAATATAACTGACCATATTAATAATCAAATTAATAAGAACCATATGATCATCTCAATAGATGCAGAAAAAGCATTTGACAAAATCCAACATCCATTCCTACTAAAAACTCTTGAGAGTATAGGAATAAATGGACTATTCCTTAGAATAATCAGGAGCATATATTTAAGACCTTCAGTAAGCATAATATGCAATAGAAATAAACTACAACCTTTTCCAGTAAGATCAGGAGTGAAACAAGGTTGCCCACTATCACCATTACTATTCAATATAGTACTAGAAACGCTAGCCTCGGCAATAAGAGCCGAGAAAGAGATTCAAGGAATTAGAGTAGGAAATGAGGAAATTAAACTATCACTTTTTGCAGATGACATGATGGTATACTTAGAGAACCCCAAAGACTCTGCTAAAAAGCTACTAGAAATAATTCAAAATTTCAGCAAAGTGGCAGGATACAAAATAAATCCACATAAATCCTCGGCATTTTTATATATCACTAACAAAATGCAACAGCAAGAGATACAAAGAGAAATTCCATTCCAAACAAATGTTGAGAGTATAAAGTATTTGGGAATCCATCTACCAAAGAAAAGTCAGGAATTATATGAGAAAAATTACAAAACACTTGCCACAAAAATAAAATCAGATTTAAATAATTGGAAAGACATTCAGTGCTCTTGGATAGGCCGAGCGAATATAATAAAGATGACAATACTCCCCAAACTAATCTATTTATTTAGTGCTATACCAATCAGACTCCCAAGAAACTATTTCAATGACCTAGAAAAAATAACAACAAAATTCATATGGAAGAATAAAAGGTCGAGAATTGCAAGGGAACTAATGAAAAAAAACTCAGAGGAAGGTGGTCTAAGTGTACCTGATCTAAAGCTATATTATATAGCAGCAGTCACCAAAACCATTTGGTATTGGCTAAGAAATAGACCGGTAGATCAGTGGAACAGATTAGATACAAAGGACAAAAAAGGATACATATATAGCAACCTAATCTTTGACAAACCCAAAGATACCAACATTAGGGATAAAAATTCATTATTCGGAAAAAACTGTTGGGAAAACTGGAAATTAGTATGGCAGAAATTAGATATGGATCCACACTTAACACCATATACCAAGATCAAAATGGGTCCATGATTTAGGCATAAAGAGGGAGATAATAAATAGATTAGAGGAACAGAGGATAATCTACCTCTCAGACTTGTGGAGGAGGAAGGAATTTATGACCAGAGGAGAACTAGAGATCATTATTGATCACAAAATAGAAGATTTTGATTACATCAAACTAAAAAGTTTCTGTACAAATAATACTAATGCAAACAAGATTAGAAGGGAAGTAACAAATTGGGAAAATATTTTTAAAAACAAAGGTTTTGACAAAGGTCTCATTTCCAAAATATATAGAGAACTGACCCTAATTTATAAGAAACCGAACCATTCTCCAATTGATAAATGGTCAAAGGATATGAACAGACAATTCTCAGAGGAAGAAATTGAAACTATATCCACTCACATGAAAGAGTGTTCCAAATCACTACTGATCAGAGAAATGCAAATTAAGACAACTCTGAGATACCATTACATACCTGTCAGATTGGCTAAGATGACAGGAACAAATAATGATGAATGTTGGAGGGGATGTGGGGAAACTGGGACACTAATACATTGCTGGTGGAATTGCGAAAGAATCCAGCCATTCTGGAGAGCAATCTGGAATTATGCCCAAAAAGTTATCAAACTGTGCATACCCTTTGACCCAGCAGTGCTACTACTGGGATTATATCCCAAAGAAATACTAAAGAGTGGAAAGAGACATATATGTGCCAAAATGTTTGTGGCAGCTCTTTTTGTTGTAGCTAGAAACTGGAAGATGAATGGATGTCCATCAGTTGGAGAATGGTTGGGTAAATTATGGTATATAAAGGTTATGGAATATTATTGCTCTGTAAGAAATGACCAGCAGGAGGAATACAGAGAGGCCTGGAGAGACTTAAATCAACTGATGCTGAGTGAAATGAGCAGAACCAGAAGATCACTGTACACTTCAACAACAATACTGTATGAGGATGTATTCTGATGGAAGTGGAAATTTTCAACATAAAGAAGAGCCAACTCACTTCCAGTTGATCAATGATGGACAGAAATAACTACACCCAGAGAAGTAACACTGGGAAGTGAATGTAAATTGTTAGCACTAATATCTGTCTGCCCAGGTTGCATGTACCTTCGTATTCTAATGTTTATTGTGCAACAAGAAAATGATATTCACACACATGTATTGTACCTAGACTATATTGTAACACATGTAAAATGTATGGGATTGCCTGTCATGGGGGGGAGGGAATAGAGGGAGGGGGGGATAATTTGGAAAAATGAATACAAGGGATAATATTATAAAATATATATATATATATATATATATATATAATAAAAATAAATAAATTAATTAAAAAAATAAATAAATCTAATATGAAAAAAATTCTCTATAAATATCCTGTAATTTACTCAGTCCATCAGATCCATTAGGCCAGAAATAATGAACAGGCAATAAAAAAGGTAGCCAATATATTCAATACAGTCTTTCAATGCATATTTAAGTCTGTTTTGATTAACGTACATTCTTCTTTAGGTCACTAGGCTATAATTATTTATGCTATCCCAGTAGCAGATCCTGACTTTGACAGGAGAGCTTCATTTTTATCATGGAGTTACTGCTTAATATTTTCTTTGGCTCATTTGCCCCTTGTCCCTAACACTCATATTTGAATGCTATGGGAAATTCCTTCGGTTATCTAGCTTTTAAAATATTCATTTGACTCATTTATTAGCAAACTATGTATTCTTGTTGACATTGGAACATTTAATAAAAATATTCATGAGAAAGGAAAAGGAAAGTCACTTAATGAAATCACAACCAGCACTCCTGGTGAGTAGAGTCACATTTCTTTTCCTTCATTCTAATATTCATCTCAATTTCCTCCAAACATTCATAAAATTCATTGAAAAAATCCTTGAAAATTTCTCTTTGAAGGAAGTTGAAAAGATTAGTAAAGTCAAGCATTAGCATTTTTTCTTGAATTGCCAGCCATTTTCATTTGGCAGTTATTTTCATTTGGCACTTGTTCTCAGTCTTTTGCCAATAGGCAAACTTCGTCACCATCCTGATTATCTCCACAACTTCTAGCCAATTCCCTGCTCCTCCAGAGATTCCAGTCTTCACTTCTTACTTCATTTCCCTTCATCTTCAAATGTTCTTTCTTGGTGCCTATCTGCCATTAATTTTCAGCCCACAGCATTTAAGCACTTATTTCAGATTTAAAGAGAGAAATTTCCAGACTGGCAGAGTTCAGCACCTTGAGCCCAAAATTCTTCTTTTTGTCTCAGGCATATTTTTCTTCCCAAGACTATTTTCTGTAACATTTATATAAATTTTGAAAAATAAAAGTCTTTGGATTTGTGGTTAATATTCCAGAAGAGAAGTAACTATCAAGTAATTCATTGCCACTTAGCCCTAGATTCTTTTATTAACTATTACCTTCAAGAAATGAAAGCATATCCCCAGGCATCAATATTATAATACTCTCTAAGTTGGAAAAGGGGGAGAAAGGAGGAAAAAGGTAAAGAAGGGACTTTCCTGGGTGGGCCCCAGGCCAGTTCCTTTATGGATGAACAAGTCAATAATCTTTACATGACAAAAAGTATTTATTGTCCTAAATTTGTTTTCTAGGCTTAACCTATTTTACTTAAACCAAAAGCATTCTTTCATAAATTCACTTGGATTCTAGAAAAAGATGTAAAAAGAAATTTTAATATGTAAAACATTTATTTGTTAATATTTCTAAAGAAATTCACATAAAAGTTTTTAATATGTGCCAAAACCAGATTTTAGGACCTTGTAAAGTACTCAGTATATGTGATATAATTTTTATAGAAATGGACTTTAGCTATAAGTACACCATTGTTTTCAGTCTTCTTTCCAGGAGGAGGAGGGGAAAATCTTGTCAACTCAAAACTGGAATATTTTATCTGGCATGGCACTGTGTATCAATTTGTTTTTGCCTGTCCTAAAACAATTATATAGACTAGTAGAAGCTGGTGGAGCATTGCCTACATCTCCTGTAGAGAATATCATGCAATGCACAACTACAGTAGAGTCATTTAAATAAACTATTGCATATTCTTCAATGGAATAGTTTATCAAAGTAGAGGTTTTAGTGAATCTGCTTGTTATATGTATTTGCTTGTTAGATCACATTCATCCTGTAGAATTTTATGTGAAAGAATTTTGCATTGATAGATAAAATTAAGAATTCCTTCATATACAAAATTTCCTTTATTCTATAAGTTCATGCAGTCATTCGAATTATGTGGACTTCTCTCTTTGTATTAAATATTTATACTAATTGGAAGTATTTTGGAAAAACTTCAATTATTTAAATCAACAATAATATAATAAAAATTAATTCCCTCAAAGGGTATATTGGTAGAAAAGTAATCTAAATATTTTGACCATTTTTATGTTTATTGGAAAAGTAAAGAGATCACTGAATATGCAAAGAATATCTTTTTAAAAAAATAAAGAATGACCTTTTGTGCATATCTATCTAACCCTTGTTTTACAAAATAGATTGTAATATTTACTGATAGAAAACTAAGCATTTAGCCACAGAGACTTCAAAAATACAAAAAATTCCTCTTGAATCAACACCTTCTTTCTTTTAACCTATTTTTTTAAATAGCTATTATATGTCACTTTGATTTGGTCAATTAGATAATTACATAAAATACTTAACAATGTAAGGCTTCTTAAACCAACAAATAATTCTAGTCTTTTGTGTATTTTTTTATTCTATATAATTTATATACATATAAAATTCTATATACTTTTTAAACTTCTGCTAAATTCTGTTATTAAATTTTATATACTACTACTTATAAAAGTTTTTATAAGACCTTTATAGTGTGCAAAGACATATTTTTGTTTTAAAGATGATTAATAAACATTTTTGTATTTGCATATTGTGGATTACCTTAGAGCTGATTACCTTAGAGCCTGAGAAAAATAACCAAGGACTGAATAAGTAAGGTTGCAAACTTTATTTCACATTATATGAATAAAAGAAAAGAGAAAATATATAACACTGGAAATATGCTTAATCAACAAAAATTCATTAATCACTAAATAACTATTATATGCAAGATACTGAAGTATCAGATCATAATGACCTCTCCATTCAAAAATCTTATCCTTCCACATCACTTTCCTTTATTCCACTGAGGGCAGCGATAGTCTCCTAGATTTTCAACCTTATAATTATTCTCATTTCTTTATTCTTATCTCTCCAAGTACAATCAACTCAATTAAATTTCATGCAAGATGAATTTGTTAAGTGCTTATTATATATGACACTGGAGAGTATTAAGGATATAAATATGTTAGAGTGCCTCAAAGCCCCCCAGAGGCTTGGGGCTTCTGTTATCTACATATGATAGTGTAAAGAAAAAAATTTCAGTTAGGCAGGTAGAAGAAACTTCTACTTTGCTCTTTGGTACCTTGCTAATGTCTTTTTACTGCCTATTTGTCAATGGTATAGAGGGGGAAAGTCAGGGTTTTCAAACTAATATCTTTAGTGCTTAAGACGCATTTAGTAGGCACTTAAATGTTTATTGACTGATTCCCAAGGTTTCTTGTTGGGCAAATGGCCATTAATTGGAGTATAGTCTGGTAATTAGAAATTAAATCTCAGAGGTACATGGAATGCCAATCATTCTGTGACAAATTAACCCAAACTTCTGATCCAGGAAGAGAAATTCAGAGAAAGGTCTAAAACTGTAGACATCAACTATTTGGGAAGACCCTGCTGTTTGTTCTAAATTCTCAGTAACTGGAATTAACAAACTCTTGTTTGGAAGATGAGAAGCTTCAACAGGAAAAAGGGAAAAGAGTTACAAGACCTGAGAACCTGAGGGAAATTCTTAAGTTGTAGAGAAGGATTCTTGGCTTTTTTTTTTGTTGTTGTTGTTGTTAAAGACCATGTGGGATTTGAACAGAAAGGGGAAAGACAACACTCATGCTTTCCTTTAGAAAGAGACAAAGATTTCAAATGAACCATAAGTGAGAGCCATGTCATTTGAGTAACCAAAAAAAGTCCAGTATTTCAATGTTTAGAGGCTATATGACTAAGAAAATGACCATTAACAGAAACAGGTAAGTTTAAAGATATAGGCTTTGAGAGAAAATAATGAGTGAATGCAATGAATTTTAAAATATTAGTAAGAAAAGCCATAGAAGGATTTTGAGATGATGGTGGAATACGTCAGAAAATTCAAGATCTCCAGATTTCCTCCATAAATAAAACAAAATTATACCTTAGGGAAAACATAGACCAGTGAAAAACAAATAAGGCTTGGGGCAGAACAGATGTCTTCTTGAACAGAGATTTAGCAAGTTGTAAAGTATAAACATCTCCAGGCAACCTGCACAGAAACCATAAGGAGTGAGTCCAGGAGTTAGTTGAGTTCAGAGATAGCCTCAGCCTGAACCATGGGAACTTTCACCTCCCAGACATCACAGATAATAAGGGATGTGAGTCTGGGGAAAGTGAGGAAACCTCTGCTGATATGGAATGTTAGGTCTAGCTGTGCTGCTTAACACTCAGCCCTGGGTAAAAAGGAAGTAAGTACAGAAGCAGTGACTGCCAGCACTTGAAGGAAAATGCAAAACATAAGAATCTGCCGGCCTGAATGCTGTGACCAAAAAAAGAACATTGACACAATAATACTAGAAATAATCCAAGAAAATTTTCCTGAAATGATAGAATAGGGTAAAGTAGAAATAGAAAAAAATACATCATTTACCACCTCAAAATAATCCTACAAGGAAACGTTAGTAAGAAAATCCATAGAAGGATTCTGAGATAATGGTGGAATACGTCAGAAAATTCAAGATCTCCAGATTTCCTCCATAAATAAAACAAAATTATACCTTAGGGAAAACATATAGGAACATTATTGTTAAACTTCTAAAACCCCACATCAAAGAAAAAACTGTACAACCAACAAAAACAAATATGTTGGGCTACTATCAGAGTTGTACAGGATTTATCAGTAGCTACAATAAAAGACCACATGTCCTATAATATTATATATAAACAACCCAAGGAACTAGGCCAGCAAAATGAATTTTAATTTTGAATGAAAAAAAAAAGACATTCAATGAACTCTCAGATTTTCAAGATGTTATCTTAAACCTGAACTTAATAGAAAACTTTAACATAGAAAATCCAATATTAAAGATTAACTTCAAGGAACAATGAGGACAAATTGTTTATGTTTTATACATGAAAATGTGCCACATGTTTAAGATTTACATCAGTAATTGGGTAGTCCTAAAGAAAGACTGGGGCAGAAAGATCTGACTCTTAAAAACAAAATCATCTAGGAAAAAGTATAAATAGTCATTAAACTATGCTGTGAGGTGCTAAGAAAGAAGTGACACAGAGGCATTAGATAGAGGAGGTGGGCTAATCATTCTGGTAATCTACTCACATTGGGAATGGAGATATAGAGAATGAGACATACATATATACAGACATGCATACATATATATATACACACACACACACACACCAAGAAGGGTATGTAACCCTCAAAAATCTATAAAGAAATAAGGAGGGAGAGAATAGGATAAGGTGGAGTAAAGAAGTGTGTTTAGATTCTCAGAAGTGGGAAAAGGTGTGTAAATTAATTAGAATGGAACAGAGAAGGAAAGAATTGAGAGGAAGAAGATAAAGGAGGAATCTGTGAGGAGGGGTGGGAGGTAGGTGGAAGATTAAGTAAGATCAAGACAAATTACACAGTGGACTTAAAGTAGAAGAGTTAACAGGGATAGGAAATAAGAGAAATACACAGCATAATAGAGATCAGGAAAATAATTTGTAAGGAAAAAAAAGTAAGAGTAGCATTCATTGATCTCAGATAAAATTAAACTTAAAGATTCAATAAAACAGAGAAATATATATATATATATATATATATATACATATATATAATATATATACATGTATATATACATATATATTATGTCAGCCATATTAATATTGTTTTAAATGCATGCTTATGTATATGTGTGTGTGTGTGTGTGTGTACATAAACACATTCATGCTTAACTATAGCCTGCTTGGAGAACATGGGGAGGATGAAAAGGAAAAAAAAAAAAAGAATAAAGTAAAAAGTACACTTGAGAGAACAAAAGAAAACCTACAAGGAAGCAAAGATAGACAGAGATGAATGTAATGTCTTCTACTATATATGCTGTCTTGAAATGTAAATTTATTGTTACAAATTTTTAATTTTCTTTGATATTCTGCTAGGCAATGGAAATGTTTTTTATCCTCTTTCTGTCTTTTTCTATTTTGTTTTTTTTCTTATTTGTATTTAAGTTTTTAGTAACTAAATTTTTAAAAAATAATAAAAAATGGTCAAGATGGTATGCATTTGGAGATGGACTGGCATTGAAGGATGAAATTGAAGCTGGAAGGAGCAATTAGAAGCTATAGGGGTGACATTTGAAGGTTTGTACCATTAGGGTGTTTTCAATATGATTCCTACAATGCTCTGGAGCTTTAGGATGCAGAAGTCAGTGAAATTTCACTAAGTAAGCCAAGAATATAGTAGTGATTTGGGAAAGGGGTGACAAGCAGCTGGGGAAGACATAGTTATATGGCAGAGTTAAAAAACCCACAGTGGCTAGCTAGATCTTTATTTTCATAGACTATTACTTCCTTTGAGTCAATTACTTCAGGCCTTTGATAACAGTCAGGGAATATGATCCTTCTTTCATGATAGGCAGACTATCTCAACTTCCTACCCAAGATTATTAAAAAATAGGAAGCAGGTCTCATTTTACATTCAAAGTATTCTTTTACATTCAAAGTATTCACTCCTACAATACCTTAAACCTGTGGTATGAGTTGTGTTTCTTTCTTTTAGGGAATCTCTGTTTTTAGTACAAAGGAGTATTATTCTATACTTAAAATAAGATATATAAATAAAATAAGAACTTGTACATTCTTTAGTATGGATCCTAATAGTCTGTGCCTATCTATGGGTTACATGAAGGAACTGTCTTATCAGATTTGTAAGGGCTCAGGCTGATGAGATGTGGGACCAGTTAGATCTTGTCTGAGAATATAGTTTTGAATTTCCTTATCACTATATAGATAACACTTGGTGAAAATTATAGTAAAATATGTTTCTGTTATATATAATGGGGAGAGGGAAGACTCAAGGAAGAAAGTATATAGATTGGAGAGAAAAGGGCTAAAGATAGGATTACGAGATTTGCTCACATTTATGGAACATAAAAGAATCTTGAGACACATTTAGGAACATCACATGAATGTCCCTCAGAATTAAAAGAAGAATCAGGAAAAGGCAGTCATTATGAATCCAAAAAAAGGATAAAGTATGAAGGAGGATCATTGGTGTCAAATGCTTTAGAGATATCAAAGCTAATGCAAATGATAAGGACTTTGAAAAGATCTTTGTGTATGGTAGTAATTTATTGCACATAACTTTGGAGAAATTTCATTAGAGTGAGAGTTGTGAAGTTAAATGTGAAAGAGGAGAGAATAAGTGGTGCTGATGTGGAAGAAACAAGTAGATTATGCTTTGTAAAAGTTTTACAGTAAATGAAACTCCTCAAAAAGTGTAATAAAAAGCTGACAAACATTTTGTATACTGACAGCTTTGGAAATTACCAGTAAAATAGACCTGTTTTTCTTTGGCATTTTCCTTTTTTTAAGAACATTAAGTAACAACATAGAATTTGAAGACATATACATCTTTCAACTAAGGCAGATGTTCATTATTATAGAGGAGGAAGGGATAGAGGCGGGAGGATGATGCAGTGAAAATCATTGTTGTAATATTTTCTGTAGAATCATATGTAACTGTGAGTCTCTGACAGTTTGTAGGTTTATTTGGTTAAAGGTGGAACAGGAATCACCCATTAAGCTCTTAACTTCCAAGAAAAGAAAGGGATGTTTAATTCTTTTCATCTTCACCTCAAACTCTGGAAGATAGGTGTTGTCAGAATTCTATATCCTTTCCTCTTTTCTCATAAGGTAAATAATAATTGCCATCCCAGGCTCCATTTTTTTGTGGAAAATAATGGAGAAGGCAACATGGTCAGAATAGTACTAAATCCTGACCAGCATGCCCAAGTACTTTATAAGCCCACAGTTTTAGGCTAGAAGAAAGAAAGAGGACTGGAATCACATGATCTGAACTTTCTTTGCTATTGGAAAAATTATAAAATAATTAACCTTTTCTTTCATATACCTAATAAGCTGACTAGGGATAGAAAGAAGAGAAAACTGCTTTGACTCTAAAATTCAAACAAAGAAACCCTGTCCTCTCTATTTACTTTTTTCCTCTCTCTACAATTTACCTAGCTTCTTTTATACCTTTATATTCATAAATAATAAAATATGTCCAAAAAAAGTAATAATCAATCATATATTTATTATATATTCATCCAGAGTAAACTGGAGAGGGGGGCTTCTGGTTAGGGTCTATAGTGTTGTGTTTTGCAGTTTTCATCTAGCACTCCTTTACTGAAGGAAGACTCCTTGTCTATTAGGATCTGCCCTTTTTTCGTGAGATTGTAATAAATCCTTTTTGCTTTTCTACCTTGAGAGTCCCTGATTTTATTTTGAGTTGGAATCATAGCTGTCTCACATAGTTTTGGGAGCTCATCTGGGATAATTCCTATTCACGAGGGGTTTCTCTCTTACCAAATACTGGGGCAGATACTTTTCAGAAAGTTCTCCAATGGTCTCTGGACTCACTATGGGAATCCCCTCTCCAATCAGGTAAATTTCTGAAGGGAGAGCAATTTGGCTGACTAACTGAAATACAGAAGACAAAACACAGACACACATACAAACACAAACTGCTTTTCTAAATCAATCAAACTCTCATTCTCAGCCCCACCTTGGAGTGGAAGGGAAGAGGGGAATTCTGGAGATGAAGCATTAAGAGCCCAGCAGCTGGGTATTGATGGCTCCTTTGAATATACACCCAGCCCTTGGGGAAAGACAATTCCTCCCAGGGAGAGCAGCACCTCCCCAAACAAAACAATAATATTTAATCTAAACATTTTGATACTTCATCCCAATTCTTCCCAAAGGGCTATCTTTCTGGGATAGTTTTTAGAACCAATTAGCTTATATTATTACTTTCCCAAGGTTCACGGTATCTTATCTTCTTTGATGGAGGACTCACCCAATCTTACCAAAGGAAAATGGGTGCATATTTATACACTTAAACCACTTAGAGTTTTTCAATATCAAAGGGAAATAGGAGCCTTTTACAGAATTCTCCCAATCCTAATCTCAATCACCCAGGTGTTAATCACTTCTTGTCAAAGGAAAAGTCCTTGTATGGAGTCTTCCTTTTCCTCATCAGTTTCTTGTCATACCTGTATCATACACAATTTATCTGATTGATTTCAAATTTTTCTCAGCTGTTTTATCTCCTAAATCGAATTAATCCTCTATTTTAATTTAATGTCCTCTCTGGCATTTCTCATGCTTCTCTTCCTTGAAGAGGGTTGTGCATTCTGTCTTGGCTAAGCTGGTGTCCCTCGCTGGCCTGGATTCTTCTGGTATTTGCATTGATGCTCCAACATCTTTGACATGGCAGGTATGGAGGGTGGGCTAGTCACTAGGCACATACATGCAGCCTGAAACCGGTGTCAGAGAAAGGACCCTCTCCTCCAGGGTCCTAAAGTAAGACTTGGAGATGGACTTGAAAGGGCAGTTTTCTGCCACCTTAAATTTTGGGGTTATGTGTGTTTAAATTGGAATTATGATTCTGAAATTGTATGAGATAATTTCTATTAACTAATTCATGCTAAAATTGTGAACTTGTTTATTCTGGTATGTGATTTTAGAAATATTTTGTGTTAATATTGGAGCATTGCTACTAGAACTTTATATCTATATTTGATTTAATTTTAAGTTTAAAAAAAATTGTATGAGTTGTGCTTTAATATTTTCTCAGTCCTGCTGAATACATGATATGCATGTTGTGAAATTTGGTCCACAGTTACATTACATATATTCTGAATCTTAAGGTTTGTTTTGCTTTCTTCCTTTAATAAAAAAAGAAACAAGAAAAATATGTCTAAAGATAAGAAGGTAATGAGGAGGTATCCCTCCAGAGGGAGGGAACCTATCTCCAAAATATTCAAGTTAGGTTTTAATGAAATGACATCAGTGGAGAAACTGAGATATAGTGGACCATTTGATAAGATGGGCTCAGCTTTCACCTGAGCTCTGCTGCTTTAAGAAGAGTTATTAAAATAACTTTGGAACAAATTGTATGTAAGTTTGGATTGGTAGAGACTATTGTTTCTGATACAGGATCATATTTTACTTCTTAGGGTTTCATAGGAAATAATGAGGAGGGATTGTAAATTCAATACTAATTTCATACATTTGGGCATCTGGCCTCATCAGGAAAAGTGTAAAAATAAATCACATTTTTTTGGAAACATTATCAAATTGATGTTAGAGACTACATTGCCATAGATCAAATGTTTGCCTATTGCTTTGTTAAAAAATTAGAGCTGTCCCCAGAAGTGATCTGTGATTTTCCCCATATGAGATTTCTATTTTTTTTTTATTTGGGAGGAGAAAAGGAAAAATCCTCTTTTGAAATAATGGATAAATAGCCTAAAAAACACTTTTGGAATTTGTCATTCCAGGAGAGTGGGTGCTTACTAAGTCTTGGAAGAAGTAGAGTGGGAAGGACCTTACCTTATAGATTACTGAGACTGCAGTCTGAAGGCTGAGAACACCAGGGTTAAAGGACCTGTGGAGGCACCTTAAGAATTATTTGTTAAGAAAAATTTATAACCTTTAAAATTGCCTTTGCAATTAGAAATGTTTTGGTGGGAGGATAGATTAATTGGGCTTAGAGGAATTTTAACAATGTTGGTGCTGTACTTGCTATTTATAGTTCCAGAAAAGTTTACAGAGACTCCTAGATTAGAAGAAGATGAATTGACATTTTTTAGTATGAAGAAATTATTAATGTTAATTCTGATAGGGTTCTTTAACATTAAATTAGGATAGTATATTCTATATTCTATGCCAGTTTTAATTGTTGTATTGAGTCATTTTAAAGCAGTTCCCATTGTTTAGGGAGATTCTGAGAACAGTGGTCTATGTCTTTGCCCTTTTAACATAGTTAATATCTGAACATGTTTCACTATAGATTAGTTATTGAGCATCTTAAAGTAAAATGATTTGTGTAATGTTGAATTTAAAACCCATTTGCTCAGATATGAAGAAAAGCTCTGAATTTTCTAGGATAAATTTCTTACTTTTATCATTTAAGATTATAATTAATATTTATGATATGTGATCCTTTAGAACTAAATTCATCTGAAGCTTTGATTAGTGAGATTTGTTATTTGAGATAAAATCCCTAGAGAGTGTAGCTGATATTGATGTGGGTTGTGCTCTCTTTAAGAAACTAATCCTTTCAGAGTGATTTATTCCTTTCTGATTCCCAGCCCCTCCCAGCTGATGCATTAACAATTCAAGAAGCTAGGACCTTTGATTCACAAATCCTGTCAAAAGCATCCTTTTGAATTCCAATAGGAGATCTGGGCCTGTCCCAGCTCCCACTGTATCTGAGCCAACTTGGGATACTATCCACAGGTCTCTTTAACTAAATCTCTCATTATAAAAGAGCCAAACTGGAGCTCTCTCTTTGCAGAGCTCCCAAACTTGGTATCCTTACACTGGCCATGTCAAGGATTTCTGCCCACCCGGTGCCAGCCCTGGCTCTGGTGTCTTCCTACCTTTTAGCCTTACTTCCAAACCCCATGATAAATCTCTTTTATCAATCTAGGTTTTCCGGTCTGTAAATTCCTTTACAGAGGACTCTTGCACCACTACTAGACCTCATTTAACTCTGTATCCTTGCACTGAATCCAAAATCCCCTTGCAAGGGAGCTCTATTTGACTCTCTGTACCCCAAACCTTCCACTAGACCTCAATTAAACCTAATTTAATTTAGGTACCCCTTATCTAGTTCTCACCAATATTATTTGGAGTTTTGAATTCAGATATGATTGTCTGATGGATCATCAAGCCAATAATCCACCATCTGAAGGTAATACTTTCAGATCCTGTAAAAATATGGTTCTGTATCACAATCAATAGTCTCTACCAATCCAAACTTACATACAATTTATTTCAAAGTTACTCAGAGGAATGGGATCCTGAATTGTTATAGGTTGACAGTAGTATTTGGGCAAGAATTGAGAGAACAAACCTTGACTTCTGCTTGAGGTGAGATCCTTCTGACTTAGTTTTCCAATGGTGTTCCTTTGAATAAAAACCCACCTGATTATTCCTAAGTCTGGTTATACTTATTGCAAAACATTAGCTAAGAATGCTTTATTCTGTCATATATGTGCTCTCAGACTGAGACCATTTTTGATGCCATTATAATCAGGCCCCTGCTTTTTCCTCTTATAGCAAATTTCTTTAATCAGGGCAAGTAGTCAGGAAAAGGCATGAGCACAATTTCAGGTATAAGATCTTGCAGTTTCCTATCTGCAAATATGTGGTCATTATATCCTAAAAAATAGGTAAGTGAATATTTAACCTAGTCATCTATCTGTTATTAGATGCCTGTCTTTTTTTTTTTTTTGCTGACTTTCCTGATAGGCATCTTTATTTGTGAAGTTATCTATTCTAATTACTGGGGACACAAATGGTTGGGGTGATAGATGCCCCCAGATGGGAGTTGGAGGTACAGTTCCCCAATCTGCATGTTGAATAGGCTCATTAGACTCCAGGATATGGTTAAATTATTCCTAACCAGACTCCAAAGGCATAAAGACAGACCAGACCACTGTGACTAGAGAAGTAGTACTCCAGCACAGATTGGTATTAGACTACTTGTTGGTTGAAGAAAGTAGAGTTTGTGGGAAATTAAATTTTTGCTTGCATGAAAATTTATGATAATGATCAGGTAGTGAAAAATAAGGTAAAGATAAATGTAAGAGATAATTAATGGGTAAGGAGTTTGTTATTTACTAGTATTCTTTTGTTTGTGGGATAGATTCCACGCCCCCAGACAAGGGGAGAATAGTTGGAATGACGGTGAGAGCTTCTGACTATGGTCTTGTATAATCTTGTGTTTTGCCTTTTGCACTTTGCACTCCTTTTCTGAAGATACCTTGTCTCTTAGGAGTTGCCCTTATTTTGGAGCCTAATACATTTTGCTTTTCTACTTGAGAGTCTCTGATTTTAATTTGGGTTGGGGTGATATTTGTCCCACATACCTTTAAAAGGGCAGGACTAGAATTGGAATTCTCTGAACAGGAGGACTGAATTATTGGACTGATTTTTTTTTTTTTTCTTAATAACAAGATCTTTCTCCACTTGCCTCATCTTACTTTATCCAATGAATTGAAGCATTATAATTCTCTCAAATTGATTAAGGACTTATCTTATTCACACATAATTTATATTTTTGATTGGTTGATTCACTTGAGATGTCAGGGTCCTCTATGATTATATTAATTCACCTCCATCTTTACACCAGAAATATTTGAATGAAGTGATGCTTTTAATCTTGGTGAAATATGTGATTTGATTGTTTAAGCAAGGCCATATATATTTCAGGAATCTTCTAAATGTCTAAGTTGTTCTCAAATGTCCTATAAATGAATTTAATATGTTCTGTAGTCAAAAGTTTGTTGAAGATTTGTAGAGGTTAGTCTTTTTTTTTTTTTTTTTTTTTTTTTTTTTTTTTTACTGTATGGCACTCAGTATAGATATTTATGAAACTTATTGCAGTGTGCAGTGTACTTCCTAAGCAAACCTGGGCAAATTGAATAATTTCTCTTGGTCAGTTTCTTCAGTCACAAAATAATATACTTCTCCTTACTTCTTAGGAATATGTTGTCAGGTTTAGTAATATCTTTAGTTAAAGAAAATGTAAGATAATAGTCATTGTTTTATTTTTTTTTTATATTCTTGTTTTACATAAAACCATTTTTAGATAAATTTATGGGGCTATTTAAAATTTATCAGATAAATTTTCTACAAATTTTTTATTAAAGCTTTTATTTATAAACATACTTGGTAATTTTTCAACATTGATCCTCACAAAACCTTTTGTTCAAAATTTTTCCCTCCTTCCCCCAACTCCCTCCCCTCACTGACCAATACATGTTAAATATGTTAAAATATATATTAAATCCAATATATGTATAAATATTTATACAGATCTTGCAGCACCAGAAAAATTAGATCAAGAAAGAAGGAAAAAAAACTGAGAAAAAACCAAACAGAGTGAGTGAGTGTGAGAGTGAGAATGCTATGTTGTGGTCCGTACTTAGTTCCCATGTTCCTCTCTTGGGGTGTAGATACCTCTCTTCATCACTGAACAATTGGAATTGGTAACTGGTTTGAATGATCTCATTGTTGAAGGGAGCCACATCCATCAAAACTGATCATTGTATAGTCTTGTTGTTGTCTTGTATAATGATCTTCTGATTCTGCTCATTTCACTTAGCATCAGTTCATGTAAGTCTCTCCAGAACTCTATGAAATCATCCTGCTGGTTGTTTCTTCCAGAACAATAATATTCCATAACTTATTTAGCCATTCTCCAGCTTATGGCATCCACTCAGTTTCCAGTTTCTTGCCACTACAAAAAGGGCTGCCACAAATATTTTTGCATATGTGTATTCTTTTCCTTCCTTTAAGATTTATTTGGGATATAAGCCCAGTTAGTAACACTGCTGTATCAAAGGGTATACACAGTTCGATAACTTTTTGAGCATAGTTCCTAATTGCTCTCCAGAATGGTTGGATCCATTCACAGTTCCACCAACAATGTATCAGTGTTCCAGTTTTCCCACATCCCCTCCAACATTTTTCATCTTTTCCTGTCATCTTAGCTAATGTGAAAGGCAAAAAGCAGTAACTTCCAGAGTTGTCTTAATTTACATTTCTCTGTTCAGTAGTGATTTGGAGTATCTTTTCATATGACTACAAATAATTTCAATTTCTCCATCTGAAAATTGTCTGTTCATTTCCTTTGACCATTTATCAATTGGAGAATGGCTTGAGCTATTATACATTTGAGTCAATTCTCTATATATTTTAAAAATGAGGCCTTTACCAGAACCTTTGAATTACATAATATTTTTAATGGTTTTTAAAAGTTTTTAAACAAACCTGCTATTTAATGAGTATAGGAAGGTCCCAGTGAGGAACTCATTCTGCCAAAGGTGGTCCTCTACTTTGCAGCTTAAAGAGCTCCCTTTAAAGAGCTTAAAGGGCAGCAGAGAAGTCAAAATGGTTTGCTCAGGGTCAAACTACCAAAAGAACTTGAAACCTGGTATCCTGGTATCCTTGACCTGGAAATCAAATCTAGTCTTAAAAGCTTTACTTCTGACACTATGCATCAAACTTAGTATCTCTCAAGCTATTTAATAAGTTTCTTTGATGGAGACTCAATAAAACAATCTAGGTCTTAGGTAGCAAAAAGTGGCATTAAGGGAGACCCTGAATGACAATAAAGAATCTGGAAGCTTAGCTACTACCTGAGGCAAGCAGAAAGGAGGACTGATAAGATCATCTTGGCCTTAAATGTCCCTTTGATTTAAGTAAGCCTTTTATTCCTTGTTGAATACTGTACATTGACAAAATCATTATGATCTCACAGTTTACTATATCCAATTATAAAGTCAAATTATCAAGTCAATCTCCCCATCCCACTTCCTCAATCCTCTTCCAAGTTATATTTCCTCCATAGAAGAACCTCACTAATTTTCTAAGTCCTTTTTGGGGTTAGTCAGCTTACTAAGTGTCATATTGGCTAATATCCATTAAGACCCTAACTCCTTTTTAGGAGTTTAGTTTAGCCTTCCAGTCAATATCATAATCTTCCACTTGTGAAGCCTTAAGGGTGTCTTCCCCTTATTGAAATCCTAGGCTCATTGTTAATTGCTAAAATCCTTTTCCTTGCTGAAAACCTTTATGGATTTAGCCTGCTCTTAGGAGCATAATAAAATCTTTGCCCCTTGATTTGGGGAAGTTCTAAATCTACAGATTGACCCACAACATTGGTCAATAATCCCAACATATTTTTAGGGTATCTCCCCTTTATCATTAAAGAAAGTAGAGGAGTTTGAGCATTTACTTTGTACCATTCTTTATATGGATGGATATTTATCTGACCATTTTCTTGGCTGAATTTTATAGCCAATGAGTTCTGTGTAAGGACTTTTTGTATGTTTATTTGATTTTTCTTTTTTCCTATTTCCTATTTTCTCATTTATTTGGGGCTGTTTTCTATCTTTCTGCTCAAGTAACACTTAAGTAATTTGTATACCACTATACGTTATTAGTAAATGATTGTTTAATGGAAAAGACAAAACTATTTGATGTTTGTTCACCTGAATTGACATGATTAGGTAGAGTTATAAATATCCACCAAAATTAAGGAATGTAGTTTATTTTTTAAATATTTTAGCTGTTATAAAAGAAAAGCTTCAAGGAGGTAATGCTTAAACTAAGTCTTGACATAACCTAAGTATTCTAAGAAGCAAAGGTGAGAAGGGACACAATGTTAGATCTATGAGAAAGTGCTAAGATACAAAACTGAGGAGGAAAGGGAAGGTAATGAGTTGTTATTAAAGGTCTACCATGTGCTAGGTACCATGCTAAGTGCTTTATAATATTAATTTCATTTGATTTGCACAACAACCCCATGACTTGACACTATTATCATCCCCATTTGACAGATGGTGAATGGATCACACAGCCAGTAAATAAATGCCTTAGATTAAGTTTGAATTTAGTGTTTCTTGACTCCAGATCCAGTGCTCCATCTACTATGTTATCTTGTTGAGAACTGTAGTGCTTGAGATGAGGAATAGTTAAAGTCTTTTTGCACTATAAATTAAATGAAAAGGAATAATATTCAATTATGAGGGAAAGTTAAATTGGTTCAGCTTGTGACCCTTTTTAAATGCCAAAGAACTGTGTTTCTTGAAGTAATTAAAAGACATTGGAGATTATTGAGTAAGATGTGGCATAGTTCCTATTCATATAACATATATAGTACTATCTTGAAATGTATATAGAATACAAATAATGATTAGAAGAAAAAAATGTATATTATATTATTTTGTCAACTGAATTAGCTTCTCAGCAATATGTTTTGAATTTGTAAAACTTGATCATGGAGAATAGAATTTATTTTCTAACTCAGTTACTGTAGATGGCTTATAATAAGTCTCACAGTGGGATAATTGAGTTATACATTCATATCTATCTGAAAAAAAAAAGCTTGCTGTGACTTGATTCTCTGTTAAAATTTGAACCACTATTCATATTCTGTTTGATTTGGTTTAAAAATAAAAATGTCATTTTCTTCTGGATTTAATGTTTTGTTTCCAAATGATCTAATAACAGCTACCTTCCAGTTTGATATTAAGTGTAGGAGATGAATGATACAATGAATAAATTAAAAAACTCACATTTGTTATGTTCTTTCTTACTATGTGTCTGGCCCATTCTAGGCACAGTGGATACAAATGCAAAAAAATAAGCAGTCCCTGCCTTTAAGGAATATATAGTCTAACAGGGGAAGGCAGCACATAGGAAGGAGCAGTAGTAAAAGAAGGTTGAAAGCAAGGGAGGATTTCTGGAGTTTAGAAATGTTTTATTTAGATGTGCTTCATTAGGATGAGGGCATTATATTCTAGTAAGTAGCCAAGGATTGTATGGCTGAACACATCTTGAATTTCAATGAAGTGAATTCAAATTAAATATTAGTTCTATCGTTATTGGCTTTGTAGAAGAAAATGAGATAGTAAGTTAGTTAGGCTCTTTTTTTTTTCTTATATGTAATAATAAGTCATTTTTATACTACTTGCTTTTGAGGAAATGTTTTATGGAAGAATCTAAGTATTTACGCAAGTTTTTTAGAACCTAGAACAAGTAGGATTAGTGTTAAGTCTATATAGATATGACTTATTTTTCTCCTTTCCTCTTGACCCTGATGATTTGTTCCCATAGCCACTCTTGCCTTGCTCATTACTATGTTCAGTCCTTCACTTCTGGGTATTATTCCAGTTTAATTTTCTATCTTATGATCAAGCATAGGTTTCTACATTAAGTTCACAGGAGTATTTGACTTCTGAGAGAAATAAGATAGATTAAAAAAAACAAGAACTCTGTTCTAAAGCAAGACTTCTCAGGATTTTAGAAGTCATAGAACCTTTATGTTAAAACACACACACACACACACACACACACAAACACACTCTACAATTTACATAACCTTGATTAAATGCTAAAATTTTAGTAATGTGGAAGGTGAATGCTCATAAAGCAATATCTAAATTAATTTATAGTGATCTCTGCTAATGCTTGTCTTTATAGAAGTGAGATATAAAACAAGTAATAATAGTATCTCAAGAAATCATAACTTCATTAATGTGCATATTCTATCAACATAGAGATTTGTATTAGTGCAAAAAATTTATGAATTTCTGTCAGAAAAAAAAATCACCACTAGATGGCCAAACTTAACATCATGGATTTTTTAAAGAACCACAAGGAACATCTAATCCAACCCATTCATTTTATTGATGAAATAACTAAGACCCAGGAAGATTAAGGAAATGATCAAAGTCTTACAGATATCAAATGTTAAATATGAGATTTGAATAGAGGCCAACTAACTTGAGTTACTGCTGTATCCTATAACAGAGATGGAGAAACACAAATCATTTCTGAATGAACTATAGCTTGAGGATGGAAATTTCTTGGTTGTGTTGCAATATCTTATGTACTTTTTAAATGTCATTTTTTTTCCTGTTTCACAGTGAAAACAAAGCTATTGGATTTTTTTTTCTCTTTCCTCTCCCCTTTATATACGCTTGCTGATCTATATCCATATTAGGAACTCTTAAGCTGGGAATTTTCTACATGAACAAAACCAAAGAAAAGTAAATTGGTCAGAAGATAATAAATTAATTAATTATTTTCTATATTCAAGTTCTTTTTTTTTTTTTTTTTTTTTTGTCAATACATCATACTCTTCCTATTACTAACAAAGATGATTGCCTCAACTTCCACTTAGGAATATAAACATTTAATGTATGTTTCAACAAAGGGCTTATAGTATTTTTAAAAATACTATATGTCTGTATATTACTAAACTGACTACTCTAAACCTAGCATTATTTTTGCTCATTGAAATATATTTATTAGAACATTTGTGTAGTTTTTCTTTGTTTTCTGTTGTGAGATAGCACAGTCATATCTGCTTTTGAGATTAATATATTTCAAGAAAATAAAAGACTTCAGGAATTACTGGAATTGGTGGTTATATCTGTTCTCCAGAGGCTAATAATGAGATCTTTCATTTCACTCATCACTCACATAATTTTACTACTTGTTATAATTCAGAAAGTAAGTACATCTCTTGATTCTGATTCATAGAATTGAATAGCCACAAAATTGCATTATAAAATAATGCTTCTCCCTTTTCCCCTAACCCCAATCCCAGAGTAGTAAAATTTAGCTTTATTTGCCTTTAACAATTTTTTTTTCATTTTTTAAGTTTATATTATTTCTGAATCCATTTTCCCTTCCCCTTTATCAAAATTGTACTCTTTCTGTAGTTCCTTTGTTCCATACTTCTGTATTCTCCCTTTTTTCCAAGAATCATAAAGGACAACTCCCAGGACATGTGAAGAATGAAAAAACAAAAGAATGAAGAAAAAAAAGGAAAGAAAGAAGGAAAGAAGGAAAGAAGGAAAAGAGGAAAGGAGGAAGGCAGGAAGACAGAGAAATGATAAGTGAAGAGGGAGACAGAAAGAGAAAGAGAGGAGAGGATGAGAGAGTAAAAAGAGAAAGAAAAAGAAAGCGAGAGATAGTGATATACAGAAAGAAATTTTTAAAAACACTATAAGGCTTTTGATGGGACTAAAATTATTGTTCCCCTTTATCTCTGGTGTTGAAGCATATATTAAATGTTTATACTCCTAAGTGGAGGTTGAGACAATCATCTCCATTAGTAATAGGGAGAGTCTGATGCCCTAACCAAAAAAAAAAAAAAAAAAAAAAAAAAAAAGCTTGAATTTAGAAAAATTATAATGAGTTTATTAGCTTCTGTCTAATTTACTTTTCTTTGTATAGCGTCTTTGGTTTTGTTCATGTGGAAAACTCCCAGCTTAGAGGTTTCTTTTGTGGATATAGACCAGCAAGAATATATAAAATTAATTAAATATAAAAAGGGATAGACAACTAAATTATTTTAAGTAAGATTTTTATTGGGTTCAAAAATAAGGTTTGATGTTTTCAGAGTATATTATAAACATGTAAAGGATATGAACTTGATAAATAGCAATTAAAATATTATCATTTATGAATTATAATGTAGCTTAATTGACTACCATGACTGTAGAAATGTCACATTTTCTTTATTTTAACCCTAAACTAATGTTAGGGCACCATTTAAATTGAAGAGGAAAGAATGTATGGTTTGGATCCAATACACACAAAAAAATTATGATATTATACTTTTAACACTTTATAAATATGAACAAGGTTTTTAAGAGCTATCGTTAAAACTAAAACTAGAGGAAGGTATTAACATGTTTTATTTCCACTTGAAACCATATTCCAAAATACTAGTTGTAACAGAAATGTAAATTAAAATAACTTTGAGGTTTTACTTCTACTCTACAAGTTGGCAAAACTAACAAAAAAAATTGGAATAATTTATGCTGAAGATGCTTTTTTTTTTTTTTCTGAGTGACTTATTTAGGGTTATATAACTAAAAACAATATTCTTTAAAGCCAGATTTGAGCTCAGGTCTTCCTGACTTCAGAGGTGGTGCTCTATCCCCTGCATCACCTAGCTACCCTGCTAAAGATACTTTCAAGAGAGGTACACTGAATGTATTTTTGACTGGTATCATGAAGTTATCCTACTATCCTGGAAACTAATTTAGGATGATTCAAGAAAATAACAACTAAGCTATTTATTTCCTTTGAACATATGATCTTACCACGAAAATCTATAATATAGCAAAATATTTATAATAGTATTTGTAGTAGCAAATACCTAGACACAAATTACTAAACCCACTGCACTATATTAATGCAATTAAATATTATTACCCAGTAAGAAATTTATGATTATCAATCAAATAGCATTTATTGATTATTTACTACATGAAAGTCACATTGCTAAGCAATAGAGATACAAAGAAATGTCTTATCTGTACTTTTTAAAACATGATTCCTATTCTTTAATGAGCTCACATTCTAATGGCAAAGACAACATGCAAGTAATTATGTTTATACATTACTATGTCCATGTATATGAATCATGTAAAATGTGAAAAATTCAGACAGACATTATAATACTCAAATTAAGTAGATCAGAAAAAAAGGAAACCAAAATAATTACATAGTGATTCTGAGAAAGAGATAAAGAAATATTTTCTTTATAATGAAGAGGCAAATGTATATACAGATTGAGTTACTGTATAAGTATTTTATTTTGTCTTAACTGCCTTTTTGAGGGAGGTTTTGATTTTTGAGTGAGAAAGGGATATTTTAAGAAATCACTGACAACAAACCAAAGTCATAATAATAGTCAAAAATTTTATGCAATCAAAAAAAGCAAAAAGTTGTCATTGTGTAATTTTGTTATGCTTTTTGTCTTTCAGTGTCTATTTCCTTAAAATTTGGCAGTTGGAAAGATTATCATTGAATACATTTTAAACTTTAAAAATAACTTGATTCATATTTTTAATGTAGATGATTGTCTCCTTGTTTTCATTTTAAAAAAATAAACAATCATATAGTAAGTAGGGTTTTTTTTTCCAGTTTTTAATAATGAACCTTTCTAGAAATTTTATTTTTGATAAGATTCTGTTTCTTTGCCTCTGTGGAGACAGAGAAAAATTTGTCAGCATCCTAGTTATCTTCTTTATTTTTCTGGTCTGTGAATTAGATCAGGTTAGGGATGGGTTGAGGAATTGGGGTAAGGAGAAAATGCATGGTCCTCTCTAAAGGACTCCAGGATTTTTTATTGCAAGGATAGCTTTATTTACTGTGCTTTACTAATTATGTCTACACTTCTATGTAGATCTCCAAACAGTATATAGATATGTTAAGGAACAAATTAATTGTTACACCCAGGGCACTACTGCAAAAACAGAACTCTTTATAAATCCATGTACCTAGATAGCATGCCTTTCCCAGTGCCATGGAAACAATAAAACTTGAAATTCAATGTAGTATATAATGGTGAATTTTAAGTCATAGAGCCTGACTTCAAGCCCTTACTTAGTGTGATATTTTAGGTCGAGAAACTGAGCTTTCCTAGACCTCATTTTCTTCATCTATTTAAAAAAAAACAACAAATAAACAAAAAACAAACAAACAAACAAACAAAAAAAAAAACAAAGAAACAAACCAAAAAACTGTACTCAATTATTTCTGTAGCTCTTTCCAGTTCTGAATCTAGGATCTTTGAGTTTACTTTTCAAAGTATTTTTACATTTCTCAATTTTTCTCCCTCCTGATTGATTTGTCCTTGGGAGTTCTTATACTGATTGTGTCTATCCTCTCTCCCCAAAAAGAAGAGGAATGTGATATTGTAAAATAAACTAATACTAATCTAATAGTCATTTGAAGAAAATTTTTTTTTACACCTCAATTGTTTTAAAGAACTTCACTAACTGGAACAAAGTCATTCAAAAGTTAATTCTTTTGGTTTCCAAATAACTCAGCAATTAAAACAAAAGATTAAAATGATTGTGAACACATTAAAAAAATCTTTTTTGAGGCTCAAACAAAATAATGTAGGTGAACATCTGTGTATGAATGTTTGTGTGCCTGTGTGCCTGCTCATGTTGGTAGATTTTAAACAAATTTTAAAGCTCCTTACTACTACTCCTATGGTGTGCCATATCAGCTTTTGTAATTTCTTTGAATTTGGACTAGATCTCAGCTGTTTTATCTCAAGGAATATAGGAATATAAGTTTTTTGAAAACAAAAATTTTCCTCACCCCTTTCTATGTCCTTAGGGGTGTCACAATAAATTGCACATTGCACTTTTTTTTTTTTTTTTAACTAGACCTATTCTTTCAGTGCCTGATTAGCTTCTGCTTTGTATTCCATGGTTTTAAATAATGCATGGGACACTTAAAAACTAATTTATTTAAGGTCACATATCCAATATACCTCTGATATGGGATTAGAACCAGTTTTAGTAACTTTAAAGCAGTTTCTATATGCTATATTATTGAATTGATTTGAATTGAGAATGAGAAGTTAACTCTGGCATAGTTTGAGGAAATTGTTTAAAAGATTGAAACATTCAGAGCCAGCTCAAGATTTCTGAATATTTTAG
The DNA here is from genome assembly GCF_048593235.1 of Sminthopsis crassicaudata. Classification (NCBI taxonomy): domain Eukaryota; kingdom Metazoa; phylum Chordata; class Mammalia; order Dasyuromorphia; family Dasyuridae; genus Sminthopsis; species Sminthopsis crassicaudata. Next base: position 279,865,360 of record NC_133619.1, read on the forward strand.
TTAGCTTTGAGCAGTACAATATTTCAACAAATTTTCTTTTATCATGGATATGACAATTCCCTTCAGGAGTATGGGTCAAAACCTATCTCACTTTATGTTGTTACTGGTCATGTTCTCACATAAATCATCAGTAGTGGATGAGAGTGGTATTTCCTGAAGGCCTTTTAAGATCCTGTGGGTATCAATGTAGTTCTTGTGTTTAACCCTGGATGTTGTTTATGACTGTCACGAAGTAACTCCTCCAAATTTATATTTCTCTAAATTGTCTTTATTTTTCAAGTCTGACATAGCCTGGAATTATTCTCTTTTCTTTTATTTTCTCTAAATCCAAATCCAATCAATTATCTCATCTATGTTCAAATAAACCACCACCTACAGATGCAGTTATTGGTAGCTTTTTTTTTTAAAGTAAAATAAAACACCAGGAATTTCATATAATATTTATGTGAATCAGTATGTCAGGATTTTAGAGAAAATTTCTTCCAAGTTTGGAGGGATTTTTTTAATGTAAAATACATTGTATTAGATTGATTTGTAAACATCTGTGGATATTCATTGCTACAATATAGATCACAAATTACTAAAACAAAGTAAAAATAATGACCCCCAAACAGTTTGGATAAGGTAATCCCCATCACTTCTGAGATCCAGAAACAAAGTCTAGTGTGTTAAATTTTCTATGTTGGAATTAATTTGTAATAATCTTACATGATCACCTCCTTGGATTGACAAAACTGCCACATGCTCTTCACCAACCACTCTCTTCTCGTTGTCCTCCTCCAAAGTGACTCTGGCTCATCTTACTATATCCCAAATCCCTTCTATACACCAAAAGATCCAGCTGGCACAGAATAGTGACAAGGGCCATTTTCCAAGCATATGCTAATAGAGTATTGTCCAATAGGTAATTAGCCTTAAGTGTTTGGTTGTCTGATTCCAGTGCATCTATTCAGAGTTTCAGTCCTTTACATCCTTATCCATAAAGGTTTTCTGAAAATTTTGTAAAATATTTTTGGTGCTGAAGAAATAAATATATTAAGCATACTGTGATCTTTGCAAACTGCCCATCAGAGTAAGAATATTTTAAATAAGAAATTCGCATTAATTAATCAAGCCCATCATAAAATTAGAGTAGCAGCCAGAAGCTTCCTTCAGGCTAAGCAATATCACAAAGCTTTATAGAGGTTAATTTCTTTGATTGCAGTATCTCAACAGGTAGATTGGAATTTTCTTGGAGAGATGTTATATTTTTGTTCTTATTCTTTTACTTTAAAAAAAAGTAGGAAGAAAAAAATTAGATAACCAATGTCACAACAAGATCATTCCATTCTGAATTCCACCAAACTATATCTAAACATAGGTTTGTCTTCAAGGATCTATGATTTCCTGAATCTGGATATTCTTTCCACTAGTGCTATTCCATCTTCTCTACACCTTGTTAGATGATCTTCATAAATGCTTAAATTTTCTTTACTCAGTTTGTCACTTGGTGAGCATTGTCTTATAGTGAAGAGCTTTAATCAACTTTAAGTGATTCTTTAGAGGAAAGACTTATTACTCAAAGCTTTTATCAGATTGATAGGGTGAGCATAGTTTTTTAGATTTTAAAATCATTTCCCTACTGTGATGACAGATTAGAATAGGAACTTTATTTAGTGAATGTGTCATACTTGATTGAAGAATATCTTGAATTATGTATGTATGTATACATGCATTCATATATCTATATATATACATAGCATAATATGTACATATTACATAGATATATCAATGTATGAAGGTGTGTGTGTCTATGTCAGCCAGGTGTTTCACAGTGGACAGAGCATCAGCTCTGTTGTCAGGAAGACCTGAGTTTGAATTCAGCTTCAGACTCTAGCTTTGTGGCGTGGGCAAATCACTTAACTCAAGAAAGTGTCAAACAACTCTAGTAATTTTGCCAAGAAAACTTAAAATGGGTCATGAAGAATCAGACATGACTAAAGCAACTGAACAACACCAATATATCTATATTATATATGTTGTTACAGCTCAATAGGTATAAATGAAAAATCAGACTGATATCTAACAGATTTAATATGTCTAAAGTCGCTTGATGTGTTAATATCTATAAAGATTGTGTGCTTTCTGAAACTAGGAATTGAAGATACTATTTCTTTTGAATCTTCTTTTACCAGTTAATATATTAATTAATTCATAGCAAGCTTCAGTAAATGTTAATTGCCCAAATGAAATGATAGCCTTCCTTTCCTCCCTCCTGTCTTCCTTCCCTCCTTGCTCCTTCCCTCCTCCCTCTTTCCTTTCCTCCTTCTTCCCTTTCTCCTTCCTTTCTACCTTCCTTTTTTTTATGAGAAATTTGTTTTCTCTCTCCTTTGCTTTTATCTCTTTCTTTCTTTACCTCTCTTTTATTTCTCCTTCCTTCCTTCCTTCCTTCCTTCCTTCCTTCCTTCCTTCCTTCCTTCCTTCCTTCCTTCCTTCCTTCCTTCCTTCCTTCCTTCCTTCCTTCCTTCCTTCCTTCCTTCCTTCCTTCCTTCCTTCTTTCTGTGATTTCCTGGATCTGGATATTCTTTCCACCAGTGCTAGTCCATCTCCTCTACACCTTGTTAGATATTCATAATTCCTTAACATTTAAAAAAATATTTTTTCTTAACATTTATTTTGTTTTCTTTCTTTTTTCCTTTCTTTCTTTCTTTCTTTCTTTCTTTCTTTCTTTCTTTCTTTCTTTCTTTCTTTCTTTCTTTCTTTCTTTCTTTCTTTCTTTCTTTCTTTCTTTCTTTCTTTCTTTCTTCTTTCTCATGTTGGAAGCTAACACGTAAAAATTCTTTGAAAATTGTATTGTATTCCATTTCAAAAGATATTATCAAAATATTATTTATACATTTTCTTCATTGTAAAAGATTTTTGATCACTTTTAAATCTCCAATAAATGTTTTTTCCTTTTAATGGTGACATTCATGTGTGTGCTAATTTTTTTTTTCCTTCTTTCTTTCTTACGTTTTTTTTTTTTTTTTTTTTTTTTTTTTTTTTAAATTAGATGAATTCAGCAACCCTAAGCTTGCTGCCTCTACTGTGGATAGCACTGGGGCTAAAAACGCTGGTTTTAGTTTTACTCTTAAGGAAACACAAGGTATGTGACTTTCTGCTTATACTCGCATACTATAAAGTCATTTATTTCATAAATTAGGAAATATAAAATGTCTTGCTAAGTATATGATAAATGCAAAGATTAATGCTTAATTTAATGTTTAAATTAAATTAAATTAAAGTTTGACCTATAAAACAAATTTCTTCAAAGGGAAAGAAAAGCACAGAAGTTTTGACTCTTGTTTATTACCTTAGTAACAACCCATTTTCCATAGCAATGAAGAGTGACATTAGGGATTTTTGAAATATTAAATATAGAGATGCCTGCCATAGAAGTTTATGCAAAAGGAAGGCTAAAGTGGGTGGAAAGATTTGGGAAGAAAGTAATTAGCTTCATTCTAAAAAGTAATTCTAATTATTAAGAAATTATACATTAAATTGTTTTTGTTAGACTCCATATGCAGTAACTGGATATTACCAGATGATAATACCACATTGTAGTTAAAATAGAATTTTGAGTCATAAAAGCTATCTAATTTTTAATTAAAAAATTCAAGAAGAGTTCATACAATTGAGTTTATCTAAATCAGCTTATAGCAAATATTTATTAAGAGTGAATTTGCAAGCCAATAAAATTGGGGGAGAATATATAAATAGATTTGTTTTGACATACACACGTGTGTGTGTGTGTGTGTGTGTGAATGTGTGTGTGTGTTTGCTTGTGTTTATGTATTCATATATATCCCCCCCTTTTTTTTTACTTAATACCTTAAATAGTGAGTTAATTCAAAGTTTTTGTTTTCAGTAGACAGAAAGATGAGTTTTTTTAAAAGCATATTTTAATTTAAATACATAAATGTGTCATTGTTTTAATACTAGAAGTTTAAAGATTTTCTTTAAATTCAAGCAAATTTCATTTAAAATAGTTTCTGTACAAATGTTATAGAAGCACTTGAATTTTATTAAAAGAAGTAATATATTTTTATTGTAATTTTCAAAATTAGATTTTTAAGTTTAATAGAAATAATCATATTTTTTCATTTATATGAAAAATAAATTAAGGCTATTTTTGTCATTCAGATTTTAATTGTATTAAAATATAAATTTTAAGGTATTATGATAATTATAATTTACATTTTTGCCTTTTTATGTTGCTTATTTATATGTTGCCTTTATTTAATTTCTGCTGTATCTAACGGAGAAAAAAGTTTATTTCATCATTTCAGGGGTATTGTGCAGTTTAGCATGCACTGCTGGCAGAAATATCAAAGCTGGAAAGGAGCTATTGTTCTCATTCTTACATTTGTGTGGCACTGTAACATGAGAGTTAATAGTCTTTTCTAACTGATCTGATGAAATATTGAGGCCTTCAGAAATGCTCTTACTTCTTTTATGAGACATGCTAGTGAGATGGATAGAAAATTAATCTCAAGTTTAGAAAGACCAAGATTTAAGTCCTGCTTATGACATACTTTGATCTCAAGCCAGTCATTTAAATTCTCATTTCTCTGGAGAACAATCTAAGGTATAAATTTCAGAGAAGATGCTGTAGAATATTGGTAGAAACAATTATCCTGAATTCCCGGAATTCCCTATCCCAATGAAATTAAATGTCCAAGGTCTGTCTGAAAAAATAAATGATACAGAAGTTTTGCTCCCCATGTTTTAAGTTGCTGATAGATCTGTTATTCAACATTTATTGGACATTATTAGAATACCCAACAGTAATGTTTCAACTCGAGTCTTGCCTATGTTGCTATTTTTAACTAAATAAACTTTGCTTTAAGGTTTTTTTTCTGAGTTAAAGGAAGTGTCCTAAAATGCTAAACTACACTATTTTGGAAAATACTCAATACTAGTGCCCTTTAAACATTGTAGAATGGTACAACTGTGTAAAAGTCTATGCAACTGTAGTCAGCAAAAAAGTAATCAGTTAGGGTAGTTGAGTCTGCTGGATCAAAGGCATGTTGGAGGTTGTTTTTCATAAAGAAAAATACCTCAGAAATCTGCAAACACTATAAAACAGGAGTTGATTTATTCTTTCATTGATTGTCTATCCTCATGTGGAAAATGTTGATGGTAAAATAAAATATTGTAGTGAATTGTGTTTATAGGATAAGAGTCAGTTGTTAAACATTTACCAGCATGCCCTTTCCATATTTGTTTTGAATGTAAAAATCATATGGCAGCATTTTTCTATCAAGATCAGATAAATCAGTCTTTTTTGAAATGTCACTTGGAGCAAATCTAACATTTTTTGTATATTCTTAATGCTCTAATGTTTCACACTGTAATAAAAACAATTATTCACATGAATGGGGAAAAAAAAAATTAGCACATAGTTCATGACACTGAGTTCTTTCCAAAGCAGCTTGGACAAAACCCAAGTTCTCTGTACTCAGAGAACCTTGCTTTAAATTCCTGCTTTGCTACTTCCTATGAGACTTTGAGCAACCCAAATAATGTCACTAGGCCTCATCAAATGAAAGATTTGGCCTAAAGAAATTTGAGGACAAAGACTGTTTTTACTTCTATGTAATTTTGGCTTTTAGCACAATGCTGGATATATGGTAGGTGTTTAATAAATACCTACTTACTAAATGATTGATCTTCGAAGTTCTGAATCCTAGAATTTTATAAATTCATATTTCTTTCCATTTATTTTTTACAACACTACTGAATATGAATAAGGAAAAAAACATCCCTACTTATATATCAAAATTTGTTGTTTGTAAAAAATTTCTATTTTAAGACACCAATCATTCCTTCCTTTTTTTTTTTTAATTTCCATTTTAAGACACCAATCATTCCTTCCTTTTTTTTTTTAAGGGAAAAAATACTTCTACTTCCTTTAAAAGTCCTAAAGATTGTTAAATAGTTAATATTGCTTCAAAATAATTCAGTAGATATTTGTTTAGCACCTGCTAGGGTATTGAAATGTTCATACATTTTCTATTTTGCATCTATTTCACAAATGTTTTGGTATATTGCCTTTTAGATTTTTCATAAATGTCATGACAAATTGTTTTCAGCTCACTGGAGAATGTTGTCAGTCAAAATATTGATTAATTGCTTGCTAATGCACTGGAATGGTGGCTTCAAAGATCAGAGAAATTAAAGAGTTATGTGTAAAGGTTATTACAATGGTAAAATTGACAGGCCTTGGCAAAAAATTGGATATAGGGAGTAAGAGATAAGTGAGGAGTTAAGGATGACACTTAGGTTGTGACCTTAAAGCTGAGATGAGTTGCTTTAATCAATAATATGAAAGCTTTAAATATGGAACAATTTACAAATTTGGGTGCTATCTTTGCACCGGAGCCACATTAATTATTTATGCTTGCTCATTCTAAGTGCTTCTATCTTTGTTGATTTCATAATATCCCTTTGCTAGAAGGGAAAAAATTTCCCTTAATTCTCCCTAAAATTCCTTTAATTCTAGGGAGCATAAAACCTGAGAAAACATCTTTGATTACTTGTGTTAATTAATAGAAAAAGTCCCTTCTGACATTACTTATCAATAAAGATCCACTTTTCAGGTGTTTGTAAAGAATGAATTATGGTTCCCTGCTGCAGTGCATAGTAGAAGGGTTTGGTTCTTTTCCCCTTTTTTCCTCACGTCTTAAGCTTCATTCTTTAGTTTATTCTTTTTGACAAAGTCCTCTTCCATATTGTTCCTTGCATCTTAAAATATTGTTTTTATGGATCAGTCTTGTGCCTGGTTAAATATAGGCAGCAATTATATTTGTGATAATGGCCAATTTTCAATATACCTTATTTTGATTTTTTTGTCCTAAGTTGTTGGTCTGCTATACGTTCTATTGTTTCATTATGACTCCATTTATTATTTTCTTGGCAAAGTTTCTTTAGTAGTGTGCTATCTTGTTCTTCAGTTTATTTATTCAGATGAGAAAACTAAGGAAAACAGGGTTAATTAACTTGTCTCATATCTGAGGTTGGATTTGAACTCAGGTCTTTTTGACTCTAGGATTGATTCTCCATCTTTTGTGCAATCTAGTTAGGCTTGATCAGTAGGTTAAGGCTTTGTAAAGATAAACTTTTTGTAATTTCTGGTAGTGATAATCTAATCCTGAATTTTCATTATAATCCTTTCAGTGTTAGTGTATATGTGTTTGTATTTATGCATTTGTGTTTTTGTGTATCTATCTATCTATCTATCTATCTATCTATCTATCTATCTATCTACATACTTATATACTTAGAATGTCATTGAATTTGTTAGAAAAATTATCATTAGCATTTCATTTGTACTGACACCTCATGATTACTCTTTTCACCTCTGATTGGAGTGAGAAAACCATGAATTCCAAAATTTCCATTTAAGGAGGGGGTTCAGAATACATATGTCATTTTCCCTGTAGCTATACTACTTTGGGACTTTGCTGACTTTTCTACCATGCACATCATAGAGCTTTCCCCACCCCTCTTTCAGCTTTCTTATGTATCTTGTCTTACACTATTGGATTGTAATCTCCTTAAGGGTAGGAACTAAAAATACTAAAGTATTTTTGGATATCATTGTTATCCTTCAATTTAATTTGCCCCCCAGATTCAAACTCAAATGTCTCTATTTTCCTTTACCTATAATAAAAGAATTACATTTATTGAATCCAAATAATATTTTGATATATATTTTTTAAATTTCAAAAGATATATATATATATATATATATATATATATATATATATATATATATATATATATATATATGTATATTTGCATACACATATGCATGCAATGTATGTGTGTGTGTGAATAATACGTATTTATGCACATATACAGGATATTCCAAAGGCCTTACTGCAATTTTAAGATCTTAAAGCCAGGAAACTATTTATATGCTACTACTCATATAAATCAAGGGTTTGATTAATGCTCTGGTTTAACTCTTTTTATCTTGGAGGCTATGGTTACTTTTATTTAGGAAACATGATAACTGATTAAAAGCTGAGCAGAATAGTTAAACTATCTCAATGGGAAAAAAAAAAAAGCTATATTATATATCAATTGTGCTTGACATTATCATGTTGACAATAGCTTTTTAAAGAGAGAACTTTTTACCTGTACATATATGCTCAAGTATTTTCACTATATGTGAATTGTTTTTATATATTTGCAGCATGTGAACAAGTCATAAGTATAGAGTTGATCTACAGGTTTTTTGATAATCACTAAAGATATTTCAGATATTCCAGTGTTTTTGAGAGATTTGCTTAAGAATGATGAAATCACTGATAGTTTACTCTTTATAAACCTAGAAATTTTGGGTGCAGCATTTTTGTAACTTGAACAATATCTTGATTACTTATAAACATCTGTAAATTACTTGTGCATGTGTATGTGTGTGTATTACAAGCAAGTTGTGCATAATTTATATAAATACATAAACAGCTTATTGTACTCTGTTTGGGTTAATTACTGAAGATCTTAGTTTTAGTAATATATTGTACTTTCTATTAAAAAGAATGTGATCTGACATAAAAATGAAAGGAAGCTGATAAGTGCCTTGGAGTACCTCTGTGCAGTATTAGAATCAATAATTGTGGGATTTCCCTACCTCTGAAATTTTCTAGTTTTTAAATGAAGCTACTAGAAGTAATTTTTTATTTATCTTGATTAATGTCATTTTTTTCCTGGGAGATTATCCATAAAATATTTATAAGGGGCAAAAAAAAAATTATGAGAAGTGGATCATCACAACCTTGTAAAAAATTCCCTATTCTGGTGCCTCTTCTTTAATCCTCTCTTCCTCTCCATTTTTACTTTTTCCTTGCCACAAATGTGAATAACATACATCAGGACATATTCTGGAAATATCTGTATTCTCCCAGGGTAGACACATAATATGTTGAATGGTATCCATATTATCTCTGATAACATGAGGGTACAAATGGGATAATCTACCTTTACATGTCAAATAACCCTCCCCACTATTTGACCAATAAGTATGAGAGATGTAAAAATTTACTAAATTATTTTTCAACATATTCAGGAATTGAAAATATCTACTATGAAACTATTATGTATAAGACTACAATTTTGGAAACTCCAGTTGGAAACAATTATAAAATGTTCAATTTGCCATTATTATACTTTTCAATAATATTTTCTGTACTTAAATTTTTGTGAATAGCACATATGGATTCAGGAATTAGATTAAAATGAATTTATGGAATTATCTGTGGGTAAGTTATTCTATTTTTTTTCCCCTGAGATAATTGGGGTTAAGTGAATTGCCTAGGGTCACACAGCTAGGAACTGTTAGGTATTTGAGGTCAGATTTGAACTCAAGGATCTTCTGACTTCAGTGCTGGTATTCTATCCACTTTACCATCTAGCTGCCACCTGGGTGAGTGATTCTTGACGTTTTTTATCTCAGGTCTCCTTTACCCTCTTAAAAATCATTGAGGACTCCCAAAGATTTTTTGTTTATATAGATTAAATCAATTGATATGTACTATATTTGAAATCAAAACAAATAATTTTTTTTTATTTAGTAAACCCATTATATGCTAACATTAAAATATTTACGAAAAGTTATTATGTTAAAAAAAAACAGCATAAGTGGAATGATTTTTTCCTATTTTGCAAAGTATTTTAAAGTCTGGCTTAATAAAAACATTTGGTGTTTCCTGTCTGCTTCTAATGGGACATGTTGTTTTGGCTAAAACATATAAAGACTATACTTTTATAAATAGTAAATTGGAAAACAGAGAAGCATTTTGCTATTTAAAGAATCTCAGAGCATTACTATAAAAATAGTTTTTACTTTGTGGATCCTTTGAAAGACTCTTGAGTGGAACCTATGGATCAGTCAAGTTCTTTTTGTACTTTTGTAGTTACTATGGGTTCACTGTGAAAGACTAGGAGAAAATACTCTGCTTAAATCCAGTGTTGCTAAGTCAATTGATGGGAAAAATAACAATTTTGATTTTTTTTCTTTTCAACTCAAGGACACAGGTAGTTGGTGGCAGAAATAGGATTTGAACTAAATTCTCTAACTCTAACACTCATATTCCTTTTATTGTACTTTTTTTTGCCAGAAAAAAATAACAAAAAACTATTATTTTACATTTATTTAAAGGGATAATCCTATATCCTATTGATGCCTTATTGGCTAATATTAGGTGGAATATGCCTTCTCTCTTAAACAAAACCACTTCACTGTCACTCTTGTCTAGGAAGTGTTATCCTATGTGCCAGATCCTTCCAATTATAAATTATAAGAAGTGATGCTCTAATACCAACACTTCAATAGTTCAAGTTTCATACTGAGATGAAATGAGGCAATTTTGGGTCACTGATCATTTCACATTAAGAGATTTAGTTTGCCCACACAGAAAAGATATGCAATAATTATATTGTAGCATTTAGCTTTTGCTGGATATGTCTGTTCCTATTCTTCACATAAAAATGTATCTGGTCAACAAGGCAGAGTAAGGTTATACTCCTCTGTCAAGTTCAAGGGACCCAGAGTCTATGTGACTAGAACTTTTTATGCTCTCAGATAATTAGGAAGTTTCAAAAGGAAAAGTGTGACCAATTAGGTCCTGGTGGTAGCTTTTTTTTTTTTTTTCCCCTCTTAGTTAAAACTTTCCTAATTGTGTGTGAGTGGAAAAAGAGAAACTGGATCAAGAAAATGTTGGTTCTATGATACAAATGTTATACAAATTTCTAAAGAAATCTTGTTTATTCCCAAAGCTGCTCTAAAAGTTCCCCCACAAAAAAAAATCAATCCATCAACAAGCATTTATTTTACATGTTCTATGTTAAGGCCCTAAGGATACAAATATATATATATATATATATATATATATATATATATATATATATATTTCCTGCCTTCAGGAAGTTGATTTTGTTTTATTTTTATTTTTTTGGAAAACAATCTATGCATATAAAAGTGTAAATAAAATATACATTGAGTCAGCTCTCCTTTCATGTTAAGTCCTTTAACAATTTTAGATTCAGTAATTCAGGATTGCTGCTTCTTATTAGCAAACTGGATTTTTAGCCCTCACAAGTATCTTGCCAACTAATAATCTTTTCTTAAAGACCCTCATTTTCATTATATTTTATATGCAGAAGAACAAGCTAAAGTATCTTTAAAAAGGAATATTATTATCACAGTCCATAATATTATTATAATACAACTATAAAGATTGAATTTTCCTTCTCTGAAGAAGCCCTGAGAAGAGCTTTCCTTCCTAGAAGCAGCCCTGCTTGGGCTTCCATCTTTTCTCCTCAATTATAAGGTTACTATTAATCAAGATGAATCATTAACAAGAATTATTATACTTTATATTAATAGTAAATATTTCTAAAATGCTTAAAGAAAGAAATGACTTCATTTTTTAAAAAGTAGCTGCAATATATCTTTTATAGCTTTATTATATTTATTTCATCATTTTGATCCATCAAAGTGAAATTTTTTAGAACCATCTAAGTTTCTCTGCATGTTTCTATTATTTATCTCATAAAGATAAATTGATAGCTAAGATACTCTATTACATGAAGACTTTTGTTTCTAAATCATAGTGTCATGCAAATTTACAATTTTTTTTTCTTTTCTAGATGGCTAGTTCATAGACTTATTATTCCTGACATTTTAAATTTTGATTTTCTTTAAAAATTTTTGAAATTTAATTTAATTTTTAAATTTTAAATCCAAATTATTTCCTCTCCTCCATCTACCACACACAGAAATATACTATCCATAAAGCATATTAAGTTGTGCAACACATTTCCACATTATATTTGTTATGAAAATGAAAAAAAGAAGCAAGAAAAACAGAGAAAAATGAATTTCAACTTGCACACACTATCCATTAATTCTTTAACTAGAGGTTCATGATATTTTCTATCAAAATACTATTGGAATTATCATAGATGACATAGATCAGATTTGATTAATCAATTACAGCTTGATGAGATACCATATTGAGTAGACTGCCAAGTCTTTTACAGTTAGAGATCATTATCATTAAAACATTGTTGTTATTGTGAAACTTGTTCTGATTCTGCTCACCTCAGTTCATATAAGTATTGCTAGTTTTTTTCCTGAAATCACACTCTTCAATGTTTCTTACAACATAACAGTATTCCAATGCAAACATATACCAAAACTTTTCCAATTGATGGACATCTCTTCAATTTCTACTTCTTTGTCAACATAAAAAGAAGCTGTATAAATGTTTTTATATATATAGGTCTTTTTCATTTTTTCTTTGGTCTCTTTGAGCTATATACTTACTAGCAGAATTTCTGGGTTAAAGGATATGTGCTCAGTTTTATATCCCTTAAGCAAAGTTTCAAATAGTTCTCCAGAATAGTTGAACCCATTTACAACTCCAACAGTGCATTAATTAACTTGTTTTCCCACATCCCCTTCAGCATTTGACATTCTTTTTCTGTTTCTTAGCCCATCTACTTCAGAATTGTTTTAATGTGTATTTCTCTAATTATTAGGTCTAGAGCATTTTTTTTTTCATACAATGGTTTTCTGTTATCAGATATTCTGAAAACTGACTTCTTTGAGCATTTATCAGCTGGAGAATGGCTATTTTTTCTCATTTTAAATCAGTTGTCAATATATCTGAAAAATAAAATCTTTATCAGTGATAAATTTTCACCCAGTTTCTACCTTTCCTTTTAATTTTATCTATATTATTTTTTGCAATAACGTTTTAATTTCCTTATAATCAAAATTATTCATTTTACTTCCAAGTAACCTCCCTATCTTTCATATCATCATGAACTCTTTTCCTGTCCATAGTTTTGACAGATGAATTCTCCAATGATCTCCTAATTTATATATTATTATTTTATGCATAAAACATGTACACATTTTGAGCTTACTGGTATACAGTATGAGATGTTGGCCTATGCCTACTTTCTGCTAGATTATTTTATCATTTTCACAGTAGTTTTTAAAGTAGTTAATTCTTGATAGAGTGGTTAGAACCTTTGAATATAATACATTTTTATGCCTATTTGCTTCTTTATATTGTTTACCTAATCTAATTCATCAATCAGTTACTTTAGTTCTTATTCAGTATCATGTTAAATTGATGATTGTGACTTCATAGTATAGTTAGGGCTCTGATTTTATTAGCTGCCCTTTCTTTATGTTTATTTTTCTTTTTTTTTTGTTCTTGCCGGTGGATTTTTTTTTAAATAAGATAATTATTTGTTGATTTGATTGGTATGAATTTTTATTAAATTGGATTGACTTCATGATAAATTAATATTTTTCCATTTGTTTAGATCTATATTTGTGTGAAGAACACCTTTCTGTAATTGTGTTCATATAATTCCTGGCTATGGCTCAGAAATGCTGATAATTTGTGTGGGTTTATTTTATATTCTGCAACTTTGCTAAAGTTATTAATTGTTTCGCATATTTTTAGTTGGTTCTCTTAGTATACCATCATATTATCTGCAAAAGGTATTTTGTTTCCCTCTTACCTATGTTGATTCCCTTAATTGTTTTCTTCTTTTATTGGTATAGATAGCATTTCTATTACAATATTGAGTAGTGATGGTGATAATGGAATCCTTGTTTCATACCTGAACTTTTGAGTTTGTTTTTTGAACTACTATCACTATCATCAGACTTGTGATGGTCAGATTCTTTTGGTGGTCATGGTGACTACTATGACCACCAAAATTCATTATAGTAAAGGATTAATTAAATTGAGTAACAGGTACAAAGGACTTGGCTATTTTAATTCATTTCTCTTTATATCATTTTAAGGTACTGTGTAAATAGGATTAACCCACTGTTCAAAATGGAAATTTATGGAAATTTCATAAGTATTTATTTAAACATATCATTTTAAAGAGGAAGCTAATATGTGGCCTTTAAACAAATATGCAAAATTAGTAAATCTTTAATTTTCTAGGTTGATGATAATTCTTGACAAAACTTAAATTGCTTTGAAGAGAATCCTTATCCAATGTGCTATTCTTTTGTTTTTTTGATCTCTAAGGTTCCTCTTAGATCGAAAATTATGTTATTCACTAAGATTTATGATAATGCATAATAGGTTACATAGCTTTTACTAATGGAACTTTAGTTAGAATTATAGGTACTTAAATGATAATGACTTCATATAATATTAACTGTTATGATTAACAATTAATATTCTACATATGCACTGATAACTCATCAAGAGTTTAAGAATCTCGTTTCCTGTTGCTGACCAAGCCCAGTTCTAAGACTTGCTCCTGTAACACTGACTTTGTGTTTCTTGCTCCTCCTAAACCTCTCATTCCACAATGAAGATGATCTGAGATTTGGGTACATTCTCATTTGAAGTGATAATAAATACCTTCTGACTTTGGGGGCAATGGGGAGCTATAAAATGTCAAAGGCTTGTCTGCAACCCTAGAAGGATTTTCCTCTGATTTAAAAAAAAAAATTAAAAAGACACTGGAAAAGACAATACAGTTATCCCTTCCATATTATGAGTTTTCCCATAATGTTTTTGATATGTAAGTCACAAGTTCTCATAAAAAATTAAAGGGAAATTTTAAGGGGAATTTTGCTGAAGCCACAGATGACATATGAAAGCAGGAAGATGACCTAGAGTCTATAACCAAATGATTAACCCACATTTTACAGTAAGATACTGTAAAAACCTATAAAAGAAGAAGAAAAAAAAAATCAGGCTTTTCTGGTACAAAAGGAAGGCCAAAATGTTATGTGAGTTTTCCAAATTGTGGGAGTGCCACATCCCTAATCTCCATGATGTGGAAGGAATAATTACATATAGATGGGGATAGAGAGGATGGGGATAGAGAGCAAAAAGAAGGCGGCTATTCGAAATCTTTCTTGCTTTAAACAAATACTCTTAGATTTTTTTTTTTAACTTAAAGAACTTTTAGAATCTTTCCCTTATGAAACAGGAAGATATTATATGTAATTTAAATAAATTCAGTACAGCTGTGGAATAGAATATTGCCATAGACAATAATAGCATCACATGATATTTTAAGATTTACAAGCAACTTTTATCATCATTACCCTATGAAGCAGAATTAAAATGTTTTAGCATTCTCATTTTGCAGATGCAAAAACAGAGAATATGGGATAATTTAGTCTGAAATTATGCAGTCAGTAAGTCTCTAAGAAAAGACTTGAACCTGATATTTTAGATGCTATATGAAGGAGGGATTAAAGGGGGGGAAAAGATACAATTAGAAATTCCCCAATAACCCCAAATGAAGCCCCTAAAATATTTAAAATATAAAATAATGTGAGATAATATAATTTTATTGCAAATGATACAAAATGACCATAAACTTACTTTATACACTTGTTCAAAGAACCTCAGTATATTCTAACATGTTTAGATAGCACATATAAATAAATAATATATTTATCATGATACTACCAAACTAACTACAATAAATATTACTTAAGTAATTTTTTATAATTATTTTGTGTGTACAATTCACTAATTATATTGAATGATACTTTATAGGAAAAAAAATGCACAGAACATCACTCATGATGAAAAGGGATGAGGGCATCCCAATACAACAGTGTGGTCAAGTGGATCCTTATATTAGAATATATCTTCTATTATGTTCTACTGTGCTGAAAGGCTTAGGGCCTACTTTTCTGGTCATTTAATGATAAATTCTTTGACCAAGGCAACCAAAATATTACTTTTACTTGCAAAAACTTTCACAACTCAGATACACAACTGAACCTGTGCTCTTATTGAAAAAAAAAAAAAAAAAAAAAAAAAAACAACCTCCAAAAACAACAAAAAACAAAACAAAACAAAGTACAAATTATCTAATAATGTCCTCTTTATGTTACTATTTTCTTTTTTTTTTTATTATATATATATATATATATTATAATATTATCCCTTGTATTCATTTTTCCAATTTACCCCCCCTCCCTCTATTCCCTCCCCCCGACGACAGGCAATACCATACATTTTACATGTGTTACAATATAGTCTAGGTACAATACATGTGTGCGAATATCATTTTCTTGTTGCACAATAAACATTAGAATCCGAAGGTACATGCAACCTGGGCAGACAGATATTAGTGCTAACAATTTTCATTCCCCTCCCAGTGTTTCTTCTCTGGGTGCAGCTACCTCTGTCCATCATTGATCAACTGGAAGTGAGTTGGATCTTCTTTATGTTGAAGATTTCCACTTCCATCAGAATACATCCCCATACAGTATTGTTGTTGAAGTGTACAGTGATCTTCTGGTTCTGCTCATTTCACTCAGCATCAGTTGATTTAAGTCTCTCCAGGCCTCTCTATATTCCTCCTGCTGGTCATTTCTTACCGAGCAATAATATTCCATAACCTTCATATACCACAATTTACCCAACCATTCTCCAACTGATGGACATCCATTCATCTTCCAGTTTCTAGCTACAACAAAAAGAGCTGCCACAAACATTTTGGCACATATATGTCTCTTTCCGCTCTTTAGTATTTCTTTGGGATATAATCCCAGTAGTAGCGCTGCTGGGTCAAAGGGTATGCACAGTTTGATAACTTTTTGGGCATAATTCCAGATTGCTCTCCAGAATGGCTGGATTCTTTCACAACTCCACCAGCAATGTATTAGTGTCCCAATTTCCCCACATCCCCTCCAACATTTGTCATTATTTGTTCCTGTCATCTTAGCCAATCTGACAGGTGTGTAGTGGTATCTCAGAGTGGTCTTAATTTGCATTTCTCTGATCAGTAGTGATTTGGAACACTCTTTCATGTGAGTGGATATACTTTCAATTTCTTCCTCTGAGAATTGTCTGTTCATATCCTTTGACCATTTATCAATTGGAGAATGGTTCGGTTTCTTATAAATTATGGTCAGTTCTCTATATATTTTGGAAATGAGACCTTTGTCAGAACCTTTGTTTTTAAAAATATTTTCCCAATTTGTTACTTCCCTTCTAATCTTGTTTGCATTAGTATTATTTGTACAGAAACTTTTTAGTTTGATGTAATCAAAATCTTCTATTTTGTGATCAATAATGATCTCTAGTTCTCCTCTGGTCATAAATTCCTTCCTCCTCCACAAGTCTGAGAGGTAGATTATCCTCTCTTCCTCTAATCTATTTATTATCTCCCTCTTTATGCCTAAATCATGGACCCATTTTGATCTTATCTTGGTATATGGTGTTAAGTGTGGATCCATATCTAATTTCTGCCATACTAATTTCCATTTTTCCCAACAGTTTTTTCCGAATAATGAATTTTTATCCCTAATGTTGGAATCTTTGGGTTTGTCAAAGATTAGATTGCTATAGATGTACCCTTTTTTGTCCTTTGTATCTAATCTGTTCCACTGATCTACCGGTCTATTTCTTAGCCAATACCAAATGGTTTTGGTGACTGCTGCTATATAATATAGCTTTAGATCAGGTACACTTAGACCACCTTCCTCTGAGTTTTTTTTCATTAGTTCCCTTGCAATTCTCGACCTTTTATTCTTCCATATGAATTTTGTTGTTATTTTTTCTAGGTCATTGAAATAGTTTCTTGGGAGTCTGATTGGTATAGCACTAAATAAATAGATTAGTTTGGGGAGTATTGTCATCTTTATTATATTCGCTCGGCCTATCCAAGAGCACTGAATGTCTTTCCAATTATTTAAATCTGATTTTATTTTTGTGGCAAGTGTTTTGTAATTTTTCTCATATAATTCCTGACTTTTCTTTGGTAGATGGATTCCCAAATACTTTATACTCTCAACATTTGTTTGGAATGGAATTTCTCTTTGTATCTCTTGCTGTTGCATTTTGTTAGTGATATATAAAAATGCCGAGGATTTATGTGGATTTATTTTGTATCCTGCCACTTTGCTGAAATTTTGAATTATTTCTAGTAGCTTTTTAGCAGAGTCTTTGGGGTTCTCTAAGTATACCATCATGTCATCTGCAAAAAGTGATAGTTTAATTTCCTCATTTCCTACTCTAATTCCTTGAATCTCTTTCTCGGCTCTTATTGCCGAGGCTAGCGTTTCTAGTACTATATTGAATAGTAATGGTGATAGTGGGCAACCTTGTTTCACTCCTGATCTTACTGGGAAAGGTTGCAGTTTATTTCTATTGCATATTATGCTTACTGACGGTCTTAAATATATACTCCTGATTATTCTAAGGAATAATCCATTTATTCCTATACTCTCAAGAGTTTTTAGTAGGAATGGATGTTGGATTTTGTCAAATGCTTTTTCTGCATCTATTGAGATGATCATATGGTTCTTATTAATTTGATTATTAATATGGTCAATTATATTAATAGTTTTCCTAATATTAAACCAGCCCTGCATTCCTGGAATAAATCCTACTTGATCATAGTGTATTATCTTGGAGATGATTTTCTGAAGTCTTTTTGCTAATATCTTATTTAAGATTTTAGCATCAATATTCATGAAGGAGATTGGTCTATAATTTTCTTTCTCAGTTTTCGATCTACCAGGTTTAGGTATCAGTACCATGTCTGTGTCATAAAAGGAGTTTGGTAGGACTCCTTCATCCCCTATTTTTTCAAATAATTTATGTAACATTGGGGCTAATTGTTCTTTAAATGTTTGGTAGAATTCACATGTGAATCCATCTGGCCCTGGGGATTTTTTCCTGGGGAGTTGATTAATAGCTTGTTCTATTTCTTTTTCTGAAATGGGACTATTTAAGCAATTTATCTCCTCCTCTGTTAATCTAGGGAGCCTATATTTTTGGAGAAAGTCATCCATTTCACTTAAGTTATCAAATTTATTGGCATAAAGTTGGGCAAAGTAACTCCTTATTATTTCTCTAATTTCCTCTTCATTGGTGGAAAGATCCCCCTTTTCATTTGTAAGACTATCAATTTGATTTTCCTCTTTCTTTTTTTTGATCAAATTTACCAAAGGTTTATCTATTTTATTGGCTTTTTCATAAAACCAACTCTTGGTTTTATTTATTAATTCAATAGTTTTTTTACTTTCAATTTTATTGATTTCTCCTTTTAATTTTTGTATTTCGAGTTTAATTTTTGGTTGGGGGTTTATAATTTGGTCTTTTTCTAGCCTTTTAAGTTGTAAGCCCAATTCGTTAATCTTCTCTTTCTCAATTTTCTTCAAATAAGCCTCTAAAGATATAAAATTTCCCCTTATTACTGCTTTAGCTGCATCCCAAAGATTTTGATATGATGTCTCATCATTATCATTATCTTGGGTGAAATTGTTAATTGTTTCTATAATTTGCTCTTTCACCCAGTCATTCTTTAAGATGAGATTATTCAGTTTCCAATTACTTTTTGGTCTATTTATCCCTAACTTTTTACTGAATGTAGCTTTTATTGCATTGTGATCTGAGAAGAAGGCATTTATTATTTCTGCCTTCCTACATTTAATTTTGAGATCTTTATGTCCTAATATATGGTCAATTTTAGTATAGGATCCATGAACTGCTGAGAAGAAAGTATATTCCTTCCTATTGCCATTCAGTTTTCTCCAAAGGTCTATCATACCTAGTTTTTCTAATGTTCTATTTACTTTTTTAATTTCTTTCTTGTTTGTTTTGTGGTTTGATTTGTCTAAATCTGAGAGTGCAAGGTTGAGATCTCCCACTATTATAGTTTTACTGTCTATTTCTTCTTGCAGTTCTCTTAACTTTTCCTTTAGAAAGTTAGATGCTATACCACTTGGTGCATATATGTTTAGTATTGATATGGCTTCATTATTTATGCTACCTTTCAGCAGGATATAGTTTCCTTCCTTATCTTTTTTAACGAGATCTACTTCTGCTTTTGCTTGATCTGAGATAAGGATAGCTACCCCTGCTTTTTTGGCTTTACCTGAAGCATAATAGGCTCTGTTCCAACCTTTTACCTTTACTCTGTATGTATCTCCCTGCTTTAAGTGTGTTTCCTGTAGACAACATATTGTAGGGTTCTGCTTTTTGATCCAATCTGCTATCCGTCTCCGTTTGATGGGATCGTTCATCCCATTTACATTTACAGTTAAAATTAATAATTCTGTGTTTCCTGCCATCGTATTATCCCCAGATTATACTTTTTTCCCTTGACCCCCCTGATCCCCCTCCCCGATATTTAATTTACAGACCCCCCTTGTGACGCGCAACCCTCCCTCTTTTTTTTTTTTTTTTTTTTAGGATCCCTCCCCCCTCCCTCCAAGTCCCTTCACTTATTCTCCTTTTCCTTTTCCCTTTTCCTCTCCCCCCTTTTAATGAGGTGAGAGAAAATTCTCTGAAAAACAAATATGTTAATTATTTACTCTTTGAGCCTCTTCTGATGAGAGTAAGATTCACACAATGATTCTCCCCCTCACTAAGTTCCCTCAGATATGGTGTATTTTCTATGCCTCTTCCTGGGATGTAGTTTCCCTCTTTTTATCATTCCTTCCCCTTTTTCTGAACCGACCTCCTTCTCTTTACTACACCCCCCCCTTTTTTTCTTTTATATCAGTAAAATCAAATTATCCTTGAGTACTTTTTATATACCCACAACAGAGTTACAGTTCTCAAGGGTTCTGTGTACCTTTTTCTGTTTCTCTTCAGTCTTGTGGATGTAGATCAAATTTTTTGTTTAAGTCTGGTTTTTTTCTTAGAAACATATAGAATTCCTCTGTTTCATTGAATGACCATCTTCTTCCATGGAAAAAGATGCTAAACTTAGCTGGGTAGTTCATTCTTGGTTGCAGTCCTTGATCTTTTGCCTTTCGGAATATCAGGTTCCAGGCCCTTCTATCTTTTAATGTGGAGGCAGCCAGATCTTGGGTGACCCTTATTGTGGCACCTTGGTATTTAAATTGTTTTTTTCTAGCTGCTTGCAGGATTTTCTCCTTTGTGTGGTAATTCTGCAGCTTAGCCACAATATTCCGTGGTGTTCTTTTTTTAGGGTCTATTTCAGAAGGAGTTCGATGAATTCTTTCCACATCTACTTTCCCTTCTGTTTCTATTATCTCTGGACAGTTCTCCTTGATAATTTCCTGTAAAATAGAATCTAGGCTCTTTTTTTGGTCATAGTTTTCTGGAAGTCCAATAATCCGCAGATTATCTCTCCTAGATCTATTTTCCAGGTCTATAGATTTTCCCAGTAAGTATTTGATGTTGTTCTCCAGCTTCTCATTTTTTTTGTTTTGTTTGACTGATTCTTGGGTTCTCTGTGAATCATTCATTTCTATTTGTTCCATCCTGACTTTTAAGGAGTTATTTTCTTCTTTCACAGTTTTTAGTTCTTTTTGTAAATGCCCAATTTCATTTTTAAATGAATTATTTTGCTCTATTGAGTTTTTTTTCCATTTCCCTAATTTTTTTTTTTTTTGAGAATTATTTTCTTTTTCCAATTCAGAAATTCTATTTTCTTGAGACTTTTTTATCTTTTCCAATTCAGAAATCCTACTTTCCTGTGTTTTTTTAACCTTTTCTAATTCACTAATTTTGTTTCCCTGCATCTCCTGTGAATTCTTTATTTTTTCCAACTCCAATTTCAGGACGTTGTTATTCTCTATCATAACTTCCCTTTCTTTTCCCCATTTTTCTTCGATCTCCCTCAATTTTTTAAGAGCTTCTTCTAGGAGAGAGTTATGTGATGGGGGGCAGGAATCGTTCCCCTTTAGGTTGTTATCTGATTCTCTGCTGTCAACTTCCTCGGGGTTGGATACCCGCTCTTTCTCTGTATAGAAGGAATCTATGGTTTTTCTAGCTTTTTTGCTCATACTTAAAAAAATCTTTTGGGGTCTGTCTCTGGGGTAGGAAATTATTTACTTCTTTACCAGCTTCCTCCCAGACCGGATGAATGCAGTGGCTCCTGAGCCTGAGCTAAGAGAGAGCTCTGGGAGAGAGTTCCCCACCCCCTCCCTGGAAGTGCCTCAGAGGTGATTAGCACTACTGTGCTTCGAGGGCGTAGAATAGTGAAGACAGGACGAAGCCCAGCCTATGTGTCCGGGTGGGGAGTGGATGTCTGCAGCAGGTGACATGAAAAGCCCCTGCGCTCAAACTGGAAGTGTCTGCCAGAAACCGCGGTCCCTAGTTCAAAGGTTCTGCTTCTCTGGGACTTCCTGGAGCTGAGTTCCACTCCCTCCAGCTAAGCTAGGCAGTGTGTGTTGCCTTGGGCCGTATCCACCCACTTGTCAATCTCTTAACTATTCTCAGGTGGTAGCTGAGGCCACACCCCCTGGTGCGGAGTCTGTTGAGTCACCCCCAGGGTCCGGGGAAAATCTAATCTGAGTTTTAAAATATTTTGGCTTTCTCTTCTGAACTGCTAAATAATTAGCAGAGAAGAGCTAACAGCCTGTGCCAGATTCCTTTACCTCAGTGGCTTCTCTGATCCCAGAGCCCTTCCCAGCGCAATGGGCGCAGTGTGCCCCTACCCCACCGTCTGTGCTGGTCTTTCTTATTCCTCCCCTGAGAACTGACCTTTCCTGTTGAAACTCCAGATTCTCTTCAGCTGGTAAGTCGTGCTTCCAGTCCTTGTGGTATCTATCAGTCCTGAGCTAATTTTGAGACTTAATTTATCTAATTGGTTGTGAGGGAGTGAGGACGTTCACTGAGTCGTGTGTTTCTTCTCCGCCATCTTGGCTCCGCCCCTATGTTACTATTTTCAATGGTCTTTAATAAGCTCTCCACATAGTGTTCACCCAGCATAATAGAGAATTGTTTTTTTACTTTCTCTTTATATCAAGAGCATGCTAGGGGAGTACGCTACCACAGTATCACTGCTTTTTTTTTTGATCCTATTTATTTTTTTGTTCTATAGCCTATTAATACCTACCAGGGACATGTCTTTTCTTTGGCTGCTTTTCAATAGTAAAGTTTTTGGGGAGACTTCAGGCTTTTATGACCCATAGTCATAAAACAACACTAAGAAAATATTAGTATTAAAATATTGGACATTTGTTTTGCAAATGAGCTTCAGATCATCAAAAGCAACACACAAAAAATAAATTGTAATTGTCAAAAAAATAATCTAGTCTATCCTATTTTTCCTATTTGATTTTGGACCCAATTCATTTTTCATTTGTAATCTATTGGATAAACTCTATTGGTTTCAACTTCATATCATAATCTGGACACTAGACATTTTTCACTTGGCCAAATTATTAAAAGAAATATGGTGGATTACTAATGAACAGAATCACCTTATAAAATATAAAAAAATGAAGGAAAAACTGATGTTAAAAATAAAGAAAAAAGGACTAACCAAGAGAACTTCCTAAGCAAAAACACATTAAGAACTTGTAATTATGAAATTGGAAGAACAACAAATAGACAAGAAAACAACAAAAAAGACATGGCTTTCTTAATGATATGTCCTTTTCACCAATAAAAATAGATTATTAATATTTTAGGCATTAATATTAATTAAGAATATTTTTGTAGGTGGACCACTCCAAATATTCCTAATCCCTAAAATGCATGAAAATAAAAGCTTTCGAGAATAGAGATCTAGCAAGAAAAATCAGTCATGTCAATATAGGATGAGATCCTTATTATCTCCATCAATGTGTTTATAATTGGAGATATTTCTGAGGATATTTACAGAGAAAATAAATTTGAAACCCCACAAAACAGTTATTTTTGGAGAATACTAAATATTTAAGATTAACAGGATGATGTTTCTCCCAAGATTATCTCTGTTTGAATGCCATTGAGCAAGATAAGTCAATGATGATAATAGCAATAACTCTGATAAAACATTTTAAATTATCATAATGTCATAGATTTAGAGCTAGAAGTCTTCTTAGAGGTTTTCTATCTAGTTCTCATTTTATAGTTACGAGTAAACTGAAGCCCAGAAAAGCTGATAGTAAATGGCAGAGCTGGTATTTATTCCCAAGTTCTCTATTAACAAAAGATTTTTCTTATAAAAAGCATAAAATGTTTACTTCCAATAATACTATCCACATTTCACAGATGAAAAATGGATTATATGAAAATTCAAGAAACTTGTCCATGCATTTCCCAGTTGACAAATGGTCAAAAGATATGAACACACAATTTTCAGATGACAAATTTAAAGCCATCTATATTCATATGAAAAGATGCTCCAAATCACTATTGATTAGAGAAATGCAAATTAAAACAACTCTTAGGTACCTCCTCATACCTCTCAGATTGGCTAAGATGACAGAGAAAGATAATGACAAATGTTGGAGAGGATGTGGGAAAACTGGGACACTGATGGATTGTTGGTGGGGTTGTGAAATGATCCAACCATTCTGAAGAGCAATTTTGAACTATGCCAAAAGGGGCATAAAGCTGTGCAAACACTTTCACCCAGCAGTGCCAACTGTTGAGTCTGTACCCAAAGAAATCATAAAGAAGGAAAAGGACCTACGTGTGCAAAAATGTTTGTGGCAGCTCTTTTTGTGGTAGCAAAGAATTGAAAAAAAATGAGTAGATGTCCATCAATTGAGCAATGTCTTAATAATTTGTGGTATATAAAGATAATGGAATGTTATTATTCTATAAAAAATGAGGAACAAGCTGATTTTTAAAAGGCCTGTAATGATTTACATGAACCGATGCTTAGCAAAATAAGGAAAACAGAGACTACGTTGTACACAATAACAAGAATGTGGAATGATCAGCTGCAAAAGACTTGGTTCTTCTTAGCAGTTAGTGATCCAAGGGTATACCAAAAGACTTAGGACAGAAAATGCTATCTGCATCCAGAAAGAGAACAATGGAGGTTGAATATAAATCAACACATGCCATGTATACTTCTTTTTTTCTGTTTTTTTTTTCTCTCTCTTAGTTTTTCCTTTTGCTCTGATTTTTCTCTCCCAGCATGATTCATAAAGCAATGTGTATTAAAAATAAATTATTTTTTTAAAAAAGAAACTTTTCCATGGTACATAGGTATTTAAGTGTTTGTAGAAAGATTCAAACCATAGTGTCCTGACTCAAAGTCCAGTACTTTTTAAATTGAATCACACTGCCTATAATAAACCTGTACAAATAGTAGGTTGATCTTTACCATTTGTTTTGGAATAAATGAAAATACTATGGAGATTGATTTACAGCATAGTTACTACATTCAAACACAGGAGAATTTAATTAAAGTTTACCAGGTCAATACTTTATAGGCCATAATTCCAAGAGAGAGAAAAAGTTGTTCAACTAAGAAAAGTTTAAAATGAAAATAAAAATATATCAGTCGAATGTAATCTGAACTATAGCTGATATGTCAAAAATTCAATTTCACTTGCAGTAAAATGGCTACATTTTCCTTTCCACCAACATTTCCACATATAGTTATGTCTGAAAGTGAGATCAAATGGATAAAAGTTGTCATAAGCTCCCTGGGTAAGATGTAAGTTCAAAAATAAAACGTTTTTCTATTGCTAGTTCTATGAGCAAGAGTTTCTTTTAATCCTAAGAGAGTGAGTAGGATTTACATTTTCCCCCAGTTATTTCATGAAAGAGAAATGATAAATGTATCTTATGGAAGCCCAGATGACTACATTTTACAGTTTTCTGCCTGGTATAGTCCCTCACTGCCTTTTGGAGATATCTATATTTCTTGGATCTAAATGTCCTATAGCAATAATTCAAATTCTACTAAAATATTTTCCTGCATTTTCTATTGATAGGAACAGATAGTGCAGACCATAATCAAATGGAAGTTATCAAGTACTCAAATGTGAATGGGACTAGATTATTCAATTTGAAAGGAAGAAAGAGACTGTAAGCCGAATTTCATTAGTTTCCAAACAATAAGTTAACCAGAATATATTACATAGCAATTAAATATTTAATCATGAGATAGAAAGATATAAACAAAACTATCTCTGCCCTAAAGTATAACAACAATAACAGCAGGCGGCAGCAGCAACAATAACAGCTATCATTTACATAGGACTTACTATGTGCTAAGCACTACCTTGAATGATTTACAAACATCTTTTTTTGATTCTTACAACCCTATGAAGTAAATTTTGTTATTATTAAAACCAAAGCATACTTTCAATATGTTAACTCCTCCCTGCATGCAAATTAAGCTAGTTTTTCCTTAAACAGTATTGAGCCATTCCAGCAGACTTGACTGGTTCATGGGGAAAAAGACTCAAAATATTAAACTCATTTGTTATCCTCTTCATACAAAGTAGAAATGAAGATCTGAAAAGATTCTCAAATGATTGGCTAGTAGATAATGATGAGAGTTTCCATCAATTGAATTAATTTAAAGGATTCTCCATCCCTAACCATGTCGAATATTCTTTTTTTCCTGAAATGTCTAAATAGATAATCTTTTGTCAAAAATTGATTATCTCTTTATTTTCTAATATCTAATTCAAATAATTAGGGTACTGGCCTAAGCCAGGCTTAGCCCACAACAGCAACATTCGAATCCTTTCTTTACATATTAGCTGTTTGACTATGTAATGATCTTTTAATCTCTTTTTGTTTAAATTTATTCTCTCATAAAATATGGATAATGACTACATATGTAAAGTGCTTTGTATACCTCCAAATGTTATAAAAATCATCAGCTATATTTATTTCCTTTGTTAGTTTAAAGACATTTTTAAGGATTTTGCTAGCATTTAATGGAAATAATATAACATGAATATGACATAGAGAATATGATTATTATGTTACACACTACAGGAATCTTTTATTAATATCCCTAATTTAGCAGTTGAAGCTTCCATGAGTTTCAGGAGTTAATGAGTCCTAAGATTATAGATTTATTGTTGTGGTTATATAATCCATCCCCATTATTTTACAGATGAGCAAATGGAAGCCTAGAGAGTTTTGATAATTACTCAAGGTCACACAGTGAGTTTTAGAGCTAGATAGTCTCTGAGTTGTATCTACTACACTCATCTGGTTTACATCAGGATTGGTATTTCATCTATCTTGCCTCACTGGAAAACCTCATCATGAGTTTATTTTCAGAATTTTTTTTCTTATCCCAAATTTCCCTATCACTTATTTTTAGAGCCAATACTTCTGCCATTAGTCTTTTTACCTAATCAATTAGGGTTTTACTATTAGCAATAAATCTCTTGTTTTTTTCTTCATTACAAAAATTTTGATACATATCTCTATCTCTCATGATCTCTCTTCCATGATTACTTTGCTGAAAAAAAAAATGAAGCCATTTAGTTTGAATTCCTTTTCTTTCTCCATGCCTCAAAAACTATCTGCATCCTCCCTTTCTGCTTCCTTCCCTCCCTTTCACTTTCTCTCCCTTCCACCTTCCCTTCTTTTCTCCTCCCCTCTTTCCCTTCCTTCTTTCTTCCCTTTCTTTCTTCCTTCTTTTTTTTTTTTTCTGCTTGCTCCTTTAATCTCACTTCCTCATGTTTATTTCTAGGATTATAATTCTATTCAGAATTTTTTTGCTCCTTCTACCTCTGTCTCCTTCCCCCCTCTTCCCCCACATACGAGTTACTTCCATATTGCCAATTCCCTAGTTTAAGAACAAAACAAAAAACTCCTCTAAATTCGACTCTGTTGAACACTCATGCTATTATTCTGAATCTTTCTTTTCTTTCAGTGCCAAATTTGGAGATGCCATTTATCCTGACTGTCCTCCTTCTTTATGACTTCTTCACTTCTTATAATATTGTGATTCTAGCATTGGAACTACACTCATAAGTGCTTAATCTAATGCAATTTTCTCAGACTTCATCCTCCTTGTCCAATTTGCTAGTGCTTTTGATTCTACTGACTATCCCCTACTCTGTATTACTACATTACTACAGTCTCCCAATTTCTCTGCTATGATTGTGTATTCCTTTCCCAATAGTCTTATTGAACTTTTTCTTTAAATTTGTGCCCTGCAATGCTGTGCCCTATTTTTTTTGTCTTTTCTTTCTTGAATTCATTACTGCTTTAATGTAAATGATTCACACTTAAACACAGATACATAGATACAGAGAGATATATAGCATACATATCTAATACTAAATTACTAATGCAAGATGTGTCCAATACATATATTTATATTTCTAGTATTTCTTCTCAATCATTACTTATATCAGTTTGCAATTAGTTATCTCCTTCTGGGTATTCTGGCAGAATTTCTTTATTAAAATGTCCAAAATTGAATTTATATTCCCTTTTTATCACTTGTCCTAAACATTATTATTTTGACTGAAGATACCTCCATTCTCCCAATAACCCACATTTACAACCCCTATAAGCAGCTTTATACTCTCAGCAAATCTTCAGCCTCTTTCCTCTCCTTTAGTCCTTATTAAATAATCATTTGCCATCTCTTTTGCTTGTATTTACATCACAACTCTTCCAACTATCCTATTTTTTTTTCCATTCACATTATCAATGCTCATATTTAGGCATTTACCTGTCAGTCAGTCAATATGCATTCATTAAGCACATATTATATGCCAGTCACTATGTTTTTAAATAACCTTTCATTTTCATTCTTTGGTTCCCTTTCAGTAATAAGAATAATCATACTAAATTTGATGTGACATCTACCATTTTAAAAATAATTTTTGAAATTTATTTAAAAGTTAAATACAAAACGAGAAAAAAAAAAACCTTTACCATTTACACAACAGAACATAAGAGGATTCAATATAAAACAATAAATTTCCATTTCAAGAAAAGCAATATGATAAATACTGCACATTATTTTCAAAGATGCCCAGCTTTTCTTTTCTTCCTTGTAGATTTTCTTTTGTTCCCTGTTTTGCACTTTTTACTTTATATTTACTCCTCCTTTCCCTACCTTCGCTCCAAAGAAGGCTACAATTAAGCAAAAATGCACACACACAGAAGTATGTATATATGTATCAAGCATATATCGATACATGTATTTGCACACATAGAAAGCTTTGCATATATATATATATATGCATAAATACATATATAGGTATAAACATGCAAATATACATAAATACACTTATATTTGAGTAAGACTATGTTATGCTTATCTGGACTTGTCATCTGTTTCTCAGAAGATGAATAGCATCTTTCTTCATAAATCCAAATTTTTCCATGGTTTTTCTAAATCAACCAGCTGTTACTTATAGTACAGCAATACTCCAAATCAATCAGTTATTGTCTATGAAGCATCCCTCCTTACTCCAATTTTTTTTTTGCTTTTCTTCTATTATTGGATGCATAGATTTTATTTATATAATAAAAATTTAATTTAAAATAATCAAAATTATCCATATTACATTTCAACAATACTCTACCTTTATAATATAGTTTAAGGTCTGATACTGCTAAATCTACTTCCTTTATATTTCCTGCTTTCTTTGAAGTTCCTGACCTTTTGTTCTTCCAAATTAACTTTGTTATTCATTTTCTAACTCAGTAAGATAACTTTTTAGTAACTTAATTGGGATGTCATTGAATAAATAGATTAATTATATAAAAATTGTCATTTCTTTATTACATTAGCTATACCTATCCATGAACAATAAATTCAATTGATTAGATCTGACTTTATTTGTATGAATTTTGTATGTTTTGTGCTTGTGTTCTTATAGTTCCTGTGTCTGATTTGGCAGGCATATTCTCAGGTATTTTATATTGTCTAGTTTGAAACAATATTGAATAATATTGTTGACACAAAGTATAGTTTTTCTATTTTTCTCTTTTGATTAAATCTATTTTAGGTAATTATGAGATTTCCAGGAGCCAAACTGTCAGATTAAGCAGTAATTCCCTATAACTTTCCCATGTTCATCTCTGAGCAATCCCAAAATAATGTCCCAAGGCAGGTTCTGGAACAAGTAGAGTCATCAAGGAAATGAGTTGAGATTATCTTTTGGTCCAGGAAATTTGGAAGAAGTAGGAGTGGTCTTTCTCGTCTGGATAAAGTGAGGGGAGGGCACAGTCCAGGACCAGAGGCTTCTAAGCAGACTTGCAGCCAAGTTGATGCTTGAGCAAACAGGCAATGTCCAGAGGCCAGCCATAACATGCTTTAGAGTAGCCCTGAAGAAATTTAAAAACACCCCAATAAGCATCAGCAAATGCCAGATCCCACCACTAGGACCCCAGCTCAGCACCAGGTAAGCTGCCAGATCCCACAGCCTCCAACAGTTCCGGCTACCCTCTTTAGACCATTCCTTCAGCTCAGCACCACACATGAGAGTCTCCCTACCTCTCAGGAACTCAGAACAACATCAGGGCAGCCCCAGGTAACAACCTGATACAAGAAGTCTGAGATAGTGGTCCTTCCACCCTGGGAGCCGAGCTTACATTTAAAAGAAAGGATAAAGAGAAAAGAAGAAAGAATAAAGAGAAAAGAAAGAAAAAAAAAAGATGAGGAAAACAAGAACTCCTGTAAACTTTCCCCCCTCCCTAAGCCCTTTCCTATTATGGGCCAGAACTCTGAACTTGAAACAAAGGATTCTTACAAGGTACTAAGTCAGGGGAATTGATAGAGACAATAGCTATCTAATTTAGCATGGTTCAGTATGATTGATTTAATCCTACAAGGAGATGTTATGGACCAGAACTTGAAACAAGATACTAAGTGGAATTGAGGAGACAATAGTTAAATTTTGTTTAGCATTGATTTAATCCTAGTGATATAATGATTGGTCTATACTCAGTGTGGGGCATATAAGCTAGAAACCTCAGCTAGGGAGATTCAAAGACAAGTGGACAGAAGGCTGGAGGCTGAAGGCTGGAGCACAAACCCTTGGACTCAGACAGATTCATCCCATCTCACACCACCTTGGTGTCAGGCTCTCCTCCTTTGCTTCTCCACTGAAACCAAGACTCTGGAAGGTCCCCAGAAAACTAGCTGAGCCCCAAGTGAAGGAGATAGGACTTTGAAGGAGACAATAAAGGATTTGGACTTTAACACTTGGTTGCACTTGTGGTGATTATTGATCTGAAACTGCCTCTAGAGACCCCAAGAAAACCTTAATAGAGAACATTACATTTTAGAGAGAATATTACATTTTTGGCACCCGTGGGGGCCAAATAAATATATGGTTAATTGTTCTTGATATATTACATTCACTATCCCTATCCCCTTACATTAGAATGATACCTTACTCATCTTTACCTTCCACAGATATTATTTTCCTTCAAGGTTAAATTCAAGTTTTTACTTCTGTTGGAAAGCTCACCTGATACCTTCAGTTGTTAGTGTTCTCTCCCTAAAATTCAATTTTATTTTACAGGTAAATGTTATAATATTCCTCTAGCAGAGGAATATTGGGATATTATAACCCTCTAAGGGCTAGGGACCATTTTATTTTCATTGAGTCTCTGGCATGTAGAACCTATTATCTCTTAATAAGTATATGTGTAATAGAATTTCCCCAATTTCAGTAGATTTGTGTCTGAATTTCCATCATTTTATCACACTTTAAGTTTCTACTCCTAAACTCATCACATTTCTTATGTACAAGTATACTGTTCTCTGTTTTCCTATTTTCTCAGACGTATTTAGTACATTTGTTTTGACCTTATTAATTTTGAAAATGGTCCACAAAGTCCAGTGTTTCTTCCCACTTCTACCAGTGATTGCTTGGCACTTTTAAAAATATGTATCTTTTTCTTAGGAATTTCAGAGAGTGGAATCCTTATGTAAACTGCAAATCATTCTAAACAGTTTTGTGAATGTCTATTGAAAGATCCTCATATAATAGTTGGAAACACACTATAATGGTCCAAATCTGAGTTAAATGAGAAAGTCTCCAGTGGCTGTTTTGTTTGTTGTTAGCAATATGCTATATTATTGTTTTTTACTGATAACAAAGTACAAACAAATTTTCAATAATTCCACTTAGCAAGGTTTCCCATCATTTCCTTGAAAAGTATAAAAAGGAAGCTATTAACTTAAAGTATATTTAAGAAATTCTCAACCTATGAATTTGCTATATTGTACGTTAGAGTTTGAATTCTATATTGTATTTTACTTATGAACTGATGAGATCTATAGTATTCATATTTTACATATATATCTCAAATTAATTTAACTTATAATTTTTGTTATATCTTTTAGTAAACAATAATTCAAAGAGATACAAAATTATGTAAAATTATTGTCACTTGATTTCTAGAAATATATTTTACAAATACATTTATAATTTCCATATATGAGATTATGAGCATTTAGGAGATGCATTGGATAGAATTGTGTGCCTAGAGTCAGGAAGATTAATTTTTATGAGTTTAAAATTGGCCACAGTGACTTACAAGCTATGTGACTCTGGGAAAGTCACTTAAGCCTGCTTGCCTCAGTTTCTTCTTCTTTAAAATGAGTTGGAAAAGGAAATGGCAAACTATTCCAGTATCTTTGCAAAGGAAATGTGTGATAGGATCATGAAGAGTTAGATATGACTGAAATGATGGCACAACACATATGACATAATCAGTGGTCGGAGATATATTTTGTGTATAGTTATAATAAATAGTTAGCAAAAAGCATTTCAAAATTTTCTATGTGCTCTTAGAATTTTAATTTATTATCAATAGATAGCATAGCTTGAAAATATATATGAAAATGAGAAATGATGGCTTTTGTCTATGAAATTAAATGTTAATATTTTGGAATCAGAATATATTTTTAGAAATAATTCTTTGCTTTAATGATGTTTGTCAATGACAAGCATTAACATGCCCCATTCTGTAGAAGATTATATTGCAAAATACTTCAAGTAAGAACAAGGCTTGTGAAAAATTGCAAACATCTGTAGCATGATTAAAGAATTATTACAGAATTAGCTTTTTTTTTTGATGCTTAATGACTAATTCTCCACCAAAATGAACATAGCAGATAATCATATAGGTTTGTAATTAGCAATTACACTGTAAAACAGGTGGGTTTTCTATGTCAAATGGAGCAGGTAACTAGAGTTAAAAAAAGACTATGGATCTTGTTTTGCCAGCATCCCCCTTCCCATATTTTCAACATAATTGTAAACCTGAAGGAAAAACACTTTAAAAATAAACTGAGAATTATTTATGAAGGGAGAATTTCAACTTTTATTGTTATTATTATCATGCTCCATCAATATGATATACAGGCTCTAACAATGTAAATGACCTACAGTTCCATTGCTTTCTGCTCATTTTTTCCCAAAAACTCTCCATAGGGAGGAAAAGATAAATGTTAGCAGAATTATGGGGAAATTAACTCATTAGTATATTCACTAGTAGACCTGTGAAGGGATCCAATCATTCTAGATAACAATTTGGAATTATACACAAAGTTAAAACGTGATCTTTGACTCAACTACAACTAAAAAGAGAACAAAGAATGAGGAGAAGAATTCTTTGTGGTCAAAAATATTTATAGTGGCTTCTTTTGTAGAAACCGCTAGTAAATCCATTAATTACAGATTATGGAATAAATTATAATATATGAATTGAAATACTATTTTGCTATAAGGAATAATAAAGTAAATGGTTTCGAAAAGATACAGAAATACTTTTATGGATTGATTCAGAATAAGTTAGAATCAGAACAATATATTTTATAACATCAATAAAAAGTAAACAATATTGACAAGGGGACAGCTAGGTGGTGCAGTGGATAGAGCACCAGCCTTGAACTCAGGAGGACCGGATTTCAAATCTGGTCTGAGACACTTAACACTCCTAGCTGTGTGACCCTGGGCAAGTCACTTAACCCCAGCCTCAAAAAAAAAACAAAAAAAAAACCCCACTATTGACAACTTTTATAAGGTGATGAAGAATGAAATGAACAAAATCAGTAGAATAATTTCTATAATAATATGTTAAAAATAAATTTGAAAACTATAAATACTATGATAAACACTATGATACATATGATACATGACTATTCATGGTTGCAAACCCTTATTGTAAAATATGTTATTCTTTACCTTCCTTATTTGAACCAATTGCAATGAGAGCAAGGTTCAAGCAATGGCTGTCACCTCTACCATTTTCCTGTCCATTATAAAATCTCTTCCCTGTATGTCTCTTTTATGTGAGAATTTTTTTTTTCATTGTAACTCTCCCTTAGTGCCTTCTCTTAGAATACCATGCATTCTTCCTACCTTCATTTTTAAGAAATCATGTCATCATAATTAACTTGTATTCATGTCTTTTGTAAGAGAACTCCTTTAAACTGCACTACTAATAATAAAATTCTTAGGAATTACATATATCACCTCATAGTAAAATGTAAACAGTTAAATTGTGTTGAGTCCCTTATGATTACTCTTTCAGGTTTACCTTTTTACACATCTCTTCAGGCTTGTGTTTATATATCAAATTTTCTATTTTTGCAGGTCTTGCCTTGAAAATCCTCCATTTCTTTAAATATCCATCTTTTCCTCTGAAAAGTTCATTCAGTTCTTTAGGATATCTAATTTTTCATTGTAACCATTTGCCTTCTAGGATGTCAGATTCAAATAAGACATTTTTTTCTTTAATGTGGAAATTTTTAACAGTGACTGAATGATTTTTAAATTATTTCTTTCTGGTCACTTGCAATACACATACACATATTTATATATATATTTCATCTGAGAGCTCTGAAATTTGACTGTAATATTTCTGGGATATTTCACTATGTGATCTTCCCTGTCACAGTAGTACCTTTTAAAAATAAAAATCTTTTAATTTTTTTGATCATTTTCTAGGCTTTTTTCTAATTTTGAACTTTATGTAATAGTTGGGTTCTGCTTATCTGGGATTGGCAACATACTTTTTTATGCTTCTGTTTTCAGAGCTAGTTCAGGAAGGTCTACACGTTTTTAATGTTTCTTAGATAGTTTGATGCTGTGAGATGTATGATCACCGTTCTGGTCTGTTCTCTACTTCTCATCAATCAAAGATCCCTAATCCCCCTTTTGCCAAAATATAATATTTCCTTTCTGCTTTGATACTGAGATCAGTGCTCCTCATCCCTTGTGAATGACTATCATCAATCCCTTCCACACTAGAACTGTGACTCAGTACAATTGAGTTACTAATGAGTGTTAACTGTACCCACTGCCAACAAAGGGCCTCTTGTAATCTTTTTCTATGCAATTGTAAGACCCCCTCAAAGTGTGTGGGCTGAAAGTTAAAGCAGCTTCCTATTGCTGCAGCTATTGTTGCCACTGCTGTGTGGGCTCTGGAGAGACTTTCTCAGACCTCAATCTTTCTATTACAGACTTCTGCCTACTTGTGAAGTTTTCTGAGACCATCATGACATTTCACCTGACTTTTTATTTGCTTTGACTCTCCAAAATGTGCTTTGAAGTATTATTTTACAGTTGTTTGAAGAGCAATCTGTGTTTATTTTCATATGAAGTTACTATATTATTCAATTTACTTAGCAGTTTTATTTTATTACAAGTTTCCCCTTAAGAAGTGTACATAATCTGCATGCTTCTAATTTAAAATAAAGCCTTTCAATAAAATAGGCTAACTGAATAAATAAATTCTGTAAAATGGATTCCTGTAATTACTTTTGAACCTTTTCCCACATTATTTTTTATTATCTGTATAATAATGGACTCTTGATTATCACCTTTTTATTTATAGACCACGTATAGTAGGAGGACCCCTGTTTTGCCCACCCCCAAGTCTATTTGATTTTTCACCAATCTATGTTTGCTCTGAGGCACAAATTTGTTTTGTAGAGGGGAAATCTGGAGAGCTTCAAATTTATTGACCTATTCTACCATCTTCCTCAAATCTAGTATCTAGTTTTTAAAAAATCAAATTGAGTGGAATCATAGGGAAAGAATTATGAAGGAAGCAAGCCTCATTAGAATTTTAAAACAATATATCTTGTCTTGCTAGACAATGTCCCATAGGATAGGTTCTTTGTCAATATAATGTAGAACATTACATCTATTAGGTACTTAATATATATTTATTGAATTTTATAGAAAGAAACAAATATTAACAGTAGGTAGCATTGGCATAGCATTTTTCAGTTTACAAAGTCCTTTAGTATGTTAGAATAAACTCATGAGATATGACCTGTTATCCCAATTATAGTGATGAAGAAACTGAAGATAAGAGAAATTACATGATTTATCCAGGTTTTCACATCTAGTATTCTGAGTCAGGATTTGAATTCAGATATTTTCTGAGTGTAGACCCAAGTACTCTAGTCACCATATAACTTAGTTGTCAATAAAAAAGAAAGCAGAAAGAAGAGGAAAACAAAAGTGTTCTAATCACAAAAATGCTTATCAAAATTGCTTAAGATAATAAAAATTATGATGAATAGATGTTGAGAAGACATATGAAAAATGAGAATAAAGAGAAATAGAGCCTCTTCCTATTTAAAGGGGAATTCATTTTGAGAATTCTGATCATTCCAGCAAGTTTGGATTCTCATTATTATTTTATCTGTTTGAACAACAATCATAACTGGTTCAGGGAGAATAATTTCATCTGTTAAATAAACAATGACAAGTCTTTTGTGTAAGAGGAAGTTGAGCTGGAAATGATGCCAGTCATTGGACATCTGTATCTGATTATACCTATAAATTGTGCAGTGTAACACATTTAATTATATGAGATAAGGACATATATCATCACCTTGGGAAAGAACTGGCTCAGAATATCAGAGGATCATAAGATCTTAAGAATAGAAATGATGCCAGGAAGCATGTAGTCTAATTCTTAGATTTTTCAGAAGAAGAAGCTGTAGTTCTGGCAAGTGATGTTATTTCATAGAATTTCAGAAAAAGAAGGGTTCTCATAGCTCATCTAACTCAATTTGTACTTGTCCAAGAATCCTCACTTCAGCCTACCTCTCACTCCTCAAACCCCACATTGGCCTTAGAATTTTGCTTAAAGATTTATACTGAGAAAGTACCAGCTACTTACTTCCTCTCATTCCCGTTTCACTTTTGTAATGTTCTAACTTTCCACAACTTAAAACCATTAGATTACTGAGCATATTCTCTGGCTTTTCCCCCTTCTTTTTTATAGTTCATTGCTATTCTTTCACCCATATTACATATCAGGTTTAACTAAACCATGGACCTTTGAGTCTATCCACTAGATTTTTTCTTGACACTGTCTTCTTTATCCCATAGAGTTCATTTAACATGTCCTTGTATTCTCTTAGAAAAGCTAGTCTGTGATGTGATGAAAACTTAAGCTCAGCATTATACATTTTCAGTTGAGTTCTATTATTAAATTTATCATTAGTTACTAAAAGAATGAAAGCATGCAAACTTCAATAGAGTGTTAATTTGAATGTTGAATTGGTTGATCGTGTCATGTTCTTGAAGATTTGGTGTTTTAAAAATAGAAACTTTTATTATTTAGAAAAAATCACTGTAGTGAGAAAATTAACACAGCTTATATTACTACTTTGTTTCCCAGTACCTCTTTGATTGCTAGAATTGGACCATCTCTAATGGCTTTGCTAAATGGCAGAGATTGTGCTGTGTAGAGCAGAAATGTAATACCACTGAAGTGATTAAAAATGAATCTCCCAGGATAAAATACATCCATTACTAAAATGAAGGTCATGCTCAGTTTACTCTCTTTAGAAGATTTTTTTTTTCTGGGAAGACAGGAAACTTCGAATCCATTAAAAGATTGAACAATTTCTATATTTTAAATGAAAGATTGGTGGGTAAACATTTGCAACACATTTAATCAAAAGAGTTGTTGTAAAATGCCCTGGGTAGAATTTGAATGTTAAGTGAAAACTGCTCTATAGCTCTAAAGCTTAAAAATAGGAAATTGGATAACTTTCTTTTGACCTGAAGTTTTCTTTTAAATCATGTACATTTGCCATCTCATCAAATAAATGTCTGAATTTCTAGTTCATCAGTCTCAAAGCATACAAATTAGAACATAACTGGAAGAAACTTTGCCCATGACACTATTAAGTAATATTTTCCCTTTGGCAACCTGGTGGAATTTTGTCTCTCAAGAATGATGTGCATAGTCAAGATTATTAAAGTTGCTTATTTCAGGAATTAAATGATAGCCCAAGAAAAGTTGATTTAGGGAAAAGAATGTAGGTACTGATATATTTTTGAAAGTTTGTTATGTGGTTGCAATTTTAAAGAAAAACTTTGAACTCAAAAGATAGCATCTGTTAAATAGATAATTCCAGAACCATATTGTTGTGATGGGGAGGGGGAATCACACTTATATTTTATTGTGTACACATTTTCCTTTTTGTCCTATGTTTATTCCTTTTCCCCTCATTTCCTTGTTTTATCTGAAGGATGCTCTTTGTTTGAAGCATCATCTTCAGTGCTATCCTATATTGAAGTTTCATTTTCCTAATAACAAGTCTATGTCACATCTTCTAAGACAAGGGGTGTGTGACTTTATGCTTTCTATTCAGTGTCAGTCTTGACATTGAGATATCAGTCACCTCCATTGGTACGGTGAATTAAATATCATATGATGCTGCAAAGTCTCATCTAACACAAAAAGATGATAAAACTGGAGCCCTTCAAATAGAACAAACTTAGCTCTTGTCTGATTTAATGATGATTTAAACATTTCATTTTATAACATTTTTTATGTATATTCCTTCTTCCATCAAAGTCCTACTGGTGACTTATGACATGACTGGTGACTTATCATGACATAAACATGTCATATTTTGAAAGTTGTGCTCTCAGATAAGCCTTGGCACACCTAACCAAGAAAATTTTGGGGTAATCAGCTTTTAAAAATATTATCATTTTATTTTTCAAAATATATACAAAGATACTTTTCAACATTTACTCTTGCAACACCTTGTCTTCTAAAATTTTCTTCCTTCCTCTCCCTTATTCCCCCTCTCCTAGACAACAAGTAATCCAATATAGGTTGAACATGTGCAATTATTCTAAACACATTTCCACATTTATCATGCTGTGCAAGAAAAATCCCATCAAAAGAAAAAATGAAAAAAGAAAAAACAAGCAAGGAAACAAATAAACAACAGCAACAATAGGTGAAAATATTATGCTGCAATCCACATTTAATCTCCTAAATCCTCTCTCTGGATGTCTCTCTCCATCACAAGTTTATTGGAATTAACCTGAAACATCTACTATCACAGTTGATTATCACATGATCTTGTTGTTGCTATGTAAGTCCTCTTGGTTCTAGTCACTTCACTCAGCATCAGTTCATGTAAATCTTTCCAGGCTTTTATGAAATTATTCTGCTGATCACTTCTTATAGAACAATAATATTCCATAACATTCATATGCCATAATTTATTCAGCCATTCTCCAACTGATGGTCATCCACTCAGTTTCCATTTCTTGTCACTACAAAAAGAGTTGTCACAAACATTTTTGCACATATAGATCCTTTTCCCTTTTTTGTGATCTCTTTGGGATACAGACCTAGTAGAGACACTGATGAATTAAAGGGTAAGAACAGTTGCTCTCTAGAATGGTTGGATCAGTTTACAACTCCACCAACAATATAATTGTGTTTGAGTACATAATTGGTGATCAACAGTGTGTTTGTTGTCTGAGGGATGAGTGGTCTACCATTTGGAGAAACGTTCATCAATAGTGAGCCACCAGATAATGAATTTTTTTTAAGTCACAGCAACTAATTAATTAACTCACTCAAACTTAATTAATGAACTCAATTGCTTAATAAGTTATAAGTAGGAGTGCCAATTTGGATAAAATAACAGATATTTTGAATTATTGTCACAAGAGCCTTCATAATTGCAATCATGTCTTCTATGTATGTTCCTGGCTCTGTAATAAGCACTTTATAAATATGCCATATCCTTAAGATCAGTGTGGGAAATGGGTACTATTATAAACCCAATTTTATTGTTGAAAAAACTGAGCCAGACAGAGCTTAAGTGACTTGGTCTTCAAGTCTGTACAGTCCTTGAGGATCAGTGGTCAGATTTGAAAAATCAAATCTTTCTGATTGTAGGCCCAGCGGCCTCTTTAATTCAGTCTATGCAATATAAGTGCTTAGTAAATGTGTGTCTTGATGATTTTATGATATTCTACCCAGTGTCTAATAATAAATTATAAGTGCTTTCCAAAGCTTAATTCATATTGAATTAATTAACAGAATCACCATTTGTATACTCCTCCTTTCTCTCTTCTGAAATGACTTCTGAATATGATATATGTTTTTCCTCTACATTTTAACTCTTTGTAATTTAGCATATGAAGCCCATCAAATTAGCTCGAATGTTAAAATCTCTTGATCATTCTCTACTCCCGAGCTTCTTAAATTCTATTTTGTGATTCCTATGTGGTCTCCTTACTAAATGTGGGGGGTGTAAATTTTTGATTTGTTGTGAGAAATGTTTGATTTGTATACCTATTTTATATACCTATATGCCCAGAGTCACATAAAAATTTCTTAGCTGAAAAGAGGCCACAAAAGGAAAAAGTTAAAGTAGCCCTGCTGTAATCTACCTGTTCCAATGACTGGATATAAATATTACCATCAAGATTCATTTGGCTCACTGTCATACTTGAATTTTATGGTCAAACTTCTTAGCATGATCTTCATTAACACAATAGACACTGTCCTCTTCCTAACCTATTATCCAAACCCACTAGAAATCCACATCACAGACTTTCTCTGACAGTGCTTTCAGCATATTGAGTGTTGCTAAAGCTATCAGATGCTAATTATTTAGCTACTACAGATTTATATTATTTTATTTCAACTGGGCTCATATTGCTATTTGTCAAGGCTTTTCATCAATTTCTTTTCAGTTTGTTTTCTAGATCACTAAATACATGTCTATCCAAACTTTCATTTCTTAAGACCTCAATATGTTTGGAATAGACATGTAGTTAGTGACATATATAATATATGATATAAAGCGATATAATATTATATGTGTATATAAGCATACATATATGTTTACACTATACATACATTGTGTGTGTAATATGCATGCACGTGTGACTTTACATGCATGTATATATTATTTATAACACACTACATATATATATGTATATATATATATATATATATATATATATATATATATATATATATATATATATATATATATACACACATATACACAAAAAAATTAAATGCACATTTGCTAAGTGAGTTCCAGAAAAACAAAGAACAAAATTACACTAAGGGGAAACCTCAACTGTCTTCTCTTAGCATTTAATAAAATTAAGCAAAAAAAAAAAAAAAAAAAGAAAGAAAGAAAGAAACTAAGGAGGTAATAGAATATCAAACAGTTCATTATGATTGACCTCTGGAGAAAAATAAATGGAAACAATAAAATATTTTTCTCAGCAGTATAAGACATCTACACAATAGTAGACCAAGTAATATGGCATAAAAATCTCAAAATCAAATGGTAGAAATATTAATTTTTTTGAATTATAATGCAATAAAAAATTACATTCAACAAATAATCCTAAAAAAAAAGAGGATTAAAGAACTAATCATAAAGCAATCAATAGTTTCATTAAAAAGAATAGTAACAATGAGATACTATATCAAACTTTATAGAATGCAACCAAAGCATTTAGGGAAAGATTTATTCTTACATCAACAAAATGGAGGAGGGGAAAAT
This sequence comes from Sminthopsis crassicaudata, assembly GCF_048593235.1. Lineage (NCBI taxonomy): Eukaryota > Metazoa > Chordata > Mammalia > Dasyuromorphia > Dasyuridae > Sminthopsis > Sminthopsis crassicaudata. Next base: position 279,906,883 of record NC_133619.1, read on the forward strand.
ATGGACAGATCAATAAATTAGGCGAGCAGTTAAAAAAAATTAAAACTCCCAATTGAGCACATATTAGAAATCCTGAAAATAAAAGGTGAGATTAATAACACTAGGGAAAAAAAAAAGATGAACTAATATATCTAGGGGCTGTTTTTTTGTGGAAAAAAAAATAACAATTAGATAATTAAACCATTGTTAATTTCATTAAATTAAGAAAGAAGAAAATGAAATGAAAAGGGTGAAATGACCACCAATGAAGAAGAAACTAAACTAAAATTTAAACATAAATAAAAAATAAAGAATAAAACAAGATATTTTGTCCAATTATATGCCAATAAGTGTGATAATCTAAGCAAAATCAGTGAATATTTACTAAAAAAAAATTACCCAGATTAAAAAATCAAGAAAGAGAAAGTGTAAATAAACCAGGCTTACAAGAATAAATCAATCAATCAATCAATCAATAAATAAGGGTGGGTCCTTAATAAGCTCCCTTGGAGGGGGGGGGAATTCAGGACAGAATGGGTTTATGAATGAATTCTTCCAAACATTTAAATGATAATTACTTCTAATAGTATATAAAGTATTAGGAAAAGATAGATGAAGAAGGAATCCTACAACACTCCTTCTATGAAACAAATTGTGGTGCTGATACCTAAAACAGAAAAAGAAAATTATAAACAAATTTCCCTAATGAATATTAATGTGAAAATTATGAACAAAATCCTAATAAGGTGGTCACAGCAATATATTTCAAGGTAATCAGGTGGGATTTATACCAGGAATGCAGGGTTGGTTTGATAATAGGAAAACTATCAACATGATCGACCATATAAAGAACAAAACCAATATAAATCATAAGATTATGATGCAGGAAAAAAAAATAAAAACACATCCAACTTTTGACCAAATACAGCACCCATTCCTATTAAAAACACTAGAAAACAGAAATAAAGGGGATATTCCTTAAAATGATATGCAGTATCTTACCTAAAACCCATCAACAAGCATTACCTATAGATAATCTAGAAGCTTTCCCAATAAGATTACGGTGAAGCAAGGATACTTATTATTGTCACCATTATTTAATATAGTACCATAAAAGTTAAGTTATAGCAACAGGAGAAGAAATGGAAATTGAAGGAATTCAAACAAAGAATAAGGACACAAAACTATTACTCTTTGCAGATAAGAATCTTGGAGTATCTAAACTGTGGAGTAACTAAAAAATACTTGAAATAATAGATTTAGCAAAGTTATAGGATATCACATGAAACTATATTAATCATCAAGAGTTATCTATGTGATCAACAAAGCTCAGCAGCAAGAGGTAAAAGAAAAATTCTATTCAAAATAATGGTAAACAAATATTGAATAATATTGCAAGATGGAGCCAAGATGGTGGAGTAAAGTTAGGAAGCTATTCCAGCTCTCCTAGGTTCACTAGAAAACTACATGAAACCAAGCCTCTGAACAGAGGTTGATGGAAGCAAACTAGTCTATAGCTCAAGATAGACTGGAAAAATTTAAGAAAGGTCAGTCTCCCTGAGGTGAAAAGGGTGCTCAGCACAGATCATATAGTATTAGGATTCTTACAAGGTGCTAAGTCCGTTATCTAATTTATCATGGCACTTAACAATTCTCTAGTTCAGAGTTCACACTTTTCACACCTTTAAGAGAGCCTATAAAAGGACAAGCCCACTCTCTGGGAGGAGATTCAGAAGTCAGATTGACTTCCTTGAGACTCACAAGGCAGAAACCCACAATCCCACACTCTTGGAGATAGAGTCAGATTCATTCCCACTTCAACCTTCATGCTGGCTGGAGACACTGGGACAAGAGCTCTTAGGAACCAAAGAAGAGATAGGCCTCTAAGAAAGCTAACCAGGTTTAGGAAAAGATTCAGGATTTTGAAGGACACAATAAAAGATCCGGACTTTAACTCTTGGCTGCATGAGGTGATTATTGGAACTGAACTGAAGCTAAGGCTGCTTCCAGAAACTCCCCAAGAAATCTGCTCCCAGAGAATGATTACAATTTAGAGAAACAGAACATTACAATATAGACTCTGGGAAAACCCGTGAGAAGATCTTAATGACAGCAAATCAGCAACTAAGACTCTCAGTCCTGATTCAGTAGGGAAGCAAATCAGCGGGGCAACATCCAGGCCCAGTTCAGAAGGCAAACTCTGGGAAACCAGCCTGTTTCCTGAACAAAGCAGACAAAGCTAACCCCTACAAACCTAAGGGGCCCCTGTTCTCAAAGCCAAGGCTGAAAGCTGTATAGGAAACTTAGGAAAATGCCACCTTTACCCCAGGAGCAGAGCTCAACCATAAAAGTAAAAAGAAAGAAAAAATACTCCAAGAAAAGGAAAGAAAATGGGCAAGAAACAGAAAAGAACCTTGAGCATAGAAAGCTACTTAGTGACAGAGCAGACCAAAACCCAGTTTCAAAGAGTGAGATAAATTGGTCTCAAGCCCAAAGAAGCTTCTCAGAATTCATATAAAAGACTTCAAAAAGTAAAAAAAGAGAGGTAGAAGAAAAAATGAGAAAGGAAATGAGAGGTACACATGAGAAAGTCAACAGTCTGGAAAAGAAAGAAAAACTTGTCTGAAGAAAACACCTACTTAAACAGTAGAAGAAATGAAATGGAAAAAGAGATACAAAATATAACTGAAGAAAACTCACATATTAGGGGCAGCTAGGTGGCACAGTGGATAGAGCACCAGCCCTGAAGTCAGGAGGATCTGAGTTCAAATCTTGCCTCAGACACTTAATACTTCCTAGCTGTGTGACTCTGGGCAAGTCAGTTAACCCCAATTGCCTCAGCAAAGCAAAAAAGAAAAAAAGAAAATTCACACATTAAAAACTAGAACAGGAAAAATGGAAGCCAATGACTTTGTGAGACAACAAGAATAAAATAAACTAAAAAAGAATGAAAAAATGGAGGAAAATGTGAATCATTGGCAAAACAGCAAACCTGGAAACGGATTCTAAAAGAGACAATTTAATAATTATTAGCGTACTTGAAGGCCGTGACCAAAAGAAAGAGCCTGGATAATATTCTACAAGATATTATTAAGGAAAACTGTCCCAACATTCCAGAAACAGAGGGGGAAATACTCATTGAAAGAATCCAATCAAAGTGGCTCTCTTCAACAATGAGATGATTTAGGCTAGTTCTAATGATCTTGTGATGAAAAGAGCCATCTACATCCTGAAAGAGGACTGTGGGATCTGAGTGTGATTCATAACATAGCATTTTCACTCTTTTTGTTGTTGTTTATTTGCATTTTATTTTCTGTTTCATTTTTTTTCCGGCTTTTATTTGAGTGTGTGTGTGTGTGTGTGTGTGTGTGTGTGTGTGTGTGTGTGTGTGGCAAGATAATGGTATAAATATGTATGCATCTTCTGGATTTAACATACGTTTTTATCATATTTAACATATATTGGACTACTTGCCATCTAGGAGAGAGGGTGGGATAATGGGGGGGAAATTGAAACACAAGGTTTTGCAAGGTTAATGATGAAGAATTATCCATGCATTTTTTTTTTTAAGAAAACCAATCAGCAAGCATTTATTAAGTGCCTACTACATTCCAGCTTTGTACTTCACTCTAGGATTACAAACATAATACATTAAATAATCTCTCTTTACAAAGAAAGCTCAAATATCTTACAGCTGGCTTAGGAACAATTTAGTTGTAAGTCCAGCTTAATCTTTTCATCTGCTCATCTCATGCATATGTTTTGAAAAAAAAAACTTTAATTAAAAAAAATAGAAAGAAAGAATCCAATAAATCACATTTGGAAAGAGATGCCATAAGGGAAATCCCAAGGAACATTATTGTGAAATTACAAAACTATAATCTCAAAGAAAAAAATATTGCAAAGTGCCAGTCAAAAACAATTCAAATATCAAGTAGCAACTGTCAGTATCACCCAGGATCTTGCAGCTTCTGCCATAAAGGATTGGAGGGCCTGGAACAGCATATTTCAGAAGGCAAATGATTGAGGGTTACATGCAAGAATGAACTACCCAGTAAGATTTAGCATCATCTTTCAGGAGAGGCAATGAAGCTTCAATGCAGTAAGAAACTTTCAATTATTTCTGTTGAAAAAATCAGAACTAAATTTTAATCTACAAATATAGGACTGAAGAGAACCATAGAAAAGCTCAAAATCTTTACATCCCTAGATGGGAAAATAGTAGATGTAACTCTTGAGAACTATATCTTGAGAACATGTATTGGGGCAGATAAAGGAGGGCATCACATAAACTGAGGATTTGATTGTGAATGGACTCTGATGTGATGACATCAGAGAAAAATATCTTAAGGGGTGCAAAAGGTCTGTACTGGAAAAAAAAAAAGGAAAGGGAAGGCATAATGGAACAATTATTCAAAAGAAAAGGTGCAAAATACCTATTACAATCAAGGGAAAGAAGGGAAGGAGATGAGCATTGTCTGAATCTTGATCTCATTAGTTTTGGCTCTATAAGGAAATAACTTGATCATTCAGTTGAGTATAGAAATTTATCTAATTTTATAAAATTAGACGGAGAAAGAGGGAAAAAAAAAGAGAGAAGATAGAAGGGAGAACAGAAACACTAGGGAAAATGTAAGAGAAAGAGGAAAGGATTGATATAAGATAAGGTAGTGGGTGATGTGGGTTAAAAAGACCCAATTAAAATAAAAGGGAGGAGTGATAAGAGATAAGGTAGTGGGTAGGGTGGGTAAAAAAAAAAAAAAAAACACACACCCATAACTGAGGACTGGATGGAAAGAAGAACAAATATATATGAAAGGATGAAAATAATATGGAGGGAAATACAGAGCTAGTTCTCATAACGGTTCATGTGAATTGGATGAATTTTCCCATAAAACAGAAGCAAATAGTAGGGCAGATTAAAAAACACAATCCTACAATATGTGATTTATAAGAAATGCATTTGACACAGAGAGATACATACAGAATAATGGTAAAAAGTTGGAATAGAATTTTTTATGCTTCAGCTGAAGTAAAAAGTGAAAGGGTTAGCAATTCTGATCTCAGATAATGCAAAAGTAAAATATATCTTATTAAAAGAGATGAGGAAAATACATCTTGATAAAGGGGTACAGTAAATACTGATGTAGTAACAATATTAAATGTGTATGCATCAAGTGGTTGAGCAGGCAAAATTGTAGAGAGATTTTAAGCCAGTTACATGAAGAAATAGCTATTCTAGTGAGGGACCTCAACCTTTCCCTCTCAGAATTAGACAAAACTAAGGTCAAAATAATCTAGAAACTAGGGAGGTTAATATAATCCTAGAAAATTTAGATGTGATAGACCCCAAGAGAAAATTAAATAGGGAGAGAAAGCAATACACTTTTTTTGTCAGCAGTACATGGCATCTACAGAAAAGTTGACCATGTATTAGGTCATATAAACCTCACAATCAAATGCAAAAAGGCAGAAATAGTAAATGTTTTCTTTTCATACTGCAATGCAATAAAATTATATTCAATAAAGGGCAAGAGGATACATTAAAACCAATTGGTAATGAAATAATCTAATTCTAAAGAATAAGTGGGTCAAACAACAAATCACAGAAACAATGTACATTTCATTCAAGTGAGTGAGAAAAATGAGACAACATGCCAAAATCAGTTCTTAGGAGAAATTTCATATCTCAAAATAGAAACAAATAAAATAGAAGTAAAAGGAGATCAATTATTTAGGCATGCAACTAAAAAAGAAGCTAGAAAAAGAACAAATTAAAACCTCCCAATTAAATAATAAATTAGAAATTTTGAAGCTTGAAGGAGAGATTAATAAAATAGAGACTAAGAAAACTATTGAACTAACAAGCAAAACGAAATTGGTTTTATTTAAAAAAACTAATAAAATAGACACAAACATTTGGTACATGTGATCAGAAAAGGAAAAATGAAATTTTATACTTAATATTATCAAAATTATCTATTTTGTGATTAATAGCAATCTCTAGTTCTTCTTTGGTCACATATTCCTTCCTCCTCCACATATCTGAGAGGTAAACTATCCTATGTTCTTCTAATTTCTTTATAATATCATTACTTATGTCTAGATCATGAATCCATTTCGACTTTTTCATGGTATATGGTGTTATTTGTGGGTCAGTGACTAGTTTCTGCCATAATAATCTCATTTTAGAAAAATTGAAAAGGCAAAATCTCCCTAATCAATATTGATGCAAAAATAGTAAATAAAATATTAGCAAAGAGATTACAGCAATTTATCTGCAGGATAATATACTATGACCAAGTGGTATTTTTTGCTAGAAATGCAGGCTAGTTTTTTGTCAGGAAAACTATCATCATAATTGACTTATATCAATAACAAAACCAAAAGAAATCATATGATAATCTCAATAGAGATAGAAAAAGTTTTTGATAAAATATAGTACCCATTCCTATCAAAAACACTACAGAGCATAGGAACAACAGGGATTTTTTTCCTTAAAATAATCAAAACCTACAACAAGCATTATTTGTAATGGAGAGAAGATGGATGCATTTCTAATTAGATCAGAGTGGAACAAGGATTCCCATTATCACCACTATTATTCAACATTGTACTAGAAATGTTGGCTTTAGCAGTAGGAAAAGAAAAAGAAATTAAAGGAATTAGAATAGACAATGAGGAAATAAAACTATCACTCTTTGCAGATGAGATGATGATATACTTAGGGAATCCTAGAAAATCATCAAAAACATATTGGAAACAATTCACAGCTTTAGCAATGTTGCTGGAAAGAAAATAAACCCACACAAATTATCAGTATTACTTTATATTACTGACAAAGCCCATTAGCTAGAGATAAAAAGATAAATTCTATTTAAAATTACTGTAGACATAATAAATAAAATACTTGGGGATCTACCTGCCAAGATAAACCCAAGAATAGTATGAATACAATTATAAGACAATGATCACACAAATAAAATCAGATTTAAACAATTTGAAAAATATCAATTGTTCATGGCTAGGCCGAGATAATATACTAAAATTGACAATTCTGTATAAATTGATCTACTTGTTCAGTGCCATATTAATCAAATTGACAAAAACATTATTTTATAGAATTAGAAAAATATAATAACAAAATTCATCTGGAAAAACAAAAGGTCAAGAATACCAAGGGAATTAATGGAAAAAAAAAAAAAAACCCTACAAAGTATGGCTTAGCAGTACCAAATCTAAAACTATATTATAAAGAAGCAGTCATCAAAACCATTTGAGTACTGGTAAGAAAGAGGTGGTGGATCACTGGAATAGATTAGATACAACATAATAATCAAGGCATATAGAAAACTCCCAAACTCTTAACTTCTGGGATAGGGACTCACTATTTGATAAATATTGTAGGAAAAACTGAAAAATAATATATCACAAAGTTGGCCTAGACCTTCATCTCACACCCCATACCAAATTAAGGTTAAAATTGTTATGTGATTTGGGCATAAAGGATATAACCAAACAATTTAGGGGAACAAAGGATAATTTACCTATCAGACTTTGGAGAAGGGAAGAATTTATGATGAAAGATAAACTAGAAAACATTATGAAAGACACAATAGAAAACTTTGATTACGTTAAATTAAAAAAGTTTTGCACAAATTCAACAGTAATAAGATTAAAAAGGGAGTACAAAGCTGGAAAAAAATCTTTAAAGCCAGCATTTCTGATAAAGGTCTCATTTCTAAAATATATAAATAACTCTGTCAAATTTATAAGAATACAAATCATTCCCCAATTGATAAATGGTCAAAGGATACAGACAGTTTTCAGATGATGAAATTAAATCCATTTTTAGTTATATGAAAATTTGCTCTAAATCACTGTTGATTAGATAAAAGCAAATGAAAACAACTCTAAGCTACCACCCCATACTTATTGGCTAATATAACAAAAAACAAACAAACAAACAAACAAAAATAAACTAATAAATGTTGGAGACCACATGGAAAAATTGAGACATTAATGTAGGACTGATGCAGTTATGAAATGATCCAAACATTCTAGAGAGCAATCTGGAATTATTCACAAAGTGCAACGAGACTACTCATATATTTTGATCCAGCAATATCACTACTAGGTCTGTATCCCAGCTTGAGCAAAAAAAAGGAAAAGACCTATATGTTCAAAAATATTAATCTCAATCCTTTATCATGGCGACAAAATATTGGATACTGCTTCTGGTAAATGGCTGAACAAGCTATGGTATATGAATGTAATGGAATGCTATTATACAATAAGACATAATAAACAGTCAAATTTCAGGTTAAAAAAACCTGGAAAAACTGATGTGAACTAATGCTGAGTGAAGTGAGCAGGACCAGGAAAACATAAACAATATGAACAACTTTGTGTGATAATCAACTAAGAATGACTAAGCTCTTCTCAATAACATAATGATCCTAGACAAGTATAATGGATTCACAAGTGAAAATGTTACCAAAATCCAGATAAATAAACAATAGACTCTGTATGTGAACTGAAGCATTTTTTCATATTTTTTTCCCTTTTTGATCTGTTTCTACAACTGTGACATATGTGAAAATGTTTTATATGATAGTATTTGTTAACCATTCTTTCCATTTTTAAATAAAAACAATGTTATTTTGCAGGAATACCATTACTTCCAAAAGGAAAGTTGGATATTCCTGTATTATTTGTTCCTCATATCATGAAATTATATGAAGCAATGGTGATTGTTGAGATGATGAGGGCAAATGGTGAATATTGGCCACATGATAGCCCAGATGAATTGGGCCCAGGTTTGAAAAGGTAACCTAAATAAGGAATATATGTTCCCCAACTAACACTATTCCTTTCTTTTTTATATATAATATTCTATGTCTTGAAAAAAATCAGAAACAAAACCACCCCCAATCTTAAAAGGGGATAGATACATTTTAATGTTGTATTAGAAAAACTGTCAAAGGCAGAAAAGAAAGAAGCCTTTCATAGTCATATGCTATTTGACTAGGTTAAATTGTGAGGCAGAGTTTTAAATATGTTAAACTCATGTAGAATTAGTAAGTAACCTGACTCAGAGACAAAAGATGGTTGAATATAAGCTGAACATTAGACCAAGAAAGTGATAATTCATAAAGAAACAAGAAGCTAATGCTTAGGAATCAACTTTAAATAATATGGGATTATATAAGTCAAGGCATTTGATAGCAATGGAACAGATATAAAGCCATGGCACTATACAAGGTGTGCAGAACCCAGATATATCATGGCTGAAGAGTGTTTCTTCTAGAAAGTCCTTTATATTTATCTCTTTAAATCCACTCATCTTCCCAAATGTCTGATTCTACCTCCAAGACAACATTTTCCTCAAATATGTGATTAAAATGTTCATAAATTTTTTTTTGAAGAGGCATGAGAGAACTTTAATAAAAGGAAATATTTTCTTTCTTCTGCTGTTCTTTTCTGTCCAACCTTCCTAATTAACTTGTGCTTCCATCCCATACACACCTATTCAGAGTCTCCTTATTAGTAAAATGGGTTTTCTGTACTTTACACTCTTGCCAGAAATCACTCTCATTTGTTTCCTTTAGAAGACTAGACTTGTGATGGATTAAGTATTTCTAGATAAAAATTATTCAACAAATGATCACATGATTATTTCATGCAAACTGCTATGCTAGGTGCTCTGTAAAAAGACTAAATTCAGATTAGAGCCATTCCTTATCCTTATTGAATATTTTTAATTAATTAATTTATTTGTTTGTTTATTTTTTATTTATCTATTTTATTTATTTATTTATTTGTTTGTTTGTTTTTTATTTATCTATTTTTATTTTATGTATGTATGTATGTATGTATGTTTCCTTTCAAAGATATTTTCCCATTATAATTCTTTATTTTCTAAGGGAGTTTCATCCTTTTTATTTTGTGTTTTACTTGCCTAACTTAGATAATAAACCTTTTATCCTATACTTCTATAAGTATCTGGTGTATTATGTGCCTTGATTTAAAAGTTAGTAAAAGAAAGGCAAGATCTGTGCCTTCAAAGGACCCATAATATAAAAAAGTAAGAAACTGAGTTAGTTAGACACATTGGTTGAGATAATAGATGTAGAGCAGAGAAGTAGGGACAACACTGAGAAATTATATTGAGGATATTGATTTGTATAGAAGAACATCATCTAGCTTGAGATAGTAATAAGATTAGTATGAGTAAAGGTAAAGTAAGTTTTGAAATAGATAAGTGGATAAGAGCAGTTGGAATATATTGAGCAAGTAGTAATTACATCAGAAGAGTATATTATAGAAAAAAAGCCATAAAATTCTGTTATGTCTTTATGATTTTGTAGGATTCTGAAATTTCCCTCCACAGATTCTGTGTTGGAGATGATGAAAATATGCACACCAGGATCTAGAATCACTGGGCAGAATTAGCAAGAAGCTTTAGCTTTGAAACAAGCTAGTAGAAAAAGACAATGAAGAAGGTTTCTGTTTTCTGGATAATAAAATAAACATGAGCTTAACTAATTATAAGCGATCACAGAAGCATGAAAAAAATTAATGAAACATGGTTATTTATTATAGAAATAGTAGTATTTATGGTAACAATTGTGGATCAGGTTCATTCTTAGCAGAAACTTTAGAGGATTCTCCTTAAGGATTTCAAACTTGTAAGTCAATATATATTATGGAAGTAAATGGTAGTAATTTTGTGACACAACACCAGAGATTGTAAAAATATAACTTTCAAATAACTATCAAGATCCAAACATGAGTGCTGGAATTGTGAATTAGAAGTTTGCTCTCTCAAGACAAAAAATCTTGGTATTATAAATATAGGCTTCAAAATATCCTGGAAAATTTAACAAAGAAATGACAGAAAACAAAATTATAACAGACAAAATCCACAAAAAAACCTCAATATTAATATTTTAATAGTTTGCTATCCCAAATACTAGTCGCCAAACCATGTGAAACAAAAAAAAAAAATTCTGAAATATAAATACTTTCCAGAAAAAAATCAAAAATGTCTTTCATCCTCTTTGCTACAGGAATTGTTTTAATGATCCATTCAGTTTATTGAGCCTATGGAAAAGTGATCTATAATTCTTTTCAATTATGTTAATACTTTTTTTCAATTATAAATGGAAAACATTTATCCACCTTTGAAATGGTCACTAGAATGTTAAATATAAAATAATGGCAATATAGCCAATTGTCCCAGTACCGTTTTTATCTGAATTACATAGAAAATATGACAGAAATGATAATCTTCCAATTGTCCAGTACTTTAATTGCTCAAAGCATTTATTTTAATCACTTGCACAATAGTTCATAGAACATTAATCTTAGGGGTACCACTTTGTAAATAATCATTTTTTATATTTAAAATATTACTGAGATCCATTATTAATTGCCAGCTTGGGTTTCTTTTCTTCAACCCCAAACATTATAATATGAGTGCTAATATACTGAAGTTTGATCACAACTACTGTGTATAGTAATTCCATAGTAACTTACCTTACTTTGCAAAGTTTCAAGTTTCAACATTTTGCAAAATCAAAAATATTCCAAAATGCCATGTCAAATTTGCATTTATTTCTAAAAATATGTTTCTTTTAAAAATTAAAATGTCATTTAGTTTAAAAATTAGAAATTTGACTGACACTAACAGAAGTCTTCATTTCCTTCATTTGCATGTCTAAATAGCACAATAAGAACACAAAATGGAGACATCTGCAGCATACGATGGAAGTACCCCTTACAAGGAATCCCAGAAGCACCACCTCCTAAAACACATCAACGTATGTATGTTATGTGTTGAAAGAATTATAGGCCTAGAATAAGACTTAGAGTATAGATCCAGCCTTTTAACTAACGTAGGTAAATTAAAGGTCAAATAAGGGACATAGTAAAGTGATCCTGAAATGACAGTGCTAACTTTCCAGAACTAGAACTGAAATCCAGCTTTTCTGAGACGACCTTCAATTCTTTTTCTATTGTATCATGGTGTCTCTTTTTCATCAGTTTGAAGAAGAAAATGCTAAAGATTCTACTTGGAAACATATCTGTCACTTTCTGTGTGTGATATAATTTTAATTAAAATTGTGTTTGATTAGAAATCCATTTGACAAGTATCTATGTCATTTGATTTACTTGTAGCACTTTTTAATATTATATTGAATACCTTTTTTTTTAATGACGAATGCAAATCTTTCAAGCAGAAAGGCACCAAATTACCATCAGTAGTCTTTCAAAATGAGTGAGAATTTTTTCCTTTTTTGCTTCAGTAAAAGATAATTGACTCATCTATAGAGATGAACATCAGTTTAGAATTTACAATCTATGGTCATCAGATTAAAATTATGTTATAGATGTAATAAAACATAAGCAATTTTCCCTGTCTTTTGACAGCTTTGTTGTTCATATCTCCTGTAAATATAGACTTTTGTTTTCCTAGGCGAAAGAATTCATGAAAAATTGATTAAACTAAAACAGACACTTTAAAGTACATGTTATTTTTACATCTTTAGCAAAGGAAAGTTAGTGCGCATAAAATAGAGGATGCTACTGTCATTTACCTTTTATTTACTTTGCTTTAGTTAGCCTATGATAAAGTGAAGAAAATTCATCCCATAGAAGAGTTGGGAAACTCTTTAAGTATACAGCATTTTTTATGTCAAATATAATGATAATTGATATATTAATTTTGCTAATTGTCTCATTCTCTTCTTCCTCTTCATTTTCCTGCTCTTGCAACAACTTCTCCTCCTCCTCCTCCTCTTTGTAGTAAATAAATAAGCACCACTCTGGTAATAACTATTTCAACACTTTAGTACATTAAAAACCTGTGGTTCATCTAGTCAGTCAGATAGAAAATACTCATTTATAAAACTCCTTTGTGCCAGTCTGGTTAAATGGTGGAGTTACAAAAAAAAGGTAAGGGCCCTATTGTCAAATAAAGGAGACAAGATACAAAAAGCTATATAAAACAAGCTATATGTAGTGTAAACTGGAAGTAATAAAGAGAAAGAAGGCATCAGAATTCAGGAGGATAAAGAAGCTTCCAAAGGTGAAATTTTGGCTAGGACTGGAAGTCAAGAAACCCATGAGGCAGAGATTTGTACATTGTAAGCATAGAGAAGAGCTGAAGAATGCTCCAGAGACTTGAGATGGATTGTCAAGGAAGCATTAATTGCAGACTTTTTTTTTTTTTTTTTTTTTTTTTTTTTTAAGGAAAGATGAGTTTTAAAGGATTTTGAATATGAAAAAGGATTTTATGTTTGATCCTGGAGATGATTTTGAGCATTATATGTTTCCCTATCCACCATTTTGTCACTGTCATAATACCATTGCTTAAGTGGAAGGAGTCTTCTCAGGACTGAGCATCACTTTATATATGCTTGTGCATACATACACAGAGAAGCACACACATGTATATATTTGGAATAATGAATTTCATATCTAATCAGTTTCCAAGTCTTTAAATGTCATATCCACAATATCTTTTGAAATTGAACTTCCACTCTAATCACCTTTTTAACCCCAAGCCTTCAACACCTATCACTTGAATGCTTAAAATTGCCTTCTAATTAATCCCTTTTCCCTAAGTCCTTCCCATTTCTACTGACACCTATTTAGCTGCCAAAGTGACAGATGTGAACATGTTACTTCTATGCTCAATAAACTCCATTATTGCCTATTATTCCCTCAAGGATGAAATAAAAACTTCCCTTTTTAGCATTTAAAGTCCTTCACAATTTGGCTTCAGCCTTCCTTTCTGGATTTATGACATATTACTTCCCTCATGCACTCTGCAGACTAGCCATGCTGTCCTTGTTGTAGTCCCCTATAAGCAATAGTCTATCATTTCCTGTCTCCATAACTTTTTAAAGTGACTCCAGTCTGTTAAGTTCCTAAATTCTTTCAAAGCTCATATCAAATACCCCTAAAGCATTGTATCAGCTGGTAGCATGTCATCCATCAGATTACTTAATATTTACTTATGATATATCCTTCTAATATAATGAAAACTCCTGGAATACAAGAATAATTATATTTTTCTTTCTTTTTCTTCCTTCCTTCCTTCCTTCTTTCCTTCCTTCCTTCCTTCCTTTCTTCCTTCCTTCCTTTCTTCCTTCCTTCCTTCCTTCCTTCCTTCCTTCCTTCCTTCCTTCCTTCCTTCCTTCCTTCCTTCCTTCCTTTTTTTTCTTTCTTGCCTCCCTCCCTCCCTCCCTCCCTTCCTCTCTCCCTTCCTCCCTCTCTCCCTCCCTTCCTTCCTTTCTTCCTCCCTCCCTCCTTTCCTCCCTCCCTTCCTTCCTTCCTTCCTTTCTTGCTTCTTTCCTTCTATCCTTCCTACCTTTCTCCCTCCCTCCCTCCCTCCCTCCTTTCCTTCTTTCCTTTTGTTATATTTCTAGCAAACTGTGGAGTAGTGAAACCTAATAATTGCTTGTTGATTTATTGATTAGAACTATGGAGAGAATACGTATAATAATGAGATTATATGTCCATTGGAATCTTGAAAAAGTGTAGTGAAGCATAGCTACTTTTTTCTTTCAAAAACTCAGAAGCCAAAAGCAAGAGCAAGTAGAAGAAAATTCTTTATAGTTAACAGGAATTTTTTATAGTTATAGTTATATACTTTATAGTTATAGAAGAAATTTCTCTATAGTTAAACCTATTCTAAGGCTATGCAGCTCCCTATGTAGGAGCTTCTCCATCATTGGAGGTCCTTAAGCAGAGGGTCAATGACCATTTATCAACACATTGTTGTAATGAGAATTCTTTTCCTGATTGATATGCACTGAACTGATTGGTCGATGAGGTCTCTTCCAACTCTGATTACCTGATTCTTTAAATATTTTGATTTTTTAAATTTTTAAATTTTTTACATAATTTCTGGAAGTAATTACTCATTTGAAGATGAATAACATACTAGAAAAATGCACTAATTGGAAATGAATGATGTCTATATTTTTATTACTCAGAATTCCTAAGAATTTAGAAGATAAGGCCAGTGGCATAATGCTAATTATAACTTTCAGTGTACTCATTTCCATTTTAATGATTTAAAGCAGGGAAATTAATTATAGCTAGAAAACTTTCTTGTTCAGTAGCTATTTTCACCTTCCCAATAAAATGCACCAAAGTATTAGTTATCATTTAAATTTTAATTCAGGAAACACTTATTAAATACCTATTCTATGCAGAATTCAAAACTAGTCTCTATTGATAAAAAGTTTTAAAAATGACACAATCTAATCCCTACTCCAAAGGAGTTTTTAGTCTTTTTATTTCTTTATAGCAATGTGATATAACAAATGATATAATATTACAATTTAGAAAATGATTATGTAAGTAGGATTAATGAATTGTGATCACTTTGATCTGGGGGAATAAAGAAAACAATTTTAAAAAGTTGGTCCCTGGACTGTTATTGTTATTTTTTTTTTTTTTTAAGAGAAGAAAGAGTTAATAAGAACACGTGAAAATAGTATAAGTCAGTGAGTAACCATTCCAGGAATAAGTAAGTGAGTACAAAAACATAAAGGCAATTCAAAAAGTCAGGGCAAGTATATACAGTCATGTATACTATTAAATTATTGTATACAGTAAGGAGAGTACTATGAAATGAAGCTAGAAATTTAGACTGGAGCCAGACCATGAAGGCTTTAAATGAAAAAAAAAATGCAATGAATATATATATATATTATTAATATATATATATATATATATATATATATATATATATATATATATATATATATATATATATTTTTTATTAAGAAGGTGACATGATCCTGAGGATAAACATGAGATAATAGTTATAAAGTGTTTTTTTTTTAATTAAATTTTAAGCATTATATGAATGCTAGCTATTGTGGTGGTGGTGGAAGCATTTGTTACCTATTTCTGTTAGAAATACTGTTACTCTATTTCTATAGAGAACTTGACCATCCTTGTCACCATTGTTTACAATCTTGGAAACATACTAATTTTTTTCACTTAATAATCTATACATTTAAAAGTTGAAAAATTAGTTACTCTACCTCCAGAGGTTTATACCTGTCATTTAAGGCCAGACCTCACCTGATCATGGGACTCCCCTAAACAATAAACTTCATTGGCTACCTATTACTTCTAGAATCAAATAGAAACTCCTTTGTTAGGCATCTAAAACACTTCCAATTTAGTTCAGCTGCTAGTGATACCCCATTCCAATTAGTTGCTATCCATTTATCATTTTTTGGTAGATAATTGTGTGTAATGTTTTCTTCAATAGAAAGAAGCTCAATGCAACCAAAGAAAACTTGCTTTATGTTTATATTCTCTTAAGTTAATGTCTACCTAACACATATTAAGTGTTTTAAAATGTTTACTGAGTTATTGGTTGATTGATCAGTAGTGTCAAGGATAAATTATGCTCATAGAAATATAAAATATCAATTCTGGAAGAATTTGTTTGCCATCTACTTATTTATCCATCTATTCATTCATTCCAGTATATTAAGTACAGTGCATTATTCTAGGTGAAGAAAAAGACATTTCTACATACATCAAACTACTTAGAAGTATAACATTGAAATGTCTATAAAAATTGGAATATGATTTCCATTCATGTAGAGGCCTGTACACTTGAGAAGTTAAAGGCAAAAAAGAGATTTTTTTAATGCTTTTTGTTTATGTTATTTTTGCTTTAAAATAGTCCTGCTAGTTTCCATTTATTCCTGTACTCTAAAATCATGTTTTGGTTCACAATGTAAGATTATTGCCTAACAATAAAAGGTATTAAATGCTTTTTTACCTAAATCTATAGATCTAATAATTTTATATTCCATATTTAAAATTTTATTGGATAAATATAAATGTAGATGTCCGTATTACATTTTACTTAATAATTACTTTTATTAGTTTTCACAATATTCAAAACAAGTTTGTTATTTTCACAATGGGTTAAAGTCAAATAAATTTAAAATTAAAATTAAATTAAAATTAAAAATTTAAACAGACTGGCCAAATAAATAGTATATGAAATAACATAATTAAAGACATATACAATATAAAACTCTAATATCAGCAATGTTATGTAATCAATTTTCAATAAATTCTACTGTGAAGAAAATTCATTTTTCTTCCAACCATTCATTAAAGGTGTCCAGTGTATACTTTCACTTTATTTTTTTCCAACATTATTATGTAATTAGAAAGAATTTATTTCCAAGACTACATACATGATAATTGATAAAAATTTAAGGAGAAAGTCATTTACTCTTAACAATCTAGTGTTGGAACAAGTTTTGAATAGTAATCCCAATTTCAAACCTTGTGATTTATTCTACATGCTATTCTGCATATCCTAGGGTTTCAATTTCTAGTTACTATCCTGAGGAATTTCCTCCCTGAATTCTAGAACTTTTTTTTTTTTTTTTTTTTTTTTTTTTTTTTTTTTTTTTTTTGCTTCATTACAGTTTCTGTGTTTGAACTTCACATAAACGTATATGCCTTTTCAGTAAAGACAATAAGAAGTATTTGGAAAGAGGGAAGAAGTCGTCCCCCCCACCTTTTGTGTATAGGGAACAAATCACCAGATAATAGCCATGAATCAAAATAACAGAATGCATTCTTCTTGTTTCTAGCTAGCATAAGCTGTCGAGCAAGCAATCGAGTGGAAGAGACTGTACAAGTGCTTCTAACTGGTGTAGTTTTTGAAACACCAGAAGAGAGAAAATTGGAGGTGATTCCCAAAAAACCACTTTTGGAACATGATCAGAAGCAAAACCCAGCAAGTTATAGTAAGATTGTATTTTAGATAATAGTTTCATAAATGTAAGAATTAATTTCTCTAGACTTCTCAGTTGTTTAAAGCTTTGTACCTTTCCCAGTCCCATTCATTTCATGGAAGAATTATGTGACTTAAAATCAAGGAATGTCTCACCTGCATACCTGAAAGTATTTATACTTTTTATTTTAATTTTATTTTATTTTTAAATTTATTTTATTTTCTTAAGTGATGGCATATAAAATGTCATTAATGACATCTTTTATTAATAGAGCTAGTATTAATTACATCTTAAAAGTACCTCATAGCTGTAGGGAAAAGAAAGGTAAAAATTTTGACAGCTATAATTTCTTTTTCTATTTTTATTCCATCTGCCATTTCAAATTTCTGACATTTCCTTGTGCTATATTTATTGAAGACTAAAATTGTCACTTTGTGAAGTGTCCTTAATTTTAAACTGATAATAATGATAGTATCTTAATAATTTCAAAAATTAACATGTGAGTTGATACATCTTCATTCCCATCCCCTTGTGAGGATTATTATATAATAAAACAAATATTGTTTTAGGGTAAGATAAAATAATTTTGAACATTATCCATGTGCCATTTGTAAATATAAACAATTTAATGTTATATGTTGTTTTATTTTTCTCCAATATGGTGTCATTTGAGTTGAAATGAAACACTGAAATCATTTTGAATGGCACAACATTTTATTTAGGAATGACAATTCATTTTTTTCAACCTTTACTTTTATATGGATTATAACACTTTGATTTGGTACAACTCATCTTTTGTGACATAAAACATAGTAATAGAATGCTTAGATACCAAAGGTACTAGAATCATTTATGTTTCTAACAACTTCAAGTTAGCAATAATAACATGTCATTACTTCTATATAAATTATATACCAGTTAGGAAATCAAATTACTTGATATCTTTGTGATAATAGAAGAAACATAAAGTCTGAAATATTAAGAAAGCAACCAGGCAAACTACTTTTTCCCCCTTTCTTCCCTGTTCTAAAGTCTGATTTATTGACTTTGTTTACTCTCCATTACTTGTAATGTAATGTTTCTGTAGCCATTGAGATTATTATATGATTTCCGTTGGTATTATTATTTATGTGGTCAATTTAGTCATAGTTTTTCTAATACTGAAGCAGCCCTGGCATCCCTGGTATAAATCCCCCTTGATTGTAATGTATTTATCCTGCTGATAAGTTGCTTCTTTGTTAATATTTTATTTAAAATTTTTGCATCAATATTCATTTGGGAGATTGGTCTGTAATTTTCTTTTTTTGGTTTTGGCTCCTCATGGTTTAGATATCAGTGGCATATTTGTATCAGAAGATATTTGGCAGTATTCTTTCTTTACCATTTTTCCAAATAGTTTACATAATATTGGGCTTAATTATTCTTTGTATGTTTGGTATACTTCATTTGTAAATACATCTGGTTCTGGAGATTTGTTCTTAGGCTGTTCATCACTGGCTTGTTCAATTTTTTTTTCCCCTAAAATTGTGCTACTTAAGTAATTTATTTCCTCTTCTCTTAATCTGGGCAATTTATATTTTTGTAAATATTCATCCATCACAATTCACTGAATTAGATTCATATAAATTCACAGACTTGCTCCCACATATTTGGGCAAAATAGCTCCTAATTATTGCTTCCATTTCTTTTTCATTGGTTGTAATTTCACCCTTTTCCTTTTTGATACTAGCAATTTGATTTTCTTCTTTCCTTTTTTTCCCTATTAACATTAACCAAAGGTTTATCTCTTTCCTTTGTTTTTTCATAAAACTAACTTTTATTTTTATTTATAAGTTCAACAGTTCCTGGGTTTGTCTTGGCAGATAGACACCCAAATATTTTATTTTGTCTTAGTTTAAGTTGTCTTAGTTTCAAATTTATTAATCTCTCCTTTGAGTTTAAGAATTTCTCATTTGGTATTTAATTGGGGATTATTAATTTGTTCTTTTGCTAGCTTTTTTTATGCATGCCCTTAATTGATCTCTCCTTTCTTAGTTTTTCTTGATTTTTTTTTTTTTTTTTGAAAAATGCTAAGTAGTTTTTTTGTTTTGTTTTTGTTTTTGTTTTTATTTTTGCTCATGGTCTTCAAATTATTGGTAGGCCAATAATTTTTAAATTGTCTCTTCTTCTGGGCATGCTATTTTTCCATGAATGTATTTCCCCATTTTCTTACATTTCTTTATTCTTTTTAGGTTTTTTGACTGATTCTTCATGTCTCATAGAATCATTAGCTTCCATTTGCCCCATTCTAGTTTTGATGTATGATTTTCTTCAGTTAACTTTTGTATCTCTTTTTTTCTGTTTGGTTAATTTTATTTTTGAAGGTGTGTTTTCTTCAGTGGATTTTTTTTCTTTTGCATTTGACCAATTGTATTTTTTAAGGAATTGCCTTCCCTTCCAAGCTGTTGACACTCTCTTGCATATTTTTCATTTCTTTTCACATTTTTTCTTCTAGTTCTCTTACTTACGTTTTGAAGTCTTTTATGGGCACTTTCAAGAAACTTCTTTGGACTTGAGACCAATTCATTTCACTCTGAGATTTCCTTTGTGAACCTTTTGTTCTTGTCTGAATTGGGGTTTTGATTTTCCCTATAATCATAGTCGCTTTATGTGGTCAAGGTTCTTTTTGGTTGCTTGCTCATTTTCTTCTTTTTCTTTTGGTATTTCCTCTTTTTTTTTTTTTTTTTACTTTTATGTTTGAGTTCTGTTCCTGGAGTTAAGAGAGTGCTATGTGCTATTCCAAGCTTCCTGTGTAGCTCCCAGCCTAGGCTTTATGCACAGGTTTTCCTTGTGTTTGTAGGGAGTAGCTGTGCTAGCTCTTTATGGGAAGCAGACTGATTTCCCAGAGTCTGCCTTTTGAGCTGGGTCTGGAGGCTGTACCACTGATCTGCTCTTTACATAACTATGACAGAGTAAGTCAGTTGCTGATTTGCTATGATTATGACTCTCATGGGTTTTTCAAGAATTTGTTTGAGCCAGAGTGAATACCTTTTCACCCCAGTGAGACTGATCTTTTTTGAAGTTTTTCCAATTTATCTTGAGCTGGAGAGTGGTTTCATTTTGTCAGACTTTGTTCATAGGCTTAGTTCCATATGTTTTTTGAGGGAAACTGGGAGAGCGTAAGCAACTTCCCTGTGCTTCACTGCTATTTTGGCTCCATCCCTTTAAGTCTTTTGCCAAAGATTTTTCTTCCTTCATTTTTAATACTCTTCACATTTATTTCTCCAACATCAGAGTTTTTTTGTTTTAACTTATAACTATTTCCTTACCAAATTATATCCCTCCTATATAATTCTTTCCTTTTTTTCTGCTTCCTCCCTTTTCCCTTTTGAAATTTAATTTTTTTTTAACTGAAATTTCTGAAATTTTATTCAATGTTCTTGTAAAGGGGGTTTATAATTTTCATAGTGTCAATATTTCTAAGATTATCTCTCAAACTATTTCCTAGGTAATTTCTCTTTGACAAATTATTTATAATTTTCAGGCTTTTGATTTTGTTTTAGAATTTCATATTATCTTATTGAGCCATTTGTCATGTGAAAAGAATCATTTTCATTTTGGGGACATTTAGTGCTTAGATAAGGTTCTTCACCATCTATTCTAACATATCATTTTCTTCTTGCCTTTACTTCCTCCCTGGAAATTCCCTTTTGCATTTCTTATTTCATTCCCCTCTCCTCATTTCCCTCCACAGGTCCTATTAATCCTGCCTAATGCTCTCTGGACACCTCTCAAACTAAACCTAATTATTTCCTAGTGGTTTATCCGAGCAGTTTTAGTCTCTAGACTGAGGAACCTGGTCAATTCCACAACTGAATGGAATGGGCAGGATCTCTCAGATCTTGAGTACATTCCTACTTCAAGGTACTTTCTGACTATTTCAGCACTAGGTATTGACTGGGTTTTTCTTTTGCATTGAATTCCAGAATCAGCACATTTTACTCTGCTTGTTTTGTAATTCAGGAGCTGCTTCCATGGTTGACTATCACGTAGATTTCATTGTTGTTGTTGTTGCTGTTACTGAGGCAATTGGGTTAAGTGACTTGCCCAGGGTCACACAGCTAGGAAGTGTTAAGTGTTTGGGATCAGATTTGAACTAAGTTTTCCTGACTTTAGGGCAGATGCTCTATCCACTGCACCACCTAGCTGCCCCTCACAGAATGTCTTTAACAAATATGCATGAAGATTCACAATATGATATTCAAGATGTGAGTAATAAAAGAATATGACTGTCTGAAAGAGAAACTAGGAGAATAGTGAAATTGTCTTTTCTTTTGAAGTTTTTTTTTTTTTTTTTTTAAAGAAAAAATCTTTTCAGTTTCTCCAACTACTAGAAATGTCTAAATGGTTACTGACCTAATTACATTGTGCCAAAACTTTGCACCTGCAAGTTAACTATAAAGCCTCAGTGGGGGAGTGAACCCTCTGGCAATTTTGATTCAGGAGAGATGATTTTAACTGAGTCTGAAGCATGTATACCAACCAGCTGGAATGAGTGTCAGTAGGGAAAAATCCAAGCCTACACCTGGTACTCAATTAAATCTTGAGAAACCCCCTAAGATGAATGATACCTAATCCATTATAAAATAAAACCAGAATTCTGTCAGTATTCAAATTCCTATTCGTACAAGCAAAAAAAAAAAAAAAAAAAAAAAAAAAAAAAAAAAAAAAAAGACCTTGGTTGAAGTGATATGTTGATCACTTAAATTCTGAGAACAGATAAATCAAAGAAAGAATTCTCAATATTTAAAAGCTAAGAACTATAAAAAGAAGAATATTAAAGAATTCATATAACTTGGTCCATTTTATAATTTACAATTTCTGTGAAGGATTTAGCAGTTTTTTCAAGAACTTGATGGCATCCTTATTGCAAACTAAAGAAGATATTAAAGATTTTTATCTTGCAGAATTTTATAGGCAAAAGAGAAAAACATCTGATTTTCAACAGAAGAAAGCCTTTGAGAAAAATTCTGTAATAAGTATAAAACCAATGAAGATGAACCAGGGCTGAATTTTGTGATGCTTCCTGTTCTCTTCCCTGTGTATTTCCCAAGATATGAATCTTATCTTGTTATCCTCTTGTTATCCACAGAATTATACTACTTCTGCTTTTCTTTTTCTTTTGCAAATTTGTATTCATTTTAAGCTTCTTTAAACATAAAATAAGAAAAGAAATGTTTCTATGTACATAGCAGAGTATAAGAAAGGATTCAATATAAACCAATACATTTCCATTTCAAGAAAACCTATATAATAAATGCTAAACATGTTTGCAAAACTTTCCCAGATTCATTTTCAACCTGCTACTCTCTTCTAAAGAAAATTTGCATTTAGCAACCAAATTCTGTCACTATTTGCAACTTGCAGGGGTTCATTTCAATGTGATATTTTGTATTACTTGACCAAAGCTTTGAGAAAGATTTCCAATAGCTGATAGTATTCCAATGGCAGGCAACATTCTCTTCTTCCATTGGGCATATCTAGCAGAATAGATTCTCAGTGCTCATCCTTGTATTCTTACTCTACTTTGAAACTGCTTAGAATTCATAAATGAAATGATTGTGAATATGATGAAACTATACCTGATAGAGCACACAAATCTGAACTGTTCAATTAAACAAATATTAATTAAGTACTTATAATATGCAAGACATTGTGCTAACAATAAGGGATATAAAGAGAAAGAAAAGAGACTGCTCTGATGACGTTTATGTTTAATGGAGGTGTGGAAAGGGAGTATCACATGTAAATAGCTAAGTTTAAACATGCTAATATGAGGATCTGGAGAATAGTAACAAAAAAGAATA
Organism: Sminthopsis crassicaudata; assembly: GCF_048593235.1. Lineage (NCBI taxonomy): Eukaryota > Metazoa > Chordata > Mammalia > Dasyuromorphia > Dasyuridae > Sminthopsis > Sminthopsis crassicaudata. The sequence continues at coordinate 279,930,509 of NC_133619.1, forward strand.
TAGGGGAATTTTTCCTGAAGTACATGAAGTTAAGGAGTTAAAGGAAGCAAGGGATTTTGAGATGGGGAATTGTACAACATTTACATTCTAGGAATATGAGAGATCTTTCTTTGTAAAAGAATGGGGCCAGGAAATGGAATGTGAGTGGTATGAATTAGAATTTGTAACACTTTCATGAAATAAAAAAAAGCAAGCTGAAGCCAAATCACAAATGACAAGTCAATGAATTTGTATTTTATTTTAGAAGCATGTTATGTTATTTTATGTTTAAAGAAGAAATTCCTTAGCCTCCTTCCTTATTGTCACATCATATGAGAACCCTATATTTTCTCATCTCCATCTACAAAAGTATATAGTGATATCATTTATCCACTCATTATCCCTCCACCTCAAACTTTCCTTTAAATCTCTCCAATAAATATTGTCTGTGGCCCTACATTTCAATTTATTTTGACTTCTAATTTATTTAATTCCTAATTTTCTTTTGTAACATCTTACCACCTTTGGCCAAAATGGAAAGAATTTTAAAAATTTAGGATGTGATCCTCTGCATATCATAGAGACTTATTTAATATGTGGGAAATGACTGTTGTCCTTTTTGCTCGAATAGTCCAAATATATATCCAAACTTGCCCATATCACATTTCTTTTGAACTATTGAAATTCTGTTTTGCTTGTAGAGCACAATGCCTTCTTTCATGAGGGTATATCATATTAAGTGGTTCTGTGCACAGAACACAATTTCAAAATTCTTTGGAGAGTGTCCTATATTGCTTTTTCTAACTTCTATGTAAGCATTTGCCTTGTGTAAGTTCTACATAAAGACTGTGAGGTAGGGACATCAATCAGGAAGGCTCTTGCAGTATTCCAGGCATGAAGTGGTAGTATCAAAGGAGAGAAAGGTGTGTTTAGGGTAAAATGACAGGTCTTGGAAACTGTTCAGCTGTGGGAGGTGAGACGGTGAAAAGTTTAGGGTAACATATAAACTTGATGACTTGTGATGATAATCATAACACAATAGTAATAGGAAAGTTTGAGAAAAGGAGAATTTTTGGAGAAAGATTCTGTGTTTGATTTTTGAGACCTTGAGTTTAAGATGTCTGTATAACATCCAAATCAAGCTGTTTAATAGGCTTTTTAACTATTATAGTTGGAGGTATGAGACTGGAGGTGAGTAGAGTAGTTAAGGTTAGAGAAGTAATTGATTTGAGAACCATTAGCATAGAGATGCGAATTGAGTCCCTAAAATTTGCTGAGAACATGTGAAAAAACTAGAGAGGGGAAAGGGAAAGGGGCTTAGGATAGAGCCCTGTCACATATTCATAGTTGGCATGACTCAGATGAAGATTTAGCAAAAGACAGAGTGAGAGCTTTTTGAATATAGGGAAGACATTGGTATTTTTTAAATTTTTTTTATTTTTTTTTTATTTTTTAGGCTATAAGATTTGATAATAGAGGTAATGGGAAATTCCTTGAGCAGATGAGATAGAACGGAATCATTTGTGCATGTAGTGGGGCTGGACTTTTTAAGAAGGTCTACCTTATCAGAAGAGACAGGGATGAAGGAAGAGATAGAGAAATAAAGCATTTGGACATATGGAAAGTATTGAAGTTATTTATAAAAAAGAACTACTTAACTATATCAAAGGGTTATTTAGGGGTGGCGAGGGATAATCATAGTTATATTTTTGTTGAGAAGAGTAGCCTAAACTAATTTATCTTTCATGTAATTTTTCTTTGATTTTCTCATAGTTTGATGTTAAGTGTCTCATTTTTCCTCAATGATTTAATTCATTCTTTTTCATCATAATCATCAAACAATGGTTATAATAAACTTTCAGCTGCACTGGTATGCTTTCTGTTATTATCAAAGGGAACTATATTAGGATAGCCATGAAAATAAATTGGATGACAATGTTCATTGTCTTTTGCTGTTCATTTTCCTTTTATTGATGATTTCAGGATGTTTTACCACAGAAAATATTTCTCTAGTAAAAGATTTGTGGTGAATTTGTCTGTAGCTTCAAAGCTTGTCTTTTAAAATTATTTTCATATGCTGTAATGCACATTAATCAAACATTTCTGCCTTTGAGAAAATAATCATCTCTTTTACTCTCTTTTCAAAGCTCTCATGCTGTTGTGGGGCAAAGTACAATGAGCTTTTGACATAGTCCCATAGCAAGAGAAAAATATTATCATAATAATGGTTACTAATACTACTGACAAGCAGAGGTCAATTACATATGTAACACATGGATTTTTAAGTGCAGCTAATATACAATTTAAAGATTATATTTCTACATGTAGCTACAATTACAACCAGAGCTACACCTCTATCTTCTATTGCTATAGAGAGCGTCTCAAAAAGTCTTAATGAAAACTTAAAACTATATTGAGAATTTTGAGATAATTTTTTTTAATTTTTATTTTTTAAATTTTATAATTATAAATTTTTGACAGTATATATGCATGAGTATTTTTTTTTTAATAACATTATCCCTTGTATTCATTTTTCCAAATTTTCCCCTCCCTCTCTCTACTTCCTCCCCTAGATGACAGGAAATCCCATACATATTACATGTGTTACAGTATAACCTAGATACAATATATGTGTGTATATCTTTTCTTGTTGCACGTTAAGTATTAGATTCCGAAGGTATAAGTAACCTGGGTGGATAGACAGTAGTATGTTAGGATTACCAGGTGAGAACTCAGGTTGTCTGGACAGTGACAAGGTGAGAACTCAGGTTTTCTGGGCAGTGACAAGGTGAGAATTCAGGTTGACTTGACAGTTCTCTGGCTCAGACCTTTGGTTCAGGCCTTTAAAGGGAGTTTACACCTTAGGAACTCTAGGAGAAGCAAGCTCATTGGTTGAAGTAATGTTTCCCAGAAGCCCTTGCGTTATCCCATGCCCATTCTCTGGGAGGATAAAAGAAGGGCAGCATTGGGTCTGAGAGAATAAACTCTGGGATAAAGTCTTGACGCCAGGCAGGCTGAAAGGAGACCAGTCTGATTTGAGAAAGGACAAGAGTTGGAGGAGATTCAGAGCTCCCAAGAAACCTGCAGACAGAGGAAAAGATTTTACAGATCTAGGATTATAATTAAGCAGACGACCAGACCCTCACAATTTAAGATTGATGTGGGAAACTGGAGAACTTGTCCAGTCACTAACACAGGGAGACAACATGTGATTTATCAACCATTTAGCATCAGGCTTATTGTTATGTACCCCTAATAAGCAACCTGGTGATAGTCGCCTAGATTCTCACTCCAGTGAACAAAATCCAGGAATATATTGGACAGCAGCTGTGACAGCTGACCGACCTATGCTTACTATTTATATAAATGGAATACCATTTGAAGGATTGGTAGACACGGGTGCAGATTGTACAGTTATTAGAGGTGCCAATTGGCCCGGTCACTGGCCAAAGATTAAGGCAGACACCTGCATGTCTGGGGTAGGAGGATCAATAGCAGCAGAAATTAGTGCTAGGCCTTTGAGATGGATATTTGAAGGAGAAACAGGAGTTTTTACTCCTTTTGTGGTTGAAAAAATCCCCATCAATCCGTAGGGAAGAGACATTTTATGGCAGATAGGATTACAAATAAGCACTTCGGCTTTTTAGGCAGGGCTGCTGTTGAAGGCCTACCTGCACTTTCACCGGTTCCTATTCAGTGGAAAACTGATTCACCAGTGTGGGTAGAACAGTGACCCTTAAGAAGTGATAAAATTCAGGCCTTATTAGCTATAGTGAACGAACAACTTGACCAAGGACATTTGTGACCTTCTCTAAGTCCTTGGAATTCCCCAGTATTTGTGGTGAAAAAGAAATCTGGAAAATGGAGGATGTTAACTGATCTAAGAAGAGTAAATGAACAGATGGAAACTATGGGAACTCTTCAGCCTGGACTTCCATCTCCTACTCAGTTGCCAAGAGAATGGCCTCTATGGGTTATAGACATTAAGGATTGTTTCTATTCTATCCCTCTAGATAAGGAGGATATGAAAAGGTTTGCTTTTTCAGTACCTAGTATTAATTTGGCTGAACCTTATAAAAGATATGAATGGACAGTTTTGCCACAGGGAATGAAAAACAGCCCTACTATGTGCCAAATATATGTTGCTGCTGCTCTTGCTCCAATAAGAAAAGCATTTCCAAAAGTAATATTGTTACATTACATGGATGATATTTTGGGATGTGCACCTGAGGAACAAATGTTAGAAGTATGTCTACAAAAGACCATGGAAACACTAAAGTACTACAAACTGCATATAGCTACAGAAAAAAATCAAAGAAATGCTCCTTTTCAATATTTAGGATATGAAGTATATCCTAAGACATTCAGAGTACAAAAGCTTTCTTTAAGAACAGAGAAGTTGAACACCTTAAATGATTTTCAAAAATTAATAGGAGATATCCAATGGATGTGTCCAGTGTTAGGCTTAACTACCAATCAACTACAACCTCTATATGACATTTTAAGGGGAGACAGTGCTTTAAATTCACCACGCCAGCTTACAAAAGAAGCACAAGAGGCTTTGAGAGAAGTTGAACTGGCTTTATCCAATGTGGTTGAAAGAGTCACTCAAAAACCCTTGGAAATATCAGTTTTTGCTACAAAAGAGGCACCCACAGCAGTCCTTCATCAAGGAGACTGTATGATTGAGTGGGTAAACCTCCCAGCACAACCAGAACAAAGCCTTACTCCTTACCCAGTGCTTGTGGCTAGGATTTTATTAAAGGCTATTAAGAGAGTAATACAATTATCTGGAATAAGTCCTGAAAAAATATACACGTTCTATACTCATGCACAAATTAATGTATGCTGTGAGACCATCCCAGAATGGCAAATTTTATTGGCCACCGCTCCAAATTTTGCACATGGATCTCCATTAAAGATAACCCGGCTACTACATAATTGGCGATGGATTTTTGAAGAAAAGGTTTCTAAGGTTCCTCTTAAAGGACCAACAATCTTTACAGATGCCTCCAAAGAAAATATTTGTGCTGTATACTCTCATGTTTTATCCATAAAGAGAGTAGTCAGGACTCCTTTTCAGTCCACTCAACAGAATGAATTATTTGCTATCATGCTATCTCTTACTTATTACCCAGGAGACATAAATATAATTACTGATTCAGCCTATTCAGTAGGTGTAGTACAAAGAATTGCCACAGCCCAAATAAAATTTGCAGCCTCTACTATTTATCAGCTCTTTAAGGAACATCAAGAGCAAGTGAGAAAACATCCAGGCAAGATTTATATCTTGCATGTCCACTCACAGAGTGGACTTCCAGGTCCTATTTTTGATGGAAATTCAAAGGCAGATAGCCTTCTAACTATGTTAGCCAGTACTCCTTTATTTCAGGAAGCACAAGAATCTCATTCTAAATATAATCAGGCTGCTTGAGCTTTACATTTACAATTTGGAATCACAATAGAGGAAGCTAGGAGCATAGTAAAAAACTGTATTGCTTGTCTTCCTTTCCATGCTCCTACACTCCCTCCAAGGAAGAATCCTCGTGGTTTGAGACCCAGTGAAATCTGGCAAATGGATATGACCTACTATAAATCTTTTGGTCGTCTGTCTTTCATCCACGTGGTAGTAGATACCTTTTCAGGATTCACTTTTGCAGTGCAAACAGCAAAAGAGACAGCCTGAGTGGTCACTGAATTCCTTATCCAAGCATTTGCAATTATGAGTGTGCCACATGAAATAAAAACAGATAATGGACCTGCGTATAGTTCTAAACATTTTACGCACTTCTGTGCACAGTATAAGATATTACACATTACTGGAATACCTTTTAATCTTCAAGGTCAGGCAATAGTAGAGAGAAGAAACAGAGACATTAAGACACTCCTCCAAAAACAAAAAAAAAGGGGGAGCTACAGGTAGCCCTAGGGAACTTCTAAATTTAGTTCTCTATATCATTAATTTTCTAATTTTTGACAAAGATGCACTGGCTCCAGCAGACAGGTTTTATAACCCACCAGAAGGGCAGTGTCCAGTGCGAGCAGCTCCCCTGTCCTTACATAATTGCCAGGTGATGTGGAGAGACCCAGAAAGTGGTGAATGGAAGAGACCAGATAGGTTAACTGCCTGGGGAAGATGGTTTGCTTGTATTTCTTCAGATGGAGAAGAAATCAGATGGGTGCCAATGAACCATATTCGCCTAGTCCATCAGAGAGAGACAAAAAAAGAGAAAGACCTCAAAACAAAGGATAAAATCTAAGAAACATCTGACACTGAAAGAGCATGGCTAATAAGAAGACTGTTAAAGAACTTTAAAACCAGCAGGAATCATTAGACTTCCTAACACAAGATGAGACTAATGGACAATGGACTTATGGACATTTATAAATTTTCAATTTATGATTATTTGATCATGTTATTTGTTATATATTTCTAGCATGTATTATGTGACTGTGTTACTATGTGCTTATGTAATTTATGTAATTATGTGTAATACCTCCCATATTGATGGATTTATGTTTCAAGGTCATGACTACCCTATGTTCTAAATCAAAAGAAAGGGGGAGATGTTAGTATTATCAGGTGAGAACTCAGGTTGTCTGGACAGTGACAAGGTGAGAATTCAGGTTGACTTGACAGTTCTCTGGCTCAGACCTTTGGTTCAGGCCTTTAAAGGGAGTTTACACCTTAGGAACTCTAGGAGGAGCAAGCTCATTGGTTGAAGTAATGTTTCCCAGAAGCCCTTGCGTTATCCCACGCCCATTCTCTGGGAGGATAAAAGAAGGGCAGCATTGGGTCTGAGAGAATAAAGTCTGGGATAAAGTCTTGACTCCAGGCAGGCTGAAAGGAGACCAGTCTGATTTGAGAAAGGACAAGAGTTGGAGGAGATTCAGAGCTCCCAAGAAACCTGCAGACAGAGGAAAAGATTTTACAGATCTCCTCCCAGAGAAGGATTACAATTGAGCAGATGACCAGACCCTCACAATTCAAGAACATTACAGTAGTGCTAACAATTTACATTCACTTCCCAGTGTTCCTTCTCTGGGTGTTGTTTCTGTCCATCATTGATCAACTGGAAGTGAGTTGGATCTTCTTTAAGTTGAAGATATCCACTTCCATCAGACTACGTCTTCATACAGCTTTGTTGTTGAAGTGTACAGCGATCTTCTGGTTCTGTTCATTTCACTCAGCATCAGTTCATGTAAGTCTCTCCAAACCTTTCTGAATTCATCCTGCTGATCATTTCTTACAGAGCAATAATATTCCATAACTTTCATATACCATAATTTACCCAACCATTTTTCCATTGATGGACATCCATTCATCTTCCAGTTTCTAGCCACTACAAAAAAAGGCTGCCATAAACATTTTGGCACAAACAAGTCCTTTTCCCCTCTTTAGTATTTCTTTGGGATATAAGCCCAATAGCAGCACTGCTGGATCAAAGGGTATGCACAGTTTGATAACTTTTTGGGCATAGTTCCAAATTGCTCTCCAGAATGATTGGATTCTTTCATAGCTCCACCAACAATGTATTAGTGTCCTAGTTTTCCCACATCCCCTCCAACATTCATTATTTGTTCCTCTCACCTTAGCCAATCTGACAGGCGTATAGTGGTATCTCAGAGTTGTCTTAATTTGCATTTCTCTGATCAGTAGTGATTTGGAACACTCTTTCATATGAGTGGATATAATTTTGATTTCATTATCTGAGAATTGTCTGTTCATATCCTTTGACCATTTATCAATTGGAGAATGGTTTGATTTCTTATAAATTAGGGTCAGTTCTCTGTATATTTTGGAAATGAGACCTTTATTAGAACCTTTAACTGTAAAAATATTTTCCCAATTTGTTACTTCCCTTCTAATCTTGTTTGCGTTAGTACTGTTTGTATAGAATTTTTTTAGTTTGATGTAATCAAAATCTTCTATTTTGTGATCAATAATGATCTTTAGTTCTCCTCTGGTCATAAATTCCTGCCTCCTCCACAGGTCTGAGAGGTAGACTATTCTCTCTTCCTCTAATTTATTTATGATGAGATAATCTTTATTAACTATAAACATACTCTATATTTTCCTGGTTATTGGGATGATCAAGAGAAATAATACAATTAGGACTTTGTGAACAAATAAACAAAAAATAAGGACACTAAATTTAAATTGGAATGGTGGTCAATGTAGATTTATCTTCAGTTTATTGGATGTGGGGATTGGGAAAGAATAGTCCAAATTAATTTATCATTCATCCAATTTTTCTTTAATTTTCTCATAGTTTGATTTTGAACTTTCTCATTTTCCTCATTGATTTCATTCATTTTTCTTCATCATCATCATCAAACAGTGGTGATAATGTTCTTTCAGACATGCATTGTGTTCTATAGGATTTCTGGCCCCATGAAAGAAGCTGAGAGAATGTTTCAGTAAAGGTATGATATGTGAAATAAGATTATGCTCCTCCTCATGGGGCATGCATGCACAAACAATTCTTAATACTTTCCTTTGTAATAATTTTTAGCATTATAACCACTTTTAAAGTTAGTCAAACTCCTGAACCTCCATAGAATTTATTATTATATGTTAATTGTCATTGATTATTGGTATTGATAAACATTTTTTCCCATTTCCCTATCTTTATTTTAACACAATGTCACAATGAAGACTTTTCCTAGTTAAGCATAAACACAAGTGGTTCTTAAGTAGTTTGAGAACTTACTTTTCTAATTATGAATTAGGGCATCTAGGTGGTCCATTAGAAAGAGTGCTGGGCCTAAGCTCAGAAGTAGTTGTGTGATCCTACACAAGTTACTTAACCCAATTTTCCTCAGTTTTCTAATCTGTAAAATAAGCTGGAGAAGGACATTGTAAAGCATTCAGATACCTTTGCCATGAAAAACTGAAATTACATTACACAGTCAGACATAATTGAAAAATGATTAAACCAAAATAAATAAATAAATAAATAAATTAGTATATGCCACCAGAATATAAAGGTAGCTAATACAGATTTCTTAGGAAGGCTAAAGAGGAAGCAATGATGAGAATCAGAAAATATGGACTCTAATTCTAACATTCTTACTCTTACCTCTGTGATCTTGGTTAGTCCTTTTTTCTTGAGATTGGGTTTCTTATTTGTAAAATAATGATGTAGGATCAAATTACCTAAAAGATTTTTTACATCTTCAAATGATGGAGCAGAATGTAAACTCTGTAAGCTTATGGAGTCTCCCCCTCCTATAAGTTGTTCATTCACATGCAACTCTTTATGCATTTGCAGTTTTCTTGGCAAAGATACTAGAGGTTTCCCATTTCCTTCTCCAGCTCATTTTACAGATAAGGAAACTCAGGCATACAGAGTTACTTCACTTGCCCAGGATCATACAACTAGTAAATTTCTGAAGCCAGACTTATACTCAGGGAGATGAATCTTCATGACTCCAGGCCCAGTGCTCTGTGCACTATGGGGCTACCTAGCTACTCACAAGAATGTCAAGTAAATTACCACCATGACCAAGCTTATCTCTATTTACAACCATTTTCATAGCATTTCCCTTTGATGTGAGGAGAAAACATGCTACACAAGGAACATACATTTACATAATCATGTTACCAGAAATAGGATTATAAAATAGTAGAACTAATTTGGAACTTTCATAAAATTAGTAGGAAGAAAAAAAAAACAGGAAAAGATACATTGAGATTACAATTCATGTCTTTTCCTAATGTTTTATGTATTGATTTTTTTTCTTAATCAAAACTTGAAAGTTTTGGAATGGAGAGAGAGCTGTGAGCATTCAAGTTAGTCATGCAACTTTCACAGTTTTATGGTGAGGATCACAGAACCTTTTTTTGCCTCTAGCAGCTGTCATTTTGTTTAGGTGGCTGGAATTGTCGAGGAATTGTCTAAAAACAAATATTAACATATTCACAAGAGGTTTCCATAATATGATAATGTGGTAGTCTTTAGGGTTTGCAGCTCTGATGAAAATCTAATTACATTTTGCTGTTTTCAACAGTTTTAAATTAGATTTACAGTGCAGATTCACAACCAGCTAAGGGACCAGCAAAGCAATACTTTCAACTGTTTTTGTTTGGTACTTAGACACACAGTGTTTTTCCTCAGGTGCTGTAAATATTAAAATAGTTTAACTGAAGAGTTATCCCAAAGCACAAAAATTAATATTTATCCCTATAGTCACAAAGAAAAACATTGTATCTAAGTTATAAATTGTGGCAAGGAAAACAAATGATTTTTCCTAAAAACTAGAAGCAAAGTCAAAGACAAATTGCATACCTAACATCTTCTGTCTCAGAAAATGAATGACTTGTTCTTTATAATTATTCAATGTATTACTTATTTTACCACTATAATAGACATTGTAGTTAGCATAGCAATACCAAAATTATGCCATAAATTTTAGACCCTGTGTATTAGTATTTATAACATTTCAATATCTGTTCTGCAAACCATAAGAAAATCTTAATTTGAGTATACAGTTTTTGACAGAACTATTAAAAGATGCATGTGATAATATCAAGCAAACATAAGAAGCATTGTATGGGTGAAATCATATAAAAATAAGAAATAGAATGATTTAAGACAATACCAAAAGACTTATGATGAAAAATGCAATCCACCTCCAGAGAAAGGACTGATGGAGTCTGAATGCAGATTAAAATATGCTATTTTTTACTTTATTTTTTTCAGTTCTTTGTTTTCTTTCACAACCTGACTAATATGAAAATATGTTTTGCATGATTGCACATGGATAAAATCTATCAAAAGAATGTTTAAAGTTTTTTACATGTACTTAGGGAAAATTAATATTAAAAAAAAGAAAATAAGACTTTTTATGTAGGGAAAGTTGAATTTTCTTAGCTGTTGGAAACAAATACAATTGATATTTGAAATGGCTATCTATAAATCAAATTATAATGGTTACTATCATTTATTCATGACAAAATTTAATATAACATATCCTTTCTTGATACTGCAATATATGTGAGATTTGTACTGACTAAAGATACTTATCAATATCAAATTGAATAGATTGAATAGAGTAAGCATGTTTTCTTTAAATTTGATTTCCTTTCTATATTCAATTTTAACAAAGTATCTAGAACATATTAGATGCTTAATGCATTCCAATCAATTCACTGATCCCATCCTCCATTAGTGATCATACTGTCTTGTCCTCCCAATTTTTTATTTTATTTTATTGTTTTATTTTTTTCACTGAAACTAGAATTTCATTGAGTTATGGAACTTTTAGTGAGGAAACTCTTATTAGCAATGGGAGTCCATACCTTTTACATACTCCAAAGTCTTAGAGAGTAGTTTGGGATATTCATTATGTTAAGTGACTTGGACTTGTATAGTTTGAGCTAATATTTGAATCTAAGTCTTGAAAATGAAGACAGTTATTTACATCCCTTCATATTTCATTTTGTTCACCCTATATACTCATCATATATGACTTCTTATGTTGAATTCTATATGTATCTAATCTCATGTGATAATGAGCTCCATGAGAGCAAAACATGTTGCCTAATTTAGCATGTGTAACTTTCTCATGCCTAGGACCTAGCAAAATTTACAAGTTTTAGGAAAATTATAAATGTTTGCCAATATTAATGTGAAAAAATCTTGATATTGAAAAACAAATGTATGTATGTGTGTGTTTGTGCATACATACATATATATATATATATATATATATATATATATATATATATATATATGTATTTAAAGTCATTCTATAAATATTTCTATTTATTAGTTTTTTCTCTGGAAGCAGATAGCATCTTCCTTCATAGGTTCTTTGTAAATTTGGGTAGGTAGCCAAAGGAGAGAAAATGATAAAGTTACATGATAACTTTATTATACATTTAATACATAATGAACTTGCAGTTTTTTGTGCAATTATCTTTTTATTCTACTATTTTAAGAAAATGTTTATGTTATTTCATAAATTAAAGATAAAAAGCAAATGATGCCTCTTCTTCTCAGGTGTTAGCTAGAGAAGAACATAAAGACAGCTTTCTTCAAAAGGAAGTTTTGGTGCTGGCAGCTACATTTTTGCAAATGGACTTATCTGTCCTAAGATACAGGTTATTTCTAGAAAGACCTATTAGTTTAACAAAACTTCTGATCAAACCCTATCCTACAACCACTTCAGCAATCAAGTAAAAACTCATAGGGACCAAAACACTAACAAAATGAAAAGGGAAAAAAAATCATGCTAATGTAACCATAATACTGAGAAAAACAACGTAGCAGAAAGGGACTGGAAAGGCTCATTCTACTCTTATTAAAATTCTGCTAAAATATATTTTCCCCATTTTATAAGATTTTAAAAATAAACAAATATGGTCAATCATAATCTTATATTGCTAGCTGGCTCTTTGTTTGAGGCATGAAAGTAAAATGCAAGTCCCACAGAACTGGGTTGGGATCCCAACCTCCAGCCCAACTTAAGAGTTTTGCTCTGCAACTAGGACTATAAACCCATACCATGTCATTACTTTTCTTTTTCTTTTTTCTTTTAATTGTTTTATTTTTCCAAATATGTGCAAAAATATTTTTCAACATTTGCTTTTGTAAAAACCCATGTTCCAAATTTTTCTCCCTTTCCTTTCCCCTGCCCTCACCCCAAGACAGCAAACAATCTGCATATCCTGCATATCCTTACTTTTTTTAGATTAAATTTAGTATTTTTTTCTATTTCTAACAAATACGTATTGCTTTATGAATCATGTTGGGAGAGAAAAATCAGAGCAAAAGGTAAAAACCATAGGAGAGAGAAAAAATAGAAAAAAAAAAAAAAAAAAAAAAGAACTGAACATAGAATGTGTTGATTTTATTTGCATTCAGTCCCTTTAGTCCTTTTTCTGGATGCAGATAGCATTTTCTGTCCAAAGTCTATTGGGATTGTTTTAGCTCACTGAACCACTGAGAAGAATCAAGTCTTTCATGGTGGATCATTGCACATTCTTGCTATTATTGTGTACAATGAATTCTTGATTCTGCTTGTTTTGCTCAACATCAGTTCATATAAATCCAGGAATTTCTAAAATCAGTTTGTTCATCATTTTTATAGAACAATAATATTCCATTTCCTTCACGCACCACCATTTGTTCAGCCATTCCTCAACTGATGGGCATCTACTCGTTTTCCAATTCTTTAGTACCACAAAAAGAGCTATAACAAACATTTTTGCACAAATGGTCCTTTTCTCTCCTTGATGAATTCCTTGGGATACAGACCCATAATGGCACTGCTGGGTCAAAGGGTATCCACAGTTTGATAGCACTTTTATAGCACTATAGTTCCCAATTGCTCTCAAGAATAGTTGGATCATTTCATAACCACCAACAATTTATTAATGTTCCAATTTTCCTACATCCCCTCCAACATTTATCATTATCTTTTCCTGTTATCTTAGCCAATCTGAGAGGAATGAGATAGTACCTGAGAATTATTTTAATTTGCATATATCATTACTTTTCTAAGTAATTACTATGAATGAAGGTCACATTTTATAAATATACCTCAGAGATATAAATCAATCTTACATGTGCTCCTTAGAAACTCTTAGCTTCCATCAAGGTTCAACTTATTTTTCTAGTTTTATGAGGAGACTTTCTTCATCTCTGTTATTATTCATTTTCTCTCCCTCCTAACATTATCATCTTTAGGTATCTTCCCTTAGTGGAATTGTAAGTTCCTCAAGAGCTGAAATTTTCCTTTATTTCTTTATTTCCTTTATTTAATTGCTTACACAATGTTCTACTATGTAATCAGTAGGAAGCAATCAGGCTGATCCCTGAGAAGCAAGGGATTCTAAGAGGCAGAAATGAAGAAGGAGACCATTGCTGGCATTAGAGACAATATCTGCAAAGATATCAAAACAAAACATAGAATGCCTACAATGTAGAGTGTATGAAGGGGAGCCATATGGTATGTCTAGAAAGACAAAAAGTGACAAGTGACTGAGAAATGTTACTGATAACTTTGCTGTTGGCATGAATATTTTTTTACAGTAGGTCCAAAGGGAAATGCCACTCAAATATTTACCTTCTAGATATTGTAGTACCTCATGATCTTAATTAAAATGTCAAGCCCCTAACCCTATGGTTCTTATGAAAAATGTCACATTAGGAACGAGTGAAAATAATGTAGTAACTAAGATACATATTTTATTTTGCTTTTTATGTCCTCAGATAAATCTAAATAGAGATGGTTAAGACAAATCTTAAGAACTGTAGGTATGACTAATTCATATTGTTGGGCATAGAGTAATATCAAAATTTTGGTAAGCCTTGTTCAGTGCATTCTTCCCATAGGTAATCCTTAATATGAATCACTCTTGTCTTTTGATCATTCTCTTGAAGATCATGAATTATGTTTCTGAAATTTAAGTTTTCATATGTAGGAAGAATCCTTGTTGCTTTAAGAATATGCTCCTTATTTTGCTGATTTTGTTATTGTCCCTATTCAATATATTGGATTGACAACTTCAATTTTTTTTTCTTTCCTATCCAATTTAGTTGTCCTATCCAATTAGTTGAACAATTCTATTGATTTTATCATAAAAATCTCCTTTTTATGTATTCTATTTTTCTTCTCCCATGCTATCTACTCTCATGATTATACCATGCTAAAATAGATGAAATGTTAAAGTTGCAATAGAGAATTGAGTTCAAATGAGGCTTCAGGTTCAGTTTCACCATCTGTAAAACAGTGCTTATAATGGTATCTACTTCTCAGGACCAATACAGTAACATTAAAAAACACTTTGCAAACCTTAGAATATTATATAAATACTAATCATAATTATTCTAACAGTTTACTGATCTGTTTTCAAATATTTTCTCTCTTCATACCTGTCAAAATCTTATTTTTCTTATGAATAAATATAATTACATTAATTCCCTGATTAAAATCTGATCCCCTGATTGAACATAAGCAAAATAGCTTGGTCTATATCTAGCACTAAAAAAAGCCATAATATGTTGTATTCATGAATTAAGCATAATTGATTAATTTATAAATTAATAATTGCGTAATGAGTTGGATACCCTTGCCCATAATGTTACTTAAAAGAGAGGGAAATGGATCACATAAAGATTTAAATGAGAGGCTAGAATAAAAATTATTATGCTTAATCTGAATCTAAAAAGAGTAGGCACTGCAATTATTTCAGATGAATGATTATAATAATTAGCATCAAGAGACAAAATGGGAAATTTCTTTTGCATTCTTTGCTGACCTCTCAACTGCTAATGTCCTTCCTCCATAATTGCATTATATTTATTTTTATGTATTTATTATGTGTATATGCACATATACATGCACATTTTCTTGTGTGGTTGAATATAAGTTCCTTAGTAGTAGTTTTGCTGCTATTATTGTAATTGTTTTTACATTGCATTCAGAGCCTTTAACCTGAAAAGTAGCAAGTACTTAACAAAAGCTTGGTGATTTATTTAGAAAAGACTTAAAGGCCAATAATCTGTGAAACATAGTTGTAGCAAAATTTTATATATTTGTAGCAAAAGCATTAATAATACAAACTAGGGGAAAATGGACAGGAAAAAAAATTGCAATTAAAATGCAGAATGATTAAGTTTCTCTGAATTAACATACTTGAAGATACACAAATATAACTGATTAGTTTTCATAGACAGTGAAATATGTAAATTTAAAAAAGACATTTAATATTTGCTGTTAGACTGGTAATATTTAATGCATACAATGGTTCTCTTATTAACCTAGAGTTTTAATGGCTACATATCAAAAGATTCAAGTAGTATTTTATAGAAATAAGTAAAATATTCAAATTGGAATGGAAGAACATAGTGATAAAGCATCAAGGAAAAATCATGAGAAAAAAAAGAGGAAAAGAAAGAAGAATGGAACTGCTAAATCAAAATAATTGAAGTAATCATTTTCAAAGACCTCTAAATTATTTAGAAGAGACTATGAAAAAAACAATAAAAGTCATATATATGTCTATCAGTTGAAATCTACAGTGATGAAGAGAATAGATGGTGAGAACATCAATGAGATTTCACAAATCCATTAAAATATTAAACCATCTGTGTAATGTTCTTGAATTGTGAGGGTCTGGTCATCTGCTCAATTATAATCCTTCTCTGGGAGGAGATCTGTAAAATCTTTTCCTCTGTCTGCAGGTTTCTTGGGAGCTCTGAATCTCCTCCAACTCTTGTCCCTTCTCAAATCAGACTGGTCTCCTTTCAGCCTGCCTGGCGTCAAGACTTTATCCCAGAGTTTATTCTCTCAGATCCAGTGCTGCCCTTCTTTTATCCTCCCAGAGAATGGGTGTGGGATAACGCAAGGGCTTCTGGGAAACATTACTTCAACCAATGAGCTTGCTCCTCCTAGAGTTCCTAAGGTGTAAACTCCCTTTAAAGGCCTGAACCAAAGGTCTGAGCCAGAGAACTGTCAAGTCAACCTGAATTCTCACCTTGTCACTGTCCAGACAACCTCTCACCTGGTAATCCTAACACATCTGATACCAGATATATGTATATGTAGCATGGATCAGTGATCCCATTGATTTGGATATTCTCTTCAGGGATGCAGATTAATGCATTTCCATTCTTGCTCACACTAGATTAAAAAAAAAAAATCAGTGCAATAGATTAAATAAGGAAGCTTTAGAAGCAAACCTACTTAACAGGCAGGTTCTACAAATACCAAATGCAAAATTACTCTGAAGGAAAGTAATTTGTTAACAAAAAACTGCTTAGAAAATTGAATAAAAATTTGGTGTGAAACTGGTGTTATGCCAGTGTCTTATACCACACATACAATAAATTCCTAATGAATAAATAACATAAAAAAGAAAAAAAATCACAACACAAATGAATATTTGAGGAGAGTGGAAGTTTGGATCTATTACACTTAGAGGTGAGGAAGACATTTTTAATAAACCATAACATAGTAAAAATTTATGAATTTTATGATCAGTGATGTGAACAACTTTAATAACTTTAAGAAGTAGAGACAAATGAGGTATGAAAGTAGTATTTTCTATTTTAATATTCAAAATGATATTTCATTTCTCCTACAGTAATTTAAAACCTGACTAGTAGAAGTTAAAATAGGCACTTCTAAGCCCATAGAGCAAAGGCTTAATAGAAATGCTTGTGAGGTGGGTGAACTGATTAAACTTTTTTTCCCCCACTTTTGAGTGACTTTTATTGGTTGGATACAATACTACAGTATCTTAAAAAGAAATTATTCCACTCAAAGGTAAGATTAACTGACAAGATGGAATTCTTTATAATACACGGGTGGCAAGCTCATTTATTGCTTTCTGAGGTAATTTAAGCTCCTTGACTAGATAATTAATACAGTGATAGCTGCCACTTTTATTGAAAAGGGAGGCAGTACCAAGCCAACGTCACCAGAAAACATAAAAAGATTGCAAAAGAACTGAATTCAAAGAAAATATTGGTACATATTGGTTAAAAAAAAAAAAAAAGACTTCCTTTTTTTTCAAAAAAGGTAAATAATAACCAATATTTTTGCTTGGGTATTTGCAATTTTTTCTTTTGGGCTGTTTGATTTAACTTTTGGGGGATTATTTTTATTTTGCTAATTTATGTTTACTTTATTTAAATTTTTTACAAAAATGTTTTATTTGTAGACTGATTACATATCTAAGATTGCCCCAAAATTCACAATTTATGGACAGATAATATATAGATTATTAATGAATGTTTTAAATCTCTCTCCTATATCCAATCTATGATAAGTGCTAATATGGGATCTTTGGTGTCAATAACTGTGAGATTTGACCAATTTGAAATTTCTGGTAAAACAAGTCTTTATTTGTTGTTATTGTTGTTATTGTTGTTATTGCTGTTATTGTTGTTCATTGTTGATAAAACAATATAATCTAGGATCTACTCTAGCAAATTGTTTCTGGCTTTGCTATTTGAAATTATTATTGCTTTCTTTTGGACAAGAACATAGCCACAATCTTTAAGCAAAGACTGACTGCATACCTGATGACATAATAAAAAGCTTATTATTAGAAAATAACACTGCAAATTTGGGAAGTAAAATTATTTATAAAGGTCCAATCATAAAAGCTATTTTGAAAGGTTCTATTGTCTATAATAGGAACATAGCATTCTTTATTCATTTTTCTGTAATTGACACTGCTCTCTAAAAATAATTAATTGGTGCTTCACTTCAGGTGTTGTCTTTTGGTGCATCTTGAATGGCTTTATTTTTCTACCTGAAATCTCTTTGCTGAATCTGCATTCTGTAATATAGAGGTAGATTGTTGATTTAACACTTAACAATCTAAGAAAGGGTGGTTATGTCTGAACTGCTTTGCAGATATGAAGTATTCATAACTAAACTTTTGGAGAACTAACTTTCAAGAGCTCTTTGTCTCATGAAATAGATAACATTTATATTAGGAACTGTTCCTTCAAATTTTCAGTTTTGCAAATAAAGTCCAGCTGTATTTCTTTGTAGTTCTACTCTATTCTCGGCCATACTGATTGCATGACATATTTTGATAACTTTTTGGTATCGTTTTTCTTATTTAGAATCCATCTTCTAAAGCAAAGCTTCTTAAAGTATGGCTCACAACCCCATATAAGTGAATGCAGATGCTAAGAAATTATGATTTATTTTCAATAAATCTTTAATTTGTATACCTACTTTATATACCTATATGACCAGAGGTCATGTAAAATTTTCTTGGGTGCAAAGGGATTGTGAGGGGGAAAATTTTAAATAGTCTTGTTTCTAGAGCATTGAAGAACACTTGAACTTGTATATTTCATTGTTTTAGATCTGATGTTTTGTCAAAAATCAATGGATTATTATTATTTTTCATTTTCACAGAATATCTGTTAATGAATGGTAGCATGTTCAACAGAACTCTATTTTTGGAATCATATGCTTTTTTGATATTGGACAGTCACATCTCTACTTAACCTAATTTCATTATCTTTAAAATTAGTGCTTAAGAGTAGACCATCAAACTTTAAATATTTGATCTAAATTATGATCCTAAATGAATGTAATAGAATATTCTACATGTATCAACCCAATTCAGGTTCTCACAAGTTTCAGGTTATCAGCTAAATAGCTTGATGCTCTTGGTCAATATTTTTCACCTTGAGTTTTCACTGAAAATATTAAACATTTCTAATTCAATAATTTAAAATAAAAATCAAAGATTAATATAAGGAAAAAGACATGAACACTTTCAATTTCCATTTTCCAGAGCAATCAACCTTTTAGTATTCAAATGATTACAACTTTAAAACTACTCTCTTCAGCAGCCAAATACTTTGACTAATGCAAGATTTTATCCAGGGAAGTAGAAAAAATGCTTGAGAATATCTTGACCACCTTTACCATCTTAAATATGACAAAAGAAGAATCACCTTCTCTCTTGTATAGACATAAAAACTTATTTCCCTGTCACTGGAGCTGTTACTTTGACATGATTGATTGAGTTTCATATCACAAGAAGAGAAAATTTCCTTCTTCCTTCTCTTCCTTCCACCAGTTGTGATCATTTCCTTTCTTTATTTCCTCTTTTATTTAGTGTCCTTTTCATAACCTGCCATATGGTCATTCCTTTGCTTCCTGCCCATATCTAGGAACAGGATCTTCAAGAGCTTCTTTCCCAATGAGTGAGTCTTTTCCTGCCAAAATATAGTGGGAACCTGGAAGTATTCCAGAGAGAGGTTCAGTATTCCCTGCTCGTGATTCTGCTATACACAAGGGAGATAACTTGTCTGAGAATAAGCTTAAAGACTTTAATTTGCTCTACAAAGTCAAATGTTTTCCTAAAAATCAATGAGCCATAAATAGAGAAGGATCTTATATTCTCTCTACTATTCAGTCAATTGTTACACTATAAATTTACAATCCAATGTATAAAACCTTCTATAAAAAGTGCTCTATATTCTCATTCTCTCTTTCTCAGTCCCCCCTCCTCTCTCTTTGCCCCCCTCCCCATTCTTTCCCTTCCTCCTTTTTTCCCTCTTCCTTCTCCTCTCCCCCTCTTTTCTCTGTCTCTCTCCATTCCTCCCTCCTCTCTCCTTTTCCCCCTCTCCCCCCTCTCCCTATCTCTCTCCAGCTCTCTCTCTGTCTATGTCTTTGTTTCTCTCTCTTTCTCTCTGTCTCTGTCTCTGTCTGTCTCTGTCTGTCTCTCTGTCTCTTTCTCTGTCTGTCTCTCTGTCTGTCTGTCTCTCTGTCTCTGTCTCTCTCTCTCTCTCTCTCTCTCTCTCTCTCTCTCTCTCTCTCTCTCTCTTTTAGGTTGATCTAGGTTTAGAATTTGCATCTAAACAGGAATAATCTTAAAGAGGTTGGGTACCAGTTTACTTACTGCTCAGAATCTTGATTTAAATAAAAGAAGAGGAAACTTATAGGATAAAAGTAATACACAATTAACAAACACAGTGGCCACTGTAACAAAAAAACAAAAACACCCCCCCCCGAAAAACCCTAAAATATAACATATATCATTACCAATATGGGGAAGAACCAATATCTGAATTCTTTTGCTGAATCCTCAGTCACAGGTATATAGAGTCTCTTGTGGAAGTCATTGCTAGATAACTTGTATAATGCTGCCCAGTTCAAATTCTCAAAGTCCCTTTCCACTAAGGGTTTATAGGCCTAAAACAAAGAAGGCACTATGCTAAGTAATCTTATTTGACACATGACTTGAGAAGCAACAGCCTCCCAGATACAGGATGTTTGGTAGAGGCCTACCAAAGAGAATATTTGTTAATTCTTTTAGGGAGATTATATTTACTCCAGGTTTCCAGGATAAACACAGGCCTGCCATATAGGGTACTCACTAGTTATGGCTGATCATTCTTGTACTTCCTGAAATTCTATCAGATAACTGTGAAGATGTTCCAAAGTTCTCAGCAAGCAAATTTACACAAAGACATGTCCAAGACTCACTGGGATTCCTCACTAGGATTCCTTATACTCTGTCTTTCTCTGTCTCTCTTTTTCTTTCTCAGTCAGTTTTTGTTTCTCTCAATTAATTATAATATCCTCAATTAATTAATAATATCCTCCTTTTATGTTCTAGGCACTATGCTGAGTACTGGGGATTAAAAAGAGGCAAAAAGTGGTCCCCACCCCTAAATTACTTACAATGTAATAGGAGAGGAAAAAATACACAAACATGTAAAAAATAAACTATATACAGTATAAATAGAAAATAATTACAAGTGGAAAGGTGCTGGGATTAAGAGGGTTTGGGGAATGTGTCCTATAGAATATGGAATTTTATTTGGAATTTAAAGAAAATGAGGAAGGTAAATAATCAAAGAGAGCATTACAGGCCTGGGGAATAGCTAGAGAAAATGGAAACAAGAATTGGAGTATCTTGTACATGAAAAGCCAAGCCAATATGACTGGATTGGAGCATACACATTGGAGAGTAAGGTATTCAGATGCCTGGAAGGGGGAGAGTACATCCAATATAACAGTTTAGGGATCACCTGGATGACCTCTTCCAATGTTCTTCTCTAAGCAATTTTAAGATATTCCTTCAATCAAACTTTCAAGTGGTAGAACTTATAAGAGATCAGAGTGAAGATTTTTTTTTTTTTCTGGACTGAGGAAACTTTAGAGATTAGTGGGAGATGTCTGTTACTTTAGTAACAGTTACAACAAATAGTGACAACAGTGATCAAAACAGCAGATTTTGCTGCTCTCAGTCTAGAAATTGTAAGGGGGTCAGACGACCAGTAAAAGAGATTGTAGAGGATACTTTGCTGGAAGTAGGAACAGGTAGTGCTATGTATTTCTTACATACAGTTTGGGATATAAGTTTTAAGAAGAAGAGGAATGGGTGGAAGATAATGAGTTCAATTTTGAATATGCTGAGTTTAGGATATCCATTCAAGATGTCTACTAGTTGAAGACAAAAAAACTGGACATGAACAGAGGTTTTAAGGGCTAGCTAAATAAATTTTAGACTCATAAGCACAGAAATGATAATTGCATCCATGGAAACTGATGAGAACATGAGATGAAATAGTATAGAAAGAAATGAGATGTAGGCTCTGAATAGAGCCTTAGGGAAACCATGGTGATCTATTTCTTTGCCACACACTTTCCCAATACATATGATTCACTACTGTTGTATTTTCATTTGATCCTATTTTCTCTAATGAGCTTATTGACTTATCCAAGGGGCATATGTGCCTCTGGGTTAAGGAAATGTTTTATTGTATTATTACTACTGTTCTTGTTAACCTCTCTCAGGTAAATTTGTCATTTAAAAACCAATGAAATCCATCTAATTTGATTGAAAATAGGAAGTTGTTGTTGCTTGTCTTTTGTTCTCAAAGAGGAATATGACATTAGGAAGATGATACGATAATAATGCAAATGAATTGGATATAAGTGAGAAAGGGCCATGCCAAGTCACCTGCCTCACTTTCCTCTCCAGAGCCATGTAGATCCAGTGACAAGATATAAATCAAGATGACTGGAGATGGCCCTGGATGAAATGGGGACCATGGCTTTTTAAGCTAAGGTCTTCAACAGGTTTCAGCTTGACTGAGGCCTCATCCATTCAGTGATTAAGTAATTGAGGCAAACAATCTCCTTTTTCATCTAGTTGAGAAAATCTAAATAAATAAATACATCTGGGAAGGGGAAGAAATAAATTGCTATTTACATTCAATCTGAGTCAAACAGAATCCAAACAATGACTAAATGGAGTGTGGAATAGGGTCTTTTGGTGCCCAATGAGAATTAGATTGGTTTTGATTTAAGGCATGATTTTTAGGAAAGAAATCTAGAGGAGGCTCCTGCATAATGGCATTTAAAATTCTAGCCCCACAGACTTATTCCTAAAACCCTGAAAAGAATAGTAATCATTCTAAAAGAACCTTGTCCTTGAGTATAGAATGCAAGCAGTCCCTCTGGAAAAGAGTGTCAGCTGGACCAGAACTAACCTATAACAAGGACATGTAGAGACAAGAGTCTCAGGAATAAAACTAAAGTTAAGTTCAAAGTGAGGATAATAGGTTTGCAAACCATAGTGCCTGCCTTCTCTCCACCTGAATAGGAGGACTTTGCTAGAGCAGGGGTAGACTTTGTTCAAAAACCCGAAAACCACAAAAAGGAAGAACCCAACACAGTCTATTCTTAAATATTGAGGCAATAGTTTCCATGATTGATATGATGATTATTTTTCTGGGCTTTCTCTTTTTCATTAAAAAAATTCCTTATTATGAAAGGAAGACTCTCTGTGAGTAAGAAAGAGAAACAATATAGGGGAAATCTAGATTAAGTGGTGTCAAACTCCAGCAAAACATCCATAAGAACACTGTTGGCTGCATATGACTTAGAAGATGAGATATCAACATTATCTTTGTTCCAGTATGTTTTTTATTTATTTTTGTTAGTTATTTCCCAATTAAAGTCCCGGGCAATGTGTTTTGTAACTCTGATTTATGTAATAGAAGAACAAATGGTATCAATAAACATCTATTTAAACAAAACACCATAAATTCCTTGAGAGAAGATTCTATCTTTTTTAGTTTTTCCCCAGAGTTTTATCACAAAGCTTGACACATAGTGAGTGAATAAATGCTTTTTTTTTCAGTTTTACAAAAAGGAATATCATATACAATAAAATATATTTGCTAGAACTTTTTCAGAAAATGACCTAGATATTTTATTTGGCTATAAAAATGAGTAGGTCATTTTAAAGACCTCATTAGAAGGTTTTTTTCCATTTGAAAGTGGTGAACTTTTAATGGAAGGACTTAAAAAAAAGAATAGGAAAAATACTGTGCTGAACAATGGAATACCATATTCAATTTTTGGCTTTGCAATCAAATAGGAGTATCATTTTGAGGAAAATAACTTTGCTTGTCTGGTATATTATTTTGTTATAAAATTATGAAATTGAAGATTCAAAGGAAACTGGGAAGAACTCTATGAACTAGTGCTCATCTTTATGATTGTTTCCCTAGGCTGCTATATAGTACAGTCAATAGAGTAGTGGGTACACCATCAGGAAGAAATATGTTCAAATTTTGACTGCAGGGACTTAATAGCTGTGTGACCCCAACATGTTATTTTGTTTCCTTAACTATAAAATAGGGATAAAAACTAGTCCTTATACCATAGCACTTTCCCTATAAGATGGTTGCAAGGATCGAATGAGATATTTATAAAGCTGTTAAGAAAGTACCTGGGAGAGATGGAGACAAGATGGTGGAGTAAAGGCAGGAACTCATACAACTTCTCCCACAAATTGCTACAAATTCCCTTAATAACTTGAAACAAACTTGAGAATGCCAAAACACCCCAAAAGATACAATAGAGAATTTTTTAGCTGAAGCCAACTTAGAATGTCACCAAAAAAGGTCTGTGACACTAGTGTGGAAGTCCAGAATGTAGTCCAGATGCAGGCCACAGCAGTGCAGACCCAGCAGCCAGCTCTGGTCCAAGCACTAGTCACACCTCCATTTAATCAGGACTCTGTTGCTTTAGCATACTAGATCTTATATTTAAAGAGGAATGGGGACAATCCTCACAATTCTAGGGCAGAAAAGAGGGCTTGCAGAGTCCCTAAAAGGAGCTCTGAAATTAGCTGCACAAAATCCCAGAAGCTTGGAACAGTGCACAAATCCATCCTGGAAACAGAGTTTTACTTTAACAAAGAATTATTAATATTTTATTCCTTTTTAAATTAATTTTATAATTATAATTTTTTGACATTACATATGCATGAGTAATTTTTTTTTAGAACATTATCCCTTGTATTCATTTTTCAAAATTTTCCGCTCCCTCCCTCTACTCTCTCCCCTAGATGACAGTATAACCTAGATACAATATATGTGTGTAAATCCAATTTTCTTGTTTCACGTTAAGAATTGGATTCCAAAGGTATAAGTAACCTGGGTAGATAGACAGTAGTGCTAACAGTTTACATTCAATTCCCAGTGTTCTTTCTCTGGGTGTAGTTGTTTCTATCTATCATTGATCAACAGGAAGTGAGTTGGATCTTCTTTATGTTGAAGATTTCCACTACCATTAGAATATATCTTCCTATAGAATTGTTGTTGAAATGTATAGTGATTTTCTGGTTCTTCTCATTTCACTCAGCATCAGTTCATTTAAGTCTCTCTAAACCTCTCTGTATTCATCCTGCTGGTCATTTCATTCATATAACATAATTTACCCAACCATTCTCCAATTGATGGACATCCATTCATTTTCTAGTTTCTAGCCGCTATGAAAAGAGCTGCCACAAACATTTTGGCACATACAGGTCCCTTTCCCCTCTTTACTATTTCTTTGGGATATAAGCCCAGTAGAAGCACTGCTGGATCAAAGGGTATGCACAGTTTGATAACTTGTTGGCCATAGTTCCAAATTGCTCTCCAGAATCGCCAGATTCTTTCACAACTCCACCAACAATGTATTAGTATCCCAGTTTTCCCACATCCCCTCCAACATTCATCATTACTTGTTCCTGTCATCTTAGCCAATCTGACAGGTGTGTAGTGGTATCTCAGAGTGGTCTTAATTTGCATTTCTCTGATCAGTAGTGATTTGGAATATTCTTTCATATGAGTGGATATAGTTTCAATTTTATCATTTGAGAATTGTCTGTTCATATCCTTTGACCATTTATCAATTGGAGAATGGTTTGATTTCTTATTACTTAGGGTAATTTCTCTATATATTTTGGAAATGAGGCCTTTATCAGAACCTTTAATTGTAAAAATATTTTCCCAATTTGTTACTTCCCTTCTAATCTTGTTTACATTAGTATTATTTGTACAGAAACTTTTTAGTTTGATGTAATCAAAATCTTCTATTTTGTGATTAAAAATGATCTCTAGTTCTCCTCTGGTCATAAATTTTATCCTCCTCCACAGGACTGAGAGGTAGACTATTCTCTGTTCCTCTAATCTATTTATGGTCTCATTCTTTATGCCTAAATGATGGACCCATTTTGATCTTATCTTGGTATATGGTGTTAAGTGTGGATCCATATCTAATTTCTGCCATATTAATTTCCAGTTTTCCCAACAGTTTTTTTCAAATAATGAATTTTTATCCCAAATGTTGGTATCTTTGGGTTTGTCAAATACTACATTGGTATAGTAGTACCCTTTTTTGTCCTTTGGACCTAATCTGTTCCACTGATCGACTGGTCTATTTCTTAGCCAATACCAAATGGTTTGGTGACTGCTGCTATATTATATAGTTTTAGATCAGGTACACCTAGACTACCTTTATGTGACTTTTTTTTTTCATTAATTCCCTTGAAATTCTCAACCTTTTATTCTTCCATATGAATTTTGTTATTTTTTCTAGGTCATTGAAATAGTTTCTTGGGAGTCTGATTGGTATAGCACTAAATAAATAGATTAGTTTGGGGAGTATTGTCATCTTTATTATATTCGCTCGGCCTATCCAAGAGCACTAAATGTCTTTCCAATTATTTAAATCTGACTTTATTTTTGTGGCAAGTGTTTTGTAATTTTGCTCATATAATTCCTGACTTTTCTCTGGGAGATGGATTCCCAAATATTTTACACTCTCAACATTTGTTTGGAATTGAATTTCTCTTTGTATCTCTTACTGTTGCATTTTGTTGGTGATGTATAAAAATGCTGATGATTTATGTGGATTTATTTTGTATCCAGCAACTTTGCTAAAGTTGTGAATTATTTATAATAACTTTTTATTAGAATCTCTGGGGTTCTCTAAGTATACCATCATATCATCTGCAAAGAGTGACAGTTTGATTTCCTCATTGCCTACTCTTATTCCTTTAATCTCTTTCTCGACTCTTATTGCCGAGGCTAGCATTTCTAATACAATATTAAATAGTAATGGTGATAGTGAGCAACCTTGTTTCACTCCTGATCTTACTAGGAAAGGTTCTAGTTTATCTCCATTACATATAATGCTTACTGATTGTCATAAATATATTCTCCTGACTATTTTAAGGAATAGTCCATTTATTCCTATACTCTCAAGAGTTTTTAGTAGGAATGGATGTTGGATTTTGTCAAATGCTTTTTCTGCATCTATTGAGATGATCATATGGTTTTTATTAATTTGATTATTAATATGGTCAATTTTACTAATAGTTTTCCTAATATTAAACCAGCCCTGCATTCCTACTTGATTGTAGTGTATTATTCTGGGAATGATTTTCTGAAGTCTTTTTGCTAATATCTTATTTAAGATTTTAGCATCAATATTTATTAAGGAAATTGGTCTATAGATTTTTTTCTCAGTTTTCAATTTACCTGATTTAGGTATCAGTACCATGTCTGTGTCATAAAAGGAGTTTGGTAGGGCTCCTTCATCCCCTATTTTATCAAATAATTTATATAGCATTGGGGCTAATTGTTCTTTAAATGTTTGGTAGAATTCACATGTAAATCCATCTGGTCCTGGGGATTTTTTCCTGGGGAGTTGATTAATAGCTTGTTCTATTTCTTTTTCTGAAATGGGACTTTTTAAGCAATTTATCTCCTCCTCTGTTAATCTAGGAAGCCTATATTTTTGGAGGAAGTCATCCATTTCACTTAAGTTATCAAATTTATTGTCATAAAGTTGGGTAAAGTAACTCCTTATTATTTCTCTAAATTCCTCCTCATTGGTGGAAAGATCCCCCTTTTCATTTGTAAGACTAACAATTTGATTTTCCTCTTTCCTTTTTCTGATCAGATTTACCAAAGATTTGTCTATTTTATTAGCTTTTTCATAAAACCAACTCTTGGTTTTATTTATTAATTCAATAGTTTTTTTTTTTACTTTCAATATTATTGATTTCTCTTTTTAATTTTAGCATTTCAAGTTTAGTTTTTGGTTGGGGATTTTTAATTTGGTCTTTTCCTAGCTTTTTAAGTTGCAAGCCCAATTTGTTAATCTTCTCTTTCTCTATTTTGTTCAAATAAGCCTCTAAAGATATAAAATTTCCCCTTATTACTGCTTTAGCTGCATCCCACAGATTTTGGTATGATGTCTCATCATTGTCATTATCTTGGGTGAAATTATTAATTGTTTCTATAATTTGCTGTTTCACCCAGTCATTTTTTAAGATGAGATTATTCAGTTTCCAATTACTTTTTGGTCTATTTATCCCTGACTTCTTACTGAATGTAACTTTTATTGCATAGTGATCTGAGAAGAAGGCATTTATTATTTCTGCCTTCCTACATTTAATTTGGAGATCTTTATATCCTAATATATGGTCAATTTTTGTATAGGATCCATGAACTGATGAGAAGAAAGTATATTCCTTTCTATTGCCATTCAGTTTTCTCCAAAGGTCTATCATACCTAGTTTTTCTAATGTTCTATTTACTTTTTAAATTTCTTTCTTATTTGTTTTGTGCTTTGATTTATCTAATTCTGAGAGTGTAAGTTTGAGATCTCCCACTATTATAGTTTTGCTGTCTATTTCTTCTTGCAACTCTCTTAACTTTTCCTTTAGGAAGTTAGATGCTATACCACTTGGTGCATATATGTTTAGTATTAATATGGCTTCATTATCTATGCTATCTTTTAGCAGGATATAGTTTCCTTCCTTATCTCTTTTAATTAGATCAATTTCTGCTTTTGCTTGATCTGAGATAAGGATGGCAACCCCTGCTTTTTTGGCTTTACCTGAAGCATAATAGATTCTGCTCCAACCTTTTACCTTTACTCTGTATGTATCTTCCTGCTTTAAATGTGTTTCCTGTAAACAACATATTGTAGGGTTCTGACTTTTAATTCAATCTGCTATCTGCCTCCATTTAATGGGAGAGTTTATCCCATTCACATTTATAGTTAAAATCACTAATTCTGTATTTCCTGCCATCATATTGACCCCTGATTATGCTTTTTTTCCCCTTGACCCCCTGAACCCCTTCCTCAATATTTAATTTATAGACCCCATTTGTGACTCGTAACCCTCCCTTTTTTAGTATCCCTCCCCCCTCCTTCCAAGTCCTTTCCCTTATTCCCCTTTTCCTTTTCCGTTTTCCTCTCCCCCCTTTTAATGACGTGAGAGAATTCTTTGAAAAACAAATATGTCAATTATTTACTCTTTGAGCCTATTCTGATGAGAGTAAGATTCACACAGTGTTTCTCCCCCTCTCTAAATTCCCTCAGATATGGTATATTTTCTTTGCCTCTTCCTGAGATATAGTTTCCCTCTTTTTATCACTCCTTCCCCTTTTTCTGATACTACCCCCTTCCCTTTACTACCCCCCCTTTTTTTTAACATCAGTAAAATCAAATTATTAATACGTACTTTCTATATATCCACAAGATATACAGTTCTCAAAAGTTCTGTTTACCTTTTTCTGTTTCTCTTCAGTCTTGTGGATATAGATCAAATTTTTTGTTTAAGTCTGGTTTTTTTCTTAGAAACAAATGGACTTCCTCTGTTTCATTGAATGACCATCTTCTTCCATGGAAGAAAATGTTAAACTTAGCTGGGTAGTTTATTATTTGTTGCAATCCTTGATCTTTTGCCTTTAGGAATATCAGGTTCCAGGCCCTTCGATCTTTTAATGTGGAGGCAGCCAGATCTTGAGTGACCCTTAATGTGGCATCTTGATATTTAAATTGTTTTTTTCTAGCTTCTTGCAATATTTTTTCCTTTGTTTGGTAGTTCTGTAGCTTAGCCACAATATTCTTTGGAGTTCTTTTATTAGGGTCTTTTTCAGAAGGTGTTTGATGAATTCTTTCAATGCCTATTTTCCCTTCTATTTCTATTATCTCTGGATAGTTCTCTTTGATGATTTCCTGTAAAATAGAATCTAGCTTCTTTTTTTGATCATAGTTTTTGGGAAGTCCAATGATCCTCAGATTATCTCTCCTAGATCTATTTTCTAGGAGTATAGATTTTCCCAGTAATATTTGACATTATTCTCCAGCTTTTCTTTGTTTGTTTGTTTTTTGTTTTTTTGTTTTGTTTTGTTTGACTGATTCTTGGTTTCTCAATGAATCATTCATTTCTTTTTGTTCAGTCCTGATTTTTAATGAGTTATTTTCTTCACATTTTTTAGATCTTTTTGTATATGCCCAATTGAGTTTTTAAATGAATTATTTTGCTCTATTATTTTTTTTCCATTTACCTAATTTTTTTTGTGAGTTATTTTCTTTTTCCAATTCAGAAATCCTACTTTCTTGTAATTTTTCAACCTTTTCTAATTCACAAATTTTGTTTCCCTGTACCTCCTGTGAATTCTTTATTTTTTCCAACTCAAATTTCAGAACGTTGTTATTCTCTATCATAGCTTCTCTTTCCTTTCCCCATTTTTCTTCAAACTCTCTTATCTTTTTAATAGTCTCTTCTAAGAGAGAGTTATTTGATGAGGGGCAGATATCATTCCCCTTTAGGGTGTTATCTGGAGACTGTCTGCTTTTAGCTTCCTTGGGGTTGGATACTTGCTCTTTCTCTGTGTAGAAGGTGTCAATTGTTCTCTTCAGCTTCTTAATCATTGTTAAAAATTGTTGGGGTTTGCCCTTGGGGTAAGAAGTTTATTTACCAGCTTCCTCCCAGACAGGATGGATGTAGGGAGTCCTGTGCCTGAGCTAAGAGAGAGCTCTGGGAGAGAGTTCCCCTCCCCCCTCCCTGGAAATGCCTCAGAAGTGGTTAGCACGGCTGCACTGTGAGGAGTGCCCAGTGAAGGACCCTGATGTGTGGCCTACTTACTGCCCTGAGGTTTAAGACTGAACAGTGAAAGCGTCACAAACCCCAGCCAATGCCTCCCATGGGGCCGTGGATATTAACAAAGAATTAAATGGGAATGCTGAGTAATAGGCTAGGAACATGAGCAAACAACAGAAAAAAAAAATTCTGATCATAGAAAGTCACTTCAATGACAAGGAAGATAAAAACACTCTCAGAAGACAACAATGTCAAAAGTCTCACAGATAAAGCTCCCAAAAAATTAATAATTGGACTCAGGCCATGGAAGAACTCTAAAAGGATTTTGAAAATGAAGTAAAGAGTTAGAGAAAAAATTAGCAAAACAATTCAGAGTGGTGGAAAAGGAAATACAAAAACTAATAAGGAGAATACCTTAAAAAGCAGAATTGGCCAATTGGGAAACAAGGCACAAAAGCTCATTGAGAAAAAAAAATAATTCTTTAAAAATTAGAATTGAGCAAATGGAAGCTAATTATGAGAAATCAAGATACAATAAGACAAAACCTAAAAAAAAAATAGAAAAAATGTGAAATATATCATTAGAAAAACAACTGATCTCGAAAATAGATACAGGAGCAATAATTTTAAAATTTTGTCAACCTGAAAACCATGATCAAAATAGGCTAGAAATAATCTTTCAAGAAATTATCAAAGAACACTGTGCTGGTATTCTAACACCAGATGGCAAAATAGTAATTAAAAAAAATCCACCAATCATGTCCTGAAAGAGGTCCCAAAATGAAAATTTCCAGGAACATTATAACTAAATTTTGAAATTCCCAGATCAAGGAGAAAATATTGCAAAATATCTAGAAAGAAGCAATTTAAGGATAGTGCAGTCACACTAAGGATAACATAAGTTTTATCAACTTCTACATTAAAGGATCAGAGTGCTTGACATATGATATTCCAAAGAGCAATGGAGCTAGTATCACAATCAAGAATTATCTACCCACCAAAATTGAATATAATCTTTTAGAGCTAAAGGTGGGTATGCAGTGAAATAGAGACTTTCAAGCATTTGTGATGAAAAAAAAAAAAAAAACAAACAACTAAATAGGAAATTTGATTTGCAAATACAGTACTCAGAAGCAAAAGGTAATCAGGAAAGTGATATGATAAGAGACTTTTTAAGGTTTACCTAGTTACCTTCCTGCATGGAAAGATAATACTTTTAATTCATAAGAACTTTGTCAGTATTCTGACAGAAGGAATATATATAAACAGAGGGCACAGATATGAGTTGAAAAGGAAGGTTTAATATTAAAAAAGAAACAAATTTAAGTATTGAGAAAGCAATGTGTTGGGGGAACAGGAAGGAGAGTTGGAATGGTGTAAGTGATTTGCCATAAAAGATGGAAGAAAAAACTTTTATAGTAGAGAGTGATGGGAAGAGGAGTGAGTGTACCTTACTCTCTTCAGAATTGGCTCAAAGAGGAAATAACATACACATGGGTATGGAAATATGGTTATAGAAATCTTTCTTATAGAAATCTTTTCCTAAGAAAAGTAGGAGGGGAAAGGGATAATAAATGGGGGGGGGGTGATAGAAGAGAGGGCATTTTGGGAGAGGGGCTTGTCACTGTCAAAACATTTTTCAGGAAAGTCAGGATGAAAAAGTGAGAATAGAATAAACTGTGGGAAATACAATTGGCAATGATTCGTTGTTGTCCTTTGTTCTCAAAGAGAACCACAATGATATAACTATATTAAATTAAGTTATAGTGTATTCAGTTGTGGTTGATCAGACCAATACCAGTTTGTAATGCTCTGTGACAAGTCAGACACAAATAATGAATATTGCGGTAGCTTCTCTAACTTCATGCATCTGATGTTTCTTCTGAGGTAAAATTCTGTTTTGCTCATAAATCACAGTACTTTCTCTAATTAGGGTACAACATGCTGGATGGTCCTGCATCTCTCCCACGTCATACAGTCAATTCTAAATTTCTTAATAGAGCTCTTGAGAGTGTCCTTATGTTGCTTTTTCTAACCACCTTGTGAGTTAACAATAGTAATAGAGAAAATAATTTTGAGGCAAGTTTCTCTGATAAAGGCCTCAAATGTATAGGGAAATGAGTGAAATTTATAAAGAAAAAATAAGAGCAATTCTCTGATTGATAAAGAATCAAAAGATCTGAACTATGCCCAAAGTTCAATGAAAATTATTCCTATACTTTGACCTAACAATACCACTACTAGGCATAAATCTAAAAAAAGATTTTTTAAAAAAGAAAAAAGGCCCATATTTATAGCTTCTATTTTCTCAAAGCAAAGAATTGAAAATTGAGAAGATTTCAAAATTCAAGCAAACAACAAAGAGTGAAAATGCCGTGTGTGATACACACTCAGTTCCCACAGTCCTCTTTCTGGGTGTAGATGATTTTATTCATCACAAGATCATTGGAACTGGCTTGGATCATCTCTTTGTTTAAAAGAGTCACGTCCATCAGAATTGATCATCATATAATCTTGTCATTTCCATGTACAATGGAAATTTTAAATTTCTTTTTTTTTAAATTTTTTTTATTTAATTTTAATTTTATTTTATAAGTATAACTTTTTTTTTGACAGTACATATGCATGGGTAATTTTTTATAACATTATCCCTCGCACTTACTTCTGTTCAGATTTTTTCCCTTCCTCCCCCAACACCCTCCCCCAGATGGCAGGCAGTCTTATACATGTTAAATATATTACAATATATTCTAGATACAATATATGTGTGTAGAACCGAATTTCTTGTTGCACAGGAAGAATTGTATTCAGAAGGTAAAAATAACAGTTCACACTCATTTACCAGTGTCCCTTTTCTGGATGTAGCTGATTCTGTCCATCATTAATCAATTGGAATTGGATTAGCTCTTCTCTATGTTGAAGATATCCACTTCCATCAGAATACATCCTTGTACAGTATCATTGTTGAAGTGTATAATGATCTTCTGGTTCTGCTCGTTTCACTTAGCATCAGTTGATGTCAGTCTCTCCAAGCCTCTCTGTATTTCTCCTGTTGGTCATTTCTTACAGAACAATAATATTCCATAACATTCATATACCATAATTTACCCAACCATTCTCCAATTGATGGACATCCATTCATCTTCCAGTTTCTAGCCACTATGAAAAGGGCTGCCACAAACATTTTGGCACATACATGTCCCTTTCCCTTCTTTAGTATTTCCTTGGGATATAAGCCCAGTAGTAGTATGGCTGGGTCAAAGGGTAAACACATTTTGATAACTTTTTGGGCATAATTCCAGATTGCTCTCCAGAATGGTTGGATTCTTTCACAACTCCACCAACAATGCATCAGTGTCCCAGTTTTCCCACAGCCCCTCCAACATTCATCGTTATTTGTTCCTATCATCTTAGCCAATCTGACAGGTGTGTAATGATATCTCAGAGTTGTCTTAATTTGCATTTCTCTGATCAATAGTGATTTGGAACACTCTTTTATATGAGTAGAAATAGTTTTAATTTCATCATCTGAAAATTGTCTGTTCATATCCTTTGACCATTTATCAATTGGAGAATGGCTTGATTTCTTATAAATTACAGTCAATTCTCTGTATATTTTGGAGATGAGGCCTTTATCAGAACCTTTAACTGTAAAAATGTTTTCCCAATTTGTTACTTCCCTTCTAATATTGTTTGCATTAGTTTTGTTTGTGCAGAAACTTTTTAATTTGGTGTAATCAAAATGTTCTATTTTTTGATCAATAATGGTCTCTAGTTCTCCCTTGGACACAAACTCCTTCCTCCTCCACAAGTCTGAGAGGTAAACCATCCCCTGTTCCTCCAATTTATTTATGATTTCGTTCTTTATGCCTAAATCTTGGACCCATTTTGATCTAATCTTAGTATGTGGTGTTAAATGTGGGTCCATGCCTAGTTTCTGCCATACTAATTTCCAGTTTTCCCAGCAGTTTTTGTCAAATAATGAATTCTTATCCCCAAATTTGGGATCTTTGGGTTTGTCAAACACTAGATTGCTATTTTTATTCACTATCTTGCCCTGTGAACCTAACCTATGCCACTGATCAACTAGTCTATTTCTTAGCCAATACCAAATGGTTTTGGTGACTGCTGCTTTATAATACAGTTCTAGATCAGGTACAGATAGACCACCTTCACTTAATTTTTTTTTTCATTACTTCCCTTGAAATTCTCGACCTTTTGTTGTTCCATATGAATTCTGTTGTTATTTTTTCTAGGTTATTAAAATAGTTTCTTGGAAGTCTGATTGGTATAGCACTAAAAAAATAGATTAGTTTAGGGAGTATTGTCATCTTAATTATATTCGCTCGGCCTATCCAAGAGCACTGAATGTCTTTCCAATTATTTAAATCTGACGTTATTTTTGTGGCAAGTGTTTTGTAATTTTGCTCATATAATTCCTGACTCTCCTTTGGTAGATATATTCCCAAATATTTTATACTATCGACCGTTATTTTGAATGGAATTTCTCTTTGTATCTCTTGCTGTTAGATTGTGTTGGTAATGTATAAAAATGCTGAGGATTTATGTGGATTTATTTTGTATCCTGCCATTTTGCTAAAATTCTGAATTATTTCTAATAGCTTTTTAGCAGAGTCTTTGGGGTTCTCTAAGTATACCATCATGTCATCTTTGAAAAGTGATAATTTGATTTCCTCATTTCCTATTCTAATTCCTTGAATCTCTTTCTTGGCTCTTATTGCTGAGGCTAGAGTTTCTAGTACTATATTGAAAGGTAATGGTGATAGTGGGCAACCTTGTTTCACTCCTGATCTTACAGGGAAAGGTTCTAGTTTATCACCATTACATATGATGTTTACTGAAGGTTTTAAATATATGCTCCTTATTATTTTAATGAATAGTCCATTTATTCCTATACTCTCAAGAGTTTTTAGTAGGAATGGATGTTGGATTTTATCAAATGCTTTTTCTGCATCTATTGAGATGATCATATGGTTTTTATTAATTTGATTATTAATATGGTCAATTATACTAATAGTTTTCCTAATATTAAACAAGCCCTGCATTCCTGGTATAAATCCCACTTGGTCATAGTGTATTATCCTGGGGATGATTTTCTGAAGTCTATTTGCTAATATCTTATTTAAGATTTTAGCATCAATATTCATTAAGGAAATTGGTCTATAGTTTTCTTTCTCAGTTTTCGATCTACCTGGTTTAGGTATCAGTACCATGTCTGTGTCATAGAAGGAATTTGGTAGGACTCCCTCAATCCCTATTTTTTCAAACAGTTTACATAGCATTGGAGTTAGTTGTTCTTTAAATGTTTGGTAGAATTCACATGTAAATCCATCTGGTCCTGGGGACTTTTTCTTAGGAAGTTGATTAATAGCTTGATCTATTTCTTTTTTTGAGATGGGACTATTTAGACTACTTACTTCTTCCTCTGTTAATCTGGGCAAGCTATATTTTTGAAGGTATTCTTCCATTTCATTTAAATTATCGAATTTATCGGCATAAAGTTGAGCAAAGTAGCTCCTAACTATTGTTCTAATTTCCTCTTCATTAGTGGTGAGTTCACCCTTTTCATTTTCAAGACTAACAATTTGCTTTTCCTCTTTCCTTTTTTTAATCAGGTTTACTAAGGGTTTGTCTATTTTGTTGGTTTTTTCATAGAACCAACTCTTAGTTTTATTAATTAATTCAATAGTTTTTTAATTTAAATTTTATTAATCTCACCTTTTATTTTTTGAATTTCAAGTTTTGTGTTTGTCTGGGGGTTTTTAATTTGTTCCTTTTCTAGCAATTTGAGTTGTTAGCCCAATTTATTGGCCCTCTCTTTCTCTATTTTATGAAAATAGGCCTGTGGAGATATAAAATTTCCCCTTATTACTGCTTTGGCTGTATCCCACACATTTTGGTATGATGTCTCATTATTGTCATTTTCTTGGGTGAAGTTATTAATTATGTCTATGATTTGCTGTTTTACCTAATCATTCTTTAGTATAAGATTATTTAGTTTCCAATTATTTTTTGGTCTATTTTCCCCTGGCTTTTTATTACATGTAATTTTGATTGCATTATGGTCTGAAAAGGATGCATTTACTATTTCTGCCTTACTGCATTTGATTTTGAGCTTTTTATGCCATAGTATATGATCAATTTTTGTATAGGTTCCATGAACTGCTGAGAAGAAATTATATTCCTTTCTGCCTCCATTTAGCTTTCGCCAAAGATCTATCATATCAAACTTTTCTAGTATTCTATTTACCTCTTTGACTTCTTTCTTATTTATTTTGTGGTTTGATTTATCTAATTCTGAGAGTACAAGGTTGAGATCTCCCACTATTATAGTTTTGCTATCTATTTCCTCTTGCAGCTCTCTTAATTTCTCTTTTAAGAATTTAGATGCTGCACCACTTGGTGCATATATGTTTAATATAGATACTGCTTCATTATTGATGCTGCCCTTTAGCAGGATATAATGCCCTTCCTTATCTCTTTTAATTAGATCAATTTTTGTTTTTGCTTGATCTGAGATGAGGATGGCTACTCCTGCTTTTTTGGTTTTGCCTGAAGCATAATAGATTCTGCTCCACCCTTTTACTTTTAGTTTGAATGTCTCACCCTGTTTCAGGTGTGTTTCCTGTAAACAACATATAGTAGGATTCTGACTTTTAATCCAGTCTGCTAACTGCTTCCTCTTTATGAGGCAGTTTGCCCCATTCACATTTATGGTTAGAAGGACTAATTCTATATTGCTTGCCATTCTATTAACCCCTGCTTATGCTTTTCCCCTTTCCTTCCCTCTTACCCCCCTACCCAGTATTAAACTTGTGAACACCACTTGCTTTTCACAGCCCTCCATTTTTAGGCTCCCTCCCCCACCTTAAAGTTCCTCCCCTTATTTTACCCCTTTTCCTCGAAATTTCAGTATCCCCTTCCCCTTAGTTTACTCCTTCCCTTTCACTTTTCAATGAAGTGGAAGAAGTTTCACCATAAATCGAATATGTCTATTGATACACACTATGTTCATCTCCCTCCTTTCTTTCTCTCAGATATAATAGGTTACCTTTGCCTCTTCATGAGATGTATTTACCACCACTTTACACTTTTTTATGATATAATTTCCTTTCCACCTCTAATTTCTAAGACAAATTGTACATATGTTCTTTACATATTTTTTTGACAGAATTATAGTTCTCAAGATTTATTTTTACCTTTTTAGAAATCTCTTGAGTTCTGTATTTGAAGATCAAACCTTTTATGTAGGTCTGGTTTTTTCATCAAAAATAGATGGAATTCATTTATTTCGTTAAATGTCCATCTTCTTCCCTGGAAAATGATGCTCATTCTTGCTGGGTAAGTTATTCTTGGCTGCATACCAAGTTCCTTAGCCTTTCGGAATATCATGTTCCAGGTCCTTTGTTCTTTTAATGTGGATGCTGCTAGATCCTGGGTTATCCTTATTGTGGATTCTCCATATCTGAATTGCTTTTTTCTAGCAGCTTCCAATATCTTTTCCTTTGTCTGATGGTTCTTGAACTTGGCCACTATATTTCTTGGCATTTTGATTTTAGGGTCCCTTTCAGTAGGTGATCGAGGAATTTTTCAATGTCTATTTTCCCCTTTGTTTCCAGAACGTCTGGGCAGTTCTCTTTGATAATTTCCTCGAAAATAGTGTCCAAGCTCTTTTTTTCCTCACATTTTTCAGGGAGTCCGATTATTCTCAAATTGTCTCTCCTGGATCTGTTTTCCAGGTCTGTTGTCTTTCTGATAAGGTACTTGACATTCGTTTCAATTGTTTCATTTCTCTGGTTTTGCTTGACTACCTCTTGGTTTCTCCTTGAGTCATTCATTTCTACTTGTTCCAGTCTAATTTTCAATCATGTATTTTCTTCACTCACTTTTTTTATATCTCTTTGTAATTGTCCAATTGAGTTTTTGTCTTCTATGGAATTTTTTTCCATTTTATCCATTTTATTTTTTAGAGAGCTGTTTTCTTTTTCCAGCTCACTAATCCTGTTTTCCTTGGAGTTGTTTACCTTTTCCAGCTCACTAATCTTGTTTCTCAATGATTTGATTTCTTTATCCACTCTGTCTTTGAATGCATGGGATGACTTCTCCAGTCTCTCTTGCCAAGCTTCCCTTTCCTTTTCCCATTTCTCTTCCAGCTCTCTTGTGAGAGCCTTTTTGATTTCCTCTAGGAGATTCTTTTGTATTTAGGAACAGCTCATATCCCCCTTAGGGGATTCCTCTGGGGACAGTCTGTTTTTAGTCTCCTCAGTGTTTGAAGTCTGCTCTCTCTCCATACAAAAGCTGTCAATGGTTAGAGCCCTTTTGAATTTTTTTGTTCATTTTGTCAGAGTAGGAATCGAAGAAAACAAACTGACAAGAGAAACAATTGGTCTGTTTTGTGGGGGATGGGGCTGGATGGTATTAATGGGCTTCCTCTACTGACTGGGGGTAGGGCAGCAGAGAGCCACTAACAGAACAGCAATGACTGTACTGAGTCTGCACTCTGAGGCTCTGAGAACTAGCTGAATCAGTCCAGGTGGGAGTTGGGGGTGGCCGGGTTCTGAGAGACGCTGGCTTTCCGGGGTTTTAATCTTCACCTCCAGTGTTTATACCCTCTCCGCTGCTCCTGGCTTGCTGCCAAGATGGAGTATCCACACTGGGGAAAAAGTCTTTTTGCAGAAACGGCAGAGATCTTACCCCTCCCCCTCTGGTCTGAGCTATGTGAGCTGCCTGTCTCACTCTGGCTTGCCTGCCCTCAGTCTGCGCCCAGTCTGATTGACCCTCCCCTGAGCAAACACAGACCTTTTCTGGTGACTTTCAAGCATGTCTTCTCTTGGTGATTATTTGTGGATTTCTTTCTGGGTCAAGCATTAAGTCTGAGGCTTGTCATGAAGTAAGTTCTCAGAGAAAACGAGGAGCTCAAGCAGCTGTCTGCCTCCGCGCCGCCATCTTGGCCGGAAGTCCCAATTTTAAATTTCTTTTTTTTTTTTTTTCTTATATTTTATTTTATTTTATTTATTTTTTTATTTTTTATATATATATATATATATATATATATATATATATATATATATATATATATATATATATATATTTTTTTTTTTTTTTTTATAATATTATCCCTTGTATTCATTTTTCCAAATTACGCCCCCTCCCTCTATTCCCTCCCCCCGACGACAGGCAATACCATACATTTTACATGTGTTACAATATAGTCTAGGTACAATACATGTGTGCGAATATCATTTTCTTGTTGCACAATAAACATTAGAATCCGAAGGTACATGCAACCTGGGCAGACAGATATTAGTGCTAACAGTTTTCATTCCCCTCCCAGTGTTTCTTCTCTGGGTGTAGCTACCTCTGTCCATCATTGATCAACTGGAAGTGAGTTGGATCTTCTTTATGTTGAAGATTTCCACTTCCATCAGAATACATCCTCATACAGTATTGTTGTTGAAGTGTACAGTGATCTTCTGGTTCTGCTCATTTCACTCAGCATCAGTTGATTTAAGTCTCTCCAGGCCTCTCTATATTCCTCCTGCTGGTCATTTCTTACCGAGCAATAATATTCCATAACCTTCATATACCACAATTTACCCAACCATTCTCCAACTGATGGACATCCATTCATCTTCCAGTTTCTAGCTACAACAAAAAGAGCTGCCACAAACATTTTGGCACATATATGTCTCTTTCTGCTCTTTAGTATTTCTTTGGGATATAATCCCAGTAGTAGCGCTGCTGGGTCAAAGGGTATGCACAGTTTGATAACTTTTTGGGCATAATTCCAGATTGCTCTCCAGAATGGCTGGATTCTTTCACAACTCCACCAGCAATGTATTAGTGTCCCAATTTCCCCACATCCCCTCCAACATTTGTCATTATTTGTTCCTGTCATCTTAGCCAATCTGACAGGTGTGTAGTGGTATCTCAGAGTGGTCTTAATTTGCATTTCTCTGATCAGTAGTGATTTGGAACACTCTTTCATGTGAGTGGATATAGTTTCAATTTCTTCCTCTGAGAATTGTCTGTTCATATCCTTTGACCATTTATCAATTGGAGAATGGTTCGGTTTCTTATAAATTAGGGTCAGTTCTCTATATATTTTGGAAATGAGACCTTTGTCAGAACCTTTGTTTTTAAAAATATTTTCCCAATTTGTTACTTCCCTTCTAATCTTGTTTGCATTAGTATTATTTGTACAGAAACTTTTTAGTTTGATGTAATCAAAATCTTCTATTTTGTGATCAATAATGATCTCTAGTTTTCCTCTGGTCATAAATTCCTTCCTCCTCCACAAGTCTGAGAGGTAAATTATCCTCTGTTCCTCTAATCTATTTATTATCTCCCTCTTTATGCCTAAATCATGGACCCATTTTGATCTTATCTTGGTATATGGTGTTAAGTGTGGATCCATATCTAATTTCTGCCATACTAATTTCCAGTTTTCCCAACAGTTTTTTCCGAATAATGAATTTTTATCCCTAATGTTGGAATCTTTGGGTTTGTCAAAGATTAGATTGCTATAGATGTACCCTTTTTTGTCCTTTGTATCTAATCTGTTCCACTGATCTACCGGTCTATTTCTTAGCCAATACCAAATGGTTTTGGTGACTGCTGCTATATAATATAGTTTTAGATCAGGTACACTTAGACCACCTTCCTCTGAGTTTTTTTTCATTAGTTCCCTTGCAATTCTTGACCTTTTATTCTTCCATATGAATTTTGTTGTTATTTTTTCTAGGTCATTAAAATAGTTTCTTGGGAGTCTGATTGGTATAGCACTAAATAAATAGATTAGTTTGGGGAGTATTGTCATCTTTATTATATTCGCTCGGCCTATCCAAGAGCACTGAATGTCTTTCCAATTATTTAAATCTGATTTTATTTTTGTGGCAAGTGTAATTTTAAATTTCTTACAGAAAAATAATATTCCATAACAGTCATATACTACACTCTATTTAGCCATTCTCTAATTGATGGACATCCATTAAGTTTCCAATTTCTTGCCACTACAAAGAGGGCTGCTACAAACATTTTTACACATGTGGGTCCCTTTACTTTCCTTTATGATCTCTTTGGGATATAATCCCAGTAGAAACACTACTGGATCAAAGGGTATGTACAGTTTGAAAACTATTTGGGCAAAATTCAAAATTATTTTCCAGGATGGTTGGATTTTTTTCACAGTTCCACCAATAATGTATCAGTGTGCCAGTTTTCCCACATCCTCTCCAACATATGTCATTATCTTTTCCTGTCATCTTAGCGAATCTGAATGTGTGTTGTGGTTTCTTAGAATTGTCTTAATTTGCATTTCTCTGAACCATAGTGATTTGGAACACATTTTCATATGACTAGAAATAGTTTTAATTTCTTCATCTGAAAATTGTCTGTTCATTTCCTTTGACCATTTATTAATTGAATAATGGCTTGAATTCTTTTAAATTTAAGTCACTTCTCTATAGATTTTAGAAATGAGGCCCATTTGTAAATGTTTTGAATGTAAATGTTTTCCCAATTTATTGCTTCCCTTCTAATCTTGTCTACATTAATTTTGCCTGTACAAAAGCTTTTTAACTTTGTATAATCAAAATTATCTATTTTGTGATCAATACCAAACTAGTTCTTCTTTGTTCACAAATTCCTTCCTCCTCCAGAGATCTGAGATGTAAACTAGCCTATGTTCTTCTAATTTGTTTATAATATCATTCTTCATGTCTAGATCACAAACCCATTTTGACCTTATTCTGAGATATGGTTTTAGATGTGGGTCAATGCCCTAGTTTCTGTCATACTAGTTACCAATTTTCAGCAGTTTTTTTTGTCAAATAGTTAGTTCTTAACCTAAAGCTGGGGTCTTTGGGTTTGTCAAACACTAGATTATTATAGTTATTAACTATTTTGTCCTGTGAACTTAACCTATTCCTCTGATTGACTATTCTATTTCTTAGCCAGTATCAAATGGTTTTGATGACCAATGCTTTATGATATAGTTTTTGATCTGGAATAGCTAGATCAGCTTCATTTGTATTTTTTTTTTCATTAATTCCCTTGAAATTCTTGTCCTTTTCTTCAAATAGTTTCTTGGGAGTTTGAATTACCATTCAAAATTTAAAAAAGCACTAAATTAAAAAAAATAGTTTAGGTAGTTCAATCATTGATTTCATGAAATGTTTTTCAAAAACATATCTGTGGAATAATTTCCACATTTGTAACTTTTATCCCCAAACTCATTATATTAAACTTTTTATTCATTATATTATTAAAAAATAATTATCTAAACGTTGATGTAATTCTATTTGGCTACTTTTGAGTTATATTAAAAGGTTAAAATTTTTGTTTATTTTTGGATTTTGATTCAAAGTATTTATTTATAAATTTAAAAATATTAAAATTAGATCATTTATTTTAAATCTAATACAAAACATAATTTTCCCTTAGAATGAAAGAAGCAACAAAAATCTTATCTATTTAATGTATTTAACAGACCATGTGCCTTGTAATACAGTATTTGTTTTTATTTCAGCCATAAGATAGTAACAAGGAAGACCCTTTTTAAGCAGCATACTAAAAATATTAGTTACTGTGGTGGTAATTTTTTTCTACTTTAGTAAAAAAACTATTGAGCACAGTATTCTATTAACTTATTGAGGAAACTGAAAGATCAATTTCTTCTTTTCCCTTTTTTGTGATCAAGTAATATGGATTACAAAATTACCCAATATCAAAGAATGATCAAATATTCATTTTAGGTAAATGCATTTATTGATTTCACGGGTGTGGGGAATTCTCTTTTTCAAAGAATGTATATATTTGTTAGATTTTTTTTTTTAATATGGAAACTCATAGAGTTTTTTTTTTTAACTTACATTTTTTTAAATTTTTATTTCCAAATTCTTTCTCTCCTACTGGTCTTATTGCCTACCCATTTAGAAGACAAACAATATAACATATGCATAATACATGTGAAGTAATTTTTTTTTCATATTATTAATGTTAAAATGGAAGAAAAATATTGTAAAATTATGTTTTCAAATAAATTCATCATTTAACTCACTATAAATGGAAAAATGGTTAGCATTTTTCATCATGATTCTTTGGAATTATCATAGAGTATTGTATTGATCAGTGTAGTTACTATGTACAGTGTTCTCTTGTTTTCACTTTGCATCAGTTCATATGGCTTCCACACTTTTCTGAAACTATCCTGCTTGTTATTTTGTATAGCACAACAATTTTCCATCAAAAGCACTTACCTCGATTTGTTTAGCTGCCACAACTAATGTATATCCCTTCAACTTTTAATTCTCTGCCACTGTGAAAAGATCTGCTATAAATGTTTTTTACATGGACTTTTTTTTTTTCATTTTTCTTTGATCTCATTGAATACAAACCAAGAACTGGTGTATTACTTGAATAAAAAATATGCACAGTTTTATAATCTTTTGGGCATGCTTCCATTGTTCTTTTGAGTGCTTTGTGGTTGAACAATTTTTCCACATTTCCTCCAGCATTTGTCAGTTTCCTTTTCTGTCATGTGAATCTGATGAATGTGAAATAGTACAGTAAGAATTCTTTTAATTCATATTTTTAATTACTATGTAGAACATTTTCTACTGATAGCATTGATCTCTTTTTTTGAAAACTGCTTTTTAAAGTATTTGACCATTTATCAATTAAGAAATTATTTTATAAATTTGACTCAGTTGTTTATATGTAGTTGAAAAAAGAGGTCTTTATTAGTGAAATGCTGTAATTTTTTCCTAGTTTCCTGTTTCCTTTTTAATTTTGATTGGATTTTTTTTTTCCTTGTGAAAAAACTTTTTAACTTAATTTCATCAAAATTATACATCTTACATCTTGTGATTTTATACATTTCTTGTTGGGTCACAAAAATCTCATATTTATGGATCTTACAGGCATTTTCCCCACATTCCATGATATTTATAATTTGTTGCTTATCATTCATTTTAGTTGTTTTCAATTATTCATGACTCAAGTTTGGATTTTCTTGGTAAAGATACCAAGGCGATTTGTTAGT
The DNA here is from genome assembly GCF_048593235.1 of Sminthopsis crassicaudata. Taxonomy (NCBI): domain Eukaryota; kingdom Metazoa; phylum Chordata; class Mammalia; order Dasyuromorphia; family Dasyuridae; genus Sminthopsis; species Sminthopsis crassicaudata. The sequence goes on from NC_133619.1 coordinate 279,975,238, forward strand.
TCCTTCTCCAGATCATTTAATGGATGAGAAAACTGAGAATATTGAGTGACTTTTCCTCCTTTTCCTTATTCTGTTCTTTTTTGTTGTTGTTATTCTTTTTCTTCAACAATAACAATAACAATAAGTGTACCAGTTTTCTCACATGCAAATGATCATGAGAAGGAAATGGTAAACCAGTCTAATATGTTTGTGAATAAAATTTCACATGGGATAATGAAGATTCAGCTGCAACTCAAAACACTGAATGACAGCAAATAGTAAAATTATGTGCATATATAATATATATTTGTTTAAATCTTTTCTTCTGCAGTTAGGTTGCTGAGATGAGATCTTTCTTCTTGTTTTTATGCTATCTCTTCTTTCTACTTCTATAGCATATTGCTAAAAACATAGTAGACTTTGAAAGAGTTATTTAGAGAACAGAACTGGAATAATGTGTTTTGGTCCATCTCACTTTTTCTAGATTTTCCTGAAGTACATGAATTTCAGTATGAAATTCAATTTGAATCTGATCTTATGAAATCTAACTTGGAATCTTGTGTTGCACTATATCTGATCAGTAAAGAAAAAAATGTAGTAAATGGGGATATATCACTAGTCTTCAACATTATCTTTGCACCAAAGAAACCAATAAGGTAAGTCTATTTTCCACTTTAAATAATAAAAGTTATCAATATTTAAAAATATTTTAAAATATATGGCCTGTTCTTGTTCATGTGAGTTAACTTTGTGGGGATAGGGCACACTGTTTTATGTACTTAAAGTGAGTTTTAAGTACAAAAACTCTCCACTCAATGGGCTACATTATAGTGCCATGCAGAAATAGTAAGATTTATACGATATTTCCAACTCATTCATATAGAACCTTCAATCTGCTACTTGATTTGTTGCTATATTTATTTAATCTTATCTTATTCTCCAAATTAATACTGGAGTACACATATATTTTCTCATTAATTAGTAAGCTTCTTCTTTTTTTTTTTTTTTAACAAATAATCTCTCAGTGAACTAAATTCAGAACTCTCACAATCCTAAATCAGTTATTTAATAAACAGGAGAAACTTCATTTCCTGATAGTTTGTATTCAACTCTCTCTGTATATTAATCTTCTAGAATAACATAACTATTATGTTTAAACTCTTAGAATTAAATAATATTGAAGTCATTAAATATTGACTTTATTCACATCAAAATCAATAATAGAGACCTAGATTAATGGTATTTTAGATGTGAAAACCAATTGTTACCAGTCACTTAAAATTCTCTCCATATAAAGATGATTTGATGCCTAAGAAAATAGTTCCATACCATTTAGTTCAACAAAGTCCTTTCACAAGCATTCTCAATTATTTTCACAAATAATAGTCAAAATAATTCCATCTAAAAAGAAGACCTTTTCATATTTTTTCTGGAACTCCCACTTTGAGTTTTCTTCTGTGATGAAGAAAATGCTGTTTAGTTTCTGTCATACCTGCTTCTGAACAGTCACTTTTGTAGCTACCAGTATCTGGGCTCAGATAATGAAAAATTGAAAAATATCTTTAGTGATCTCCTAGTCTACAAATATCATTTTATAAATGAGAAATAATGGGATGCAAAAAAGAAAGCTAACAAGTTTATATTATGCTTATTATGTAAAGAATGAGTAAATAAATAAATAAAAGTAGCTGGGTAGGGCAGTGGGAAGACCTGAAATCAAATTTGATCTCAAGATACTAGCTTTTTTATTTAGGACAAAGCAGTTAAATATAACTTATATCAGTTTTCTCAACTGTTAAATAGGAATAATAATTACACTTACCTTACAGAGTTGTTGTGAAGAAAAAATGAGATCATATTTGTAAAATTTTTAGCACAGTGCCTGGCACATAATAGACACTATGTAAAAATTATTAATAGTTATTATTGTTATTATTATTAGGAAGCTGATTTTAGATTTTGATTGCATAAACTTTTGTTGTTTGGTAGCTTAATATTATCCAACTATCATCCAAATAGCAATATTTGCTTTTTCTTTTACTTAAGATCTTTATACCTGTCTCCCACAAATGACAAACAGCCTCAACAATAACTATTGATCCTATTTTTCTACTGAAGCTCTCTAAAAAGATTAGAAATAGAAGGATTCATTAATAATAACCTGCCAGATTTCTTTGTAGCTATATACCACATGAATTTTATAGAACTTAAGCAATAATTGTGATGTCAGTAGCTTAAATACCACTCTATATTCAAAATAGGACTTATGTACTTTATCTCATCTTCACAGCATTTCTATGAGGTAGATAAGCAATTTATTTTATGGGTGAAGAAAATAAGAGTTAGTTTAAATGGTTTGTCCTGTATCACGCAAAAGAATCAGAATTCATGGTCAAATCTTTCAGACTAAGTTCTAGGCTCTGAGAGAATAAATAGAGTAAAGAGAAGTAGTGTTTTAGATAGCATTACATATACCCTAAATGTGTTGATTTTAAAATATTAATTTTTTAGGAGTTAATGCTATAACATTACACTTTTAACAACAAATGTCCTCCTAAGGTAATTTAAAAGAACTTTATGATAATTTTGGACTATCCAATTTTTCTAGGTGATAATACATTTCCAGTGAATACTGAAAAATAATGGACTATTATTACTACTACCATTTTTACTACACTATTTTACTACTACTACTGCTAACTACTATTACTATTTTTTTCCCCCCCTGAGGCTGGGGTTAAGTGACTTGCCCAGGGTTACACAGCTAGGAAGTGTTAAGTGTCTGAGACCAGATTTGAGCTCAGGTCCTCCTGAATTCAAGGCTGGTGCTCTATCCACTGCGCCACCTAGCTGCTCCAACTATTACTATTTCTACTGCAACATCATCACTACTGTTGCTTCTGGGTTAATTGTTGCTATTTCTACTACCTCCATTTTTTAGATGAGGAAATTAATGCACAAAAATCTTTAATAATCTTCTTAAATAATACAGCTGGAATTCAAAATAATTTTTTTTTTTGGGGGGAAAGAATAGAATTCTCTTTTTTTTTAGGCCTATTCCTAAGCTTCTCAAACTTTTCTTAAGGCTCTTTATATCATATTATATGCAGTCTATTATTTGACTACCACATGACTCTACCAGGGTCAGGTATTAGAAAGATAAACATGGACAAAGAGAAATAGTTTGAAACTGAAATCCTAGTCTGAAAATTATTTATATATACTACTCAATGTACCCCTAGCATGGCTAGTTCACTGAGTTTCTGGATCAGATACAAGACAAGTCATATGTAATTTAATATATTTTAAAATTCTATTTTACTCATTTTTGTCATGAATATTTCGCTTGTTTTATTCATTGATATTGGTGTATATATATTTTTTAAAGATCTGTAATCACATTGGTGATACAATGCAGCATGGATGGGATATGGAAATTTCCAATAACTCTGATTGCCACTGAGCCAGAAGTGGATGATGTTATCAATATTGAAGGGATTGGCTTGTTCAAAGAAACTTCTGTTGCCTTTAGGCTGACAAGTCAGACACGGTAATATATCAACACAAAAGCATATGTCTACTTTTTGTAGAAGTGATTTATATTTAATGGTGAATCAATAAGGATAAATGGAAAATCTTAGTATGTGAATCCCCCCTACACAATGCTTTTCCCTGTTATTGATATATACCCTGAAGCATATCTTTTAAAATTTTGTTCATTTCAACTCTAAATAGTCTGTTATTATAATATTCGGACAAAGGAAAGGAAAAAGTATGTGTCTGTGTATTTGTACATGGCTTATATATAAATATTATATTTAAGTAAAATGAATACTAATTTTAAGTAACAAATAATATGGCAATATAAACAATATAATGGTATTAGTAAATACTATTTAAATAAATGCTATAAATAAACAAATCTAAATAAATAAATATAGCAATATATATGTGTGTTTTTTAAATGCAGCATTTAGCACCTTTTAAATATAAACAAAGAGAATCTACTAAGTTCCCTAAAAGTGGATTTCATTTATGACAAAAGGCCAAGTCTACAAGACTTCCTTATCCTACAGGATTTGAAGAAATCAATTCACCATGAATTACTGATTTTCTTCCTTTTAACTGAATTCAATTTTCATTCTAACCAAGCAGATTACAAAATTAAAGTTGAATTATTTTCAATCATATGAAATGAGACCAAACAAACATCACTGTTATTTAATACTATTATCCCATTGTACTACTTTCTTTGCATTTCTCAAAGCATAATTTTGCTTTTGTTTAGGTACATATTATTCTCTATAGCAGATTAAAAAATTCCAGAGTTGAAAGGGGGCCTTGGAATTTGTTTTCTCTCATTTACAGTTGACCACCATATATAACATCCTATAAATATCTTCAATATCCAATTTCCATATGAAAACCTGTAGTAAAGGGAAACTAAATGTTCTCCAATACAATTTGTTTTGTTTTGGGATAGTTTTTACATTTAGAAAAATTGGTCTGAATCATCTCATTGTTAAAAAGAGACAAATCCATCAACATTGATCATCACATAATCTTGCTGTTACTGGATACAATATTATCTTGGTTCTATTCACTTCACTTTGAATCAGTTTATTATGAAAGTGTCTTCAGGCCTTTCTGAAATCATCCTGCTGATTATTTCTTAACAATAATATTCCGTAACATTCATTAATAATAATATTAACAATATTATTCTGTAACATTAATTATTAATTAATTCCATAACATTGATTATTAATTATTATTAATAATAATATTAACAATAATATTCCGTAACATTCATATACTAAAACTTACTCAGCCATTCTCCAATCAGTGGGCATCACCTGTGTTTACAGTTCCTTGCCACTACAATAAAGAGCTGCTACACATAATTTTGCACATGAGAGTCCTTTTTTCTTTTTTAGGATTGTTTATGAATTTAGGCCCAATAAAAACACTGCTAGTTCAAAAGGTATAAACAGTTTGATAGACATTTGGGCATAATTCTAAATTGTTTTACAGAATGGTCAGATCAATTCACAATTCCATCAACAACATATTTGTGTTCAAATTTTCCCACAAATCCTCCAAAATTTATCGTTATCTTTCCTGTCATCTTAACCAATCTGAGAGTTATGTAGTGGCACCTCAGAGTTGTCTTGATTTGCATTTCTCTATTAAATAGTGATTTAATCTGAAAATTGTCTGTTCATCCTTTGACCATATTTCAGTTGAAGAATGGCTTGTATTTTTATAAATTTGAATCAATTCTCTACATATTTTAGAAATGAGACTTTTATCAGAACCCTTGGATGCAAATTCCCCCTCCCACCCAGTTTTCTGCTTCTCTTCCGCTCTTATCTGCTTTGGTTTTGTTTGTATAAAAACTGTTTAATTTAATATAATTAAAATATCCATTTTGCATTTCATAATTTACTCTCATTCTTCTTTGGCCATAAATTCCTGGCTTGTTCCTACCAGGTTCAGTATCAGTACAATACTTGTGTCTTAAAAGCAATTTGTTAGGATTTCTTCTTTCCCTATGTTTCAAAATATTTTGCATAGTATTTGCAAATTTCTTTAATGTCTGGCTTAACAGAAAACAACTTATATAGCCTTTAACACATGCCAGGAATTATGCTAATCACTTTATGATTATTATCCCATTTGATCCTCATGGCAGCACTGGCAGCTAGTTGCTATTGTTATCTCCAGTTTATAACAAGGAAATTGAAGTAAACAGTTAGTTGTCTAGGATCACATAGCTATTAAGTGTTTAAGGATAGATTTGTACTCAGTTCTTCCTGAGTCCAAGCCTAATGTTCTATTCATCATGCCAATTACGTGCCATCTAAGTCTCATTTCTCTGTTTTCAAACTGTTGCAGTACCTTGTATTGCTTGAAGTTTATGATGTAATCTGACCTCACACAACTGTGTGGTTGAAAAAGTAAGAAATATCTTGATAGGCAAATAATATCTTGCTATTATTATTAAATTAGTTTTGACTTCATGGAAATGATGCCAAGAACCCATAGAGATCAACAATTTTGAGAACTTTGAGAACAGCCACTCTTCATCAGAGAGAACAAACCCAGACTCTATCCTGTAAGATAACACTGCTCATCACCAAGGGAAGGATATTAAAAATATACTTCCTTTTCCTTTTCTAACTCCTAAAACAATATATTTGTAAGAGTCTAACTATCATGCCCTGTGTAGAGCAAGTTGGTTATTATACATGATTTTCTTCCCTTAGATAATATTGGAATGCATATTTTAAAAATATTTTGTTGTCATTGCTAGTTTGATAACTTAAAATTAAATTAATCATTTGTTAATTATTTACTTGAAATATGTTAATAATGTATTGGAATTCATCCTCAGTACCTTATATTCTGACCATTCTGGGGACTCAATTAATATAGAATTCTTTATAATGTTTATTTATTACCCGTATTTTATTTAAAAATAATTTGCCTATTGTTCATACCTAATAATAAAAATAATTAGCATTTATAAACTATGTGCCAAATACACATATAAATACAGAAACTATTCCATTAACTCATTAATATCTCTCTTGATAGATAATGTTATTTTGAAGGATTACAAATTAAATAGTCTCCATTTCTCCAGACATGTAGCTTAAAGTAATACATCTGGGAATGTCCAGATCCCTAACATAATTAATTCTTTTGGGGCCTTTATTACCCAATATATTATAATCTTCCCTACCTTTGTATCATTGCAATTTTAATTACATGCTTTCTTTGTTTTCAACCAATTGATTGATTAACACAATACAAACTACTTAGAGACAAGCTCTTAGCGTTGAAAAGGTTAGTTATTCTACTTAACTCTTCCAATTCCACCTCATTTTTTTGACCATATTGACCAGATTTTTAAAAAAAATTGCTATTGTTTACATAGCTCAAGTAAAGGTATTCACCATAAAAATCTCTTGTAGTTTATTAAATTCCACTTGGAGTTTCATAATACAGCTAGACTTTTCTGAAGAAGTGATTTAAAATTCATCTTAATTCACTATATCTAGGCTTAGATAATGTTTTATAGCTTATGGAACCGTTCCTAAAGACACTAGACATAAGCACACCCTGCATAGAACAGGCCTCTTGCTATCTGTCTTGCTGTTTTGTATTATACCTTATGTCTTCCTCATTTTCCTCCCTCATGCTTTCTCTGGGAGTCATAATTAAACGTATACTGTAATGTGCCTAGAAAGGAAATAACAAACTACTGTACTATAGTTCTACTTATATGTAATGCTTATAACTTCTTAAACCAAAACTCATTTCTCTTTTTACCACTATACTGTATCCATTGTATCTACCTATTAGGATGTTAGCTCCTGTAATATTGGCCACCAAACGACATATTAGTTCTTTACTCCAAGCCATAAATTCTTCTTCCAAAGAAATTTTATATAGAATGTAGCATTTTTATAGATAAATCCTTATAAGATGGAATCAATGACAAGGTAAAATCCTATAGTTAACACCAGGGAAATGTTTTTTTTTTTTTATTTAATTAATTAACATTGTTTAATACACATTATTTTATGAATCATATTGAGAGAGAAAAATCAAAACAAAAAGGAAAAACCATGGAGGGGAAAATAGAAGAAAACAGAAGTGAACCTAGCATGTGTTAATTTACATTCAATCTCCACAGTTCTTTTTCTGGATGCATATGGTATTTTCTATCCAAAATCTATTGGGATTATCTTGGATCACTGAACCACTGAAAAGAACCAAGTCTTTTATAGTTGATCATTACACATTACAAAATTTGTACATTGTATTCCTGGTTCTGCTTGTTTCACTCAGCATTAATTTATGTAAATATTTCCAGGCCTTTCTAAAATCAGCTTGTTCATCATTTTTATAAAACAATAATATTCCATTACCTTCATATATCACAAATTATTCAGCCATTCCCCACTTGATGGGAGTCTACTCATTTTCCATTTCTTTGCTACCACAAACAGAGCTGCTACAAATATTTTTTACACATGTGAGTCCTTTGACTTCCTTTATGATTTCTTTGGGATATAGGTCCAATACTCACCACAGAAATCAAATACATAGTGTGCATACTGAATATAATTCTCCTACCAGCCTCTACAGACCAATGAAAGAAATCCAAGTAGTATCAGAGTGTCTTCAGGTACAAAGTACAGTCCCTGGTTCTAGTGTTGGAATTGCCCACAGTTGCAATAGCTACACAAGCATCCTTTTAAATCCAATCTTGCAAGACTCAGTGAATGTGGATTCTTCCTAGTTTTGTGGAAAAAAAAAAAAAAAAAAAAAAAAAAAAGAAAGGCCAGAGGAGGATGAAGCAGATTGGAAATATGCTGCTTCTTGACTAGAGGCCAACTCTAGACAAACCCTATTGTAATCTTCTTTCCTGCCCCTTGCCATACATACAGAAAACTGTAGTGACTTAGAAAAAAAAAAAAAAAAAACAGCCCTCACTCCACCATTTATCCTTTGTATAAAAAAGGCGGAATGTAGTTCTGTTTAGCTATGTGAAGGAAAGTAAGAGTAGAGGAAAGAATTGAATAATAGCATGCTACTTTAAGTAACTATATAATGTTTGAAAAAAATGGAATTGGAATTGAACTGTTTTTAGGGTATCTGTTATTCTGAATGGATTATGTTTATTTTTCCCATTAAAATTTTTTCCAAATCTTCTCTTTTCTATATTCAAGCTTCCTGTACTTCCCTATTCTTCCTCTATCCTATTTGAGGAAACTGGCTTTTGCTTTAATAAGAAAACTGAACTACTTCCAAAAGAGTTCCTTTGTCTTCCATTCTTCTCAAATCCCCTTGACATTATCCCCCTATTCTCTTCTCCTTCCTCTTACCTCCTGACAATGAGTTAACATTTCTTACCAAAACTGAACCCTTTGATACCTTTTTCTGCAGTATGTTGTAGCTCTAGTTGTTACTCCTTTTATCTGCAAAGATCATTCTTTCAGTAAATATTGGATCTTTCTTTACTACATTTAAATATGCCCAAATCTTTCCCATATTTATAAAAAAAATCATTTAAACCTGCCATTTCGTCAAGCTATCATCCTCTGTCTTTCCTCCCTTTCTCAGCCAAACTCCTTGAAAACCCTGCCTAGACAAGGTGAGAACACTTCTCATTATTTTCACTCAAAAACCCTTTGGAATATGGCTTTTGACTTTATCACTCAGTGGAAACTATATCCTCTAATTGCTAATGAGCTTTTCTTTCCCAAATCCTATGTCTTTTCTCCATTTTCCTACCTTATTCTAAACTCTCACATCTAAGTTTTCATTACATGATACTCTCCTTTGCTCTTATATTTTTAACTGCTCCTTGTCAGTATCTTTACTGACTCATTGTCTGTCTATCATTCCCTATTACTGACTTTTCCCCAAAACTCTTATGTTGAATCTTCTCAATTTTTTCTATATTCTCTCTAAATAATATTATAAGTATACATAGTATTCATTTTAAATTCTATGGGAATGATTCTGAAAAAAATATATATATACAGTAATATGTGCGTATGAGTTAAATATAAACATACATATATATATATGTATATATATATATATATATAGATGAGCTTATGCATATATGTAAATGTAATATATATTCATTTACAAGCTCATTTAGATTAGGGATATATCTGTACACATATCCATATGTATCTATCCCCAATGAACTAGTTGTGAATAATGAATTTTGAATTTTTGTATATAGATTGTTTTTATGCATTTCAAAATCAGTTACTTCCAAAAAATTCAAAATAACCTATCCCTCTTTCATACTTCACTAATTCTTTCAAAAGCATAACTATTTTAATAGTCTTCAAGATTTACAAATCAGTGATTCTCTGGATTCCTCATTCTTCCTTACAGTTACTAAATCTTATCCTTTTTTACCTCTGCAATGTTTCTTGCCTTTGGTCCGTTTTCTCTATTCACACAGGCAGCATCTTAATCAGGACTTTCCTCATCTTTTACACAAATTATTGCAACAGTGTCAACTAGTGTCCTGTTTCAAATCTCTCCTCATCCTTGTAGATCCTTTACAATGATGGGAAAATGATTTTCCCTCAATGTATATATAATTATGTCACATCCCTATTTATTCAATTCTAGTGACTCTTGTAACTGCCTCTAAGATAAAATATGAAATTTTCTTTATAGATTTTATATCCCTTTGTTATCTATCTCCAATTTCTCTTTCTTTCCTTTCTGCCTTTTGTGGTAATTGACTTTCTATCTGTTCTTCCCATATAACACTTTGTCTCTCAACTCCATGTCTTTGCACTTGCCATCCACCATAATTATAATGGCCATCCACCATAATTATAATGTACTCTTTCGACCTATTTCCTTTTATACATTCCTTATATACACGGCTTCAGCACCAATTCTACATGAAGTCTTTCATGATACACCCTATCCCCAGCTATAAATGCCACACCTTCTAGACTACATTGTATTTTAATACTTCATATTTATTTTTATTTATTCCAGTTATATATATTTTTTATATAACAAAACTTTACTTGATATCTCCAAGATGAAAGTATAAGCTTTTAGGCAGTAGGGATTGTTTTATTTTTTTACATTTGTATCCTAATTATGTGAAAGATTTACTGAAAGATTAAAAAGTTTTTAACATTATTGATTGATTGATTATGTGAATTCATACCAGTTAGTGAAATTTAGTGATACTCTGTTAAGCAAAAGTAACAAAATATTCTTCAGAAATCATACGCTGTAATGAAGATAATATGTGAGCAAATAGATCCTGCAACATATCTTTAGTTTTGTCGTAAGACAATTTGAAAGACAAAAACCATAATAGTTGCAGAGAACTGGAAATGCTTTCTGTAAGAAGTGAAACTGAGCTATATTTTACAGGACAAAAGGAAACTAAAAGGCTATGTTACAGAGGTAGACTGTTGCAAGCACAGGGTATAGGACGCACAAAGCACAGTGAAAGAAAATAAAACAGTATCTTGTTCAAGGAACTGTAAGTGGGCAAGAGAAATTGGATTATAAAGTGCATAGATGATAGTCAAACATGAAAATATTAAAAAGATATGAAGAATTATGAAGAAATCTAGTTACTGCACAGGAGACTTTGTAGCTGATTAAAATAGGGAACTACTGAAGTTCATTTATCAGGGGAGATGAGACCTAGATTACAAGGGGTGATTTAATATCTAAGTGGAAGAATATGATGTTAAGAGACTTGAAGCAAGGAAGCCAGAAAAAAAAGGATATCAAAATAGTCCAAATAAGAAGAGAGAAAGAATTCTTAGACCTTCTGGTTCTGTGACTTTGTGATTGGAGAGAATGGACAAATATGATGGTAGAAAAGGAAAGATTTTTGTTGTAAAAGTAGAAACAGAAAGATTTTGCAATGAATTGGCTATATGAAGGGAGTAAGTGTAAGAAATCAAAGATAACACAGAGATTAAACCCTCTATAGTAATAATAAAATTAGAAAGAGATAAAATATGGCATGAGTCTTGCAGCAATTTGGAAGAGTTTTTCCTAATATATGTTTTTTTTTTTTTTCCTCTCTTAGGTTTATGTTTGCTCTGCATAGAAGGGATGATGATATTAGCTTATTTATTTTGCATTGCTACTACCTTGTTGAAACTCCTAATCTTATAACTAAGTCTTCTGTAACTTCTGAGATATTCTGAATATATAAATGAACATTACTTGCCAAATGAGATTATTATGGTTTTCCATAAATATAATTTTGTTCTTTATCCTTCAAATTATAGATAGAATTTCTAAAGTGTATCAAATGATACTATCAGGGTGGTATTGGGGATATTTCTAGTATTTCTTCATTATAAACAATGCTGTCTTAGTGAATATATGACTTGTTAATGTTAAAGAAGGGTTCTTCCATGTGTATGTTTTTTAGCATTTTACAGGAAAAAAATCATATAATTTTCTCAAAGGCTTTTTCTGTATGTGTTTGCGATGGTTTTATGGTGTTTTTTCTTTCTTAGCCTTATGGTTTATTTGATTATGCTGTTTTTGCCCTACTGTGGACTGTTCTTATGTCAATGAATTAATTATCTCAATAATCTCTTTGGAAGATTTTTTTTTTTAATGTAACAGGCCTTACTGAGAGATTTATTTTTCTGTTTTATATCAAGTATTTTAGATATCAAAATCAATTTTTTAAATAAAGACACTATGATAGAATAACATCTGTTTCTATTTCTCAGAATAAATTGGCACATTTATTAAATGCTCTCTAAATATTTGACATAATCCTCTTGTAAGTCCATCTAAAACTGGAAATTTTATTAAACATTGACAGTTATTTTAGGCTTTCCTGATATCTGAGATCAACTGTTAAAAGATTTCTTTGTTTATTTTGCCATTATAATTTATGTTATTGTAGCTATCATCAATATCCATTGGATTCACAATTTTCTGGCAAATATGTATTTTGATTTTTGATAATTCTTTTCATATTCCTTTTTGGTGAATTCATTACTTGGGAGGGTAAGATTTAATGGAGGGTAAGATTTAATTTTCTTCTTTTCAGGTAATATCAAATATTTTATTCATTTTAGTTGATGTTTAAGCTAGATTGGTTTATTTTATATAGCATACATTCTTTTTGTTTCTAAATTTTTTTCCATTTTTAAATGTTTACAAGTTCTTTCATACTTTATTTTGACATATATATTTTACCTTCTTTTTAAAATTATATTCATATATTTTCAGAATTTTTCTGTTCTAATCATTTTCATAACTTTTGTTGTGGAATGTATTCCTTATTCTCCAATTGGGTAAGTGTTTTACATTTATTTGTTCTACTTCAAATGAATGTAACCAATTAGGTATCAGTTTCAGGGTTCTTTCTATAATTGAATGAAGAATTCATAATATCATTGGAATGACAAATTCTGTTTAGTCATTCCTGTTATAATGCTTAAGAATCTTATGTCTAGTGTTATGGATTTTCCTCATAATATAATAAATCATTCCTACATTGTACTCCACAAACATTATAGTTTAATATAGGTCAAATGGTTATTTCTTTTTTTAAATTAACCCATTTGATAGGGATGGAGAGGAGATACAACTTTATCTAAGCTCTCCCTAATATCTCTCAAATCAGCACCAAAACAAGCCTTTGAACTGGTTTTTGAGTGACAGAACCCACAAATATTTGGAGTATAACAAATTTCCAGTAGAAGATATTTTGGAAGAACTTCAGAAAAAAATCAGTTTCAATGAAGCATGGAAGGAGGAGCCTGAGCTCAGGGACACAGGATCATGTGGTATCCCACAAGTCATGGAATATAACCAGAGTAATCTACAGCAGTATTGGCTACTCTGTCTTGGTAGCAAGCTAATAGCTTCAAGATATCCAACACAATTACAAAAGGCAAATAGTGAGCCCCTAAATCCTAAAATAATGTGGGACCTGTCCATGCCCATCCAGCACTGGAAGTTAGTAAGCACCAACCCAGCACAGTCACTATCACCTGTAGAGGAAGATTGGACAATCTCCCCTTTGCCCTTAAAGCACACCTTAACCTTTTAAAAAATGAACAAAAAAGCAAAAAAGAACTATGACCATAAATAGTTTTTATGGAGAAAGAGAAGAACAGATTTCAAACCCTAAAGACACTAAAAGCAGATCATCTCCAGATGAAGCCCAAAAGAGTGATATGAATTGGTCCCCATATCACAAGGCTTTCTTGGAAGAATTCAAAAGGGATCTTTAAAGAGAATTAGAAGAAAAATGGGGAAAAGAAATGAAAACTTTTCAAGAGGATTTGAAAAAGGAAACAGATGTTATTTGAAGAAAACTCTTTAAAGAATAGACTGAGTGAAATGGTAAAAGCAAATAACATCTTACAAAATAGACTTGACAAAATGAGAAAAGCATATAACTTCTTACAAAATAGATTTGACAAAATAGAAAAAGAAAACTCCTTGAAAAATAGAATTTGTGAGATGGAAAAATATAATAAACAAAACAACTCATTTACCAAATACAAAAAAAGCTAAAGATTCACTAAAAATTAGAACTTAACAAATGGCAATGAATAATTCAATGAGACATCAAAAATCAATCTAACAAAACAAAAAAAAAAGAAAAAAATTAGAAGAAAATGTAAAATACCTCATTGGAAAAACAACTGACCTGGAAAATAGATCTAGGAGAGACAATCTAAGGATTATTAGGCTTCTTGAAAACCATGATGAAAAAAAAGAGCATAGACATTATTTTTCAGTAATTCATTATGGAAAAATGTCCTGATGTCCTAGAACCAGAAGGTAAAATAGCCATTGAAAGAATTCACTGATCACCTCCAGAAAGAGACCCCAAAATGAAAACTCCAAGGACTATTGTATCTAAATTTTAGAATCATTGGGCTTAGAAGAAACAAAAGAGCCACAATCAGGATTACCCAAGACCTAGCAGCTCCCACCTTAAAGGATTGAAAGACCTAGAATCTAATATTCTGAAAGGCAAAGGAACTTGGATTGTAACCAACAACCAACTATCCACTAAATCGAGCACTGTCTTTCAGAGAAGAAGATGGAAATTCAGGTAAATTTCACTTATTTCTGATGAAAAGAGCAAAGCTGAACAAAGCATTTGATCTCCAAATATAGAACTCAAGAGAAACATAAAAAAGGTAAAAAGCAAAGAGCTTTTGAGAATTATATCTCTATTATGGGTATACTTAGTGAGTGCAGGTATAATTTGATTTCATTGTGATAGTATAAAAAAGAAACTAGAGGTAGAAAGACGATTGTACCTCCAAAAAAGGAAAATAAGGTAAAAGGAGGAAAATTACATCTCATGGAAAGGCAAAGAAGACCTATTATAACTGAGGGAAAGAAGGGAAAGGGACAAATATTGTGAGAATTTTACTGTCATCAGATTTGGCTCAAAAAGAGAATATAAGATATATTTGGCTTCACAGAGAAACTTGTTTCACCCTATAGAGAAGTAAGAGAAGAAAGGGAAAAGGAAAGGGGGAGGCTAATAGAAGGAAAAACAGAAATAGTAAGGGAAAATTGTAAGAAAGGGGGAGGGGTTATAAAGGGGGAGGACTGTTTGAGGGAGGAGGTGGTCAGAAACAAAATACTGAGGAGGAGGCAAAGGGGGAAAGGAAAGAGAAAAGCATAGCTACAGGTAAATAAAATGGCAGGAAATGCAGAATTAGTCATTTGAACTGTGAGTGTGAATGAGATAAATTCTCCCATAAAATGGAACAGATAGCAGAATGGATTAAAAATCAGAATCCTACAATATTTTGTTTGTAAGAAAAACATTTAAAGCAGAGTGATATATGCAGATTAAAAGTAAAAGGCTGGAACAGAATCTATTATGCTTCAGGTGAATTAAAGAAAGCAGGAGTAGTGATCCTGATCTCAATTCAAGCAAAAGCAAAAATGGATCTAATTAAAAGAGGTAAGGAAGGAAACTATATCTTGCTAATGGGTACCATAGATAATGAAGCAAAAGTCAGTACTAAACATATATACACCAAGTAGTATAGCATCCAAATTCCTAGAGAAGTTAAGAGAGCTGCAAGAAGAAATTATGCTAATGAAAAACCATTAGCATAATTGAATATATCAATAACTGAATTAATAAAAATCAATAGATGTAGAAAAAAAATGAACAAAATCCAACATGCATTCCTATTAAAGACACTAGAGAGTATAGGAATAAATGGAGTTTTCCTTAAAACAATCAATATCATTTATTTAAAGCCATCAACAAATATCAGATCTAATGTAGATAAAGCAGAACCATTTGAAATAAGATCAGAGGCGAAACAAGGTTGATCATTGTATAATTATGGTGTTGTTATGTATAATGATCTCCTGGTCCTACGCATTTAACTTATCAGTTCATGTAAGTCTTTCAAGACTTCTCTGAAATCGTTCTGCTGACCTTATAGAATAATATTCCAAAATATTCATATATTATAACTTGTTTAGCCATTCTTCAATTGATAGAAATCCACTTAGTTTCCAATTTCTTGCCACAACAAAAAGGGCTACCACATACATTTTTGCATTTGTGAATTCTTTTCTCTCCTTTATCATTTCTTTAGGACACAAGCTCAGCTTCAGAGACCATAGGACATAATTCCAATTTGCTCACCAGAATGGTTGAATCAGTTTACAACTCCACCAGCAATGTATTAGTGTCCTAGTTTTCCCACATCTCCTCCAATATTCATCATTATTATTTTCTGTCACCTTGGCCAGTCTGAGAGGTATGTAGTGGTACCTCAGACTTGTCTTAATTTCCATTTCTCTGATCAATAATGATTTAGAAAACCTTTTCATATGACTAGAAATGGTTTTAATTTCTTCATCTGAAAATTGCTTGTTCATATACTTTGACCATTTGCCAACTAAAGAATGGCTTGAATCCTTATATATTTGAGTTTTACATTTAAAGGTTTTGATAAAGGTCTCATTTCTAAACTATGTATATATAGAGAGAATTGACTCAAATTTATAAGAATTCAAGCTATTCTCTACTTATGGAAACAACAATGTGGAAATATGTATAGAGGAAATGTACATGTTATATATGTTAAATATATTGGATTAGTTGCTTACTGGGAGAGGGGGAAAATGGAGGGAAAAAATTACAAAACAGGATTTTGTAGGCATAAATGTCAAAAATTATCCATATATGTATTTTGAGAACAAAAATTATAATTAAAAATAATAATAAAAAATAATTAAAAATATTTTAAATGATTGCATTTGGAAAAAAATAAAAATCATTAATTATTTGATTACTACTGTTAATAAATTTTTTTTTCTCTTTTATTTTTTAAATATTATTTTGTCTAAGAGCTATTTTCCAGACTTCCAAAGTCATAAAAATAAAAGTTTCTATCATCTCATTTAACTAATAAAGGGGAAAATGAGATCAAGAAAATATAAGATGCTTTGAGTTAAATTACCAAGTACTTTCATAGCAATACTGATTTGGATTATTTTCTCAATTCTTACTGATCTGGATCCTTAACCTTAGGTAATGCCCTTGCCTTCTTCTTTACTTTTTATATTTTCATTTCCTATGAAAGTCAAATTTTAATATAAATATATGTATCTTTAATTTCATCCTTGCTTTATTTAACAATGGGTTTATTGTTCTATTGTATAGTCATTGCTGCAGAACAGATGATTTATGCCCCTATTTTTTTGTTGTCTTGGAAATGAAAAGATGATTTCCAGAGAAATATAGCCGAGAAACAACAAGATATGATTGCTTTCTCTCTGGTTTCAGTGACAAAATAAAGTTAATAATACAAAATGAGACATTAAAAATAGCTTTTCTGAGTGAGTTATGGTAAAAAAAAAAAAAAAAAAAAAAGGAAATAGTAATGACACCAAGTTTGAGGTTGTGTTTTACTTTTGTTGAGATTTTAAAGATTACATGTGGTACAAAAGTTAAGAGTAATCGTTAAACATAATTTCATATTTATGCTAAAATATGAATGTGTCACATGAATTACTATGAAAGCATTTAAAATCACTAAAATACACAACCAAACATAGGAAAAAAATTTCACTATTGTTTCAGAATAATTTTGCATAAATTCCTTTCTCCTCTGGTATTTCATATTAACTCCTAGACTAGTATGTAGAAGACTGCTTTCATCTAGCAGTTTCAGTTTCATTTAATGAGTGTTAGAAGGCATACCAGAGGTCAGCTCACCCAACACCTTAATTTTATATGTGAAGCCCTGTGGAAGAAAGTAACTCACTCATGGTTACACAAGTAGTAATTGGAAGAGATTTAATTTTAACAAAGTCCTTGAATCCAGTTCTCTTTCTATAAAATTTTATAACATTATTCTACATTGCTTCTATTGTTAGTTTTGTCACTCCATTGTTTTAAAGCTATTGAGAAGGGAATTTGGGAGATCACTGCTGTTCACTCAACCATTTTGGCTGTGACTCCCATTATTCATTTTCTGGTCTCCTTTTATCCTAACCCCTATAGGATCTGTCCTTTCTTTACATGGTTCAAGGATTTCCACAATTTATTATATATAGTGATATTTCTCCTAATAAAATACTTATAATAAGTAATTTTGTTGCCTTATTAAATTAATCAAGCATTTATACAGCATGTCACAGAGGAACGAACAGGAGTTAAGGGACAGGATTCTACTTTGTCATCAGTACTTTATACAATGGTTTATAGACAATGGAAAACAAAAAATATTGATTTTTACTATAATTTTTATTATTTTTATGTTAGAATAATTGGGTTCTGCCTTTATTATGATGCATTTGTTTGTTTTCTTTTTTCATGTCACAAATTTTGTCTTCTATAGCATCTATATTTGAAGTATATGTAAGATGCTTGACAGTCTTCTACTGCAGGACTAATAACTTCTTTTCAAATCCTTAAATTTTTAATTCTGATATACCTTACAGAATATTTGAAATAAGGAATTTCTTTTTAAATGACATTTTAACTTTAACACAATTGGTTCCATTAGCACAAAAATATGTTTATTACTTATAATTACATGTAGATGTTTTGTGCTCTGTACATTTTCTATTGGTATAGAAAAGGCTAAGTTGTTTCAATTGAGGTTATTTATTAAAATATAAAAATCATTTTCACTGGCAAATTATAAACCTAAAAAGTTTTGATTAATAATAAAATCTCTGAATAAATCCAAAGTAACATATGGTTCTCTTTCTATAATAAAAACTGGATGCCTTCAAAACAAGGTTAAAGATTCTTCAAGACAAAAGGGCATCATAGGTTTCTCTTTCCTATGATTATCTTGAGTATACCCATTTTTAAAGAATATTAGGTCTCTTTAGTTATATCAGACACCTATCAGAACTATATAATAATATAGCAAGTAGTTTATTTTTGTTCTTCCAATATTTCATTTTCCTAAACTAATGGTGTATTTTTATGGTTTAAGTGATAGGTTCTTACTAAGTGCTAAGTTGGTACTTAACAATTTTCTAGTTCACACCTTTGGTTCTGTCCTTTAAGGGGAGTTTACCCCTTTGAACTTCTGAGGAGGAGTTTACATATGAAAAGGAGTTTACACAACCTTTAAAAGGAGCAAGTTCATTGGTTGAAGTAATTTTCCCCACAAGCCTTTGAGTTCTCACACGCCCATTCTCTGGGAGGATAAAAGAAGACAACATTGAGCAAGGAGATAGTCTACTCTAGGACAGAGTTGGGATGGCTCGCTGGAGGAAGAAGAGGCTAGTCTGGGACTGAGTTGAGACAGCAGATCTTCTCCCAGAGAGCAATCGGCAGTTTCCGGAGACAACAGAACATTACATATAAGGATTTATATTCTAGTGAAAATTGCTTGTATTAAACTTAAATTTCCATTTTACATCTACAACTTTTGAAAATGAGCTCTTTTATGTAAGACAGATAAACATAAATCAAAAGAGATAACACTTCACTCCATTTTGGACTGTTACCTTAACTCAATGAGAAGACATGGCATTCTTTCTATACCTTCTAAAAATAAACTTTCTATGGAGGAAAGAGAAGACTTAGTTTTGGTCTTTGTTAAGTTTCCTTTTCCTTCTTCCTACCTTGGCTGGAGGAGGACAATGTAAGTTAAGAAGTTTCTGGCCTTTCTGTCTTTCTATTAGTACCTTAACTGTATTCCCATATCTTCTTGTAATGTAGTCTTCATAAATAACCAAAGACACTTTGAAACAGATTCACCAAAGTTAAGGAGAAATTTTGAACCACTTCACATATTGAACAAATAGCATTTTCAGAAAGTAAGAGCTCTGACCTAGCATTATAACCCAGCAACAGTAATTCCCATATTCTCATCAGTATCTTAGCAGTGTCCCTGGATCAGGTAAACATTAGTGGCTTTATTTTAAGAGATAAGAGCAAAATGTACTTCCATTTCCCCAATGTGTCTGTTAAGGAGACTATACCATGCCATTCTTGAACATCCCATGAATGAGGAAAATAATTTTAGCACTGCATTTAGCATTATAACCTAACATTATAATTTAGCATTATAATCCAGCAACAGTAATTCCCATATTCTCATTAGTATCTTAGCAGTGTTTCTAGATCAGGTAAACATTAGTAGCTTTATTTTAAGAGATAAGAACAAAATGGACATCCAACTCCCCAACGTGTCTGTTAAGGAGACTATACCATGCCATTCTTGAACATCCCATGAATGAGGAAAAATAATTTTAGCACTGCATTTAGGACTACCCCTTTCTAAAATCTGATTAAGAAAAGCTATTAAATGATTTGCAATTGATAATTTTAGAAGAAAGTCACAGAGAGGGGCTCAAATTGATGTCATTGGACAAACATATTTGACCCTTTAGAAGTAGCCCTAGAATGTAATTACAAGGGAGAAATTTAACTTGTTTAAGTTTTTGAACATAATTCATTAGGGGTGGTGAAAATTAGACTAAGAATACCTCAAAATGTGTATGATACAGATACACATTGGCATACAAAATACACAGATATGTGCATGTGCTTTTTGTATATGTGAATAGTCAGATATGTGTCACTGGAAAATTATTTAGCCAAAAATGTAACATTTTAATTGGTGAAAGATGAGAATTGAAGCTAAGAGACCAGTTAAAAAACAATCACAATATTCCAGACAAGATATGATGAGGAATTAAGCAATAATGGTAACTATGTATGAGAATTTTTTTAAAAAGGGAAATGATCCTTTACATTTTTAATGGTTCAGAATGGTATAAAAACTCCAAGTTTTTATTATTATCCAAGTTATTAATTTTGAATAATCCCAATGAAAAAGAAAAGGTTAGAATAGGTTAGAATACAATATATGTGTGTTTTTCTGTGCAGATGAACCTCAAATTTCATATATCCAGGTCCAGTCTCCTGAAATCCAGTTCTACATCCTTGGAAGGAGATTCCTATAAGTGTACCACATGACTCTGCTTTGTCTCTACACTCTTCATAGTTTCTCATCAAAAATTTAATTGAAACATCAAATTAAATTTGTTTCAGCAAACATTTATTAAACATTAATCATGAGCAGAGAACTATGCTAGAGAAGATACAAAAATACTCTCCAGTCTCATGAAACTTACAATGTGTTAAGGAAATAAGACACATAAAATATATCTGCATAACAAAATAGAACAGAGTAACAGTTAAGAAGGGGCAGATAAGTGGCTCAGTGGATAAAGTGCCAGGCCTATAGTCAGGAAGACACATCTTTGCTAGTTCCATTCTGGCCTCATACACTAGATGTGTGACTCTGAGAAAGTCACATAACCTCATTTGCCTCAATTTTCTCTTTTGTAACAGGAACTGAGAAGGAAATACTGTAGTGTCTTTACAAATTCATATAAGTTTTATAGTATTAGTATTTTATTAGTATTATTAGTAATCATTAGTATTAGTATTTTATAGTATTAGCCAAAAGCTTTGAAACTGTATATTTTTTCCACTACACCATAATGATCTGTGAAACCTCTGCTCAAAATTCTTTAATGGTTCCCTACATGCTACAGATTAAAATTAGCATGGAATTCAAGGCCTTCAACAAGGCTTTTCAAAAAGATAACACATGGTTCATTAGGGTAAGTTAATGTAATAGATGACAACATTAAGATGAAAAAGTATTTTAATTTTTTTATTTTGATAATTTTTTATTTTCAAAATACATGCAAAGATAATTTCTAACATGCAAAACCTTTTGTTCCAAAATTTTCTCTTTCCCTTCCCCTCACCTCCCTTCCTTAGACAACAAGTAATCCAATATAGTTTAAACACAGGCAATTCTTTTAAACATATTTCCATCTTTATAATGCTGTGCAGGAAAAATCAGATCAAAAGGGAAAAAATGAGAAAGAAAAAAAAAAAAGCAAAAAGCAGCAAAAATAAGGTGAAAATATTATGTTGTGATGCACATTCAGTTCCCATAGGCCTCTTTCTGGATACACATGGCTCTCTCCATCACAAGTCTATTGCAACTGGCCTGAATCATCACACTTTTCAAAGAGCCACATCCAACAGAATTGATAATCACATAATTTTGCTCTTGCTGTGTACAATGTTCTCTTGGTTCTAACGCACTTCATTTAGCATCAGTTCATATAAGTCTCTCCAGGTCTTTCTGAAATCATACTGCTGATTTTTTCTTATAAAACAATAACATTCCATTACATTCATATACTATAACTTATTCAGCCATTCTCCAAATGATGGGCAAGATGAAAAAGTACTAAAACAACCTGGAACCCTGTTCTACCAGTCCATGGCTGCTGAAAAAAGAGTTTCTGCAAACTTATTTCATATAAGTCAAGATCAAGGTCCAGATCATAGAAAATATTGTATTTAGGTGTTCTGCATTGTCTAGACTACATTTGATATATTTTTACTTTGGAATTATGTCTTTTTGATTAGATATTAACTTGAACTATAACTAGAAGAGAACAACAATAGGATTGTAGGTCTGAAAAAATATGATATATAAAAAATCTTAAAGAAATGTAGGATCCTTAATTTGTGAAACATGATGCTTTTATTATAATGTAATACTAAAATCTCAAACCATGTACCTCATATAAGCAAGTCACATGAAAAAAACTAGAATGTTTCTGATCCATGAATGTAGAAAACAGTTGTGTCAGCTAAGCTGCTGAATATTAGTATGCTCAATTTATCTGCAATCTAACCCAGTTTTTCCTGTATTTATAAGAAAGAAGTGTAGCCATCTGGTGCATTCAGGGAGCAAATCACCATAAATAGCAAAATCCCAGACAGGACCTGCCATAGACACTCTTATGGATGGCATCTCAATTTTACTACAAATAAAGCTCATCCAAAGACCTAAATTAAGTTTCAATCTATCTTTGAACATCTGAATCTGCTACAGATCCTACATAAAATAGGTACTAATGAGGGCACCATACATTGATATAATAGATGTTTTTAAAGAAGTTTATTTGGCTTAAAATGGGTTAAAATCCAATAAATTGTGGAGTTAATGGGATTCTATAGATAATGCAATGCTTGAGGCAAATAAAAAAGATCTTGAAAATTAAAGAATATATTCATATTTCCTTTTATACTTAGGAAATTTGCAAGCTTTTTTAGCAAAATAATTTAAATAAGAGACCTGTGGCTTTTCATAGTATTTTCATTCCAATTCTCAGATCAGACCATTACATACCAAATTTAGTGTCTTTTAAAATAAAATTGTTCATTGTAATCAACAGGGCCATTTTTCTAAACTAATTAGCTGAGAAGAAATACAATTCTGTGCATGAATGAGGGCTCTGTTTCTCCACTAATTGATTAAATGTTCCTTCCTGATTGCTCTGAGTATGTTTCCAAGTTTGGTCAGGTTTCAAAAAATTCCCTTTACAACCGTAGCTGCAAAAATAAATTTTAGCTTGTTTAGTAGGCAGCAGATTTTTAATATCATTCTTGTTTACACTAAGAAAATTATCTCTTGGGGAGGAGATTTATTGTCCATTTCCATTTTTCTTCATAATGTCTTGTCTGCAAACCAATTCCATTTTCAATGTTCTTTGGATAAATACAAATTCAGCAAATATTTCAGCAAACAATATACAGATTCTGCTAAGGTACAGGGGGAATACAAAGTTTAGATAAAACTATAATCTCTGCTTCTATATTTGTTTATCAGACTCATTAAAAAATAACACATATTGAGCTGAATTCATAAAATGTAGATCTCTAATGGATAGGATTATCTTTGTTAATATTTTAAGAAAAGCAAACATTTTATAACTAAGAATTCACTGTAATTGAATCATTACACTGTCTCCTTATAAATTTATGTAACTTTGTAATTTCATCTTGTATTAAATTTGATCAAATCAAAGTAACTAAATCTTTATATTAAAAATGACATGTTTCATCCTTCATTTTATCACTTTCTTTTTTTTATTTTTTTATTTAGAATTTTTTCCACAGTATATATGCATGAGTAATTTTTAAAATAATATTATCCCTTGTATTCATTTTTCCAAATTATCCCCCCCCCCTCCTTTCACTCCCTCCTCCCGATGACAGGCAATCCCATACATTTTACATGTGTTACAATATAACCAAGATACAATATATGTGTGTAAATACCATTTTCTTGTTGCACATTAAGTATTAGATTCCGAAGGTATAAGTAACCTGGGTAGATAGACAGTAGTGCTAACAATTTATATTCACTTCCCAGTGTTCCTTCTCTGGGTGTAGTTATTTCTGTCCATCATTGATCAACTGGAAGTGAGTTGGATCTTCTTTATGTTGAAGATATCCACTTCCATCAGAATACCTCTTCATAGAGTATTGAAGTGTACAGCGATCTTCTGGTTCTATTCATTTCAGTCAGCATCAGTTGATGTAAGTCTCTCCAAGCCTCTCTGTATTCCTCCTGCTGGTCATTTCTTACAGAGCAATAATATTCCATAACCTTCATATACCATAATTTACCCAACCATTCTCCAATTGATGGACATCCATTCATCTTCCAGTTTCTATCTACAACAAAAAGAGCTGCCACAAACATTTTGGCACATACAGGTCCCTTTCCGCTCTTTAGTATTTCTTTGGGATATAAGCCCAATTTTATCACTTTCTTTTGACAGGTTGATTAAATAATTCAATCACTAATTATAGGAATTTCTAATCAATAGAAAAACCTTAAATTCTGAATAAAATTTACAGGAAAAAACTCTCAAGAAAAACTTTTAATTTAATGATTTAATAATCCTATATTATTTTCCCACAATTTTGCCTCCTTTGAACAATGAGGAGCTCTGTTTTTGTTAGCCATGTTTAGCTTTACTTTTTAAAGACAAGTGATGTTTACATTAACATTCAGAGTTTCTTATTAAGAAAAAACAAAAACAAAAACACAGGATTGCCTATGTCACATATACCACACAATCTGTAGCCCAAAAAGTATAAATGCCTTCCTATTGTTTCTAAGATAAAATGCAAACTCCTATAACAGGTAAAAGTCTTTGCAACTGTGTGTCATCTGATCCATCAAATATTATTACATTATTCTCCTTGCAACTTACATATGTAAACCAAAAATCTTGTTATTCCCAATCATGATATTCCATCTCATTACTGTTTCTGGGTCTCTTTACAGTCTCTTTGACTAATTCTGACAATGCAATCCTGCCAGATACTTGCATGTTGGAAACCCCAACCTCTTTCAAGGTTCAATCTAAGTGCCATGTCATAATAAAGCTTTTCAGAATTAAAAAATATATATATATGTGTACATATATATATATATATATATATATATATATATATATATATATACTTCAACCCAACCTAATATTACTTTTTATTCATCATATACATAAGCACATAACATATATAA
Source organism: Sminthopsis crassicaudata (assembly GCF_048593235.1). NCBI lineage: Eukaryota > Metazoa > Chordata > Mammalia > Dasyuromorphia > Dasyuridae > Sminthopsis > Sminthopsis crassicaudata. The sequence goes on from NC_133619.1 coordinate 280,000,665, forward strand.
ATTACATATATATGATTTGAATTGAGAAAAGCTTTAAGGATTTTTTTTTTCCCTAAAACTGTATCTGGACTGAAAAGTAATCATTTCTTTTTTATTATATTTTTCTTGTTATACATATACATTCATTTTAAAACATATTTTCTTATGAATCATATTGGGAGAGAAAAATCAGAAGGGAAAAACCATGAGAGAGAAAAAGGAAACAAAAGTGAATATAGCATATGTTGATTTACATTCAGTTTCCGTATTTCTCTCTACTGAAATGTTGAAAACCAGGTCTTTTATAGTTAATCATTGCACAATATTGCTGTTACTATGTATGATATATTCCTATTTCTGCTTTTTGCACTCAGCATCAGTTTTTTTAAAAATCAGCTTGTTGATAATTTTTATAGAACAGTAATATTTCATTACTTTCATATTTCAAAACTTATATAGCCATTTTACAACTGATGAGCATCTACTCATTTTCCAGTTCTTTGCCACCACAAAAAGAGCTGTTACAAACATGTTTGCACATATGGTCTCTCCCTCCCTCCTTGTATGATTCCCTTGGGATACAGATCCAGTAGTAGTACTTCTGGATCAAAGGGTATGCACAGTTTTATAGTCCTGTGGGCATAAGTCCATATCGCTCTCCAGAATAATTGGATTACTTCACAACTCCATGAACAATGCATTAGTGTCCTAGTTTTTCCATATTTCCTCCAACATTTATCATTGTCTTTTTCTATCTTCTTAGCCAAATTGAGAGGTATGAGGTGGTATTTCAGAGTTATTTTAAATTGCATTTCTTTAATCAATAGTTCATTTTTGTATGTTAATTTTTTATTCTTTTAAAAAATAAAACATACTCTTATTTTCATTAATTCAGAACTTCTGCTATGACATAGTTTTATAGTTTTGAATGTCTCTAGCATTCATAATATAAAATATAGTTTTCAGCTATTGTTCTAATTTCTTATAGCCTTTTTATTTTGGGTACATTGTGAATAGATCTAGGAGAACCAAATATTTCAGAAAAGAAAATAGAATTTTATGTTATTCTTCATTTGGTCTTGAGTATCTAATATATGTTTTATAAGTGCCAATAATTAATAATTTTAAATTAAAAAAAAACATGTATTTGTAATAGACTTTATTCCATATATAGGACTTGGTTCAATTGACCTTTTCACAGTTTTCTTTGACAAGAAGTTTAAAATCAATCTATCCTTGAAACAAGAAGAATTACTTCTCATGATTTTTTAATATACAATTTAACTTACCAAATATGATGGTAATGAAAATAAATTCTTTTCTATTGAGAATATGATACAGTTGCTCTATCTGCTTCCAACTGTATGTTGTCTTTTTCTTTATGAAGATCAATAAAAGATTTTTTTGTGTAAATATCCCCCATAAAGAGCACTTGTAATAGTCTTTCTCTATGCAATACAGTCTCTATTCCAAATTATTTCTTCCTATTCTCTGAACCAAAAGTTTCTGCTAGGAAGAGTTATAAATTAGAAGGATTATTTTGGGTGAAGAAAGATTATGCACATTTTTAGGGGCAAGGAATATGCTAAAGGGATACCACTTTCACTCCATTCTCCCATTGCATGCCTTGAAATTTCAGTGCATAATGTTTTGTCTTCTATGAGAAATATATATGGAAATCTAGAAATGGGTGCATCTGTAGACAAAACATGCTAAAATTGAATAAAATGGCTTTCAAGGAAAATGCTAAAGAGTTTATATCATGAAATATTTTTGGCCTGCTTTTTGAGGTAAAGAACAGTGTTCATAAAACTTACTTTCTAGTATTTTAGAACAAAACTTCAGAAGAATTTAGAAAGAATATAGCAGACACTATTTAAGTGCTAATTGAAATTGGTAAATTACTTGAAAATTAGCTTTATTATACACACATATTTCATCAAAATATACTTGCGTTTTAAAGATATATGTTAAAGCATATGTTTAAGATTCAATTTCTTATTTGTCTCATGATAAAAAATAAAACTGAATTGAGTCTTCAGTGAAATCATGGACAACAAGAGGTGAGAAAGGGGAGAATTACAGATACACACCACAGATGGTTACAGGCATGAAAAAGAGAGATAGAAGACTATGCATGGGAAACAGCACATGATAGAATTCATGTAGATGAGGGTGGGTTTGGCCTGGAGCACAAACAGCAGCACCCCCTGCAATGGGTATTGGAGGCAGCTCTGACAGTGGAAGTAGCAGTTTCAGCAGCTCTTAGCCCAGAGAGAATAAGAGAATTAGACAACTGGTCAGAAACTGTTTATGGAGTACCTTGACCTGAAATGGAACACAGAGTGTTTTGGCAATTCCACTGCCCATATTCTGGGTAGCAGGATAGAGAAGAGTGCTTTTGTTCCACAACAAGAGAATAGGAGCCCTTGTCACATTTCTACAGAGGAGAAAACCAACTACAGCTTGTAGCTAAAGGGGAAGTAAGTCCCTTCCAGGCCAAAGAACAGAGTGCAGATCAGGAGTGCAGTGACCACATCTCTACCCAGGTGACAGCATCTTGGAACACTAAAAGCTTGCAGACCCCCAGAATTACATCAGAAAATAGCAACACAAAAAAGCCTGAAGCTTGGGACAATGCCCACATCCCTCAAAGTGATCCAAGTCCAATTTTAAAATAAAGATCAAAATCAAGAAATAGACTGGAAAAAAATCAAAGAGTATTACAAAGAAGATGACTGTAAAAGTCACTGTGTTGCCAGCTCAGATCAAGACACAAACTCAGAAAGAGACCACAGTGTGAAAACAACAATAAGCAAAGTCTCAAAACAAAAAACAAAAAATGCAAATTGGTCAAAAACCTAGCAAAATTCCTTGATATGTTAAATATAGATATGAATGGTAGAATTAAAAAAAAAAACAACAAAAAAAATTTAAGAAATTATAAAAATAGAACTAACAGCTTGATAAAAAAAAAAAAAAAAGGTATATCAAATCCTGGAGAATATAATAAAACCACAATTAGCCAAATGGAAAAAGTACTAAATATCAATGAAGAAAATGATCCTAAAAATTTAAAATTTTAGAAATCAAACTAACAATTCCATGAGAAACCAAGAAACAATATAAGAAAGTCAAAAGAATGACAAATTATAAGAAAATATGAACTGCTTCATTAAAAAGATTTGAAGAATTATTGGATTAGTTGACAATTATAAAAAAAAAGAAAAAAAGAGCCTGCTCATCTCATTTTAAGAAATTATCAAATATCTAATATCTAATATCTTAGATCCAAAGAGTAAAGTAGAATTGAATCAGCCAATCACCTTCTGAAAGAAATGTCAAAATTAAAACTCAAATAATATTGTAGCCAAATTCCAGAGCTCCAAGGTAATGGTGAAAACAAACAAACAAACAAACAAACATTACAAGCAGCTAAAAGGAAGCACTTCAAATACTGTGGAGCCATAGGCAGAATTCCATAGATATAGTTAATTTTTCCTCTAAAAGATTATTTTCAGTTTTCCTGGATAGGTTATTTTCAGCTATTATCCTAGCTCCTTTGCCTTCAAAAATATCCTAACTAAGCCCTTTGCTCTTTTAATATGGTACAGGTGTCACTTATATCTGGAGTATTCTCCTTTTTTATCATCAACTTTTCATATCTTAGTTTCTATCAAAGCTCAGCACAGTTGTTATCACCTACATAAAACTTACCTTATTATTAGTCATTAATGCTCTCCACTCTTCTCCATCACTTTTTTAATATATATTTTATACCTATCTACTCCACTCCTCCTCCCCAAAAAACTTATTGATTGAAAAAGCCTTGAATTTGTCTTCACATTCCTAAATCTAAGCATCGTGTCAGGTACATTCTATTACTGCATGTTTTAAACTTGGCTTTAGTTGGAATTTTTCAATAAGATACATACTTTTAAAGTCGCATACATAATGAGTACTATCTCATAAAGGTTCAGTGCTATGTAAGGCCACATTAGGTATCACATATTAGAATCTATAGTTCTGCCTGTTTATTGTTTTTTACCAAATTGTAGAAGAATTTATATTTCTGACATCATAGATTTGTTGCTAGCTTTCTTTTTGAATATTGCTAACTATGAATTACTTATTGGTTCACTTTTCTACTAGTTTTCTTCCTATGTTGTAGTTGTTATTTATTTATGGTATGAGACTTGGCAGAATCTGTGTGAGCAATTATTTCTTTCCTGAATCCTTTTTAATTTAAAGTCTTTTTTCATTAAATTCAGAAGACTCCAGGGAAATATATTTTACTGGCCCTTGTTAAAAGTATTCTATCCCTGGCCAAGTATTCACATTTTTCTATTTTTAAACAATGACCTTGAAATTTAAATAACATTTTCAAACATCATCTCCTTAATAAGTTGTTTACTTCCCAAATCTGCCTTTCTTTCCTGAATATCATACATCAAATTTATATTCATGATAAAAACATTACCTACATAAGATCTTTGTGTTAATATTTATGTATGTCTAGAATATCATAGCTATAATCAATATGTTCAGATACCTTATAATATGTCTATACATAAGTCATTTGAAATGGATAGCAGTTATTAGATTTGACAAATTTCAGGAGGCTCAAAATCGTATACTAGATATATATCCCAGGAAAAAAGATTGTCTAAACCTTCTAGTGAATATCAACTCAACAAAACCAATGCCCCCAATCACAGAGTTGCTCATCAACACAGTGAAATTTTTCTTTGGTCATTTCTGGATGACTTCTCACTTCATGGCACTTATGGAAATGTACCATCATAATTTGTATAGAAGATTCTGCTTCCCTCATAGCTTTCTAATCTAAAAAGAATTTCGTTTATGACTTACTTCATATGTGTGGTAGTATTTTTCTTCTATCTATGTGATTTATCCTTCTAAGCTTTAGCTTTTTGATATTAGTTATAATCCACTTTGATTCTTTTCATTATTTTCTCTTCTATTTCCTTCCTGAAACCTCTTTTACATAATTTGAAATAATACTTTATTATCTCTGGTAACCTTGAAAATAAAGTTATGTTCCCTTACCTTTGTCATCTTCCTGTCTCCCACAACTCCCATTTCTTTCTAGGAAAATAACTTGCCTTTTGTAAAAGGTGATACTTGATACTGTATAGCTCAGTTTCTGTAGAATGGTGTAAAAATCTCTTTTCATTCTATACTTGAAATTGAGATGAATTAAAATTACTAAATTTTCACCAAATTTGAGTAGAAAATGTAATAATTTAGGCTGTCCAAAAGTAAAATGGACTGTCTCAAAAGAATGTAGGTTTTTGATGAGAATTTTTCAAAAAAATTCCAATGAAAATTTCAGTTCGTTTCAAGGAATTCTTTAAATCATGACTACTTGGGGGTTTTCTTTAAAGGTACTTTTTTCAACTGTAGATTAGGCACAATGCCAGTGATGTCCTTTAAATTCTATTATTGTATGATTGTTAATTTTGTCTGTGTCTGTCTCTGCTTTTGTCTGTCTATCTATCCATCTCTCTCTTTGTCTCCCTTCCTCTGACAGACCCTTTGTCTAAATCTTGCATTTCGCTGATCATGATTAAAACAGATTTTCAAGCAATGAGATAATTAGTTGGAAATTATAGTTTTGTGAATATGTATTGTACAAGCACACTAATTAAATATTGTTCAAATACAATAAAACTTGTAGTGTTCTTCTCTAAAAATGCAATCTTTCTTTGCGTGCAGGTTTCTTGGGGAGCTTCTGGAGGCAGCCTTAGTTTCAGTTCAGTTCAATAATCACCCCAAATGCCACCAGGAGTTAAAGTCCAAAACCTTTATTTTCTCTTTCAAAATCTTGAATCTTTTCCTGGGCTAGGTTAGCTTTCTTAGAGGCCTATCTCTCTCCTTGGTTCCAAGAGCTCTCTCTAAATGTCTCCATCCATTCCACAAAGGTGGAAGTTGGAATTAATCTCAACTCCTCCTCCCAGAGAGTGGGCTTGTGGGTTTCTGACTTGTAAATCTTCCAGATGTTCAAGAGTGGGCTTGTGAACTCCTCCTTATATATGCTCTCTAAAGGTGTAAATGTGTGAAATAATGTGTGAACTCATTTAAAGGTGTGAATTAAGTACATAAGCATAGTCTCTATCAGTGACTTAGCACCTTGTTTCAAGTTCTGGCCCATAACAAAAACTTAGAAATTTTACATTTAAAATGGTTTTACATGTTATCCTTTTCCTTCTATGGCTTATTTTTAAATGTCTTGGCATTAAATTTATAAGTAATTTTTACCATATTTTTAAATTACTTTTCATGGAAACTTCTATTACTTATCAGGCTTATTTTTTAAAAATATTGCATATTTTTGAATGAGATGAGGTGAGATCTTTCAAGACAGTTGTGAAAATCGAGTAAGGCTTCATCTACTTCAGAGTTCGAGTAGGCCTGAAGGACTCTGAAGTTCGAGCAAAGGGCATTGCCTTCCCCTCCTATGACATCTCCCTATTTCATCCAAATATGGGCAACTATGTACTTATTGGTCAAGTTCAATTTCATGGGTAGATCTCGCATTTAGAATGTAAGACTCTCAGCCAATGAGGATGAGGGTCAGTGGTGGGAGGGGGCGTTTTGCGTTAGGGATTAAAGGTGCTGTCCTGCCCACAGGAGGCGCTTCCTCTCTTCGATAGTCTACTCGAAGAGTGGGACGCCCTTCTTGCGAGAATGTACAATAAACTTTGCTTTTCTCTAGAGCTCTCTCCAGCTTTTTTTATTAAATGGTGTTCCCTCACCATTTCCGTACCACACAGTTTGGGGGCTTGTCTGGGATCCTTTACTCAGTGAGTAAGTGAACTCCTGGGTGCTAGTGGGGTGGCGCCCTGCCTTGATTTAGGCAGCCCGCCAGCATCCAGGGGCTTCTCCTTGCTCCCTGACGTAGAGTGGACCCGAAGTGGAGAAACTCAGAGAAAAGCAACGGAAACTCCGCGGTGAAAATCCCAACCGGTTGGTGGAGGACAGATCAGTCAAGTAATTTGCTGCGCAGCAACCCAGAGGTAAGCGTCCTGTGAAGCCCCTTGAGTCTAGTTATAGGTTCTGGAGGGGGCTGTAGACGGTAGACAGGAAGAGAGCTAGGCCTTCCTGGGTGACTGAGTTAACCGGCGACGGTTAGCGTGTTTGGGCATTTAGGAGTCTGTTAAACTCCTTCCAAATTCAATGGGTGTGGCCTAGTCCCAGCCAGCCCTCGCAGAGAGAAATGAGAAAAATGATCATAAGATACCGGTAGATATTCCCTTGGGAGATAAATTAAGTAATTGGAACAAACTGCCAAAATATGAGGAAAAATAAAAAGCAAGAAAAAGCGGATAAGGTATTGTTGTTTTGTTGCAGACTGGTGGTGCCAAAAGGATTAAATGGTACCTGAAGGGAAGGACCTGAGGGGATTTAATTCCATTAGCCCTTCCAGGGGCCTTTGGGCAGGGAGGAGAAATAAGTCTTTTGAAGCAGGGGTCGTTTCAGCTGACCAGAAATACCCCTTAGTAGATCCCATTTGGGATCAGAAACCCTGTACACGGGGAAGTATGTGGGATTGAGCCAGTGAAGATGGTGGCTTCCTTCCTCTTCCTCCCACGTGTCCTGACTGCAGCAGGGCCACGAGGGCCGGGGGAAAGAAACCGCTATTTAGTGAAGTTCATTGTTTTAAATATGATAGCAAAGTAGTTTTATATTATTGGGAATTTAAAGCTGTGTTTGGGATTTTTAGTTAAAACATAGGTTTTTAAAACAAAATGCTGGTAGCTTACTTTGGGGAGGTTGTGGTTGTATCTCCCTACTTCGATGGTATGTTTGCTAGAGGTATTGGGTAATTTGTAACTGAGCTATGCCTTAAGTATTTGTCAGCTCTGTTGGGCATGTATTAAGTTTTATGAAATTTGGGTCAGTTACGTGCAAACATTGAAGTGTAAAGTTTAAAATATATATACATATATATTTACTTAAAGACGGGACAGGAAAGATTGATTTGTAAAAGTAATTAATAGTTTAAATGGAGCTATGATATATTGGGTCGGGAAGCATGGTGGTGTGGGGGAAGGGTGACCACGTGGAGAGGTCCCTCCTCCCATTAAGTATAGTGGTTTTTTTTTTTGTTTGTTTGTTAGTTTGTTTTTAATAACTGCACCTCCTTGCTGATTTAGATATTAATTATTTCTACTGTTTAAAGGAACAGCCTACATTTAGATAAAATCTTTGGGACTGAAGCTAATATTTACTTGGAGTTTTGAATTCAGGTATAAGTGTTTGCATAGGTCGTTAAACTCCACCATCTGGAGGTGGGATGGTTAAAATTAGGACAGCTACCTGAAGTAAAACTGCCTTAAATCATGCCCCTGGTTTTTCCTCTTATGTTTGTAATCAGAGCCAAGTGGTCAGTGAGATATACAGTACTAGGACCACTCCCACTTTGCCTTTCTTTTTGAGACAAAGCTGGCAATCTCTGGAACCCCAATCCTAGACTCCTGACTATAGATCTATATTCAGATGCGTTTTTCATGTTTTGCATGATCATGGTGGGGAAAGAACTTTTGACACTCAATCCCCTATTAAATATGCAGAGAAGATGAAATGAAGGGGTATTCAAGTTAGAACAATATTAAATCTAGAGGGCTGGGAGATGGCTCACAGATTCCAGAGTGTTGAAACATGAGGCAATACTATTAGAAAAGAATGCTCCATAATCCAAGATCATAATTTTAATCCTGCTTCCTTTTTGTCCCCTGGAGAACAGAACTATTGCTGTATACAACTGTATGACTATTACTATTTTGGGAAATTTACTAGTCTGTTATGTATAATCTGATAATTTCTGTAAACAGGGGGAAGGAAACTGAGATTTCAACTGGTCAGAAAATTGGGAAAAACTGATGTCTTATTTCAGTTCAGGCCGAATTGGAAACTACTTACTCTTTGCTTACCTCATCATTTTGGTTCCCTGATGAAAGACCTCGAAAAATAGACATAATTTGGGTACTGAATGGAACTCTGGAAAAGGTAAAAAATTTTTTTTTCTTTTTTGCAGCGGACATCCAGGCTGCTTCTGGCCTGGATCGTTGTTAGAGCTCTATGCTCGGCACAATTCTTTTAAGAATTGCTTCGATTGACGAAAGGTCTCCTTTTGTCTCGCTCTCTTGTCTCTACAGATAAGAGAGAGGCTGCAAAAAGTTGAAAAAGCTCTTTACCTGTCCACTAGCTAGACACACCTGATTTTAGCAGATGCGGGGTTTGGAGAAGGCTGCAGAGACAAAAGGCCTTTACAGGGGACTCTAGCTGAAAATTTGCTAGACTATGATTGACTAGCTTATGTTTTAACTTTGAATTATTGTCCTGACTCAGTCCTGCCTCAGTTTCCCTGCCTCTTAGTTCTGCAAACCTTCCCCCCCCCCCCCCCCGCCTCTTTATCAGAATACTTGATAAGACCTTATGTTTCAGAATAGCAGAATGTCTCTCCCATTACAAGTTAATGGGAATCTCTTATCAAAACTTCTTGAATTCTCTTGTGTGGAATTAGACATTCTGTATATGATTGTATTTGCATTGGGTGTTTTTAAAAACAAACTGAGTTGTATGAATAATGTTCACTTATGAAAGATCTACTTGGATATAAACTCATTGGGACAAATTCCTTATTGTTATCAACACAAGGTTATGATAAATATTTGTTTAGAATTTATGTATGGTTCTTCTAGGATGGTAAATGGGAAAAGAAATGGGTTTGTTAGAACTTCCACTGTTACCAAGGGCAGTCTATCTGCCCATTAGTTGGCTCAAACTTGTGAATTGTTGTGAATTGTATGCTTTAAATCAAGCGTTAAAATTATTGCGTGACCAAGATGGGAATATATATACTGATTCTAAATATGCCTGGGGTGTGGTGCATGTATTTGGGAGGATTTGGGAGGAAAGAGGATATGTAAACAGTAAAGGTAAAGAACTGGTTCATCATACACTAGTCAGAGAGATACTAGAAAATATTCTGACTCCTAGGAATATAGCAGTAATACATGTAAAGGGACATCAGATGGGAAATTCTTTTGAGGCAAGGGGAAATAGATTAGCAGACCGGGAGGCCAAGGGAGCCGGAGATCAGGAAATCTCTCATATAATGGCTTTGATACCTGTACTTTCCCCTAGTCTACCCTCTCCTAGTTTTACTCGGGAGGAAAGAGAAAGCCTCAACTCTTGGAGCAGTTGAGAACTCTGAAGGACAATGGCTCTTACCTGACGGCAGAGAGGTACTGACCAAAGCAAGTATGAGGCAAGTCCTTCAGCAATTGCACCAGGGCAGTCATTGGGATGTCCAAAACCTGTGTGATGCTATACTGACAAGGTATGTTTCCCCCGGCCTATATACTATGGCTTGACAACTGGTAGACGGTTGTCTTGTTTGTCGAAGTACTAACAGGTCTGCCCAACACCAGCTTCCAAAAGGGGGCTACCTCCTGGAATCAGACCATTCCAAAGCATCCAGATGGACTTTACTGAGCTGCCACCAGTGGGTCGCCTTAAGTTCTTGCTGGTCATAGTGGACCATCTGACCTCATGGGTGGAGGCATTCCCGTCAGGACGAGCAACTGCCTCAACAGTAAGTAAGGTCTTATTAGAACAAATTATTCCTAGATATGGAATGGTGGAGAGGATAGACTCAGCTCAGGGAACACATTTTTCTGCACAGGTATTGCAGAGTCTGATTAGGGCCTTAGAAATCACTTGGGATCTCCATACCCCTTGGCATTCTCCCTCTTCTGGGAAAGTAGAAAGGATGAACCAAGAAATAAAACGGCAGCTGACTAAGTTATCTTTAGAGACCCAACTACCTTGGACGAAATGCCTTCCTCTCGCTCTGGTTAGAATCAGGACCAAGCCACGTAGAGATATTGGGCTTTCACCTTATGAATTATTGTATGGTCATCCTTTCCAGGCTTATCCTAAGGGAGACTGGGACCCTATTTTAGAAACTAAGGATTTGTTTGTTAAGAGATATGTTAAATCATTGCTGGAACATTTGCAAGGACTTCAACAAAAAGGGCTAATAGCTCAGACTCCTCCTCTAGGTTTCCCTGTTCATAGAATTCAGGTTGATGATTGGGTGCTGATCCGTTCCTGGAAGGACGAGAAGTTGACTCCGTGCTGGGATGGACCCTACCAAGTGATACTGACCTCAGATACTGCAATTTGCACCCAGGAACGAGGCTGGACACACCACACCAGGACAAAAGGACCTGTGGCGCCACCTTTATCAGAGTGGACAGTTGAAGACAGGGGAGACCTCCAATTACATAAGAGGAGGGGACCTCCACTGAATGGGAACACTGATTCTGAATCCAGTGCATTGTAACTGTATGACTTCTCTTTTCTTACTCTGGGTCTCTTTGCCTGTTTGTGATTTGATATATTTTCCTTTGGGAAGTTCACCTTAACTTTACGGTGTTATAATAGTTGAACATTATGAGGCTCTCCCTAAGCTTTGGGTTTATCTATTTCCTTATGACATTCTAGAGATGAGAACCATCTGCTCATGCAGAATATAGGGAGAACATTTAACTTATCGAATTGTTGGATCTGTGGTGGATCCCAACAATTGAACCAATGGCCATGGGTACCTGTCCCCTTAAGCCCAGCCTGGATCCTTAGCAACAGATCCCAAATTCATAATGGGACCGGTTTCTGGAACTGAGAAGAGAAACATCAGTGGTCATTGACAGAAGATAGGAAAGGGAAATACTGCTTAAATCAGACAGGACAAGGTTTGAAGCTGGGAATTAGTGTATGTGAGTGGACCTATTGGAGAACAGACCTGAGGCCAAAGACAAATGATTGTACAAAAATGTCTAAATATTGGCGGGATACGGGGAGGAATCCTCAATTGAGGAAGGACTAGAAAGACTACCTTGGATGTTCTCCCAGAAATAGGAGAGCAGGGATATTGCTATCAACAAGTCACTATTGCTGAGTGTAATGAAGTAGAATGGGATGTATTAAGATGTATAAAAGAGAATAAGAGGAAAGGGAACATATACATTGGGTACAGTTACCAATGGGGTTGGTATAATGTCACCCCAGGGACACCCGGGCAACATGGGACTCTGTTTCCCACATTTTGGAGTACCTCTAATCTAACAGGCCAGTGGCCAGTTGCCAATTGTAGTTGGAGAAAAGAGCAAGGTTTATGGAAATGCCAATATGTCCCCTTTGTGGGGGGAAGCCCCCTAGGGACAAGAGACCAACAATATTATCCTTTTACAAGGAATAGCTCAGACATTTCCAAGGGAACAACCTGCTCTAAAGGGTCATTATTGGATCTGTGGTTTAACTGCCTATACTCACCTGCCTCTCAATTGGACAGGGAATTGTTATGTTGGACTAATAAGGCCAAAAGTTTTCTTTCTTCCTGAACAGGCAAACCAATATTTAGGGATTCAGTTGTATGATAATTTGGGAAGGGAGAAATGGAGTTTAGATACCTCCATCACTTGGACTGGAGATGCAAATGGTTGGGGTGAGGCCTGGCCTCCAGAAAGAATAGTCAAAGAGTATGGGCCAGCGACCTGGGCTCAAGATGGAAGTTGGGGATATAGAACTCCAATATATATGTTGAACAGGATAATTAGGCTTCAGGCAGTTGTAGAGATTATCACCAATCAGACAGCTGAGGCACTACATCTTTTGGCTGATGAAGCTACTCAAACCAGAGAGGCTATTTTACAACATAGACTTGTGCTGGATTATTTGTTGGCTGAGGAAGGGAGAGTTTGTGCTAAACTAAATTTATCCACATTTGTATAAAGATTGATAACAATGGTAATCTAGTGAAGGAAATCACTAAGAACATTAGGAAACTTGCTCATGTTCCTGTACAGACTTGGACCTCACTGTTCAGTACTTCTAGATGGTCCTGGTTTGGGAAGCTGGTGGAAGCAGCTCCTTTGGTTTGGCCTTATAGCTCTTAGTGGTGTTATATTATTCCCTATCTACATCCCTTGTTTGATCAGATTAATAACCAGAATTGTCCAAAACTCATCATCTGGAATGATCAGGTTGGAAGAGAAAGCTGAAGGGTCTGTTAAATAGATGCTGTTAAAAGGGTAAGGGTGGAGCCAGTGGCCCAAGGCCAACAGGAACCAGAAGGAAGTGAGGGATTCATAGGGAATGTGAAATTATGTTACAAAAATTTGAAGAGATCTCAGTGTACAAAATAAGAGGAGGGACTGAATGAGATGAGGTGAGATCTTTCAAGACAGTTGTGAAAATCGAGTAAGGCTTCATCTACTTCAGAGTTCGAGTAGGCCTGAAGGACTCTGAAGTTCGAGCAAAGGGCATTGCCTTCCCCTCCTATGACATCTCCCTATTTCATCCAAATATGGGCAACTATGTACTTATTGGTCAAGTTCAATTTCATGGGTAGATCTCGCATTTAGAATGTAAGACTCTCAGCCAATGAGGATGAGGGTCAGTGGTGGGAGGGGGCGTTTTGCGTTAGGGATTAAAGGTGCTGTCCTGCCCACAGGAGGCGCTTCCTCTCTTCAATAGTCTACTCGAAGAGTGGGACGCCCTTCTTGCGAGAATGTACAATAAACTTTGCTTTTCTCTAGAGCTCTCTCCAGCTTTTTTTATTAAATGGTGTTCCCTCACCATTTCCGTACCACACATTTTCAAAGTCTAACTTATTGGTTTTCAGTGAGATTTAAGTCTGATGAAATGTCACACTATTGATATATTTATATACATTTATTAATCTTTTGCATTATATGCCATGAGCAAAGTTTGCTTTGCAGTAATTAATCGCTATTTAAAACAATCTCTATATTCTATATTCTGATACAGATATATATTGCATATTCCTTTGGATTTCTACAAGATTGTTTTTAATCCTGAAAGAAAAAGCAAATTTCAGCAATACAAATTAGTTTTTTTTTTTTTTTTAATTTTCAATCCTATAGTCTATTGTTTTGTTCATGACAAAAAGAAAAAATTATATTCATAACAATAGTTATTGGCTTTTGAAAAAAAAAACTGATCTTCTCTCTGTTCTTCCAATCTTACATGCCTGTGACTTCATATTAAAATTTATTTAATATACTTTTTTTAATGAAAAGATTCTATTTTTTCCTTTTGTTTCCTTAGAAACAACACAAAGAACAACCATTGTACAAAGGGAAACAAGCAAAATGACTTTTCACATTGAACATGTTTAAAATTAGTTTCTTTCTGCACATTTAATGCATATTTTTCTCTTCTACAAATTTTGTGATATTCTTCATTATAATTTTTTTCTGGAATAATGCTTAATTATTTTATTGATTAGATCCCTTAATTTTCAGGTTTAAAAATTTTCACTTTGGTGAAGCGAATGTTAAAGTATTATTTTCCTGATTTTGTTCACTTCATTCTCTATCATATTTTCAATTACTGCCAGATTTCCCTAAAATGTTCTTTTCTTTTTGGATAATAACAATCCATTAAATTCACATATCATAAGTTTTAACTCTTCCCCAAATTATAGACATCCCCCTGGTTTCAAATTTTGTTTCTACCATACCATTTTTTTTCTCTTTAATCTTTTTTAATCAAATGGCTTGATCAATTTAGCTTTATGAATCTAATGGATCTCAGAATTATCCTCATTTGAATCCATCTAGTTGTTATTGATTAGGAACTTCCCCCCCCCCCATGACTATATATAACACTGTCATTTTTTTTTCCTCTTCAGCATTTCCTCTTCACATACTTTGACTATTTATTTGAAAATTGTTTTCTTATAAAATTGTATTTTTCCTTATTTATGGTAGAAATAAGATTTTTTTCAAAGAAACTTGATGAAAATGTTTTAATCTCTTCCAACTAAATCTTTTCCTCTTAATATGAAATGGAGATGTGTTTGATTTATTTGTTGAAAACCTTTTAAAATTCTATCTAATCCGAAGTATCCATTAGATGACTTGTCTGCAGCACTCAGTGTTTTTTGGTCATCTATAGATTAAAAAGATAATTTCTTCCTCTAATTTGTTTATATGTTTTCAAGTTTGTTGGTAATAAGTATTTCTTTTTTATTTTTCCCCAGTTTTCTGCTTCCCTTTTAAAATTGGCTGCATTGGTTTTATTTGTACAAAAACTTTTTAATTAGGCATAATCAAAATAATTCAATTTTCATTTCATTATGCTCTCTTGTTCTTTTTGGCCATCAGTTCATTCTTTTTCCACAGATCTGAGAGATGACAAGGGATGGTCTGTCTACCTCTGGGAAAATTAAAAAAAAAAATTGAAAATGGAATGTGTCTAAAACATTAAATTCAATACTCAAATGTCAGTAAATTAACTTAAGTGGAAAAATCAGATCAATGCTATTTCATGATGAAGGTCAGGTAGTCTAAAGATTGGCATTGATAGAATCATATACCTCTGCCTATTGCTGAAAAGGAAAAAAATATACCGTATTTATTGCCTGCCATTACTGTCCTATAGTAAATTCCTGATAAATTCTAATAAAAATAGGAGTTAATAGTTTCTATAAGCAGAAACCATATTATGTATTTATATCAACCTTGTTACTAACATCTTGATATTATTATCTTTCTTGTACTTAAATAGCCACTTATAGCTTTAAGTTAAATAAATTATTTCCTTAGCCAGAATTTAAGTTTTCTTCATCACTAAGTAAATAACTTCAATATGTCTTATTTTACATTTTACAAGCCATTTTCTTCTAATTCATTTAACATAATGGAAAGTGAATTTAATATTAAATGTTTTAAAGAAGTCTGTAAATGATGTTGTTGTCATTTCCCTCTTTCATTCTCCTTTCATAGCTATAAACTCCCATCATGGCTAAGTACATCCAGAATGGCATGAGAACACAAATGAAAAGTTATATAGTGACCAGTATTATTTCAATTTTGATTTGACACATTTAAGAAGGATTATTTAACCCAAGTGTTTGGAGCTAGAAGACATATTTTACATGAAACATTATTTTGCACGAGAAATTATAGCACATGATTAAAATTTCATTTTGAGTTATTTTGTGAAATCCTAGAAAAGAATATCATTTTTATTATTATCATTTTCAAGCTCCTTGCATTATTATTCTCTAAGCATTCCATGAAATAACAAGTATCAGGGCTCACAGCTGTATAGCATCATTAATGTTTAATTGTAAGCTTACTGCAGCAGGATATCAGCTATATTCATCAAGTTTTCTTCACATGGATTAGTATAATGATCTGCGTTAATGGGATGATTTTCATACGTTTTTCTAGGTACCCAGAGTCATTCACTGCATATTTCCTACCAGGAAGTGATCAAGAGTTTTTTGTAAAACCTCAGATGGGAGAACTTCTTCCACTTCACACTGCTGGAACACTTATCAATGTTGGATTCACGCCAAAAATGTACAGCAGGAAGCATCAGGCAACATTGGTAATACAGGTGAGTTCTTGAAAAACCAAATAGTCAGGCATTTTTATGTGTTTATGAAAAACCTAAAAATATTCTTTCAAATAACTTAAAGGTGTTTGTACATGTGTTTGTACATGTGTGTGTGTTTCTTCTACATCTTCACCATTGATCATGAGAGTTAAATTAACAAAATATATTTCAAAGTTTTCACTTAAGAAATTTCACATAAATCTTGGCATAAGTTCTCAATTGACATTTTTGAAGAAGATATTCAGCTATAAATCACTTTAAATATGACATTGATTGAAAAAATGTTTCAGTGAGGGTGATGGCAAGTTGTCATAGAGATGATGGGGACTCACCTGAGTTTTCCCCCAAAATTTCTCCAAGACCTTTGAATAATTCTTTACAACAAATTATGGAATAGCAAAACTCACAAAGTAGGATGAAATAATTTTCCAGCAAAATCAATTTTAAAAGACAGTAGGAAATTAAAGCCAGTTGCAATGGGATGAGATCGAAGAGCCATGTCAGTACACACCATGCCCCAATAAATCAGGAGCAGGCCTTGGTAATGAATTAATCAGCAACTGCAGTGGCTATTTCCAGAGTTTTCAATCCACAAGGGTTAAACAAAAAGATTATAGGGGTCTCTTTACTACACTGGGGAGAAGGACCCTAGCTTTTGCCCATGCTCAGATCCTGGTAACAAGTCCTGGCAATCCCAAGGAGGGCTCTTCCAAGGAGGAGAAATAGCACATCAGAACTAATGGCTGCAGTGTAATGGAAATCCTTACAATTCCAGGGCCAAAAAAATTCCTTCTGGTAACTCACAGATCAAAGAATAGGCCAACAGAGTGCTAAATACAGCTCTCTTTAGATGATACCATCTTGGAAAAAAAATTAATTTTATAGGTCTGTAGAAGTGCCACTGAAAAACCACTAAAGCTTTAAATAGTACACCCTGCATCCTGGAAGCAGATCTGCATTTTGGCAAAGAGTTAAAAATAAAGAAATAAATGGGAGAATGAGCAAACAACAGTAAGAAATTCTGACTACACAAAATTAGTATGGTTTAAAGGAATATCAAAACATGATCTTAGAAGACAGCAAAGTCAAAATTCCTAGACCTAGAGCTTCTTAGAAAAATGTGAATTGATCTCAGGCCATTGAAGAGCTCAAAGAAGATTTTAAAATGCAATTAAGTGAAATAGAGGAAAATTTCTGAAGAGAAATAAGAATGATGCAAAAAAATCATGAAAAAAAAGAGTTAATAGTTTAATATAGGATGCACAAAAGATACTGAAGATAATAAAACCTTAAAAATAAACTTGGTTAAATGATAAAGGAAATATAAAAATCCAGTGAGGAGAAGAATACAGAACTGGAAAAGTGGGAAAAAAGTTATATAAAAATTTACTGATGAAAAGAACTCATTAAAAATAGAATAAACTAAATGGAAAAGTAGATACCAAACCTCACTGAAGAAAAGAATTCCTTAAAAATTAAAATTGAATTTTATGACTCAAAGAGACATCAAAAATAATAAAACAAAACCAAAAGAATGGAGGCAAAAGACAATGTAAAGTATTTTTAGAAAGACTATGGGCTAGAAAATAGATTTATGAGAGATAACTTAAAATTTATTATATTTTTCTGAAAGCTATTAAAAAAAAAAAAAGCCTGGACATCATCTTTCAAGAAATTATCAAGGAAAACTTCCCTCATATTTTAGAACCAGAGGAAAAAAGAGAAATTGAACTAATTTATTGATTACCTCTTGAAAGAGATCCCAAAATGAAAGTTCGCAGGAATATCATAGTCAAATTCTGGAGCTCCCAGGCTAATGGGAAAATATTGAAAGCAGCTGGAAAGAAACAATTTTAGTATTATGGAGCTACAGTCAGGATGACACAAGATTTAGCAGCAATACTGAAGGGACATTGGGCCTGGAATTTGTTATTCCAGGAAACCAATGTTTCCACCCAAGTATTATCCATCCAATAAAACTGAGTGTAATCTTTCAGGGGATTAATGGATAGTCATTAAAATAGTGGAGTTTTAAACATTCCTCAAGAAAAGACAGAGAATAAAAGAAAATTTGACTTCCAAATATAAGATACAAGAGAAGCATAAAAAAGTAAGAGAAATCTTTGCATGCCTATATGGGAAGATGATGCTTGTAACATAAAAATTCTTCTCTTTCAGGCCTTTGGAAGAAGTAATAGAGGATCTAGGTGTACATTGAAGATGATGGGATGATTATGTAAAAATAATTAAGAAATGAGAAAGAAGAATGCATTGGGAGAAAAGGGAAAGTAGAAGGCAGAATAGGGTAAATTACCTTAATGGAAAAGATGGAAAAAAAGAACAATTATAATATAGGGGAAATTGGAGGAAGAGGTTTGGGATGCTTGAATCTTACTCTCATCAGAATTGGCTCAAAAAGGAAATAATAGTCATATACTCAAAGAATATGGAAATATATTGTATAGGAAAGGGGAAAACAAAATAAGAGAAAAGGGGTGCTTATAGAAAAAAAAGAGTGGATTGGTCAAGATAATAATCAGAAATAGAGCCACACTTATTTATAAATTTATAAAAATGAATCATTTACCAGTTGACAAATGATCAAAAAATATGAAAGTCAGTTTCCTTATCAAGTAATCAAAACTATCTATAACCATATGAAAAAAAATGCTCTAAATCACTATTGATAGGAAAAATGCAAATTAAAAAATAGTGAGGGATTATAACATACTTATTAGATTAGATAATAAGATAGAGAAGAAAAACTGAAACACAACTGTATTGGTGATGAAATTGTGAACTGATTCAACCATTCTGAAGAGTAACTTGGTATTATGTCGAAAGTACTATAAAACCATACAAATCAAAAGGAAAAGAACTTATATGTACAAAAAGGTACAACAGCTCTTTTCTGGTGACAAAAATTAGAAATTGAGGAGTGCTACATAATTAGGGAATTGTTGAACGATTTGAGGTATATAAATGTGATGGAGTACTGTTATGATATAAAAAGTGATGAGCAAGATGCTTTCAGAAAAACTTGGAGAGGAGGTCAGGACTACCAAATCATGAACAAGAAAGTGAAGAACTAAAAGAGAAGCTGTGATAAGTCAAACTTTTAATGATAGTACTTTTTGTGGGAGGAAAAACGAAATACACTTTGAAAAAAAAAAAAAAGATGTCCATGGATTTGGAAAGAGCTATTAATATAATGGACTGATATTGTGCCATAAGGAATTTTGAATATTCATGAAATATAAGATGACTTGTTTGAATTGATGGAGAGGGGATTATGGAACAACAGAATGAATGTTAAATTTAGTTATTTACTTTAGTTTAGTCTTTGTTCTGTTGTTTAGTATATATTTGACTTTGGGAAAATCTACAACTTCCTGATTAGTATAAATACTTTCAAAGTGAAGTCTTTAAAAAAATGATGGTGTGCCTTTCTAGCTCTAAATCTCTGATAATATATATGAGAGAATATATGGCATACTAGATAAAAAGCTGGCTTCAGTGTCATAAAATCCTTCATTCAAATCCTGACTCTCTGATATCTACCAGGTCTTTGACTCAGAATTAGGCAAGTGTATGTGCATAGTTTTATATTGCTTTAAGGATAGTTCCAATTGCTCTCTACAATGGTTGAATCACTTCTGTTCTTCAGCAACAATGCATTAGTATTTCAATTTTCTTGAACAACCTGTAACATTTTTCATTTTTATTTTCTGTCATACTAACCAATCTGATTGGTATGAGGTAGTGCCTCAGAGTTGATTTATTTTACATTTCTCTAATTAATAATGATTTAGAGCATTTTTATATGACTATAGATAACTTTGATTATTTATGAAAACTGCCTGTTCATACACTTTGACCATTTATTAATTGGGCAATGATTCTTATTTGTATGTATTTTACAGAACTCCCTATATATTTGGAATGAAAGCAGTTCAACCTTATTGAATTCCTTATGTTTCTTTCCTGTTTACCTTTTTATGTTTTGGTTAAGTCTTATATTTGAAACCCTAATTTTCTATTTTGGTCCTTTCATTAGGATTGATTGAAAGTCTATTTCACCCATTCCCCCCACCCCCAGAAGGATTATACTCAAGTATAGGGAGAATTAGATTCTTCATTGTAATCCTAGCTTTTTTCTCTACAGAATATTATATTTCAAGCTCTCTAATCTTTCACTGTGGAAGATGTTAAATCTTGTATTATTTTAATGGAAATTCCATGATATTTGAAATATTTATTTTTGGTTTCTTGCAATATTTCTCCTTGAACTAGGAGCTCTGAAATTTGGCTGAAAAATTTCTGGGAGTTTTGCTCTCTCTAGTTGTGAGCTTCAGGCTCAGCCTGTAGAGGAGGTCCCAGACTAGGGATCTGCCTGGATATGGAGCACAGGGATCAAATGTTTGCCCAGACACTTCAGTAGCTTTAACTCCTTGCTCAAGTAGCAGCTGTTCAGGAAGTTTGAGAGATATGGGTCCCACATCTTGAACCCAGGATTTGCAGCTTCAGCATGATCTGTGGTTCAAACTCTTTTCCAGGTTCAGGACAGCCTCCATTACAATCGGACTACAGTTCCACTCATCTTAGACAGGTGTCTGTAGAATCTGGAAGGGCACTCAGACATTGGGCTGATCCTGAAGCCTCATAAGGGGGTAGGCATCCTCCCATTTATTCTTGTATAGCCCATGGAAAAAATGTGACACCATCTTCAGGGAGATATTGTCCAATAGATAGGGATAAATAAAAATGGAGGCCTGTAGTTAGAGGTTGAGTAGAGGATTGACAGCAGCCTTTTTCTCAGAGAAGAAATTTTGACAGAACTGGGAGGTAGAGTTTAAAGCACCGATGATAAAGAAAGCAAGTGGCTGGTCCTGGAACTGGTAAAAATGGGTCATCTGGTCCCAGTGGCTAAAAGGTTTCAGAAAGGTGAAATCAATATCAAGGGGAGCTGGAGGATCCCAGATCTGTTTTGTCCAAACACTGTTGAAGCAAGAAATAAAACAGTGATAAATGATGTGACTAGCTTGTATTTTCTTCTATTTTTCATTCTTTTGATATTATTTTATTATTTTTTATTTTAGTAAGTTTATTTTTAATAAAAATCAGAGCAAAAGGGGAAAACCTATGGAGATATATTGGGATTGCTTTGGATCAGAGAATCACTGGGAAGAATGAAGTCTTTGATAGTTGATCACTGCACATTATTGCTGCTATTATATACAATGCAATGGGTTCTGCTTGTTTCACTCAGCATCAGTTCATGTAAATCTTTCCAGGTCTTTTTAAAATCAGTATTTTTATGCAACAATAATATTCCATTACCTTCATATATGACAGCTTGTTCAGCCATTCCCCAATTGATTGGCATCTACTCCTGTTCCAATTCTTTGCTTCCAGAAAAAGAGCTGCTACAAACATTTTTGCATGTGTGGGTTATTTTTCTTCCTTTTTGATTTCTTTGCGATACAGATCAGTAATGGCATTGCCATGTCAAAGGGAATACACAGTTTGTTTATTCTTTGGGCATAATTCCAGATTGCTCTCCAGAATGGTTGGATCATTTTACAACTCCACCAACAAGACAATAGTGTCCTACTTTTCCCACATCTCCTTTAATATATAGCATTATCTTTTCCTATCATCTTACCCATTCTAAGAAGGGTGAGGTGCTACCTCAGAGTTGTTTTACTTTGAATTTCTCTAATCAATAATAATTTAGAGCATTTTTTTCATATCATTTCTCTGTTTTGACCCTTCCTTGTATAGGGATCAATGCCATGCCTATGTCATAGAAAGAATTTGGCAGTACTCCTTCTTTACCTATCTTTTTCTAGAAGTTTACTTAGTATTGGAATTAATTGTTCTTTAAATATTTGATAGAATTCACTTGTGAGTCCATCTGGCACTGGAGATTTTTTCTTAGGGAGTACATTAATGAGTTGTTCAATTTCTTCAGTGGATTTTTGTGCCTCTTTTATCATTTACCTTCTAGAAGTTTTTAAAGTGTTTTCTTCACTATCATTATCATCATTATTCTTTAATTGCTTTCTTTACTAAGATGTGGAATTTCTTTTCATCATTTTCTTGCATTACATTTATTTTCCCTATTTTTCTTAGCCTCTTTGATTTTTCAAGTCCTTTTTTAATTCTTCCACGAATTCTTTTGGGCTGACCCAATTCACATTTTCATATGAAGCTTTGGAGGTATCAAATTTTACTTTGTTATCTTCTGATTTTGTATTTTGATCTTCCCTGTCAGCATGATCAGGTTTGGGTTGTTTTTGTTATTTTGCTAATCAGTCCTTTTCTTGCTTTTAATTTTATGTTAAAGGTTAACTCTTCTTTCTGGGATCAAAGGGGTATTGTCCTAAGCTTCAGATTTTTTGTGTATCTGTTTTCAGAGCTAGTTCTTGTGATTTCTAAATTTTCATTTCTTCCAAAATAGTATGTGAAGATTGAGTTAGAACCCTGGATACCTTAGAGTCAGCCAGAGTCAGGATGAGCAAAAGCCCTTGATCTTTATTCTTGTTTTTTTTGGGTCATAGTCAGGGGAATAGATATAAGAATCTCCACACCTTTTTTCTCTCTCCACCTCCAAAAAGTAATCCCTCCTTATCTTACTCCATCTCCAGATGCCTGTTAGAATTCTCTGTATACACCCATAGATTGAGCCAGCACAGGATTGTGGGCTGGGCCATTTTCCAGGCATATGCTAATAGAGTATTGTCCAATTGGTAATTAACCTTAAGTGCTTGGCTATTCAAGTGCATCTCAGTTTCAGCCCTCTAAGGAAAGACATGTTTACTACTCTCTTTGCTTGTGCACAAGTGATGTTTTCCACTCTGGAACTGTGATCAGGGTTCCCATTCTCCTGACATCACAGGCTTAGGTGTCCCTAACCTAGTACTGAAATCTAGGATTACAACCTGGATGCATAAATAGACAATTGCAACAGAGTCCTGACTCCAAGCCTCAGCAAAGTGACTCTCCTTCTGACCAGTTGTCTTACCCCCTTACAATGGGCTGAGAGCTCTGCCACTGGTGATTTAGTTGTCCCCAAGGCCTTCTGCTGTTTGCCATGGTCCTACATTCTACTCACATTCCATTGCATCATATCTTTTCTGCCAAACTTCTAAGTTCTTTTGAACTGGAAAAATATTTCATTCCAGACTTTTGGATTCATTTTAAGGTGTTATTTATTATAAGTTATTTGAAGGAGAATTTGGAAAAATTAGGCGATGGATACATTTTCTTCTACAAATTGTTGTTAATGAGAGTTTTGCCAACATGATTCGATTTGAATGTTCTTTATTATAGAAAATTGGTATGGATTTTCCACTTTCTTAGTAGCAGTTCACTTTAATGTGAAATTTCTATAATATACCCTTGGATTTCAGCATATTTTCTCTTCTTTTTTTTAGATATCAGAAAAAATATCTACATTTGCAAAAAAAAATCTTAATTAGCTGAGATGGTGTAGAATAATCTTTGACTATGATGAATAGTTGCACTCATTTCACATCATATTTCACACCAGATTTACAGAAAAATCTAATGTCTGTTCCTATCATATCTTTTCCTTCTAATTTTTTCTTTTCAATTCCCAAATAAAATACCCTGGAAAAACATAATCAGAACACATTTAAGCTGTCATGAAAAAAAATGAAATCTGTTTTTCTCATCAAATTCTCATAATGCAATGTAATGTTATCATTTGATAGTATTATGTGAAAAAACATAATGTTACAGTAAAGTCACTTTGAAGTACTTAGACAAAACAAATACAATATTTTAATCGAAAGGCAGATGGAATCCTGAGCTCTCAGAATGTCCAGTAAATTTGATGTTTTAAAATGATATCCTGAAATATGCTTGAGAAATATTGGTAGTCAGTCAAGGAATATTTTCCCCTTTGTATTTAATTCTTCAAACTAAATGCATAATCACAGAATTTAGCTGATATGATTCCATGGTTTTTAAACTTCTTCATTGCAGAAGGCTTAGCACAGAATACTATTTGAATATCAACTAAGGCAATCATTTTTTTGGGGACTCTTTTCTCATTTGCAAATTGATCCAAACATAAGCACTTATATTTTCTACTTTATAAACTGTCATGAGGAAAAGGTCTAAATATCCATGTGAAATCTCAGTGTTTTTTGAGATATTGCCCTGTTCCTTCTCTTCATCCTGCTTTCTTTTTCTGCTTTCCTGGATCTTTATCCAAGTTACACCCATTATCTTGGAGGTGTCCCAATACTTGATATTATTTCATTTGGTAATTTCTTCAGCAACCATGTTTTCAATAATCATTTCAAGAGTAAGTTAAGGCATCATTAAGTGGTAGAGTGGATATAGTGCTAGTTCTGAAATCGAGAAAACTCCTTTTTCTGAATTCAAATATAGCCTGTTATGCTTAATAACAATGTGACCCTGGACAAGACACTTAACTCTGTTTGCCTCAGTTCCTCATCTGTAAAATGAGCTGAAAATGGAAAAGGGATTGTACTGGAAGAAGAAGAAAGGGGAAGTAAAATGAGGTAAATTATATCTTATGTATAAAAAGTAAAAAAGACCTATTATAATTGAGGGAAAGAAAAGAGGGAAGATGAACATTGTATAAACATTAATCTCATTGGATTTGGTTCAAAGAGAAAATATCAATCATGTTTAGTTTAATAGAGGAACTTATCTCACCCTGTAGGGAAGTAGTAGGGGAAAGGGATAAGAAAGGAAGAAAAGTTGGTAAAAGGGAAGGACAGATTGAGGGTGGTGGTGGTCAGAAGCAAAACATTGAGAAAGAGGGAAAGGAGGAAAGGAAATAGAAATGTATAACTTCAGAAAAATAAGATGGTGGGAAATACAAAGTTAGTAGTTTTAACAGTAAATATTAATAAAATGAATGTTCCCATAAAATGGAAGCAGATACCAGACTAGATTTAAAGCCAAAATTCTACAATATATTGCTTATAAAAAGCATATTTAAAGTAGGGTGATACATACAGAGTAAAGGTAAAAGGTTGGAGCTGAATTTATGCTTCCTCTGAAGTAAAAAAAAAAAAAAAAAAAAAAAAAAAAAAAAAAAAAAGCAGGGATAATAGTTCTGATCTCAAATCAAGTAAAAGCAGAAATAGGTCTCATTAAAAGAGATGAGGAAAGAAACAACATTTTGCTAAAGGGTACCATAGATACTGAAATAATATCAATACTAAACACATGCTCAAATAGTATATCATTTGGATATAGCATCCAGATTCCTAGTGGAGAAGCTGACAGAAGAAATAGAGAGCAAATCTAGACTGGGGGAAGCTCAACCTTACTTTAACAAAACTTGATAAATCAAACTAGATAAATAAAAAAGATAACAAAGAAGTCAAGGATGTAAAAAAAAAAAAGTTATGATAGATCTTTGGAGAAAATTAAATGGGAAAAGAAAGGATTGCACTTTTTTCTCAGTGGTTCAGGGATCCTACACAAAAATTGACCATATATTAGGAGATAAAACCCTCAAAATCAAATTCAGAAAGGCAAAAATAGTAAATCCATCTTTTTCAGATCAAGATGCAATAAAAATTACATGTAATAAAAGGCCAAGGAAAAACAGACCAAAAATTAATTGGAAATTCAATATTCTAATCCTTAAGAATGAGTAGGTGAAATAACAAATAACAGACATAATTGACAGTTCATCCAAGAGAATAACAACAGTAAGACAACATGCCAAAATTTATGGAAAACAGCCAAAGCAGTATTTAGGAGAAATTTTATATCTCTATGATGCTTACTTCCATAAAATAAAAAGATCAATGAATTGAGCATGAAATTGAAAAGGAGAAAAAGAACAAAGTAAAAACCCCCAAATAAAGAGTATATTTGACATTCTGAAAATGAAAGGAGAGATTAATAAATTTGAAAGTAAGAAAAATTTTGAAATAATAAACAAAACTATGAGTTAATTTTATGAAAAAATATCAAAATAGATAAAGCTTTAGTTAATTTGATTAGAAAAAGGAAAGAAGAAAATAAAATTATTCATATCAAAAATGAAAATAATTTAAAGCATTAATTAGGAGTATTTTGTTCAACTGTTTGCTAATAAATTTGATAATCTAAGTGAAATGAATGAAAACTTACAAAAATATAGATTGTCAAGATCAATAGAGGAGGAAGTAGATTACTTAAATACTACTATTTTAGAAAAAGTAATTGAATAAGTCATTAATCAACTTCTTAAGAAAAAAACTCTATGGCCAGATGAATGCACAAGTGAAACATTTGAAGAACAATTTATTCCAATACCATGAAAACTATTTGGAAAAATTGGGAAAGAAGGAATCCTATCAAATACATTTCATGACATATATAGTACTGATACCTAAACCAGATAAAGTCAAAACAGAGAAAGAAAATTATAGACCAATTTTCCTAATGAATATTGATGCAAAAATTTTAAATAAAATATTAGCAAAGAGATTATAGCAAGTTATCACAAGAATAATACATCATTACCAAGTATGGTCTATACTAGGAATTTAGGGCTGGTTCATTATGAGAAAACTATTAGCATAATTGACTTTATCAATAACCAAACCAACAGAAATAATTTCATTATCTTAATAGATGGAGACAAAGCATTTGACAAAATCCAATATCCATAAATTGAAAACATTAGAGAATTTAGGAATAAATGGAGTTTTTTTTTAAATGAACAGTAGCATTTTTTAAAACCATCAGTAAGCATCATATGTAAGGGAGATAAGCTAGAAAGCTAGAAGCATTCCCAGTAAGAGCAGAGGTGAAATACGTTTGCTCACTATCACCAACATTATTCAGTATTGTATTAGAAATGTTAGCTTTTGCAATAAAAGAAAAAGAGATGAAAGGAATAAGAATAGCTAAGGAGGAAAACAAATTATCACTCTTTGCAGATGATATGATGGTATACTTAGAAATCCCTAGAGAATCAATTAAAAAACTGCTACAAACAATAACTTTAGCAAAGTTGCAGGATACAAAACAAATCCACATAAATCATTAGCATTTTTATATATTACAAAAAAGTCCAGTAGCAAGAGATACAAAAAAAAAAAATTCATTTAAAATAACTGTAGAAAATATAAAACCTTTGGGAGTCTATCTGCCAAAGCAAAGTCAAGAACTATATGAACACAATTTCAAAACACTTTCCATACAAAATTAAATCTAAACAATTGAAGGAATATGAATGGATAGGCCTCATGGTTAGGTGGAGCTATTATAATACAAATGACAAGTCTACCGAAATTAATCTACTTATTCAGTGCCATACCAATAAAACTGCCAAGAAATTACTTTACAGACCTAGAAAATATAATAACAGAATTCACCTGGAAAAAAAAAATGTCAAGAATTTCAAGGGAATTAATGAAAGAAAAAAATCAAATGACAATGGCCTAGATTTACCAAACCTAAAGCTCTATTATAAAACCATGATCTTTAAAAACATTTGGTAATTGGCTAAGAAATAAATAGTCAATCATTGGAATAGATTGATTAGATTCACAATAGTCAATGACTATAGTAATCTAGGGTTTGATAATATCAAAAATCCTAGCTTCTCTGATAAGTACTCACTACTTGAGAAAAATTGCTGGGAAAACTGGAAAATAAGATATAACTAGGCTTTGAAGCACACCTAACACCCTATCCCAAGATAAAGTCAAAATTGGATCATGATTTAGACAAAAAGTGATACTATAAGCCAATCAAAAGAACAAAGAATAATCTACCTTTCAGATCTGTGGAGAAAGAAGGAATTTGTGGCCAAAGAAGAACTAGAGTGCATTATGAAATTCTAGAGAGATAATTTTTTTGATTGTGTTAAGTTAAAAAGTTTTTGTATAAACAAAAACTATGCAGGCAAGATTAGAAGGGAAGCAGAAAACTGGAAATTTTATTTTTAACTCCAAGGCATCTGTAATAGCTTTCATTTCTAAAATATATAGAGAATTGACTCAAATTTATAAAAATACAAGCCACCTCCAATTGATAGTCAAAATATATGAACTAACAGTTTTCAAATGGTTTTAAAGAAATCAAAACCATTTCCAATCATATGAAAACATGAAAATTGCCATTGATCAGAGAAATGCACATTAAAACAACTCTGAGGTACCATTACACATCTCTCAGATTGGCCAAGATGACAGGAAAAGATAATGATAAATGTTGAAAGGAATGTGGGGAAGCTGGGACACTAATACTTTGTTGGTAGATTTGTGAACTCATCTAGCCACTTGGAGAGCAATATGGAATTATGCCCTAAGGGCTATCAAACTGCACATATCCTTTGATCCAGTAGTGTCTCACTGGGCTTGTATCACAAAGAAATCATAAAAAAAGTAGGCGGAGCCAAGATGGCAGAGAAGATACACATGAATTTGTAAGCTCCCTTCTTCCCTCATTACCAATTAGTTAAATCAGCCTCAAAAATAACGCTGGACTGATAAAAACCACAAGGATTATAAGTACAACTTACCAGCTGAAGAGAATCTGGAATTTCAACAGAAAAGGTCAGTTCCAAGGGGAGGAAAAAAAAAAAAAAAAAAGACCAGCACAGACAAGGTTAGGTGTGAGCACACTGCGCTGATCAGACTGGGGAGAACTCTGCGATCAGAGAAGCCACTGAGATAGAGGAATCTGACACAGGCTGATAGCTCTTCTCTGCTTATAAAACAGCAGATCTGAAGAGAAATCAAGCCGTTTTAAAAAATAAAGCCAGATCCTTAATCCACCCAAATCCGGAAGTGACCTAATAGATCTCAGCACAGCTTTGAAGCCCCCTTCTGCTGCCTGGGGCTTCTCCTTGGGGTAGTTAAGAGCCTGAACATCGGGGACACAGCCTGAGGCAACATCTAATCCACATAGTGCATGGCTCAGACTGAAACAGTGGAACTTTAGCAGCCCCAGAATTCCCACAGAAGCAGAACTCCCAGAAAAGTGGAACCTTTGAAATAGGGACCATGGTTTCCAGGCAGGCACTTCCAGTTTGAGCGCAAGGGCTTTTCACATCAGTTGCTGATATCCACGCCCCAAGGGATGCATTGGCTGGGATTAGTGACTTCACTGTTCAGCCTTAAATCTCAGGGAAGTCACTATGCCACACATTCGGGGTCTTTCACTGGACACTCCTCACAGTGCAGCCATGATAAATACCTCTGAGGCATTTCTGGGGAGAGGGGAGGGGAACTCTCTCTCAGAGATCTCTCTTAGCTCAGGCACAGGACCTGCTGCATCCATTCAGTCTTGGAGGAAGCTGGTAAATAAATAAAAAAATAAACTTCTTACCCTAAGGGCAGACCCCAACAGATTTTTAACAATGAGTAAGAAGCTGAAGAGAACCATTGATACCTTCTACACAGAGAAAGAGTGGGTATTCAATCCCGAGGAAGTTAACAGCAGAGAGTCAGCAGATAACAGCCTAAAGGGGAATGATACTTGCTTCCCATCATATAACTCTCTCCTAGAAGAGACTATTAAAAAGTTAAGAGAGTTTGAAGAAAAATGGGGAAAGGAAAGAAAAGTTATGATAGAGAATAACAACGTCCTGAAATTTGAGTTGGAAAAAATAAAGAATTCAAAGGGAGTGCAGGGAAACAAAATTTGTGCATTAGAAAAGATTAAAAAATCACAGGAAAGTAGGATTTCTGAATTGGAAAAGATAGAAAATTCTCAAGAAAGTAGGATTTCTGAATTGGAAAAAGAAAACTCTATAAAAAAATTAGGGAAATGGAAAAAAAATTAATAGAGCAAAATAATTCATTTAAAAACTCTATTGGGCATGTACAAAAAGAACTAAAAAATGTGAATGAAGAAAATAACTCATTAAAAATCAGGATGGAACAAATAGAAATGAATGATTCATTGAGAACCCAAGAATCAGTCAAAAAAAAAAAAAAAAAAAAAAAGCTGGAGAATAACGTCAAATACTTACTGGGAAAATCTATAGACCTGGAAAATAGATCTAGGAGAGATAATCTGAGGATCATTGGATTTCCCAAAAACTATGATCAAAAAAAGAGCCTAGATTCTATTTTACAGGAAATCATCAAAGAAAACTGTCCAGAGATAATAGAAACAGAAGGGAAAATAGGATTGGAAAGAATTCATCGAACACTTTCTGAAAAAGACCCTAAAAAAAGAACTCCACAAAACATTGTGGCTAAGCTGCAGAACTACCAAACAAAGGAAAAAATACTGCAAGCATCTAGAAAAAAACAATTTAAACATCAAGGTTCCACATTAAGGGTCACTCAAGATCTGGTTGCCTCCACATTAAAAGAATGAAGGGCCTGGAACCAGATATTCCTAAAGGCAAAAGATCAAGGACAGCAACCATGAACAAACTACCCAGCTAAGTTTAGCATTTTCTTCCATGGAAGAAGATGGTCATTAATGAAACAAAGGAATTCCATTTGTTTCTAAGAAAAAAAACAGACTTAAACAAAAAATTTGATCTGCATCCACAAGACTGAAGAGAAGCAGAAAAAAAGGTAAAAAGAATTCTTGGGAACTGTATCTCTGTTGTGGATATACAGAAAGTCCGCATGGATAATTTGATTTTACTGATATAATAAAAAAAAAAAAAAAAAGGTAGTAAAGGGAAGGGAAGTAGGAGAAAAAGGGGAAGGAGAGATAAAAAGAGGGAAACTACACCCCAGGAAGAGGCATAAAAAAACTACCATATCTGAGGGAATTTAGAGATGGGGAGAAACATTGTGTGAATCTTATTCTCATCAAAGTAGGCTCAAAGAGTAAATAATTGACATATTTGTTTTTCAGAGAATCCTCTCTTACCTCATTAAAAGGGGGGAGAGGAAAACGGAAAAGGAAAAGGAATAAGGGAAGGGTACAAGAAAAGGGAAGGGACTTAAAAAGAGGGGGGGAGGGATCTAAAAAGGGAGGGCTGTGCATCACAAGTGGGTTCTATAAATTAAATATCGGGGAAGGGGTTCAGGGTGGTCAAGGGAAAAAAGCATAATCTGGGGATAATATGATTGCAGGAAATATAGAATTAGTAATTTTAATGGTAAATGTGAATGGGATGAACTCTCCCATCAAACTGAGATGGATAGCAGACTGGATCAAAAGTCAGAACCTTAAAATATGTTGTTTATAGGAAACACACTTAAAGCAGGGAGATACATATAGAGTAAAGGTAAAATGTTGGAGCAGAATCTATTATTCTTCAGTTAAAGCCAAAAAAGCAGGGGTTGACATCCTTATCTCAGATCAAGCAAAAGCAGAAATTGATCTAATTAAAAGAGATAAGGAAGGAAACTATGTCCTTCTAAAAGGTAGCATAAACAATGAAGCCATATCAATACTAAACATATATGCACCAAGTGGTTTAGCATCTAACTTTCTAAAGGAAAAGTTAAGAGAGTTGCAAGAAGAAATAGACAGTAAAACTATAATAGTGGGAGATCTCAACCTTGCACTCTCAGATTTAGACAAATCAAACCACAAAACAAATAAGAAAGAAATTAAAAAAGTAAATAGAACATTAGAAAAACTAGGTATGATAGACTTTTGGAGAAAACTGAATGGTGATAGAAAGGAATACACTTTTTTCTCAGCAGTTCATGGAACCTATACAAAAATTGATTATATATTAGGACATAAAGATCTGAAAATTAAATGCAGGAAGGCAGAAATAATAAATGCCTTCTTCCCAGATCACAATGCAATAAAAACTATATTCAATAAGAAGTTGGGGGTAAATAGACCAAAAAGTAATTGGAAACTGAATAATCTCATCTTAAAGAATGACTGAATGAAACAGCAAATTATAGACACAATTAATAATTTCACCCAAGATAATGATAATGATGAAACATTATACCAAAATCTGTGGGATGCAGCTAAACTGGTAATAAGGGGAATTTTTTTTATCTTAAGAGGCTTATTTGAACAAAATAGAGAAAGAGAAGATTAACAAATTGGACCTGCAACTTAAAAAGCTAGAAAAAGACCAAATTAAAAAACATCCAACCAAAAATCAAACTTGAAATACTAAAATTAAAAGGAGAAATCAATAATATTGAAAGTAAAAAACTATTGAATTAATAAATAAAACCAAGAGTTGGTTTTATGAAAAAGCCAATGAAATAGATAAACCTTTGGTAAATCTGATCAGAGAAAGGAAAGAAGAAAATCAAATTGTTAGTCTTACAAATGAAAAGGGAAATCTTTCCACCAATGAAGAGGAATTCAGAGAAATAATAAAGAGTTACTTTGCCCAACTTTATGCCAGTAAGTGAAATGGATGACTACCTCCAAAAATATAAGCTTCCTAGATTAACAGAGGAGGAGAAAAATTGCTTAAATAGTCCCATTTCAGGAAAAGAAATAGAACAAGCTATTTATCAACTCCCCAGGAAAAAATCCCCAGGACCAGATGGATTTACATGTGAATTCTACCAAACATTTAAAGAACAATTAGCCCCAATGTTATATAAACTATTTGAAAAAATAGGAGATGAAGGAGTCCTACCAAACTCCTTTTATGACACAGACATTTTACTTTTAACTAAACCAGGTAGATCGAAAACTGAGAAAGAAAACTATAGACCAATTTCCTTAATGAATATATATTGATGCTAAAATCTTAAATAAGATATTAGCAAAAAGACTTCAGAAAATCATCCCCAGGATAATATACTACGATCAAGTAGGAATGCAGGACTGGTTTAATATTAGGAATACTATTAGTATAATTGACCATATTAATAATCAAATTAATAAAAACCATATGATCATCTCAATAGATGCAGAAAAAGTATGTGAAAAAATCCACCATCCATTCCTAATAAAAATGCTTGAGAGTATAGGAATAAATGGACTATTCCTTAGAATAATCAGGAGCATATATTTAAGACCGTCAGTAAGCATAATATGCAATAGAAATAAACTGCAACCTTTCCCAGTAAGATCAGGAGTGAAACAAGGTTGCCCACTATTACCATTACTATTCAATATTGTTTTAGAAATGCTAGCCTCGACAATAAGAGTCTAGAAAGAGATTAAAGGAATAAGAGTAGGCAATGAGGAAATCAAACTATCACTCTTTGCAGATGATATCATGGTATACTTAGAAAACCCCAGAGATTCTAATAAAAAGTTATTAGAAATAATTCACAACTTTAGCAAAGTTGCTGGATACAAAATAAATCCACATAAATCTTCAGCATTTTTATACATCACCAACAAAATGCAACAGTAAGAGATAAAAGTGAAATTCCATTCCAAACAAATGTTGAGAGTATAAAATATTTGGGAATCCATCTACCAAAGAAAAGTCAGGAATTATATGAGCAACATTTCGAAACACTTGCCACAAAAATAAAGTCAGATTTAAA
Source organism: Sminthopsis crassicaudata (assembly GCF_048593235.1). Taxonomy (NCBI): domain Eukaryota; kingdom Metazoa; phylum Chordata; class Mammalia; order Dasyuromorphia; family Dasyuridae; genus Sminthopsis; species Sminthopsis crassicaudata. The sequence continues at coordinate 280,034,525 of NC_133619.1, forward strand.
TAATAGGAAAGACATTCAGTGCTCTTGGATAGGCTGAGTGAATATAATAAAGACGACAATACTCCCCAAACTAATCTATTTATTTAGTCCTATACCAATCAGACTCCCAAGAAACTATTTTAATGACCTAGAAAAAATAACAACAAAATTCATATGGAAGAATAAAAGATCGAGAATTTCAAGGGAACTAATGGAAAAAAAAGTCAGATGAAGGTGGTCTAGGTGTACCTGACCTAAAGCTATATTATATAGTAGCAGTCACCAAAACCATTTGGTATTGGCTAAGAAATAGACCAGTTGATCAGTGGAACAGATTAGGTACAAAGGACAAAAAAGAGTACATCTATAGCAATTTAGTGTTTGACAAACCCAAAGATACCAACATTAGGGATAAAAATTCATTATTTGAAAAAAACTATTGGTAAAACTGGAAATTAGTATGGCAGAAATTAGATATGGATCCACACTTAACACCATATACCAAGATAAGATCAAAATGGGTCTATCATTTAGGCATAAAGAATGAGATCATAAATAGATTAGAGGAACAGAAAACAGTCTATCTCTCAGACCTGTGGAGGAGGAAGGAATTTATGACCAGAGGAGAACTAGAGATCATTATCGATCACAAAATAGAAGATTTTCATTACATCAAACTTAAAAGTTTCTGTACATACAATACTATTGCAAACAAGATTAGAAGATTATTAACAAATTGGGAAAATATTATTAGAGTTAAAGGTTCTGATAAAGGCCTCATTTCCAAAATATATAGAGAACTGACCTTAAGTAATAAGAAATCAAACCATTCTCCAATTGATAAATGGTCAAAGGATATGAACAGACAATTCTCAGATGATGAAATTGAAACTATATCCACTCATATGAAAGAGTGTTCCAAATCACTACTGATCAGAGAAATGCAAATTAAGACAACTCTGAGATATCACTACACACCTGTCAGATTGTCTAAGATGACAGGAACAAATAATGATGAATGTTGGAGGGGATGTGGGAAAACTGGGACACTAATACATTGTTGGTGGAGCTGTGAAAGAATCGAATCATTCGGGAGAGCAATTTGGAACTATGCCCCAAAAGTTATCAAACTGTGCATACCCTTTGATCCAGCAGTGCTGCTATTGGGCTTATATCCCAAAAAAATGCTGAAGAGGGGAAAGGGATCTGTATGCCCCAAAATGTTTGTGGCAGCCCTTTTCATAGTGGCTAGAAGCTGGAAATTTAATGGGTGTCCATCAATTGGAGAATGGTTGGGTAAATTATGGTATATGAATGTTATGGAATATTATTGCTCAGTAAGAAAAGACTAGCAGGATGAATTCAGAAAGGTTTGGAGAGACTTACATGAACTGATGCTGAGTGAAATGAACAGAACCAGAAGATCGCTATATACTTCAGTAACAATGCTGTATGAAGATGTATCCTGATGGACGTGGATATCTTCAACATAAAGAAGATCCAACTCACTTCCAGTTGAACAGTGATGGACAGAAACAGCTGCACCCAGAGAAGGAACACTGGGAATTGAATATAAACTGTTTGCACTACTGTCTTTCTAGAGAACCAGGTTACTTATACCTTTGGAATCTAATACTTAACATGCAACAAGAAAATTGGATTTACACACATATATTGTATCTAGGTTATACTGTAACACATGTAAAATATATGGGATTGCCTGTCATCTAGGGGAGGGAGTAGAAGGAGGAAGGGGAAAATATGGAAAAATGAATACAAGGAATAATGTTATAAAAAAATTACTCATGCATATATACTATCAAAAAATTTATAATTATAAAATTAAAAAAAAAGTAGAAATCATAAAAAGTGAAAAGGAATCACATGTGCAAAAATACTTGTAGCAGCCCTAGTGTCAAGAAATTGGAAACTAAGTGGATGCCCATTATTTGGGGGAATGGCTGAATAAGTAGTGATGGTATGTGAATGTTAAGGAATATTATTGTTCCATAAGAAACAATCAGCAGATTTCAGAAAGAGCTGGAGAGACTTACAAAAACTGATGCTAAATGAAGTGAATAGAACAAGGAGAACATTTTTCCCAGCAACAAAAAGATTATGTGATGATAAATTCTGATGGACATGGCTCTTTTCAACAATGAGGTGATGCAGGTCAATTCCAACAGACTTGTGATGGAGAGAGTTATCTAAATGCATAAAGAGGATTATAAGGTTTGATTGAGGATCACAACATATTTTCCCCTTTTTTGTTGTTGTTTATTTATTTTTTTGTTTTCTTTCTCACTTCCCCCCTTCTTGATCTGATATTTCTTGTACAGCATGACAATTGTTGAAATATGTATAGAAAAATGTATAGAAAAATATATATTGGATTACTTGCTATCAGGAGAAGGGATGAGGGGAAGAAAGGGAGAAAAAATTTGGAACACAAAGTTTTATAATCGTAAATGTTCAAAACTATCTTTGCATATATTCTGAAAAAAATTTTAAAAAGCTATTATTTAAATAAAAAAAGACAGGAATCCACCAAAGGGAAAAAAAAAATATTTGGGCAATTTAATCCAAAGAGTATTGGAACAAAAGGAATGTTACTTGAAACTCTTTCCCATATAAATTCTAAGTCAATAGCCTTATATGTCCTTTCTCTTCTTGAGATTCCTAATGGAAGGCTAAAGTCTGTTCTTATAGGCACAAAATAACTTTTTTACTTTTATTTATTTTAAATGCTTACTTAGTCTTTAAAAACAAAACAAAACACAAGGAAACACTGCTAATGCAATGCTAAAGATGACAAGCCATTTGGTATTCTTTAATGGAATTAAGAAAGAAGGATCTTAAAGGAAAAGAGAATCACTTGATCTAATACTAAAGGGTTTTGTCTCTTTCTTGGTGAATCTGGACTACCAAAGAGAGATTGAGAAAGAGGGAGAGAGAGAGAAAGAGAGAGAGAGAGTGAGAGATACATTCTGCCCCATTACACAACTTCCCGGAACAGAGAAATATAGATCAAATCCAGAAAACCCATTCAGGCAAAGATTTAGTAGTAGAATTGCCAAACAAAAGTCCTTTACATTACTAAACAATAGTCTTTTCAGCATTTATACTAAACTCCATCAAAAATAATATGAAAAGAAAAAGACATAAGTGATATCAGGAATACTAAAAGAAAATATCAATATTGTCCTTATCCCAATTTAATAGTGATATTAGTTAGCATCTCTTTATTTCTGTAGGCTTTGCAAAGTATTTTAAAATTTTGTATTTGTATCAATATTTGCATATTTATATTCTCATCATCTACTTGGGAAGTAGATACTATTATTATCCATTTTATAGAACAGGAAATTGAAACAGATGGCAGATGAATTATTTCTCCAGGATATGAGTCTGAGGCAGTATTTGAACTCTTTATCTTCCTGAGCAGCCTTATTTCTCTGTCCTTTTAGACTTTGGTACCACATTTAAAATAATGTAGCTCAAGGAAAAAATTTCAACTTACAAATAATAACCAAAATAATACTATCAATGAGGCTCTCTGCCCCTTCTTTTTTATAACTATATCCTTTATATTAACAAGTAAATACTTGTAATCATCCTGAAATTCATTTTTGAGTACCAGCTTTACATTGCCTCAATACTCTCTGAAAAAAAGAGTTGGAGAAGGAAATGTTAAAACTCCATTATTTTTGCCCAGAAAATTCCCTAAAGGAGTCATCAAGATTTTGGATCCAACTGAAATACTTAAGAACAACAAATTTCTTCCTTGGTTCCATTTTTAGTCCAGAACTGCTTGTTTTGAATTTTTTCTTGTTTTCAAGGTTCTTTTTGTTCAGAATGATTTTATTAGGAAAATATGATGTTTTAAAAAGTAAAATTAAAAATGGACTAAAAATTTACTTTTAGTTAAAAAGCAAAAATAGGAGTAGTTTTTTTTTAAAGCAAAAAAACCCTCTAAAAATTAGATTTTGATTACCTAATGAAAAAAGATAAAATCAAAAATAATTTTGCTTTAATTTAGGATATCAGAGAGCAGTTATGTAACAAAGTGTATAGAATACTAGGTCTGTAGTCAGGAAGACTCACAAACTAGGCAAGTCACTTAACTCTTCTTCCTTTTCTTTACCTGTAGATGGAGCTGGAAAAGGAAAATGAAATCTATCCTTTTCTTTTCTAAGAAAACCTCAAATGAGGTCACAAAGAGTTGAATTGATTGAAAAATGACTGAATAACAGTAGAAACATGTCCATTTTCAAATGAAATGTGCCAATTTGTGTTGGTACAAATTGAAAAGTTTATACCATTATCATATATGAATTATTCTAAGAGTGTTAGTGCAATTTTAATCTATTACGTTTTAGAATTGCACTAACACTTTTGCGAAAACTTATACACAGTGTCAAGAGCATGGTCTCTGGTTTCAAGGGGTGTGTTATCAGAAGTAAATTTAGGGATTGTGGAACTAGTGCCAGAAGCAGCTTCAAAAGTCAGCTAACCCAATTCTCTCATATTATTAAAGAAAAAAAAAATAAAGCTCAGTAAGATCAAATGATTTGCTCATGGAAACACAGCTAATAATGTCAAAGGTAGAGTTGAAACCTAGGACTTCCTCTCTCTCGAATTCCAGTAATATTCATCATACAATAGAATAGGAATGCAAAGAAGTAGAAAAAGAGACTTCATAAAAACACTACTCTTCTATGGCACCATGGTGTGGAATTAGTAGCTCTATTTTCTTTTCTTTTTTTTTTTTTTTTAAAGAAATGTGTTTTTGACATTCATTAAAAAATGAGTTCTGAATTCTTCCCTTTTCTCTCCTTCCCTTCCCTATCTATTGAGAAGGCAAAGATGTAATAGAAATTATATATGAGAAAACATGCAGTGAATATTTACATATTAGATATGTTGTAAAATAAAGAAAAGTAGAGAAAGTGAAAAATTATTCTTCAACCCAGAGTCAGATTTCATAAGTTCTCTCTCTGGGAAGTTGATAGCATCTTTCATCATAAAAACTATCTTGGATAATTTTATTGATCAGAATAGTAAGTCAATCATAATTGATCATCATTATAATATTGCTGTTATAATGTGTGATTTTTCTTGGTTCTGCTTACTTTACTTTGTATCAGTATACAAATACTCTATACATTCTTCCAGGTTTTTTCTGAAACCATCTTGCCCCTCATTTGTTATAGCACAATAGTATTCCATCATAATCATATAATGAATTATTCAGCTATTCACAAATTGATGGATATTCCCTCCATGTCCAATTATTTTCTGCCACAAAAAAGATATTTTCAAACATTTAGGTAGTTTTACTTTTCCTTTCAACTTTTTAGGATATAGATCTAGTAGTGGTATTGCTGGATTCAAGGATATGCATTGTTTTCTATCATTTCCAGAATGATAACCTTACTTTTTTGAATGCTGTACCAATGGAGTGTAAGCACTGGCAGTTATGATAGAACAGGAAAGATTTAGGGATATAGTGCAAGTTAGTCATGCCAAAACCTGTATGTTTAAATCTGAAGAGGTTCAATGGGATTATGGCAAGATTTTTTAGGGATTTCAAACTGCATAAGTGGAAGGAGTACTCCTATGGAGGAAATCACAGCCCTTAAAGTATTAAAAATAATTCAACAAGGCAATTTAGTGCTTAAGAAATGTAGAAACGTATATATATGTATATGTGAAAGAACTCCACCACAGTGATCAGTAAAATAACAGCTATTCTTCGCAAGCATGAAAAAAAAATGCAAGCTACATTTAGAGTTATATTAGTTTTCAAAATAGAATTAATACAATTATACTCTGCAGTGATTTTTTTGTCAGAAATTTATTTTTTTTAATTTAATTTAATTATTTTATTTATTTACAAAAATTTTATGCATAGGTAATTTTCCAGCATTGACAATTGCAAAACTTTTTGTTTCAACTTTTCCCCTCCTTCTTCCTCCCCCCTCCCCCAGATGGCAGGTTAACCAATACATATTAAATATATGAAAGTATAAGTTAAATACTATATATATATATATATATATATATATATACATATATATATATACATATATATATGTACACATACATGTCCAAACAGTTATTTTGCTGTACAGAAAGAATCGGACTTTGAAACAGTGTTCAATTAGCCTTCCTGTGAAGGAAGTCAAAAATGTAGGTGGACAAAAATAGAGGGATTGGGAATTCTATGTAGTGGTTCATAGTCAACTCCCAGAGTTCTTTCGCTGGTGTAGCTGGTTCAGTTCGTTACTCTGCATTTGTTTCTTAAGGGAAATTTATGAATTGAAAACAAGTTATATAAAGAATACATATAATGGTTGTTACCTTCAAGTATTATATTTTGCTAGTTAGTGGCAGCTAATGTATATTTGCCTACAATGGGATGAATCTTGAACTACAATAGTATTTGGTTTTAAATTCGTCTGAATGTGGTAGCTATTGGAATTGTGGGAATTCACTTCCTAATTCTATTTAGATTATTTCTCTTTTGTGTGCAGAGTTGAATACAATTCAAGAATAAAACATGAAAGCTGCAATAAATGGTCCTTAGAGTGACTAATTTTCTATTATATAGGCTTGCACTCATTTTACATTTGTCCTCATTCACATTTTTGCTGGTACTTTAATAACAATTTTTTAAGAGTGCCTTTAAATCTCTCCTAAAATGATCACCAGTGTTTCTGAAACTATATTATACACAATACTTACACACAAATATATGTGTATCTTGGCTTTGTGCATTTGTATGTCTGATGAACACACACACACATACATATATATTTGGCTTTGTGAATCTAAAATGCCATGAAGTATAGCAATAGTAAAACTTTTAATTATTAGATATCAGTCTCATTTTGTTTCTTATGAGTACTTGATCCATGTTATTGATGAATGTATAGTGCATAATAATGAATCTTGAGAACTAACTTCTCAACTACCCCCTTATTCTATTTCTACTCCCCCCAAAAAAATTAACACACAATCATTGTTATAAACTATTTTATATTTTTATTGTTGCTCTGGACGTTCAGAATTTTAACGACTTTTCCTATAGTCACATAGTCATGTCACAGAGACATTTTCTTGTCTATTTGCCTATTTAGTATATTTTTATATCTTGATTCTGTCACATGACATTACTTATCATTTCCTTCTTTGTTTCATCTGTAAATGAGAAACATACCTTCTACACCTCTATCTAAGTCATTGATGATAATATTGAACATTACTAAAGAATAACACTTCTCATGACTAATCTTTTGGGCTATAGGAGAAATGTATAGTGCCATTAAGAAAGAAAGGGAAAGTATTATCCCTTAGTCAATTAGTATATTTGCAAATTAGATATTTATTAGCAAAATAGGATCAGCTGTCCTGAAGAAAATTTCATAAAATTAGTTAATCTCATAAAACTTCTATCAGAACCACATAACACAGTACAAAATAGAAGAAAAACATTTCATTTGAAAAAACTGAAGATAAATGTTATAAATATTAGTAATTCCTATACTAATGTATTTTTTTTTCCAAGAAAGGATATAGATTTGTGATTCTTGATGTGTTGAACTAGTAAGAAAGCTTTTAATTCCAATAATTTTGGCACCTATTTTGCAACTTTTTATTTTTCTAATTACATTACATATCTAATTTCTGCCATATTAATTTCCAGTTTTCCCAACAGTTTTTTTCAAATAATATGTTCTTAATCAAACCTTGCTGACTTTGCAATGAGATTAAGTATCTTGCCTTGGGATTTATAGCCAGTATATGTCAGAAATCAAACTTGAATTTAAATCTTCTACTTTAAATCTAAACTATTTAAATCTTCTATTCCCTCCCCCCGATGACAGGCAATCCCATACATTCTACATGTGTTACAATATAGTCTAGGTACAATACATGTGTGTGAATATCACCTTCTTGTTGCACAATAAACATTAGAATCCGAAGGTACATGCAACCTGGGCAGACAGATATTAGTGCTAACAATTTACATTCACTTCCCAGTGTTTCTTCTCTGGGTGTAGCTACCTCTGTCCATCATTGATCAACTGGAAGTGAGTTGGATCTTCTTTATGTTGAAGATTTCCACTTCCATCAGAATACATCCTCATACAGTATTGTTGTTGAAGTGTACAGTGATCTTCTGGTTCTGCTCATTTCACTCAGCATCAGTTGATTTAAGTCTCACCAGGCCTCTCTGTATTCCTCCTGCTGGTCATTTCTTACAGAGCAATAATATTCCATAACCTTCATATACCACAATTTACCCAAGCATTCTCCAACTGATGGACATCCATTCATCTTCCAGTTTCTAGCTACAACAAAAAGAGCTGCCACAAACATTTTGGCACATATATGTCTCTTTCCGCTCTTTAGTATTTCTTTGGGATATAAGCCCAGTAGTAGCGCTGCTGGGTCAAAGGGTATGCACAGTTTCATAACTTTTTGGGCATAATTCCAGATTGCTCTCCAGAATGGCTGGATTCTTTCGCAACTCCACCAGCAATGTATTAGTGTCCCAATTTCCCCACATCCCCTCCAACATTCATCATTATTTGTTCCTGTCATCTTAGCCAATCTGACAGGTGTGTAGTGGTATCTCAGAGTGGTCTTAATTTGCATTTCTCTGATCAGTAGTGATTTGGAACACTCTTTCATGTGAGTGGATATAGTTTCAATTTCTTCCTCTGAGAATTGTCTGTTCATATCCTTTGACCATTTATCAATTGGAGAATGGTTCGGTTTCTTATAAATTAGGGTCAGTTCTCTATATATTTTGGAAATGAGACCTTTGTCAGAACCTTTGTTTTTAAAAATATTTTCCCAATTTGTTACTTCCCTTCTAATCTTGTTTGCATTAGTATTATTTGTACAGAAACTTTTTAGTTTGATGTAATCAAAATCTTCTATTTTGTGATCAATAATGATCTCTAGTTCTCCTCTGGTCATAAATTCCTCCTCCTCCACAAGTCTGAGAGGTAGATTATCCTCTGTTCCTCTAATCTATTTATTATCTCCCTCTTTATGCCTAAATCATGGACCCATTTTGATCTTATCTTGGTATATGGTGTTAAGTGTGGATCCATATCTAATTTCTGCCATACTAATTTCCAGTTTTCCCAACAGTTTTTTCCGAATAATGAATTTTTATCCCTAATGTTGGAATCTTTGGATTTGTCAAAGATTAGGTTGCTATAGATGTACCCTTTTTTGTCCTTTGTATCTAATCTGTTCCACTGATCTACCGGTCTATTTCTTAGCCAATACCAAATGGTTTTGGTGACTGCTGCTATATAATATAGCTTTAGATCAGGTACACTTAGACCACCTTCCTCTGAGTTTTTTTTCATTAGTTCCCTTGCAATTCTCGACCTTTTATTCTTCCATATGAATTTTGTTGTTATTTTTTCTAGGTCATTGAAATAGTTTCTTGGTAGTCTGATTGGTATAGCACTAAATAAATAGATTAGTTTGGGGAGTATTGTCATCTTTATTATATTCGCTCGGCTTATCCAAGAGCACTGAATGTCTTTTCAATTATTTAGATCTGATTTTATTTTTGTGGCAAGTGTTTTGTAATTTTTCTCATATAATTCCTGACTTTTCTTTGGTAGATGGATTCCCAAATACTTTATACTCTCAACATTTGTTTGGAATGGAATTTCTCTTTGTATCTCTTGCTGTTGCATTTTGTTAGTGATATATAAAAATGCCGAGGATTTATGTGGATTTATTTTGTATCCTGCCACTTTGCTGAAATTTTGAATTATTTCTAGTAGCTTTTTAGCAGAGTATTTGGGGTTCTCTAAGTAAACCATCATGTCATCTGCAAAAAGTGATAGTTTCATTTCCTCATTTCCTACTCTAATTCCTTGAATCTCTTTCTCGGCTCTTATTGCCGAGGCTAGCGTTTCTAGTACTATATTGAATAGTAATGGTGATAGTGGGCAACCTTGTTTCACTCCTGATCTTACTGGAAAAGGTTGCAATTTATTTCTATTGCATATTATGCTTACTGAAGGTCTTAAATATATGCTCCTGATTATTCTAAGGAATAGTCCATTTATTCCTATACTCTCAAGAGTTTTTAGTAGGAATGGATGTTGGATTTTGTCAAATGCTTTTTCTGCATCTATTGAGATGATCATATGGTTCTTATTAATTTGATTATTAATATGGTCAATTATATTAATAGTTTTCCTAATATTAAACCAGCCCTGCATTCCTGGAATAAATCCTACTTGATCATAGTGTATTATCTTGGAGATGATTTTCTGAAGTCTTTTTGCTAATATCTTATTTAAGATTTTAGCATCAATATTCATTAAGGAGATTGGTCTATAATTTTCTTTCTCAGTTTTCGATCTACCAGGTTTAGGTATCAGTACCATGTCTGTGTCATAAAAGGAGTTTGGTAGGACTCCTTCATCCCCTATTTTTTCAAATAATTTATATAACATTGGGGCTAATTGTTCTTTAAATGTTTGGTAGAATTCACATGTGAATCCATCTTGCCCTGGGGATTTTTTCCTGGGGAGTTGATTAATAGCTTGTTCTATTTCTTTTTCTGAAATGGGACTATTTAAGCAATTTATCTCCTCCTCTGTTAACCTAGGGAGCCTATATTTTTGGAGGAAGTCATCCATTTCACTTAAGTTATCAAATTTATTGGCATAAAGTTGGGCAAAGTAACTCCTTATTATTTCTCTAATTTCCTCTTCATTGGTGGAAAGATCCCCCTTTTCATTTGTAAGACTATCAATTTGATTTTCCTCTTTCTTTTTTTTGATCAAATTTACCAAAGGTTTATCTATTTTATTGGCTTTTCCATAAAACCAACTCTTGGTTTTATTTATTAATTCAATAGTTTTTTTACTTTCAATATTATTGATTTCTCCTTTTAATTTTTGTATTTCAAGTTTAATTTTTGGTTGGGGGTTTATAAGTTGGTCTTTTTCTAGCCTTTTAAGTTGTAAGCCCAATTCGTTAATCTTCTCTTTCTCAATTTTCTTCAAATAAGCCTCTAAAGATATAAAATTTCCCCTTATTACTGCTTTAGCTGCATCCCAAAGATTTTGATATGATGTCTCATCATTGTCATTATCTTGGGTGAAATTGTTAATTGTTTCTATAATTTGCTCTTTCACCCAGTCATTCTTTAAGATGAGATTATTCAGTTTCCAATTACTTTTTGGTCTATTTACCCCTAACTTTTTACTGAATGTACCTTTTATTGCATTGTGATCTGAGAAGAAGGCATTTATTATTTCTGCCTTCCTACATTTAATTTTGAGATCTTTATGTCCTAATATATGGTCAATTTTTGTATAGGATCCATGAACTGCTGAGAAGAAAGTATATTCCTTTCTATTGCCATTCAGTTTTCTCCAAAGGTCTATCATACCTAGTTTTTCTAATGTTCTATTTACTTTTTAAATTTCTTTCTTGTTTGTTTTGTGGTTTGATTTGTCTAAATCTGAGAGTGCAAGGTTGAGATCTCCCACTATTATAGTTTTACTGTCTATTTCTTCTTGCAGTTCTCTTAACTTTTCCTTTAGAAAGTTAGATGCTATACCACTTGGTGCATATATGTTTAGTATTGATATGGCTTCATTATGTATGCTACCTTTCAGCAGGATATAGTTTCCTTCCTTATCTTTTTAAAAGAGATCTACTTCTGCTTTTGCTTGATCTGAGATAAGGATAGCTACCCCTGCTTTTTTGATTTTAACTGAAGCATAATAGGCTCTGTTCCAACCTTTTACCTTTATTCTGTATGTATCTCCCTGCTTTAAGTGTGTTTCCTGTAGGCAACATATTGTAGGGTTCTGCTTTTTGATCCAATCTGCTATCCGTCTCCGTTTGATGGGATCGTTCATCCCATTTACATTTACAGTTAAAATTACTAATTCTGTATTTCCTGCCATCGTATTATCCCCAGATTAGGCTTTTTTTCCTTGACCCCCCCTGATCCCCCTCCCCGATATTTAATTTACAGACCCCCCTTGTGACGCGCAACCCTCCCTCTTTTTTATTTTTTTTATTTTTAGGATCCCTCCCCCCTCCCTCCAAGTCCCTTCCCTTATTCTCCTTTTCCTTTTCCCTTTTCCTCAACCCCCTTTTAATGAGGTGAGAGAAATTCTCTGAAAAACAATATGTTAATTATTTACTCTTTGAGCCTCTCCTGATGAGAGTAAGATTCACACAATGATTCTCCCCCTCACTAAGTTCCCTCAGATATGGTGTATTTTCTATGCCTCTTCCTGGGATGTAGTTTCCCTCTTTTTATCACTCCTTCCCCTTTTTCTGAACCGACCTCCTTCCCTTTACTACACCCCCCTTTTTTTTCTTTTATATCAGTAAAATCAAATTATCCTTGAGTATTTTTTATATACCCACAACAGAGTTACAGTTCTCAAGGGTTCTGTGTACCTTTTTCTGTTTCTCTTCAGTCTTGTGGATGTAGATCAAATTTTTTGTTTATGTCTGGTTTTTTTCTTAGAAACATATAGAATTCCTCTGTTTCATTGAATGACCATCTTCTTCCATGGAAAAAGATGCTAAACTTAGCTGGGTAGTTCATTCTTGGTTGCAGTCCTTGATCTTTTGCCTTACGGAATATCAGGTTCCAGGCCCTTCTGTCTTTTAATGTGGAGGCAGCCAGATCTTGGGTGACCCTTATTGTGGCACCTTGGTATTTAAATTGTTTTTTTCTAGCTGCTTGCAGGATTTTCTCCTTTGTGTGGTAATTCTGCAGCTTAGCCACTATATTCCGTGGTGTTCTTTTTTTAGGGTCTATTTCAGAAGGAGTTCGATGAATTCTTTCCACATCTACTTTCCCTTCTGTTTCTATTATCTCTGGACAGTTCTCCTTGATAATTTCCTGTAAAATAGAATCTAGGCTCTTTTTTTGGTCATAGTTTTCTGGAAGTCCAATAATCCGCAGATTATCTCTCCTAGATCTATTTTCCAGGTCTATAGATTTTCCCAGTAAGTATTTGACGTTGTTCTCCAGCTTCTCATTTTTTTTGTTTTGTTTGACTGATTCTTGGGTTCTCTGTGAATCATTCATTTCTATTTGTTCCATCCTGACTTTTAAGGAGTTATTTTCTTCTTTCACAGTTTTTAGTTCTTTTTGTAAATGCCCAATTTCGTTTTTAAATGAATTATTTTGCTCTATTGAATTTTTTTCCATTTCCCTAATTTTTTTTTTTTTGAGAATTATTTTCTTTTTCCAATTCAGAAATTCTATTTTCTTGAGACTTTTTTTTTTATCTTTTCCAATTCAGAAATCCTACTTTCCTGTGTTTTTTTAACCTTTTCTAATTCATAAATTTTGTTTCCCTGCATCTCCTGTGAATTCTTTATTTTTTCCAACTCCAATTTCAGGACGTTGTTATTCTCTATCATAGCTTCCCTTTCCTTTCCCCATTTTTCTTCAATCTCCCTCAATTTTTTAAGAGTCTCTTCTAGGAGAGAGTTATGTGATGGGGGGCAGGAATCGTTCCCCTTTGGGTTGTTATCTGCTGTCTCTCTGTTGTTACTTTCCTCGGGGTTGGATACCCGCTCTTTCTCTGTATAGAAGGAATCTATGGTTTTTCTAGCTTTTTTGCTCATATTTAAAAAAATCTTTTGGGCTCTGTCCCTGGGGTAGGTAATTATTTATTAACTTCTTTACCAGCTTCCTCCCAGACCAGATGGATGCAGAGGCTCCTGCGCCTGAGCTAAGATAGAGCTCTGGGAGAGAGTTCCCCACCCCCTCCCTGGAAGTGCCTCAGAGGTGATTAGCACTGCTGTGCTTCGAGGGCGTAGAATAGTAAAGACAGCACAAAGCCCAGCCTATGTGTCCGGGTGGGGAGTGGATGTCTGCAGCAGGTGACATGAGAAGCCCCTGTGCTCAAACTGGAAGTGTCTGCCAGAAACCGAGGTCCCTAGTTCAAAGGTTCCGCTTCTCTAGGACTTCCTGGAGCTGAGTTCCACTCCCTCCAGCTAAGCTAGGCAGTGTGTGTTGCCTTGGGCCGTATCCACCCACTTGTCAATCTCTTAACTATTCTCAGGAGGTAGCTGAGGCCACACCCCCTGGTGAGGAGATCTGCTGAGTCACCTCCAGGGTCCGGGGAAAATCTAATCTGAGTTTTAAAATATTTTGGCTTTCTCTCCTGAACTGCTAAATAATTAGCAGAGAAGAGCTAACAGCCTGTGCCAGATTCCTTTACCTCAGTGGCTTCTCTGATCCCAGAGCCCTTCCCAGCGCAATGGGCGCAGTGTGCCACTACCCCACCGTCTGTGCTGGTCTCTCTTATTCCTCCCCTGAGAACTGACCTTTCCTGTTGAAACTCCAGATTCTCTTCAGCTGGTAAGTCGTGCTTCCAGTCCTTGTGGTATCTATTAGTCCTGAGCTAATTGTGAGACTTAATTTATCTAATTGGTTGTGAGGGAGTGAGGACGTTCACAGAGACGTGTGTTTCTTCTCCGCCATCTTGGCTCCCTCCTGATTTTCAATTTTTCAACGAAACACACATTCAGTGAGTGTGACCTCAGGATTATACTTTTGTCCAAGTAAATTGTTCATCTGACAAGAGTGAAGGAAGATAAACCATTTTACTTTATATTAAAATCAATGAGGCAAGTGGCTAACTCTTAAGGACCATTTATTTTTTCTTAATGACTGTTATCTTTGAACATAAGCTGCTAATGCCGGTTCATGTCAGCACCTTTTTATCTGAGGGCATTTATTTTCCCTTAATATGAAATCTATCAAAAGAGAATATTATATAATTCTTGGAATAAGATTACCTAAATTTTCTCCTCTTGCATTTTAAATTTAGATTTCAATTTCTAAACTAGAATGAAGGAAAAATTTCCACAAAAACAACTTTCAAAAAAACTTTTATTCAGCTCCCTTCAAAACAAAATTTTTCCATAATCTTATCTAGTTATCTAAGTGGTCAATGTTTTCTAAAATGAAGGAAAAGAAAGGCTAAAATGAGCACAATTTTTATTAGACTTTGTTTTATTTAGGAGCAAGTAATATAAATTAAATTTATTATATAAATCTTTCACGGATGTATGAATCTTATTCAAAATGCATCTCTCCCAACATCTAATCCAGGTTTTTACTTGGAATTGCTAGTACTTGGCCAGGTTAAATGATATGAAAATCTTTCCAAAGGAGTCCATTCCATTTTGAGGTACCTCTAATTGTTGGCATTGCTTTCTTATATTAAAACAACATCTAAATCTCTTTGACTTCTACTAGTTTTTCTAGCCCTGAAGACAATAAATATAGACCTGTTTCTTCCAAAACTAGTGAAGGATCTATGAGTATGTGTAGGTATATGTTTTTAGGAAGTGGTTAATTGCAATCTATAATTTAACATATTAAAAGTTACCTGAGATTAAGAGAGACTGTTTTATTTGCCTGAAATAGTAAGTAGCAAGAATAGATAATTCTGAGAAGTCAAATGTCCTATCAACTCTGTAATAATGATTGTCCATCAAGTGAATTAAGAAGAAAGTGAGGGAAGTCTGGCATGGTCTGTTTTTGGTAATATATTTTGATGTATTGTGATCATCATTTTCTTTAACAAATCTTTAATAATATTATTTCAATAATGTTTCCTTGAATTTTGCAGGAATTGTATAGAGTTGATGAAATATAGCACAAAAACTCCTCATTCAGGAATTTCTTTCATCTAGGAATTAATATTTGACTACATTGTAGAATGCAAGGGATTCCCCTTCTTATAAACATTCTTCATTTATTTTTGTACTAATCCTGCTTTTCAACTGCTAATTGATTAATTTTATTCCATCTTCTTTATTCTACCACACTATTTGTCAGAGAACAAAATAAAAAGGGGGGGGGAAGGTTTCATTCTTTTAATCATCAATTATTTTCATTCTATCCATCCAAAGAAATGCTCCTTTTTCTAATTCTCCTTTTTCTCAGTATAAATAGAAATGATATTATTTTAATCATCATCAGTATTTATCCCCATTTCATTTTGTTTTTGATACTTCTGAACTTATACTTACAGTATTGTGCCTCTTCTATACTCATTTTTGTAACCTATATTTACATAAAAAAAAAAAATCTCTTAATATCCATCTCACCCTTCCAAAGATCCATTCCATATAACAAGGAAAGTATTTTGAGAAAATGGTCGAGTAGTTAAAACAAATTCCAGGCTCTCCAAATTTCCTCCATAAATACATAGAATATTGGCTCAAAATAAACATAAAGTAGCAAAAATAAAGTATTGAAGTATTTATCCTACTAAGATATCTTGAGAGAACCTTAGGAAGCACAAGAATTCATGGGCCTGAGGTTTATAGATACCTCCATGATAACTTTGCAGAATGAATATTTTAAAGAATACTAAAAAATGTTTTAAGTATTCTTAAGACAGTCTTCATTATTAAGGTAGTAAGAAAGAATGGTTTAGGCTAAATTGATTTTTAAAAAATTGAAAAAAAGTAAAGGATCAATTATCTTATGCAAATAGAACATGAAAAGAATTTATAAACAAGATGCTAATTCAGGTGAAGGTCAGGTAATTCTGAAATCTTCAGTTAATCTGAGTTAAGGAGGAAACGACATATACATCTAAAAGTATATAAAAGAAATAGTAGGAAAAAAGGACAGAATAAGGTTAGTAGTATTAGAGTGGTGGGTATAATAAGAAACAGAAGGGTGAAGGGAGAGAATACTGTAATAGCAACAGGGAAAAAAAAAAGATTAGAACAATACTGGCAAAAATAGGATGGAGGGAAATTCACAAATAATAACTTTGTGAATGGGGTTAACTGTCCCATAAAATAGAAACAGAATTCTTAAACATCAGAATCCAATAATGCATTATTTACAAGACAAATATTTAAGAATGAAAACTATACACAGTTAAAATGGAGGGTTGAAGTAGAATTGATTATGCTTCAGCTGATAAAAAAAAGTGCAAGGGATGCAATCTCAGATAAAGTAAAGCCTAAAATACTTTTAATTAAAAGAGATAAACACATGTAATTCATTTAATTTTTTTTTAATATATATGATTTTAACATATTTGACATTTATTGGACTACCTGCCAACTAGGGGAAGGAGAGGGGGGGAAAGAGGGAAAATTTGGAACAGAAGGTTTTGCAAGGATCAGTGATGAAAAATTATCCATGCATATGTTTTGTAAATAAAAAGCTTTAAAAAAAGAAAGAAAGAAAATCACAAACTAAAAATAAATAAATAAATATGAATAAAATATATATGCTATATAATTTGGTAAATATATATTCAATATTGCCATTGCTTCATTTTCTATGGTACATTTTATCAAAATGTAGTTATTGTGTTTATCTCTTTTCCTCTCAGAACTAGATAAATCTAACCAAAAAAAAATAAAGAAGTCAAAGAAGTGAAAGTTTTGGTAAGCTGGATATAATATATATCTATGGAAAATTGAATAAGAATAGAAAGGATTACACCTTTTTTTCAATGGTTCATGCTGTCTTTATAGAGATTGATAATATATTAGGGCATAAAAATTTTATAGTTACAAATAGAAAAGCAAGTATTGAAGTTATCTTTTTTAGATCACAGTAAAATAAAAATTATATTTAATCAGCGACCACAAAAACAAAGATTAAAAACTAGTTGAAATTTAAACAACCTAACCTTAAAGAATGAATGGGAAAAAGAACAAATCAGAGAAACAATAATTTCATTAAAAAGGATACAGCAAAAGTATTAATCAGAG
Organism: Sminthopsis crassicaudata; assembly: GCF_048593235.1. Lineage (NCBI taxonomy): Eukaryota > Metazoa > Chordata > Mammalia > Dasyuromorphia > Dasyuridae > Sminthopsis > Sminthopsis crassicaudata. The sequence continues at coordinate 280,052,297 of NC_133619.1, forward strand.
GAAAATCTATATCTCTAAATGCAGACCAATGAATTGGATGTACAATTTTTAAAAATCCAGATAAAGGACAAAATACAAATCTCCAGTTAAACACTGAATTGGAAATCATAAAAATTAAAAGGTGAGATTAACAAAATTGAGAGTAAAAAACCTATTTAATAAAAAACTTCAAAGTTTGTTTTAAGAAAAAGAAAGGATAAACTATTGGTTAATTTAGTTTTTATTTTTAATTAGTATTAAAAGTGAAAAAAGTGAATAATGAAGATGAAGCTAAAGCAATCATAAAGTTATTTTGCCTAATTACATGCCAACATTTTTTTTAACATTTTAAGTGAACTGCAATAATATTTATAAAATTAAATTACCCGGATTAACAGAAAAGGAAATACAACATATAAATAGACCTATTTTAGAAAAAGAAATTTAACAGTCAAAAATGAGTTTCCTAAAAAAGAACACCAGTACTAGATAGATTTATAAGTGAATTAAACCAAACATTTAAAGAACAAATAATTCCAATATTAAATATATTATTTGAAATGATAAGCAAAGAAATGATCCTACCAAACTCTTTTTATGAAATGAATGTGATAGTAATACCTAAACCAGGAAGAGTAAAAAGTAAAAAAAAGAAAAATAGCAATAAATGTAAAGAAAAAATAGCAGAAATTAATTAATACTTTAAAAAAAGTAAGTGAATATCTATAGGGTATCACGATAATGTATCATTAAACCTCCCAATAACTGTGAAGGTAGTGGTAAATTTTTATATTTCTTCTTTTGATTAGTGTTTATTCTTTATAATGTTGGAGCATTTTTAAAATTATTATTTCATGTTTCTTTCTATTTTAACTGCTGCATTCATTATGTATATTATTCTCTTGGATCCATTTACTTCATTCTGCATTATAGCTAATAAATTTTTTCTTGCTATTCTACATTCATTATATACTATTTCTTACAGCATTATAATAATTCCATTTCACTTATGTACCACTAATTATTTTGCCATTCTGTAATAGACAGGCATCTACTTTGTTTCATATCTTTCCTATCATACACACACAACACATACACACACACACACACACACACACACATATATACACAAAAGCATTGATATAATATGTTAGTGTGTATGGCTTTTAATATTAAGGTCATTTATCCATGTAGATAGATACTGGTCTAAGCCTAATTCCTTTCTGACTACTTTCTAGTTTTTACAAGTTTTTTTTTTTTTTTTTTCCTAAAATGAGCAAATTTTTGCTACATGATTTATATTTTACATTTTATGAAACATGAAGTTATGGTCATTATTTCTGATTCTCCCTTCTCTTATTTGTTTCATTGATATACTCTCTTTTTTTTTTTAATCCAGTATTAGAACAGTTTTGATTGCTACTGGTCTATAATATAATTTTTGTATGGAAGGGCTGTTCTCCATTCAAACTTGCTTCTTTTCATTCTTACTCATGATATTCTGAATCATATTTTTTTCAAATGATTTTATTTTATGAAGTTTTTGATAATTTTATTGGTATAATATTAATAGCATAATTAATGTTCCATAGCTATCCTATTCCTCACAATCCCTTGCTCCTTGTATTCTCCTATACACTTAGAAGTTTTTAGTGTGGCTCTCTGCTAATAGCTTAAGCCCCCAATGATGATATTCTTTTAAATTTAAAAGGTAATCCCTTATAACTTATTTCCACTAGTCACTACCAATCAGATTAGTTTTTAGATAAATTTTTTTACTTTAGAAGATATAATCATGACCATACAAATTTACTTCCCTAACTTGGGAAGCATACTCCTCCCACACCCTTTGCATACTTTAGCCTCTGAGAAAGAAAAGAGGATTAAATACATAGGTGAGTTTGCTTCCCAGAGAAAACAGTCCTAGTTCCAAGTTTCTCTCTACCTCTTATAAACTCGAGACTAAGGTTTCTTGGCTTCTCAGGGCTACCATACTGGATTTTGTGCATTTATGTATTTTATATATAGCTGTAACACTAACTAAAATCTCAGCTGGAAAGTTGCCTTTTTTTGCTCTTGATCCCATGAAGATTATTTCTAGCACCTGAAATAGAGAAAGGCAAACGATACAGAATAAAAATAAACAATTTCATGCCCATTTCTTGGATTCTGTGAAAAAGACATGAAACAAAGACCCCCATAAGAGTTTTGGTAAACAGTTATTTATTTTCTGTATATATCCAATGAAATAGCTTTAGAAAGAGAATGAACAGTTCAGTCTCATCAGTTTTAAAGACTCAGATAATCAATGAGACTTTATGATGCTCACTAGCAGGCCATGTAGCAAGCTCCATGTTACTGAACTGATCATGTCCAAACCATCCTGGGTAATACTAATTTAGGGAGCATAGACTTTTTTATTATAATGGCAGTCTTAAAATAAGTATTGAGTATTCCTCTAGCTATTTTAACTATTATTTCTCTGAGGAATACTTCATAACTGAATATATATATATATATATATATATATATATATATATATATATATATATGTATATATATTATATAATCTTTTTTGTGCTTTGGAAGGTTAATCTCCAGATATTTTATACATTTGGAAATGAGCACAAACTTTTAATTTGGTCCTTTTGAAATATTAGGAACATGTCAGATAATGCAGTGGATAAAGCTCCAGGCCTGGAGTCTGGGACACCAGAATTCAAATCTTGATGCAAACATATTCCTGTATGACTCTAGTGACATCAATTAATCCTTTTTGCTTCAGTTTCCTTATTTGTAAACTGACATGGAGAAGAAATTGGCAAACAACATCAGAAGCTTTTCAAAGAAAACCCCAAATGGGATCTTGAAAAGTCAGACATGACAAATAAATGAATAGCAAAATGATGAATTCTTAAGATTAAATGGTCACTTTTCCCAAGCTTAACATAATTTTTATTTCTATAATTACTTTTTTCTTGTTTATGAGATTAAATTTTAGAGTCTCAATTTCTCACATAGCTTACTTAATTTTTTTAAGAAATGAATTCATTTTTAAGGCAAGCCAATAATTTGTAAGCTTCTTTGCTTTAGGTAAGATTTTGTTGTTATTTCTCTACCTATTTGGGTTAGGCCTAGAGAGTTCCAGCAGATGTCAGGATAATTGAGTACTCTCAGTATTTTAGCATGGGTTTCATGCCAGAATTTTACTATATTTTACTTTTCTCTAGTTGGCTAGTAGTATTCCCATTATAATATTCTTTTTGTTTTTACCCTTAACTGATTCATTTTCAAATAAATTCTTGTTGACATATCTTTCTACTTTGGTTATTGAATTTTTTCATACAAGCATTACTCCTTAACAAAAAAAAGGATTAACATGTGAAAATTATAACATGGGTGTAACAACTCCAGCATAATTAATAAAACAAGAAATTATTACAGAAAACTTTGGTGTATATGGATGATTAGACATTACAACCATTAAAAACTTATAAAAACCTTTAGAATAAATTAATAGACTGTAGAAAATCACAAGAATCCAAAAGATACCTTAGAGAGCAAACATGACTTAAAAAGCTAACGCATCCAAGGGCAGCTTCACTTTTTAATTTAAACTTGTTTTCAAAAATTTATAGGGAAATAGGATAGAACATTATGAACCTTATTTCCTCATAAAGCAGATAAAAATAGTGGAAAAACTACTTTAAGTAAAGTTTGGCTACAGACCTAAAGCTAAGCAGTCATCCCAAGAACATTTATGGATCAAATGAGTAGTAGAACATATATTTTTTTTAAAAATAGACAACATAATCTATAGGCTTTAATCTATAGGCTTCCACCCAATTATATTGATTTACTTAAATAATCTAAACATATTATAAGGGTATTCTTAACATTAAGGGAAAGAAGTAGGGTTTTCATGTGATATTTCACAATAGACCACTAATCCTAACATCTCCTCCTCTGATTCATGAGTTCTTTCTGCATTCTATATTTCTTTCTATTTTTTTTTATGGCTTTTAATTTACCAGATATATGCAGGGTAATTTTATAGCATTGGCATTTGCCAAACCTTTTGTCCAATTTTTCCCCTCTTTCCCCCTACCCCCTCCCTCAGATGGCAGGTTGACCAATACATGTTAAATATGTTAAAGTATAAATTAAATACAATATATGTGCAAAAAGAATCAGACTTTGAAATAGTGTACAATTAGCCTGTGAAGGAAATAAAAAATGCAGGCAGACAAAAATAGGGGTATTGGGAATTCCATGTAGGAGTTTATAGTCATCTCCCAGAGTTCTTAAGCTGGGTGTAGCTGATTCAATTCATTACTGCTCTATTGGAACTGATTTTGTTCATGTCATTGTTTAAGATGTCCACATCCATCAGAATTGATCATCATATAGTATTGTTGTTGAAGTATACAATGATGTCCTGTTCCTGCTCATTTCACTCAGCATCAGTTCATGTAAGTCTCTCCAGGCCTTTCTGAAATCATCCTATCGGTCATTTCTTACAGAACAATAATATTCCATAATATTCATATACCACAATTTATTCAGCCATTCTCCAATTGATGGGCATCCACTCAGTTTCCAGTTTCTCTCCACTACAAAGAGGTCTGTCACAAACATTCTTCTGCATTCTATATTTGAAGGAAATGCCCAGATCATGCCATCCTAACTTTATTCTTTGTCCAGCTCTGCTTCTGGCTTTCAAAACTCCTTTACCATAGGTTCACTTTTTTTTTTTTTCTTCTCTCCTCCCCAAATTTTAAGCTCATTTTTAAAAATTTTGTCTTCCACAAGTCAACAGTAATCTTCTTGAGGGCAGGAAACATCATTTCTTTTTGCTTGACTTAATCTTTTTCATCATATTGATGAAAGATTTAGCAAATAATAATGACATCCTGATGATTAAGATCAGGTAAAGTGTCACCATAAAAATTTATGTCTGCCAAAAGAATTTGCCATCTTCACAGAAAAAAATCTAATGAAAAGACCAAGTTGACAAAGGAATTATTTATGATGCTTGAGGTTCTCCAAAATATTTGTTTATGGCCAACATTATTTTGTCTGCATTAAGCCCAGACCATCTTAGAGTCTCCTGGATGAGATCTATAACCACTTACTTACATAGCAAAAATAAACAAAAAAACAAGTAGATGAATGATGCCTGCTCACTTTGTGTTTATGTATGTACATATAGTATATGTGCATATTATATATATATATAAAATGAGATAAGTATTAAAAGATGGACTTTTGTTTCATGTAGAATTTTTATCCATTTGAAAATAGACAATGATGATTTGAGGCCAAAATTATATAGAAGGAATATGATATATTGCCTTTAAGAAATTACAAATTATTTAAATTGCTCCTGAATTTCTCCCTGAAACAAAGTCTTATTGTTAATGTCAATATTCTTCTATATTGTTGTATGGCTGAGTCATGGAGTCATGAATCATTATAATCTCTGAAGCCATGAAAATTAATATCAAATAAAGGACAAGAAGACATTATGGGTGTAAATAGGCTGCAATGCATTATAAATAATTAGATTTAGAATAGAAGAGCATATAAATACACAAATGAAAAGAATGTGGTAAAATCAAAGAACAATGAGGGATATCCCATTTGCTCTATTGGTATCCTCACCATGCCAACAGAAATTGAAGGGAGCTCTAGAAAGTTAAATGGAGATTCTTGTGAATTTACAGAAGAACTTGGATGAGAGTCACTGAGAATGGGCAGTCACATGCATTAGTCATAATCTCTATTAATCACCAGGAGTTAATGCCTTTCTTTATCTTTCATTTCCCTTTTGAATAACATGTACTTTCATATTTATTTCCATTTTGAAGGATTTATATCCAGAGATTTGGAACAAGATTTTATTTAGATTTTTCCCTTGTGAATGATTCAGTGTTTCTACTATCTTTTTTTTTAGAACAGTGTTATAGTCCATAATTTCTAACCTTCTGAAGTATCTAACTCAGTAGGCATATGTATTCAGCATTATATCTTCACTTTTTTCAGATTTAAGACCTCATTAACTTTGTTTGCTCTAAATAATATGTATTTATATCTATCTATCTATCTATCTATATATATATATATATATAAAAGGAGGAATTTTATAAAAAATAGAGTTTTACAAGATATATGTATGTGTGTATAGATATACACACATATAAACATATTATACATATATACACATATTACACATTATTATCCACACTATATATCTAGATATATAGGTGCATGCATATATACACATATACATGTATGTATTATATGTGTATTACATATATAATATACATGATGTGTGTATATATACATATATATAAACACATAACCATACACATACTCATGCATACATCTAATCACACACGTACACACACACACACACATACATACACACACCCTTTCCTAGAATGGATATCAAATATTTCAGTTTTCTCTGAATAAGTCAGTAGAGATATTTAACTTGCCTCTAGAGCACAAACTGCATTCCTAAGTTTGTCCCTAGTAACCTTAGTTATAAGATCCTGAAAGGAGTTTGGGAACTTAAAACTCCTTTCTCTAAAGTAAGATAGCAGCTTGAGTTAGTTTGGTTGAAAGAGTGGAGAGAGAGTATTAAGCCTAGAGTCAAAAAGAGCAGAGTTTAAAACCAGCCTCAGACTTACTATCTGTGTGACTCTGGACAAATTATTTAAGCTCATTTTATCTCAGTTTCCTCATTTGTTAAATAGAGATAAAATAATAGTATCTACCTTTTATTGTGAGAATGAAATGAGATAAAAATTGTAAATTGTAAAACATTTAGTCCAGTATCTATCACATAGGACTCTTATTAAGTTAGAGTGTCTTATTGAGTACACAATAGAGTGTCTTACTGAAACAAATGAGGAAAAATATGTTAAACTGAAGGAGTAGACTTTTCTCCACTCTTGCCTGAAAGTGAGAAGGTGACAAACAGAGAATGAGGGAGCCAAAAGGAAAATGATTCTGCTGATCTTAAGCTAAGTCTTGCCCTTTGCTGAAAGAGAACACAGTCACCCCAGAAACTAAAAGAACAAGTCAGAGACATTCAAGACAATTAGTCCTGCTGTAATGCCCAGAATCTGGTACAGTCTGGCAGCTATAGCCCAATTCATTTCAGCAGAGTTCAGCTACAATCTATGAAAAATTAATTCCCATGAGCTGTGGAGCAAGCTCATCCATCATGAATGTGATCAGTTCAGTCCCTACCCCCCACACTTGGTGAGAAAACTCCCCAGAGAAAGGGCATTAAGTCTCTACAATCCCACAAGTATGATTTGCTTTGGCCTCTTGTGTTCCCTATAAATGTGCCCCAGGACCACTGTATTTTCAATTCATGATTACTCATCTGCCCTTCTTTCCAAGGATGCTTTGCATATTTTTAAAGATTGTACCCTTGGTATGGGAAGAAATGCTTTGTGACTATTTTTCTGGTTATCCTGCTTGGAAAAAATGCTTTTCTTAAAGTCCCAAATCTATCATTTATTTTTTAAGGGTAAAAACATTAGGAAGGTTTTATAATCTAGTAGAGCCATATATAAAGTTATGCTTCTAGGGTGCCAATGCTTAGTGGAGTGAGCTTTATGTATCAGAGTATGATTATGTCCCTGTCTATATATATATATATATATTCATGCTATATGGCAGTCAAGTATGGATTTGTATACAATATTCCATGTGCATAATATTTGTCCTTTGCAAAGATGGAAGGAGGCATATTTCTCAAGTTTTCTCCAAGATGAGTCTTCTTTATCATTATTATTAAACAGTGTTTATTTATTTGTTTCTTGTTCTTTTCATTGAAAATACAAGGTGCAAGGAGTTTCCAACACCACTACTTGTCTTTTCTTCCTCCAACTCGTTCTGGAAGAACTATCTTTCTTGCTGTCCCTCCCTTGCTTCATGTATACATGCCATAATTCCAGAGAAAAACAGTTCACTTATTCCTCCTCACATGGTTTACATCCTCCAATTAGCTCCAATAACTAAATATTAATCACTAAATTCCAAGTGCTCAAAAGAAAATATGAATGTATATCCTTAGTTCAATCATTTTCTATCAGAGAAGCTAACACATCCATTAAATATATATAGAAGATACCTAATATAAATATGTTAGTTTGTTGAAGATAGCTTAGGAATTAAGAATACTTGGTGGGACTTGAGCTAAGAATTGAAAAAAAAAGGAAATCCTTAAGTTGGAGTTGACTATTCATTTTTTATTTTAGTATAAAACCATATTAATGGGAAGAGTATTGGAAAAGTATCAACAAGTAACCTCAAGTGCAAAAATAAATAAAGAATAGATATCATAAAAAATGAAGGCAACTTTTTACAATGGTAAGGAACTGGAAACTGAGTGCCCTCAGTTGGGAAATGACTGAATAAGTTATGGTATATGAATGTAATAGAATATTATTGTTCATAAGGAATGATTAGCAGAATGCTTTCAGAAAAGTCTGGAGATACTTACATGAACTGATGCTAACCTAAGAACCAAGAGAATGTTGTAAACAGCCACAACAAGATTATGTGATGAACAACTCTGAGGGATGTGACTCTTTTCAAAAATTAGGTGATTCAGGCCAATTCCAATGAACTTGTGATGGAGAGCCACTTACATGGAGAAAGAGTACTGAAGGGAATGAATGTAGACCACAGCATAGTATTTTTACCTTTTTTTGTTGTTGTTGCTTACTTGCTTTTTTTGTTTCTCATTTTTTCCCCTTTTTGATCTGATTTTTCTTTTACAACATTAAGTGTGGAAATATGCATAGAAGAATTTCACATTTAATCTATATTGGAATATTTGCTATCTAGGGAAGGAGGGAAGGGAGAAAAAATTGGAACAAAGTTTTGCAAGGGTAGATGCTGAAAATTATGTTTGCATATATTTTGAAAATTAAAAAAAGCTATTATTTAAAAAGAATGAAGGCAAGAACATTGTGGCATTTTAGGATTATATATATATATATATATATATATATATATATATATATATATATATTTTCTAGCTTACTATGTATATATATATATATATATATATATATATATATATATATATATATATATAATATAGTTACCTTTTCTAATACTAATACCTTTGTGTATTCATTGAAATAATGAAGCATTGCAAAACCATTTCCTATATAAATTCTTCTAAAATGTGTCAGGATACAATTAATAGAAAGAGGGACAATAGATGACACAGTGGGTAGAGCATTAGTCCTGAAGTCAGGAGGACTCGAGTTCAAATTTGACCCCAGACACACAACACTTACTATCTGTGTGACCCCAGACAAGTCACTTAACTGCTATTATTTTACAAAAACAAAGAAAGATAGTTTTCTTCTCAAAAAGCTTACAGTCTGATAGGGAGAGGCAACACACAAAAGGAAAGCAACTAACTGGGAAAGGAGACTAGGGGAGATCAGAGGGTTCCTGATAGGGTGACATCTTGTTCAACACAGTTGAAATCAAGCATATTATTACTTCTCCAAAGGAAGACATTGGAACAATTTTATTACTCCATCATGTACCTCTCCAATCAGAGAGAAGAAAACGGAGAGGGAGGTAGGATCATTCAAGGTTAGAGATACCAGTGAGGATGAGGCTGGAGGAGACTAACAACCTGTGAGGAACAAACACCTTGTTTCCTTGAACTGAAATCAGATAGAGTAGCAGATGCAGAGTGAGGTGAATCTAGGACCCTATCCATCCATTAATGATTAATTGAACTGCAGCAAAGAAACAAATTGTAACTCAATATTACAACCAGTTCTTTCAATTAATCATAGTTTATGCTTGAAAATAATTCAATCACAAACCATATGTACACCCTCCTTCTGTTTTTACTCTCATTTTCTTCTCTCCTCCTCCTTGTACCTCAACCTACCCCCCACAGCCCCTAAAGAATGCTCATTGAGAAAAAAAAAATATGTGATCACCACAGGACAGGCTGGTGACTATGTGTATTTATAGTTAGAGCCACTTCATTCTTAAAAATGAAGCAACTTCCATTTCCTGTTGTGCAAGTTAATAGTTTTTCCCTATGGGTAAGGATCTATTTCTGTGGCCTTCTTGCACCCAGCATAGAGGAAAACAAATGACTTTCTAATTTGCACATTACTTTCAGCATTTTGTGTTTCAAATACTTTCCCTATTAGACCATGGATGCTTCACATAAAATTTTTTCCCATTTTTGTTTCCAGACAGAAAATATCTACTGGATGTATCAGGTCAATGGGCTGCCACCAAATACAGTACCACCAACAAATGTACCAGCTAGGATTGATTGCATTAATAAGAACCTGAGAACCATCCCAGTTCATCAGCGCAACTTCCTCCATGAAAATGCTAAATTAATCACCACAGGGGTGTCTTCAACTATCAAAGGTGCTCCTTTGGTTTTAAGAAAAAAATAAACTATTTTTTAAAATGTATCATTTGTTCTCAAAAGCAATTATATTATTACCATCATTTTCTTTGTATTTTCATTTTTAGTACCTCTAGGGAATAATAGACACAATATACCATAGTTAAAAAAAAAAAAAAAAAAAAAAAAACTTCTTTACTTTTGCTTGCATGTTAAACGATGAAAATAATAAAAGCATCATTCCTCTAATATATGTTTCACAGGTAGGTTGGTATGTGCATATTTTGAAATTGACTTCAAATATCTAAATATAAGCATCTGCTAACTTTTAAAATATAGGAATACATTTATAGTCAAAATGAAAATGAGTTTCAGTGAAAAAGCTGTTTCTTATACTGATGTTGCTTTAAAACCTCAATTTCTCATATTGATGTAGCTTATGAACCTTTAAACTTTAAACATAAAACTAACTTATTACTAAGGAATGGATTGCTATGCAATGTGAAAGATTTTTCATTTTTCTTTTTTATGTTTTGCATATGTTGCATTAGTTTATAAAAAGCAATTTAAAAATTAGTATATCTAAAATGTATATATGTATATATAACTACATAAATTTATTTTAAATATACCCAAGCTCATTTACAAATGGGACTGGGACAAAGTGATATATGGTAGGGATTAACACTAAAAGATTTGGAGGAATAGAAAATGCTTCCCATATTTGCTTCTCACCATCCAATGGTAGGACAAAAAGGCAATATAGAAGATACCTCTGGCTCAATCATTGAGTAACATTTTATAATAGTATTTCACATAATGATGACACATTTGGAGACCTATACTAACTAATAGTGCCACAACTTAGAATTATGTTAACATTGTAACACACAATTAAATATGTGTAAATATGCTTAATCTACATAATATCATATATGATGTAGCAGTTAAAACTATCAACTATTTAAATTCTATGAACTGACAAAAACAAAAACAAAGGAATAAAAAACACTTGGTGTTTACTGGTTGCATTCCAATACATTCTGTCCTTCCCCCAAGACAGTTAATTTGAGTGTACTGTATAGATTTGTTGAATACTTTTTCTTCCTCCTGTTCTACAGTGGAATCATGACATTCATGAGAAAATCTTCATATCAGGTCTGAGATCTGTTAAGAAAGCTCAATTGCTTTTGCTCAGCATATTCTTAGAATGATAATTGCTTTTGCTTTTAGATTTGGGATGTTACTATAGTAATTCCCAATATTTAAATGGTGTTAAATGTCTTTATATTGTACCAGCTGAGAAGCATGATTGCTCTCCAATCTGCAACATTTGAGTGCTTTAGATAAGTATGCATAGAATACAGGCAATAAACCCTGTATTTCTGAGGAGTTGGAGATAGGAATGGGAGGAACTGAGCTTTCTTTCATCAACTCATTCAAGTTGCACAGTTCTGAAGCTGCTAGATATGACAACACAATAAAAAATGGATTCAAAACAATGGTATGAAGCTTTTTGTTTCAAATGTGTTTAACAAGAAGATAGTATAGATTTATTTTATTTCAAATAGAAAAAGAAGTCTCATGAAACAGAAGTTTACCAATCCAACAACAAAGAAAGATCAGAGGATTTAGGACTGGCATGAGATGGACCTTAAATATGATCCAGTTTAGGTTCTTCAGTTTGTGAATGAGGCTAATGAGGGAAAGGAAAGGGGGAACCTCATTTCTTGGCGCAAAGATCCTATGAGATGCAGTCTCCCCTGTAAAATGAATTTACAGGCTCGAAAACCTAGATTGGTAAATAAAAGGTTTGTTATAGGGTTTGGAAGTAAAGTTAAAGTCTAGTTAGTAAAAAGTGAAGGTAGAGATAAAAGGGCACTGGAAATAGGATTCTAGTGGACAGAGATCCTTGGCAGCCAGACTTCCATGTTAGGAACCTCTGTAAAGAGACAGCTCCAGCTTGGCTCTTTTATAATGAGAGATTTAGCCAAAGGGGTCTGTGGATGGTGTCCCAAGTTGGCTCAGATCAGGGTGGGGGTTATGAGAGCCCAGATCTCCTATTGGAATTCAAAGGGATGCTTTTGACAGGATTTGTGAATCAAAGGTCCTAGCTTCTTGAATTGATAATGCATCAGCTAGGAGGGGCTGGGAATCAGAAAGGAATAAATCCATCTGAAAGGATTAGTTTCTTAAAGGGAGCACAACCCACATCATACCCTGAAAGGATTAGGTTCTTAAAGGGAACACTATACACATCAAGGCAAGTTAAGTCCTGAAGAGAGAACTGGTTACCCAAGTCATGTAAGGTCAACTGAGCCAGGATTTGAAGTCCAAGTCCTTTACTTCAAATGCAGGTGTGTTATTCCTTAAAAGAAAGCCATAATGGGCTTACTAAGGAAAACTAGAATCTCATCACCTAAATCTTTGTTCTTTGACTGTAATAACAATAATTCTTTCCTATAAGAGAGGCTTCAGATGTGTTAAAGAAAACTGTTACTCAATTTATCATAGGTTTTAAAGCACTTCTTAAATGTGCTGAGTTCATGTATAATTTGATCCAATTAAGCAAATGTTTTTTTAGAATGTGTGAAAGGTAGATTATTGTTCTAAGCACTGGGGAAGACACCGAGAGGAAAAAAAGACAATAATGAAAGTTTTTGCCCCCACTAGGGCAAAAATATCCTAAAATGCATAAATATATAAAAACAAAATATACAAATGAGGACAATTTCTATAATTCAATGTAACCCTTGTTTCAGAAACTTTCATAACATTGATGATCAAGATACACTCTTTCTTGGTAGTTCTGTGTTCCTCAGAAAACATGAGGAAACATGGACTATCTTTATGATATTTATATTTGCTCTGCACTTTCAAATATATAGGTCACATTTTTTATAGAGGAATTTTGTTAAAAGGAGAAAATCAAAACAAAGACCTTTGAATAAATAACCATTAGTCCTTCAAATGTATTTTTTAAAATCTAGTGCTTTCTGCTATTTGAAAGCATTTGTTGGTGATGGTGGGTTTGAGGGTGGGAAGGTCAGGAAAACAAAATATCTATTTCCTCTACCCTCTTAATAATGTCTTCTATTTGAGTATATTCTCTTCTTCAAAACTGTAGGTATCCCTGATTGTTTTCCATCCATCAGTTTCTTAAACAAAATATAAAGAATAAGTTCCAGAATTCTCTAAGTTTTCATTTCCATCTTTCTCATTCAGGATCTGAACAAAACTTTCTGAGATCTTCTTTGTCTGAGTGTTATCACTCCTCTCTCCAGTTTTTTTTTTTTCTCTTATTTTTTTCTTTTTGTCTTCATAAGTTAGCTACTAATTCTTCCATAATATATGTGATATAGTATGCTCTCACACAGGAAGAACCATAGGTTTATTTTCTATGTAAACAACATTCATTCTCCCCAGAACTTACTGGAAGAGAAGAAAAGAAAAATTTCTTAGCAACTACTACAACTAAATTACATGTGAATGTTGTTTAAAATTATGCAGGGTAGTGATAATGAGATCATTACTGATTTGGAGATTTAGAAGTTTCCTAGAGAGTGTGGCATTTGAGATAGACTTTAATGGATGGGTAAGATGAGAGGTTGAAAGAAGAATTCAATATAGGTGTTATCTACTCACTCTAAAATTCCCATAGACTACTAGGATTCAATGTAGGAATGACATGAATGAAAAAACATAAGATTTTAAATCACATCCTAGATGTGAAGAAGAAGAAGAAGAAGAAGAAGAAGAAGAAGAAGAAGAAGAAGAAGAAGAAGAAGAAGAAGAAGAAGAAGAAGAAGAAGAAGAAGAAGAAGAAGAAGAGGAAGAAGAAGAAGAAGAAGAAGAAGAAGAAGAAGAAGAAGAAGAAGAAGAAGAAGAAGAAGAAGAAGAAGAAGAAGAAGAAGAAGAAGAAGAAAAGAAGAAGAAGAAGAAGAAGAAGAAGAAGAAGAAGAAGAAGAAGAAGAAGAAGAAGAAGAAGAAGAAGAAGAAGAAGAAGAAGAAGAAGAAATAGTAAAGAAATGAAGTATAGTTTCTTGTACAATGATTTCCTGGTTCCGCTCACTTCACTTAGCAGCAGTTCATGTAGGTCTCTCCAAATTCTCTGAAATCATACTGCTGATTGTTTTTTATAGAACATTCATGTATCATAACTTATTTAGCCATTCCCCAACTGCTAGGCATCCACTCAGTTTTCAGTTTCTTACCCCTGCAAAAAGGGCTGCCACAAACATTTTTTTGCATATGTGAGTCTCTTTCTCCCTTTTATGATCTCTTTAGGATATAATCCTGGTAGAAACCTTGCTGGATTAAAGAGTACTCACAGTTTGCTATCCCTTTGGGCATAGTTCCAAATTACTTTCCAGAATGATTGGGTCACTTCATAACTCCACCAAAAATGTATGTGTCCCAGTTTTCCCACATCCCCTTCAACATTTGTCATTATCTTTTTCCTTCATCTTAGCATATCTATAAGGTGTATAGTGGTACCTCAGAGTTGTCTTAATTTGTATTTCTCTTATCAATAGTGATTTAGAGCACTTTTTCATATAAATACAAATGGTTTCAATTTCTTCATCTGAAAAATATCTGTTTGTATACTTTGACCATTTATCAATTGGAGAATGACTTAAGTTTTTAAAAATTTCAATCAATTCCCTATATATTTTGATGTCATAATATCTTAGCTTCTTTTGAGTGTGTTCTCCACTAAAAGTCCAGGCTCTTCTTTTTCAATTCAACTGCTTCCCCTGCCTCCCAAATCATGTATTTTTGTACTTTGAGTGGTTAAAAACAAAAATGACTTTAATACTTTCTCCTACTAAATGGATTCTTATTCAGTGCATCCCATGTTCTAGATAACCAATTCAACATGTTTATTTAATAAATGAGCAACCAAAGATATATAGAAGTGAAATAATTTAGCCAATAGAACACAGATATTAAGAGGATGAGTGTGAATTTTGACTTTGGCCCTACAACTCTTCATTACATCATGCCTTCATCATTCCTAACAGAATATTTCATTAGTTTTCAAATTATTAACCCTTTCTCAAAAGTCTTTTATGTACAATCTGCCAAAGTGATATTCTTTTTTTTTTTTTTTTTATTCATTTTTCCAAATTATCCCCTCCCTCCCTCCACTCCCTCCCCCCGATGGCAGGTAATCCCATATATTTTACATGTGTTACAATATAACCTAGATACAATATATGTGTGTAAATACCATTTTCTTGTTGCACATTAATTATTAGCTTCTGAAGGTGTAAGTAACCTGGGTAGATAGACAGTAGTGCTAACAATTTACATTCGCTTCCCAGTGTTCCTTCTCTGGGTATAGTTATTTCTGTCCATCATTGATCAACTGGAAGTGAGTTGGATCTTCTTTATGTTGAAGATTTCCACTTCCATCAGAATACATCCTCATACAGTATTGTTGTTGAAGTGTACAGTGATCTTCTGGTTCTGCTCATTTCACTCAGCAACAGTTGATTTAAGTCTCTCCAAACCTCTCTGTATTCCTCCTGCTGGTCATTTCTTACAGAGCAATAATATTCCATAACCTTCATATACCACAATTTACCCAGCCATTCTCCAATTGATGGACATCCATTCAACTTCCAGTTTCTAGCTACAACAAAAAGAGCTGCCACAAACATTTTGGCACATACAGGGCCCTTTCCACTCTTTAGTATTTCTTTGGGATATAATCCCAATAACAGCAATGCTGGGTCAAAGGGTATGCACAGTTTGACAACTTTTTGGGCATAGTTCCAAATTGCTCTCCAGAATGGCTGGATTCTTTCACAACTCCACCAACAATATATCAGTGTCCCAGTTTTCCCACAGCCCCTCCAACATTCATCATTATTTGTTCCTGTCATCTTAGCCAATCTGACAGGTGTGTAGTGGTATCTCAGTTGTCTTAATTTGCATTTCTCTGATCAGTAGTGATTTGGAACACTCTTTCATATGAGTGGAAATAGTTTCAATTTCATTATCTGAGAATTGTCTGTTCATATCCCTTGACCATTTATCAATTATTGAAAACATTTCATTGAATTAAAAGAAAAGAAGAAGAAGAAGAAGAAGAAGAAGAAGAAGAAGAAGAAGAAGAAGAAGAAGAAGAAGAAGGAGGAGGAGGAGGAGGAGGAGGAGGAGGAGGAGGAGGAGGAGGAGGAGGAGGAGGAGGAGGAGGAGGAGGAGGAGGAGGAGGAGGAGGAGGAGGAGGAGGAGGAGGAGAATGGTTTGGTTTCCTATAAATCAGGGTCAGTTCTCTATATATTTTGGAAATGAGACCTTTGTCAGAACCTTTACTTTTAAAAATATTTTCCCAATTTGTTACTTCCCTTCTAATCTTGTTTGCATTAGTATTGTTTGTACAGAAACTTTTTAGTTTGATGTAATCAAAATCTTCTATTTTGTGATCGATAATGATCTCTAATTCTCCTCTGGTCATAAATTCCTTCCTCCTCCACAGGTCTGATAGGTAGACTATTCTCTGTTCCTCTAATCTATTTATTATCTCACTCTTTATGCCTAAATCATGGACCCATTTTGATCTTATCTTGGTATATGGTGTTAAGTGTGGGTCCATATCTAATTTCTGCCATACTAATTTCCAGTTTTCCCAACAGTTTCTTCCAAATAATGAATTTTTGTCCCTAATGTTGGTATCTTTGGGTTTGTCAAAGATTAGATTGCTATAGATGTACCCAAAGTGATATTCTTAAAGCACAGGTCTGATCCTCTCTTTGCCCTAATGGAAAAATTTTAATGACTTCTTAATGCCCCTAAGACAAAATAAAAGTTCCTCAATTTGTCATTTAAAACTCAAAACAGATTGATACCTGACTCTTCCTTTCTGTCTCTGTCATTCTGTCATTTTGTTTTTCTCTCTCACTATTAGTCTCTCTTTTCACTCATTCATAGACACACACACATACATCTACTCACCCATCTTTCTGGTTAAATTATATTAAAGTTATTTTAATACACATTGCTTTATGAATCAAGTTGAAAGAAAAAAAAATCAGAGCAAAAGGGAGTGACCATAGCATGTGTTGATTTATATTTAGCCTCCTTAGTAATTTTTCTGGATGCAGTTGGCATTTTCTGTCCAAAGTCTATTGGGATTGCTTTGGATCACTGAACCACTGAGAAGAACCCAGTCTTTTATAATTGATCATCACATATTCTTGTTGTTACTATGTATAATGTATTCCTGGTTCTGCTTGTTTTTCTCAGCATCAATTCATGTAAATCTTTCCAGGTATTTCTATATTCTGTTTGTTCATTTTTTTTTTTTTGTACAATAATATTTCATTACCGTTATGTACCATAACTTGTTCAGCCATTCCCCAATTGATGGGCAACTACTCTTTTTCCAATTCTTTGCTACCACAAAAAGAGCTGCTGCAAACATTTTTGCATATGTGAGCCTTTTTCCCTCCTTTATGATTTCCTTGGGATACAGCTCTAATAATTGCATTGCTGGGTCAAAAGGTATGCGCAAAAGGTATTACTTTCCAGAGGTTGGATAATTTCACAATTCCACCAACAATACATTAGTGTCCCAGTTTTCCCACAAAACTTCCAATATATCTCTATCTTTTCCTGTCATTTTAGCTAATTTGAGAGGTGTGAAGTGGTATTTCAGAGTTGTTTTAATTTGCATTTCTCTAACTAATAGTAATGTATAGCATTTTTATATAACTATAATGGCTTTAATTTCATCATCTGAAAATGGTCTGTTCACATCCTTTGACCATTCATTAAATGAGGAATGACTTGTATTCTTATAAATTTGACACAATTCTTTATATACTTTAGAAATGAGGCCTTTATCAGAAATAGTGGCCGAAAAGATTTTTGCCCCAGCTTTGTATTTCCCTTTTAGTCTTGTTTCTATGGTTTTGTTTCTGCAAAAACTTTTTAATTTAATATAATGCATTTTGACTTTCGTAATGTTCTCTAATTCTTCTTTGATCATAAATTCCTCCCTTCTCCAAATATCTGATAGGTAATTTATCACTTATTTTCCTAATTTGCTTATGGTATCATCCTTTAAGACTAACTTATGTATCTATTTTGACCTTATTTTGGTATGGGCTATGAGATGTAGGTCTATATTGAGTTTCTGAAATAGTATTTTTCAATTTTCCCAGCAATTTTTGTCAAATAGTGAGTTCTTATTCCAGAAGCTAGCTTTTGGGGATTTATCAAATACTAGATTGCTATAGGCCTTGATTATTATGTCATGTGTATCTAATCTCCACTCACCCATCTTGTTCACATATTCTATAGTACAGCCAAAATTGGTTTACTAGTAGTTCCTCACTTAAGACAATCCACTCTTCACCTCAATATCTATGTTCAGATTATATTTTCTGCCTTGCCTTTTGAAATTTCAGGGTTTCTTCAAAGCTTAGTTCAACTATGATTTCCTACATAATGCCTTTCTTAAACACTTTCTTCCCTCCCACACAGTTACTAGTTCGAACTCCAACCCTAAATTGCCTCATATTTTGAATATCTTTTTAAGTTCCAATATATGTACATGTTGTTTCTCTTCCAGGGTCAGGGACTGTTTTGTTTTTATTTTTGTATTCTTAGAACCTAGCACAGTGCTTGACACATCATTATGTACTTAATACATACTTGTTGGTTGATTGATAAGAATTTTTTCTCGTTCAAATTTCTAGAAGCTTTTCAATTTTAATGATAAATTTACTTCTTAGATAACAAGTTCTTATGAATATCAGTTCTAGATCAGTTTTTTTAAGAGATATTCCTCTAAGTGGTTTGTTCTTTGTATTAGAAAGCTTGAAATTTCTTGCTGTAGGTAAATGATCATAAGTAACATGTAATTAAATTGTGATTTTAATTTTTTAAAATTGCTTGGTATTCCCCATGAAAAGGAGACATCTTGTTTTTTTTTATTTAAAATTCATCAACTCATTATTATTATTTATATTTCTTGTGGATGTTAGATTATAGAATCATGAAAACAACAGCAACAACAGCAGCAATGACAAATATATTGTGGAAATTATGTAGTTTTTTTTATCCTTATTTCATTTATGTTTATTTTCTTCTTGCAAATTGTAGACTCCAAGTGGTCACATACCTTATCTAATTATATTTTATGCAATGTCTAATGAATTATCAACACTCAGAAAATGCCTGTTTATGTAATATGGACTTGTTTACTGCTCAGACTTAGAAAAACACATTGAATAATCATGACCTTAAAATGTCTCATTTCCTACCATTGGATGGCTGCTAAGAAAATAGAGGGATGTGTTGAAGTTTTTTCTCCTACAGATGTCTTTACCTTGGCTTTCTCTAATGATGGATGCTATTAAAGTTCTTCAGACAAGCAATTCTATCCCCTGCTCTAACCTTAAAAATATATATATATATATATATATATATATATATATATATATATATATATATATATATATATATATATATATATATATATATATATATATATATATATATAGTATTTGTAGTTTGGCAAGCATAATATCTGAAGATAAACCAGAAAGACTTTCAGTAAGTATGTGGTTATAACATATTTCCTGCCTTTCCCCCCTTTTAGTGACCTGGATTTGATTTAAAGATTAATTTGTTCCATTTATTGAGACCTTTGCCACTTCAAGGTAAAAAGAAAAGAATGACTTGCTGAATTCTTTAAAGGATTACTCTGAACAAAAATATTTTAAAGAAAATTCTAGAGTCCTGAAATAACTTGACTAGTTTTAATGATTTCTAGCTATTTTTCCCCTGACATTTTACAAACTAGAATGAAAAAGTGAATATGAATTTCCCTCCAATAAAGAGTTGATTTAAAAATAAACAAACTACTATATAGTGTGGAGTATCTATGGGAAAAGTTCTTGTTTCTTCATCCCTTTGCCTCTTTTGATTATATGTTGTTCTACATCTATCCTCTGACTCTTCTTCTGCTGACCACAAACAAGCATCCCATTCATCAGGAATTTTCACTTGTGAAGACATAAACTTTGTCTAGTAGCTTTCCCCCCTTTCAATGACAAAATCTTACCAAAAGTTTTCTCCTCTGTGTCTTCCACTCACTCATCTCTCACTTTGTCAGGTAGATGGTAAAGTGGATATAGCCCTGGGTTTGTATTCAGGAGAACTCATCTACCTGAGTTCTTACTACTTGCATGATCTCTGGACAAATCATGTAATATTGTTTGCCTCAATTTCCCCATATGTGATATGAGCTTAAGAAGGAAATGGCCAACAAGGCTAGTGTCTTGGAGAAGAAAAGGGGAAAAAAAGGATCACAAAGAGAAGCATTGAAATGACTGGAGAGATTGGAATCTCTTAATTCATATAGAGCCTTTGAAGCTACATAGAGCATCTATCTATCTGTCTATCTGTCTTACACTTTATAACATGTATGAATGAGAGGCAGTATGACACAACAGGCAGAGAGACTGCAAGTGTTAAAAGTCCCAGAGGCAAATAGCTTAACAGAGACTCTCAAATGCTATAAATTGCAAAAGAAACAAAATTGTTAATCCATATAATGGAGGAAGCTTCCAAGCTTGGAAATTCTTCACATCAAGGAAATTGCAGTTACAACAATCCTAACACCCACCAAAATGTGCTTAGCACTTCTAGGAAAGTTTAATTACCCAGGACAACAAGGACAAACACAGCACACAATCAGTGCAGTAGCTAACACACTTACTAGCATAAGGAAAGAGCCAAGCCTTGGCTATTTCCTTATTTTTTACCTAGTAAAAGGCAAGAACAATTATGATAAAGATAACAGAAAAAAAACAGCTGGACTATGTGCTGTGCTATAAAACAATAGTAATAATATCAGTAATAATAGTAACAAACTAATTTTATGGATATCATCTTCTTAGACATTTCCACCAATCCCATGATGCCAAGGGCTGTTTATATTACCAAAATTGAAGTCTTTCAGAATAAATTACAAGTTTTTTTTTTTTTTTTTTTTTTGTTTTTTTTTTTTTTTTTTTTTTCATGAACCAATGTTCCCTAAGATGGTGAAAATAATGGCTTTGGAATTCACCTTTTAGATTATTTTTATATATGTCACAAAAGTACATATTAGTCATTTCCACTTTCATTTCAAAAACAAAAGTCCTGAAAAATGTTTATTTTTTTTTTCATATTTCATTTCTATTTCTATATCTCTGCCTCAGGACAGATGTAAAAATACTAGATTCGCACTTTATAAAAATGCCCATAGAATTGCTTGGGTTGAGAAGACGCCCCAAATGCATCTGGAAATGGATGATAAATCATTTTAGAAGGCCTAGTTTTAAGTTCCCTATTTCCTTTAAAGGCATGATAAATAACCCCTTTCCATAAAATATGATACATCACATTTCAGATTGCATTCTGTATTCCTCTAGACACTTTCATTAGTTTTCCAACAATCCTGTAAAACAAATCTTAAGTGACAGAAGGGAGATTTAAGTGTTTGAAAGTGTTTTGGGTCCTAGAAATATAAGCATTTTTCCCAATCTAGATTAACTTTCACAGTTTTATGCTCATATTGCACACAAATAGCTGAACTATGAATTCTGATTTGTCAGGATCAGCAATTTTATTGAATGATGAAAATTCCCCTGTTTTGTTTTGTTTATTTTGGTTGGGGAGGAAGGACTTTTTATTTTTAAATCTTATAATTTAAATAGTCATAATAAGTATTTTTCATCTGTTTCAGAAGTTGTTCCACAAGTAAGACAAACTAAAATATTTTTTTGAATTCAACAAATGTTTTTTTAAGATAAATCAAGGTCAAAACTTTTTAAAAATTGTCTGAGACTTAGAGAATGTAACTGATTTTTCTTTGATCTCATAGCTATTGTCAACTGGAGTATTTAAATGAATGCCTTCCTTATTCTAAATCTAGCAATCTATTTAACAAATCATGATGCTTCTTTTAGTTAAAGATAAGTGGAAGGTTTGTTTTTTTTTTTTTTTTTTTTTTTTAAAGTTAAGAAAAACAACAACAGCTTGGTATTCAAAGCTCTTCAAATTCTGTCTTCAATCTAAGATGTGTCCTTCTCACATCACTTTATATTCATAGAATATCTTTGATTTTTATATCTCAATTACTTAAAATACTTTGCTTCCTTTGAGACTAGGATTTATAATTTCATTGTTAATATTATCCAAATAAACTATTAAAGCTTATCTAATTTTAAAAATTTTAAAAACATTTTTGCATTTAATAGTATTTTTTCCTAATTACATATAAAGATAGTTTTCTACATTCAATGTCATATGATTTTAAGTTCCAAATTTTTCACACTACTCAACTCTCCACCATCACCAAGACAATAAGCAATCTGATATTTCCACAGAAGAATCAAAACAATAAGGGGGAAAAGCATGAGAATGGAAAAACAAAAGAAAAAATGAAAATTGCCTGCTTTTATCTGCATTCAGATGCCATAGTTTTTTCTCTGGATATAGATAGTATTTTTCATCATGCGTCTTTTAGAATTTTCTAAGATTACTGTATTGCTGAAAAAAAACAAAATCTATCACAGTTATCACATAATATCATATTTAAAAATAAATTAGCTTTCAAAGTTTTGCAATTTAGAAAAGCATAATAAGTCACATATACATCAAGAATTGGAATTCCTTTCCATTATTTTGCCTATGGAGATAATTTTCAGTTTTATTTTTTTAGTCCAAAACTCTTTCCTAATTTCTGGTATCTCATCTCCAAATGGCTATTAGTTAATTTGAGTGGTATATTCCAGAGATATTTTTAAATCCAACATGTCCAAACCAGAATTAAGTATCTTCCCCAACTCCTTCTACCTTCCAAATTTTGCTATTATTATTGAGGGATTGTCAGCCTCCTAGTCATCCTGAGTTGCCACCTTGATTGTCTTTCACCCTCCATATTTAATAAATTGCTAAGTCCATTGCTTTTACCTTTGTAGCAGGTTTGACATGTGGTCCCTTCTTTTCTCTGACACTACCACCATCCTCATAAGAGCCTTCATCACCTCATGACTGGACTTTTTTTAAATGGCCTATTGTTTGGCCTTTTTGCTGCAAGTCTTTTACCATTCCACTCCACCTTCTACCTATCTGCCAAAATAAATTTTACTTAAAGCCTTATAAAACCTCATTCATTCAATTCTGGTGTCTTCCTGTCACTATTAGGATCAAATATAAAATTCTCTGTTTGACTTTTAAAATCTTTCATAACCTAGACTTCTGTTACCTTCCCAGTTTTTTAATACTTTACTATTTAATACTACTAAATATTTACTATTTAGTAATACTAATATATAATAATAGTAATACTATTTAGTAATACTAATACTAATACTTTTACCATTTACTAATATTTACTAATACTCAATCCTCATCTTCTGAGTTCCAGTGATACTGCCCTCCTTCTTCTTTGAATGTCTGCCAACTCTGGGCATTTTCACTGGCTCCTCTTTGGCAAGAACTGTCTTTTCTTCTCCGTCTCCTAATTTCCTTGGTTTCCTCCAAGTTTCAGTTTGTCTCATCTTCTGCATGACATCTTTTTGTGATTTCTCTTAAGGCTAGTTTATTTCCTCTACTACCTCTAATTTTTTTGCTATTTTTTCTGATTATACATGTATATTAATTTTTTAGATATACATTTTTTATGAATCATATTGGGAGAGAAAAATCAGAATAAAAGGGAAAAATCATGAGAGAAAATAAAAACAAAAAAAGACTATAGCATGTGTTGATTTGCCTTTAATTTCCATAGTTCTCTTTCTGAATGCAGATGACCTTTTCAACCCAAAGTCTATTGGAACTGCTTTGGATTACTGAACCTCTGAGAAGAACCAAGCGTTTCATAGTTGATCATCACACATTCTTGATATTATTGTGTACAATGCATTCCTGGTTCTACTTGTTTTGCTCAGCATCAGTTCACATAAATCTTTCCAGGCCTTTCTAAAACCAGCATGTTCATCATTTTCAATAGACCATAATAATATATTACCACAAATTAAGCCATTCTATTATCTCTAATTTATCCTGTGTTTATATGTTGTCCACCTCATTAGACTATAAATTATTTTAGAGATCCAAAGATCTGTATGAATTAGGATAATATCTGATAAATAATTGGTGTTTAATAAAGGCTAGTTGATCTACTGGTTAACTATCTAATCACTTTGGAATCATATAAATATAAGCTATAATTAAGGCACATTAAATTAACTTGGACTTCTCATGATGGTGGTCACAGAGCATAGGAAAGCACAATTATTCCCCAAATGGACAGGAGTCTTGCCTTCCATTGCCAATAGAAATCTATGGATGAATTTTCTTTTGTGGTTTGATTTGATTTTTTTTGTACAACAAGACAATTGTATAAATATATATGAATATATTAGATTTAACATATTTCTAACATGTTTAACAAATATTGGACTATTTGCCATCTAGGGGAGGAGAGTAGGAGAAGGGAGGTGAGAAATTGGAACACAAGATTTTTCAAGGGCTATTGTTGCAGAATTATCTATGCATATGTTTTGAAAAATAAAAAAAAATAAAAGTTTTAATTAAAAAAAAAAAAGAAAGCTATGGATCAGGATAAGCTTTAAACTTCTCACCCTCCCTTTCTAGAATTGTATTCATACTTAGTGAAAACAAATTACATATAAAACATTTAGTACATGCCAATTTTGGGGAGAGAAGAGGGTAGGAGAAAGATGTTCCCTAAATTAGGATGATATCACTATAATCATGAGGCAAGGAGGACAAGGTCAAATCTGCTATTCAGATTTTCCTATTAAAATGAGAATAGTGAGTCTTAGATTTAATCAGATAAGGTAGTTCTGTAAATTTAAGCAGATCTGGCAATTCTGTGAACTGAAAAGCCTAAGTAATAAACTCTCTTTTCCCAAATATATTTTGCTAGAAAATCTCATAGGCTGAATTATATCACAAAGTTTTGGTTCATTCAAAGCACAATATAACATAAATTTGTAGTGAGTATGAGTAGACTAAAATATATAGGGCATCCAAAAAGTATTAGAGCAGTTCTTACAGCTTTAAATGGAAATAAAACATGGGACATCCTGTATTACAACAAAGAATGCTGTAAGACAAACACCAGAAAAGATACTTTTGGGTAGAATAAGAAGGTAATAACAGTGAGAAACAGGCAAAAGTTAGATGCAGAAAAAGTCCAGCATAGTCAGACAGAAAAGAAAGTTCCCAAAGTATTGAATAAGATTCTGATGAAGAATTTACAGGAAAATATAGACAAAGTGACATACAATAAGTCACCACGAATGGGTTGCAATGTTGGATTGTGAGCACTGATATCAATGATGTTGTACAATTATCAAAACATCCAATGCTAAATTCTTATAGCAAAGTTTTTTTTTTTAAACTGATCTATTTTTATCATTTTTTAAAAATTTGAGTTCCAAATGCTCTTCCTCCCAATATCTGACACCTACTGAGAAGGCAAGTTATATGATACCAACTATACATATGATATACTGCAAAACATATTTCCATAATAGCAATACTTTATAAAAAGAAAAAAATATATACTTCAATTTGTACTCTTGTTCTCTCCCTGATGATAGATAATATTTGTTTTTTAATCAAGAGCCTTTTGGAATAGTCTTGGATCATTACATAGAAAAGAGGGGCTAAATTAATGACACTGCATAATAATCTCCCAATTCTTCCCATTTCCCTTCACAACAGTTTATATTTTTCCTATTTAAATATTCTGTCCTCCAATAGTTTTTATAGCATAGTAGTATTCTATCACAATCTTATGCTACAACTTGTTCATTTATTCCCAAATTGATGAGTATCACTTCAGTTTTCAAATCTTTGCCATGACAAAAAAAGGAGCAATTGAAAAATTTGCACATATAAATCCATTTCCTCTTTCTTTGATCTCCTTGGAGTAAAGGCTGAGTGATGGTTTTGCTGGGTAAAAGGGTATGTAGTGCTTTGGGCATAATTCCAAAATTTTCTCCAGAACAGTTGGATTAGTTCACTATTCCACCAGCAATTTATTAGTATACCTATTTTCTTCACTTCCCCTCCGGTTTTTATCATTTCTGATAGGTATGAGTTGGTACCTAAGAATTATTTTAATTTACATTTCTCTAATTAGTAATGATTTATAGTATTTTTCATGTGATTATAAACAGCTTTGATTTCTTCTTCTGAAAACTGCCTTTTAAAATCAATTATAAACTGGGAAATTAGCATATTTTTATAAAATTCACTTATTTCTCAATATTTTGATAAATAAAGCCTTTTATCAGAGAAACTTCCAAAATTTTCCACCAATTTTCTACTTTCCTTCTAATCTTAACAATATTTAGTTTTCTTTGAGAGAAAAAAAAGTGTTAAACTTAATGCAATCAAAATTATCCATTTTACATCCTGTAATGCTCTCTACCTCTTGTTTGCTAATAAATTTTTCCTTTATCCATAGATCTGACAGATAATATATTCCATGTGCCCCTAATTTATTTTTTCTATCACCTTTTATGTCTAAACCATGTATTCATCATGCTAAAAAAAAAAAAAAAAAAAAAAAAGCATAGGAACAAGCTCATAACCCTGCTTTACTCCATTGGTAACAAGGAAAGTGTGAGTGCAATGCCCACTATCCAGAATCTATGGAATCATACAATAATAGGACTGGTGTGTAATAGTGATGAACTTTTCCAGAAAAGCAAATTTTGCTATGATTTTCCACAAATCCCAACAACTAAAAATATTTAAAACCTTGGTGAAATCAACAAAAGTTACATACGATTTCTATCCTGCTTCTAGAATTCCTCTTGGATATTTTTGGGCTCAAACATCAGATCAATTGTTTTCAAGTGTTTCAGAAGCAACTCTGACTTTTGGGTAAGTAACCTTCTTCCAGGTGAAGGATCAATCAATTGAGGAAGACTTTGGTAAAAATCTTGCCACTACTGACTAAAAGAAAGGACCACTTCCTCCATGATTGTTATAGGACCATATATTTCTCTTTCATTTACATAGATGGACAATGGAAGCAACCTTGGGTTGCTTGGGGATAACTTCCTCTTGTCATATAACATATAAGTTTTCTGTCAGCTTTTTTTATGGGCACTCAACCCCATGCTTGTAAATCTCCATTGAGATTAAATCACAGGTGCTTTGTTATGAAGAGGAGCCTGATAACAACATGAGGTAAACAGTGATTAGTTTCAGCATTGACTGATTATGATCTGTTGAGAACACTATGTGTGTTAATCATCTATTCAAGATTATGTCTTTATTACTAATCAATGTGGCTCCATCAACATTGACTACTTGAGATATACCATAGGTCTTTGGCCCAAAACAGCTTTCAGGGTACCATAAAAGCATTTTGGATTGTTACTATAAGCATATTCTCTCTTCCTATTGATCCAATAACTTTGACTCTAAGCTTTGCTTGCACTTTACTTTTTTACTTTAGTTTTGGTTTTTTAAATTTTTATAATAATAGCTTTTTATTTTTCAAAATACATGCACAGATAATTTTCAACATTCACCTTTGCAAAACCTTGTCTTCCAAATTTTTCATCCCCTTTTCACCCCTCCTCTAGACAACAGTAATTCAATATAGAATAAACGTGTGCAATACTTCTAAATGTATTTCCACATTTATCATTCTATACAATAAAAATCAGATCAAAAGGGGAAAAGATGAAAAAGAAACAACACAAGTAAGCAAACAACAAAAAGTGAAAATACTATGTTGTGATCCACATTGAGTTCCCAAAATCCTCTCTCTGTTTGCAGATAGATCTCTTCATCACAAGTCTCTTGAAACTGATCTGGATCATCTCATTGTTGAAAAGAATCAAGTCTATCAGAGTTGATCATCACAATCTTCTCGTCACTCTGTACATTGTTCTCTTGATTCT
Source organism: Sminthopsis crassicaudata (assembly GCF_048593235.1). Lineage (NCBI taxonomy): Eukaryota > Metazoa > Chordata > Mammalia > Dasyuromorphia > Dasyuridae > Sminthopsis > Sminthopsis crassicaudata. The sequence goes on from NC_133619.1 coordinate 280,080,668, forward strand.
ACTCACTACACTAAACATTGGTTCATGCAAGACTCTCTAAGACTCTCTGAAATCATCCTGTTCATAATTTCTTATAGAACAATATTTTTCCATTACATTCACATATCATTACTTATTCAGTCCTTTTCCAACTTATGGGCACCCACCCAGTTTCCAGTTTCTTGCCACTACAAGAAGGGCTGTTACAAACATTTTTCCACATGTGGGTCCTTTTCCATTTTTTATTATATCTTTGAGACATAGAACCCAATAAAGATACTGCTGGATCAAAAGGTAGGCATACTTTGATAGTCCCTTGGACATAGTTTCAAATTGTTGTTCAGAATGGTTGGATCAGTTCACAACTCCACCAACAATATATTAAAGTCCCAGTTTCCCACATCCCCTCCAACATTTATCATTATCTTTTCCTGTAACCTTAGCCAGGATGAGAAGTATGTAATGGTACCTCAGAGGTACTTTAATTTTTTAGGCTTTTGATTTTTTAATAATAACTTTTTATTTTCCATAATATATGCAAAAAGTGATTTACACCATTCACCCTTGCAAAACCTTTTGTTCCATTCTTTTACTTCCTCCATTCCTCCTCTGCCTTCCCTATATAACAAGTAATTCAATGTATGATAAACATTCAATTCTTCTATACATATTTCAACAATTATCATGTTATGCAAGTAAAAATCATATCCAAAAGGAAAAAATGAGAAAGAAAACAAAAAGCAAGCAAACAACAACAAAAATAATGAAAATATTATATTGTCATCTACATTCAGTCCCAATAATAATAGACGTGGATGGCTCTCTCCATCTGAAGTCTATTGGAATACGCCTGAATCAACTCATTGTGAAAAGAGCCACATCCTTCAGAATTGATCACTGCATAATTTTGTTGTTGCTATTGCATATTATGTTTGATGGAGTTAAATGTTGCTGTTTTGAAGATAAATGAACTATCCTGCTAGTAAGCCTTGTGGAATTCTCATACTTTGTGTTTAGTAGCTTCTGAAGTTTTCCACTATTTCCATCAAACCAAATTTGATGTTTGCAAATGATCTGGCCCAAATGAGTAGACACAGTACTATTTACCAAATCTTTCAAAGTTGCCCATTCTTCTTCTGTTCCACTTTTCCCAAGCATTTGTTAATTGAGCTTTCCTTATAAGTTATTAACAAACTATTACCCTATCTCTGATAATCTTTTAATATTAAACCTTGCCTTTGAGCTTCCATTTTTGTTGAATGCAAATGTTTACCTTGGAGAGGATGCCCCACATCACCTTTGCTAGTCTCACATATTATTCTTCTCTTCTCACAATGACAGAATCTATTAAAACAAGTGTTTTGTGTGAGAAGACATCCATGATGTGTATTATTAGATTAGGCAAATGGAAATCATTGGTGATGAGAAAGTTTTGGGATCTAGAATGTCTTTAGTAACAAGGGAACATTGCTATTTCTATTTCCAACTCCATTCCTCCCAAGGATTCCCTTCCATGATTGATAGTCTGAATTTACTCTGAACTTACCCAGAATTACAAGCTTGTACTCTTTTGACACACTGAGGTCTTCCTTCAAGTAGCTTTTCATTCTAAGTGTTCATGAGATTTTTTTCTTTGACCTCATCAGGATTGTTACGGTGGGAGCATATTCACTAATGATGATGATATTGCACTTTTTTGCTAGGGCTAATCACAGTGTCATGAACCTGTTGTTCACACCTTTTGCTAGGTGACTAGATTAGTTTGATTCCAAAACATATATACCAGCTTTACAACATACTTCTTAACTGCAGTCACTCCAGAAAAACATGTATTTATTTCTGATTTTATTTGCCAGCCTTACTTTGCTCAAGGCTGCTATTTGGATGTGATATCTTCTGAATTTTCTCACAACAAGAACCATTCATTTTTCAGGTCCATTGGATTTTTAGATGTTCATAATCATATATTTATTTCATGTGCCAATGGTGAGTGAAATAATCTTTGCAAAAGTTTTTGTACTTTTTTTCTTTAAATTATTGTTTTGACCATAGGATGAGATTTCTGCTTGGTATAGTAGGCAGGCCAAAGTCACGTTAGATGAAGCAGACATTTTTAACCCTTTCCTCACATTAGGAGGTGAATAGTGTATTCTTTAAAAAAGGCTGCTCAGCAAGACAAATATGGAAATATGTTTAGAATTGCCTGTTTAACCTATATCAGATTGCTTGCTGTCTGGGAAGGGAGAGAAGGGAGTCAAGGAATTAAATTTACTTGAACACCTCAAGTATCTCAAATAGTAGCAGTATTGCTGGGTCAAAGATTTATGAAGCATTCTATAGATCTTTGGGTGTAGTTCCAAAGTGTTTTTCATAATATTTGCATAAATTCACAACTCCATCAGCAAACCATTTGTGTACCTGTTTCTGCCCATCATTCCCTCATTTCTGATAGTTGTACCTTAGAGTTGCTTTAATTTTTGTTTCCTTAACCAATACTGATGCATTTTTTTAGACAACTGTGATTTAGTGATTGCCAAGGTGTACATAGCTAGTAAAAAGCAGAAGTAAGATTTGAATTCAGGTTCTTCTGTCTGTAGGGCCAATTCTTTATCTACTGCACTGTCTACCTTCTTCTAAACATTTTAAAATCTATTGAGTATAGGTAGCTTTGATTTCATCTTCTGAAACTTCCTGTTTATAGCCTTTGTGCATTTCTCAATTGGAAAATGAATTTCACACTCAGTATTTATTTGAGAAATGAGGCCTTTTTCAGAGAAAATTGCTCTAGATTTTTGGTATTATTTGGTATTATTTTTGGTTTATGTTTTATTTTAGTGGAATATGTATTCTTGATGATCTTTGCCAAGTAGGTATAATTTTGTATGATATCATGATTGTTACCTCTGCCTTGTTTACTTCATTTGGAACACAAAAGATTCTTGCATCAATCTCTTATTTTAATTCTGTGTGTGTCTTTTTGTTTCAAGAGTATTTCACGGGGGAGGCAAAATGGTGGAGAATAGACACATCCCCATCTGAGCTCCTCCTAGTGTCCCTCAGATCAACACCAGATCAAGCCTCTGAACTGGTTTTGGAGTGACAGAACCCACAAATATTTAGAGTGTAACAAATTTCCAGGAAAAAAAATACTTTGATAAAACTTAAGAAAAGATCTATTTCAATTGGGCAGGGGGAGAGGCTACCCAAACCTAACACCCTATTATACAAAGATAAGATTGAAATGGGTTCATGACTTAGACATTATCTTTGTATAATAGTTTACCTCTCAGATTTGTGGAGAAAGAAGGAATTTGTGGCCAAAGAAGAACTCAAGTACATTGTTGAATGAAAAATGGGTAATTTTGATTATATTAAGTTGAAAAGTTTTTGTACAAACAAAACCAATGCATAAAAGATTAGATAGGAAACAATAAACTGGAGAAATTGTTACTTTCAAGGGTTCTGATAAAGGCCTCATTTCTAAAATATATAAAATATATAGCAAATAGACTCAAATTCAAGCCATTATCCAAAGGTTATGAACAATTTTCAGATGAAATTAAAACCATTTTTAGTCATATTAAAAAGAAGCTGTAAATCACTGTAGATCAAAGATATGCAAATTAAGACAACTGTGAGATACCACTAAATACCTCTCAGATTGGCTAAGATGACAGGAAAAGATAATGACAAATGTTGGAGGGGATGTGGGAAAATTGGGACACATACATTATTAGTGTAGTTGTTAACTGATGCCCAAATGTGCCTAGGCTTTCTTCCAGCAGTATCTCTATTGGTTTACATCTCTAAGAGATCAGGAGAAAAAGGGTCCCACATGTGCAAAAATGTTTGTGGCAGCCATTTTTGTAGTGTCAAGAAACTGGAAACTAAGTGGATGCCCATCAACTGGAGAATGGCTGAATAATGAATCTGATGTAATATTATTTTTCTATAAGAAATGATCAGTAGGATGATTTCAGAGAGGTCTGGGGTGGCTTACATGAATTGATGCTGAGTGAAGTGAGCAGAACCAGAAGTTCATTGTACATAGCAACAACATGACTATAAGAAGATCAATTTTGATGGACATGGATCTTTCCAACAGTGAGATGATTGAGACCAGTTCCAATGATCTTGTGATGAAGAGAGCCCTCTACACCCAGAGAGATGACTGTGGGTGGATCAAAATATAGCATTTTAATTCTTTTTGTTCTTTGCTTGTATTTTTCTTTCTCATTTTTTTTTCCTTTTTGATCTATGCAGCATGATAATTGTATAAATTCGTATACATATATTAGATTTAACATATTTTTAACATGTTTAACATAGATTACTTGCCATCTAGGGGAGGGAGTGGAGAGAAAGGAGGGAAAAATTTGTAACACAAGGTTTTGCAAGGATCATGTTGAAAACTTATCCATGTATATGTTTTGAAAATAAAAAAAGCTGTAAAAAATAAAAACCTAAGAAAGAGTATTTCTTGTAAACAACTTAGCCTTGGATTCTGGTTTCTAAGTCATTCAGCCATTTGCTTCTAGTTTATGGTGTAGCTTAATCCATTCCTACTCAGAGTTATTATAATATATTTCCTCTATCCCATTATCTACTCTTTCTTTCTCTTTCTCTCTTTTTTTGTTTTAATTTATCTATTTAATATTTTCCTCAATTACATTCAAACAAAAAAAATTACATTTGTTTCTAAAATCTTTGAGTTGTAGTTCTTTCTGTCTGTCTGTCTCTACCTGTCTCTCTCCCTTTCTACCTCCTTCCCTCTCTCTCTCTCTTTCTTTTTTGTCCCTCCTCAAAGATCTATTTTGCTTCTAATCATTCTCTGCCTTAATCTGCTGTCCCTTGTATCATGCTTATCCCCACTTTCCCTTATTCCCTTCTCCTATTTTTATATATGTTTGTGTGATTACATGTATACAAATATGTGTCTATGCATATATACACAGATGTATACATTCCCTGTTTGAATCAATTATCTTAAGAGTGAGACTCAAGAACTGTCTACTCTATCATGCCAATTTTCCTCTAAATCTAAAAAATCTTCCTTTTTTGCCACTTTTATGTGAAAATACTTTTTCCATTCTACTTCTTTCTACCTCTCCACAGTGAATTCTGCTTTCTTATGTCTTTTTCCAATAATCCAGTTCTCCTTTAAAGGAGTGCTGATTTTCAGTGAACTTTTTGTGCTTCTTTTACTACAAGGTTAATTTTGTTTTTTAAGATTTTCTCTATATTCTTTTTTACATTTTTTTTTTTAGCAAAAACTGAATTTATAGTTTTTAAAAGTTTATATTTATTTTAATTTGAGAGTAATAAAAACATCCTTTGGGTTCCTATTCTTTTTTTACTTTTAGAATTTTTTTTATTAAAGCTTTTTATTTTTAAAACATATGTAAGGACAATTTTTCCACACTGAACCTTATAAAACCTTTTGTTTCATTTCCCACCATTCCCCTCACTCTCTTCCCCAAATGACAAGCAATCCAATATATGTTACACATGGTAAAAATATGTTAAATCCAATATGTGCATACATCTTTATATAATTATCTTGCTGGAAAGATCAAAAAGGGAAAAAATGATAAAGAAAATAAAATGCAAGCAAACAGCAACAAACAATTAAAATGCTATGTTGTTGTGATCTACACTCAGTTCCCACAGGCCTCTCTCTGGGTGTAAATGGCTCTGTTCATCCAAAGATTATTGGAACTGATCTGCATCATCTCATTGTTGAGAAGTCCCACATCCATCAGAATTGATCATCATATAATCTTGCTGATCTCCTGCTTCTACTCATTTCACTCAGCATCAGTTCATGTAAGTCTCTCCAGGCCTCTCTGAAATCATCCTGCTGGTCATTTCTTACAGAACAATAATATTCCATAACATTCATATACCACAATTTATTCAGCAGTTCTTCAACTGATGGGCATCCATTCAGTTTCCAATTTCTGGCCACTACATAAAGGGCTGCCACAAACATTTTTTTTTTAATTAATTAATAATTTTTTATTATATATATATTTTTTATAATATTATCCCTTGTATTCATTTTTCCAAATTATCCCCCCTCCCTTTATTCCCTCCCCCCGATGACAGGCAATCCCATACATTTTATATGTGTTACAATATAGTCTAGATACAATACATGTGTGTGAATATCATTTTCTTGTTGCACAATAAACTTTAGATTCCGAAGGTACATGTAACCTGGGCAGACAGATATTAGTGCTAACAATTTACATTCACTTCCCAGTGTTTCTTCTCTGGGTGTAGCTACCTCTGTCCATCATTGATCAACTAGAAGTGAGTTGGTTTTTCTTTATGTTGAAGATTTCCACTTCCATCAGAATACATCCTCATACAGTATTGTTGTTGAAGTGTACAGTGATCTTCTGGTTCTGCTCATTTCACTCAGCATCAGTTGATTTAAGTCTCTCCAGGCTTTTCTGTATTCCTCCTGCTGGTCATTTCTTACAGAGCAATAATATTCCATAACCTTCATATACCACAATTTACCCAAGCATTCTCCAACTGATGGACATCCATTCATCTTCCAGTTTCTAGCTACTACAAAAAGATCTGCCACAAACATTTTGGCACATATATGTCTCTTTCTGCTCTTTAGTATTTCTTTGGGATATAAGCCCAGTAGTAGCACTGCTGGGTCAAAGGGTATGCACAGTTTCATAACTTTTTGGGCATAATTCCAGATTGCTCTCCAGAATGGCTGGATTCTTTCGCAACTCCACCAGCAATGTATTAGTGTCCCAGTTTCCCCACATCCCCTCCAACATTCATCATTATTTGTTCCTGTCATCTTAGCCAATCTGACAGGTGTGTAGTGGTATCTCAGAGTTGTCTTAATTTGCATTTCTCTGATCAATAGTGATTTGGAACACTCTTTCATGTGAGTGGATAGAGTTTCAATTTCTTCCTCTGAGAATTGTCTGTTCATATCCTTTGACCATTTATCAATTGGAGAATGGTTCGGTTTCTTATAAATTAGGGTCAGTTCTCTATATATTTTGGAAATGAGACCTTTGTCAGAACCTTTGTTTTTAAAAATATTTTCCCAATTTGTTACTTCCCTTCTAATCTTTTTTGCATTAGTATTATTTGTACAGAAATTTTTAGTTTGATGTAATCAAAATCTTCTATTTTGTGATCAATAATGATCTCTAGTTTTCCTCTGGTCATAAATTCCTTCCTCCTCCACAAGTCTGAGAGGTAGATTATCCTCTGTTCCTCTAATCTATTTATTATCTCCCTCTTTATGCCTAAATCATGGACCCATTTTGATCTTATCTTGGTATATGGTGTTAAGTGTGGATCCATATCTAATTTCTGCTATACTAATTTCCAGTTTTCCCAACAGTTTTTTCCGAATAATGAATTTTTATCCCTAATGTTGGAATCTTTGGGTTTGTCAAAGATTAGGTTGCTATAGATGTACCCTTTTTTGTCCTTTGTATCTAATCTGTTCCACTGATCTACCGGTCTATTTCTTAGCCAATACCAAATGGTTTTGGTGACTGCTGCTATATAATATAGCTTTAGATCAGGTACACTTAGACCACCTTCCTCTGAGTTTTTTTTCATTAGTTCCCTTGCAATTTTCGACCTTTTATTCTTCCATATGAATTTTGTTGTTATTTTTTCTAGGTCATTGAAATAGTTTCTTGGGAGTCTGATTGGTATAGCACTAAATAAATAGATTAGTTTGGGGAGTATTGTCATCTTTATTATATTCGCTCGGCCTATCCAAGAGCACTGAATCGTCTTTCCAATTATTTAAATCTGATTTTATTTTTGTGGCAAGTGTTTTGTAATTTTTCTCATATAATTCCTGACTTTTCTTTGGTAGATGGATTCCCAAATATTATATACTCTCAACATTTGTTTGGAATGGAATTTCTCTTTGTATCTCTTGCTGTTGCATTTTGTTAGTGATATATAAAAATGCCGAGGATTTATGTGGATTTATTTTGTATCCTGCCACTTTGCTGAAATTTTGAATTATTTCTAGTAGCTTTTTAGCAGAGTATTTGGGGTTCTCTAAGTAAACCATCATGTCATCTGCAAAAAGTGATAGTTTCATTTCCTCATTTCCTACTCTAATTCCTTGAATCTCTTTCTCGGCTCTTATTGCCGAGGCTAGCGTTTCTAGTACTATATTGAATAGTAATGGTGATAGTGGGCAACCTTGTTTCACTCCTGATCTTACTGGGAAAGGTTGCAGTTTATTTCTATTGCATATTATGCTTACTGAAGGTCTTAAATATATGCTCCTGATTATTCTAAGGAATAGTCCATTTATTCCTATACTCTCAAGAGTTTTTAGTAGAAATGGATGTTGTATTTTGTCAAATGCTTTTTCTGCATCTATTGAGATGATCATATGGTTCTTATTAATTTGATTATTAATATGGTCAATTATATTAATAGTTTTCCTAATATTAAACCAGCCCTGCATTCCTGGAATAAGTCCTACTTGATCATAGTGTATTATCCTGGAGATGATTTTCTGAAGTCTTTTTGCTAATATCTTATTTAAGATTTTAGCATCAATATTCATTAAGGAGATTGGTCTATAATTTTCTTTCTCAGTTTTCGATCGACCTGGTTTGGGTATCAGTACCATGTCTGTGTCATAAAAGGAGTTTGGTAGGACTCCTTCATCCCCTATTTTTTCAAATAATTTATATAGCATTGGGGCTAATTGTTCTTTAAATGTTTGGTAGAATTCACATGTGAATCCATCTTGCCCTGGGGATTTTTTCCTGGGGAGTTGATTAATAGCTTGTTCTATTTCTTTTTCTGAAATGGGACTATTTAAGCAATTTATCTCCTCCTCTGTTAATCTAGGGAGCCTATATTTTTGGAGGAAGTCATCCATTTCACTTAAGTTATCAAATTTATTGGCATAAAGTTGGGCAAAGTAACTCCTTATTATTTCTCTAATTTCCTCTTCATTGGTGGAAAGATCCCCCTTTTCATTTGTAAGACTAACAATTTGATTTTCCTCTTTCCTTTTTCTGATCAGTTTTACCAAAGGTTTATCTATTTTATTGGCTTTTTCATAAAACCAACTCTTGGTTTTATTTATTAATTCAATAGTTTTTTTTACTTTCAATATTATTGATTTCTCCTTTTAATTTTTGTATTTCAAGTTTAATTTTTGGTTGGGGGTTTTTAATTTGGTCTTTTTCTAGCCTTTTAAGTTGCAAGCCCAATTCCTTAATCTTCTCTTTCTCTATTTTCTTCAAATAAGCCTCTAAAGATATAAAATTTCCCCTTATTACTACTTTAGCTGCATCCCACATATTTTGGTATGATGCCTCATCATTGTCATTATCTTGGGTGAAATTATTAATTGTTTCTATAATTTGCTGTTTCACCTAGTCATTCTTTAAGATGAGATTATTCAGTTTCCAATTACTTTTTGGTCTATTTACCCCTAACTTTTTACTGAATGTAGCTTTTATTGCATTGTGGTCTGAGAAGAAGGCATTTATTATTTCTGCCTTCCTACATTTAATTTTGAGATCTTTACGTCCTAATATATGGTCAATTTTTGTATAGGATCCATGAACTGCTAAGAAGAAAGTATATTCCTTTCTATTGCCATTGAGTTTTCTCCAAAGGTCTATCATACCTAGTTTTTCTAATGTTCTATTTACTTTTTAAATTTCTTTCTTGTTTGTTTTGTGGTTTGATTTGTCTAAATCTGAGAGTGCAAGGTTGAGATCTCCCACTATTATAGTTTTACTGTCTATTTCTTCTTGCAATTCTCTTAACTTTTCCTTTAGAAAGTTCGATGCTATACCACTTGGTGCATATATGTTTAGTATTGATATGGCTTAATGATTTATGCTACCTTTTAGCAGGATATAATTTCCTTCCTTATCTTTTTTAAGGAGATCTACTTCTGCTTTTGCTTGATCTGAGATAAGGATAGCTACCCCTGCTTTTTTGGCTTTACCTGAAGCATAATAGGCTCTGTTCCAACCTTTTACCTTTACTCTGTATGTATCTCCCTGCTTTAAGTGTGTTTCCTGTAGACAACATATTGTAGGGTTCTGCTTTTTGATCCAATCTGCTATCCGTCTCTGTTTGATGGGATCGTTCATCCCATTTACATTTACAGTTAAAATTACTAATTCGGTATTTCCTTCCATCATATTATCCTCAGATTATGCTTTTTCCCTTGACCCCCCTGATCCCCCTCCCCGATATTTAATTTACAGACCCCCCTTGTGACACGCAACCCTCCCTTTTTTTTTTTTTACTATCCCTCCCCCCTCCCTCCAAGTCCCTTCACTTATTCTCCTTTTCCTTTTCCCTTTTCCTCTCCCCCCTTTTAATGAGGTGAGAGAAAATTCTCTGAAAAACAAATATGTTAATTATTTACTCTTTAAGCCTCTCCTGATGAGAGTAAGATTCACACAATGATTCTCCCCCTCACTAAGTTCCCTCAGATATGGTGTATTTTCTATGCCTCTTCCTGGGATGTAGTTTCCCTGTTTTTATCATTCCTTCCCCTTTTTCTGAACCGACCTCCTTCCCTTTACTACACCCCCCTTTTTTTCTTTTATATCAGTAAAATCAAATTATCCTTGAGTACTTTTTATATACCCACAACAGAGTTACAGTTCTAAAGGGTTCTGTGTACCTTTTTCTGTTTCTCTTCAGTCTTGTGGATGTAGATCAAATTTTTTGTTTAAGTCTGGTTTTTTTCTTAGAAACATATAGAATTCCTCTGTTTCATTGAATGACCATCTTCTTCCATGGAAAAAGATGCTAAACTTAGCTGGGTAGTTCATTCTTGGTTGCAGTCCTTGATCTTTTGCCTTACGGAATATCAGGTTCCAGGCCCTTCTATCTTTTAATGTGGAGGCAGCCAGATCTTGGGTGACCCTTATTGTGCCACAAACATTTTTGCACATGTGGGTCCCTTTTCCTCATTTATGATTTCTGTGGGATATAAGCCCAGTAGAAACATTGCTGGATCAAAGGGTATGCACACTTTTAAAGCCTTTGGGGCATAGTTCTATATTGCTCTCCAGAATGGTTGGATCAGTTCACAACTCCACCAACAACATATCAGTGTCCCAGTTTTCCCACAGCCCCTCCAACATTCACCTCATTTGTTCCTGTCATCTTAGCCAATCTGAGAGGTGTGTAGTGGTATCTCAGAGCTGTCTTAATTTACGTTTCTCTAATCCATACTGATTTACAGCATCTTTTCATACAACTAGTAATGGTTTCAATTTCTTCATCTGAAAAATTGACTGTTCATATCGTTTGACCAAATTTATCAATTGGAGAATGGCTTGAATTCTTGTAAATTTCAGTCAATTTTCTATATATTTTAGAAATGAAGCCTTTATCAGAACCCTTGGAAATAAAAATCTTTTCCAAGTTTTTTTCTTACCTTCTAATCTTGTCTGTATTAGTTTTATGTGCTCAAAAACTTTTAAACTTAATATAATCAAAATTATCTATTTTGTGTTCAGTAATGAACTCCAATTCTTCTTTGGCCATAAGTTCCTTCTTTCTCCAATGATCTGAGTGGTAAGCTATCCTTTGTTCTTCTAATTTGCTTATAATATCACAATATCTAAATCATGAGTCTAATTAAACATTATTAGTGCTAGGTGTGGTTCAATGCCTAGTTTCTGCTATGCAAAATTTCCAATTTTCCCAGCAGTTTTTTTTTTTTTTGTAATTTTTATTTTATTTTATAATTATAACATTTTTTTGACAGTACATATGCATGGGTAATTTTTTACAACATTATCCCTTGCACTTACTTCTATTCAGATTTTTTCCCTTCCTCCCCCAACCCCCTCCCCCAGATGGCAAGCAGTCTTATATATGTTAAATATATTACAGTATATTCTAGATACAATATATGTGTGTAGAACCGAATTTTTTGTTGCACAGGAAGAATTGGATTCAGAAGGTAAAAATAACAGTTTACACTCATTTCCCAGTGTTCCTTTTCTGGATGTAGCTGGTTCTGTCCATCATTAATCAATTGGAATTGGATTAGCTCTTCTCTATGTTGAAGAAATCCACTTCCATCAGCATACATCCTCATACAGTATCATTGTTGAAGTGTATAATGATCTTCTGGTTCTGCTCCTTTCACTCAGCATCAGTTGATGTAAGTCTCTCCAAGCCTCTCTGTATTCCTCCTGTTGATCATTTCTTATAGAACAATAATATTCCATAACATTCACATACCATAGTTTACCCAACCATTCTCCAATTGATGGACATCCATTCATCTTCCAGCTTCTAGCCACTATGAAAAGGGCTGCCACAAACATTTTGGCACATACAGGTCCCTTTCCCTTCTTTAGTAGTTCCTTGGGGTATAAGCCCAGTAGTAGTATGGCTGGGTCAAAGGGTATGCACATTTTGATAACTTTTTGGGCTTACTTCCAGATTGCTCTCCAGAATGGTTGGATTCTTTCACAACTCCACCAACAATGCATCAGTGTCCCAGTTTTCCCACAGCCCCTCCAAAATTCATCGTTATTTGTTCCCGTCATCTTAGCCAATCTGACAGGTGTGTAATGATATCTCAGAGTTGTCTTAATTTGCATTTCTCTGATCAATAGTGATTTGGAACACTCTTTCATATGAGTGGAAATCTGAAAATTGTCTGTTCATATCCTTTGACCATTTATCAATTGGAGAATGGCTTGATTTCTTATAAATTAAAGTCAATTCTCTGTATATTTTGGAGATGAGGCCTTTATCAGAACCTTTAACTGTAAAAATGTTTTCCCAATTTGTTACTTCCCTTCTAATATTGTTTGCATTAGTTTTGTTTGTGCAGAAACTTTTTAATTTGGTGTAATCAAAATTTTCTATTTTGTGATCAATAATGGTCTCTAGTTCTCCCTTGGACACAAACTCCTTCCTCCTCCACAAGTCTGAGAGGTAAACCATTCCATGTTCCTTCAATTTATTTATGATTTCATTCTTTATGCCTAAATCTTGGACCCATTTTGATCTAATCTTAATATGTGGTGTTAAATGTGGGTCCATGCCTATTTTCTGCCATACTAATTTCCAGTTTTCCCAGCAGTTTTTGTCAAATAATGAATTCTTATCCCAAAATTTGGGATCTTTGGGTTTGTCAAAGATTAGATTGCTATTTTTATTCACTATCTTGCCCTGTGAACCTAACCTATGCCACTGATCAACTAGTCTATTTCTTAGCCAATACCAACTGGTTTTGGTGACTGTTGCTTTATAATATAGCTTTAAATCAGGTACACTTAGACCACCTTCCTCTGACTTTTTTTTTCATTAGTTCCCTTGCAATTCTCGACCTTTTATTCTTCCATATGAATTTTGTTGTTATTTTTTCTAGGTCATTAAAATGGTTTCTTGGGAGTCTGATTGGTATAGCACTAAATAAATAGATTAGTTTGGGGAGTATTGTCATCTTGATTATATTCGCTCGGCCTATCCAAGAACACTGAATGTCTTTCCAATTATGTAAATCTGACTTTATTTTTGTGGCAAGTGTTTTGTAATTTTGCTCATATAATTCCTGACTCTCCTTTGGTAGATATATTCCCAAATATTTTATACTATCAACTGTTATTTTGAATGGAATTTCTCTTTGTATCTCTTGCTGTTGGATTGTGTTGGTAATGTATAAAAATCCTGAGGATTTATGTGGATTTATTTTGTATCCTGCAACTTTGCTAAAATTCTGAATTATTTCTAATAGCTTTTTAGCAGAGTCTTTGGGGTTCTCTAAGTATACCATCATGTCATCTGCGTAAAGTGATAATTTGATTTCTTCATTTCCTACTCTAATTCCTTGAATCTCTTTCTCGGCTCTTATTGCCGAGGCTAGCGTTTCTAGTACTATATTGAATAGTAATGGTGATAGTGGGCAACCTTGTTTCACTCCTGATCTTACAGGGAAAGGTTCTAGTTTATCACCATTACATATGATGTTTACTGAAGGTTTTAAATATATGCTCCTTATTATTTTAAGGAATAGTCCATTTATTCCTATACTCTCAAGCGTTTTTAGTAGGAATGGATGTTGGATTTTATCAAATGCTTTTTTTTGCATCTATTGAGATGATCATGTTTTTTATTAATTTGATTATTAATATGGTCAATTTTACTAATAGTTTTCCTAATATTAAACCAGCCCTGCATTCCTGGTATAAATCCCACTTGGTCATAGTGTATTATCCTGGGGATGATTTTCTGAAGTCTATTTGCTAATATCTTATTTAAGATTTTAGCATCAATATTCATTAAGGAAATTGGTCTATAGTTTTCTTTCTCAGTTTTCGATCTACCTGGTTTAGGTATCAGTACCATGTCTGTGTCATAGAAGGAATTTGGTAGGACTCCTTCAATCCCTATTTTTTCAAATAGTTTACATAGCATTGGAGTTAGTTGTTCTTTAAATGTTTGGTAGAATTCACCTGTAAATCCATCTGGTCCTGGGGACTTTTTCTTAGGAAGTTGGTTAATAGGTTGATCTATTTCTTTTTCTGAGATGGGACTATTTAGACTACTTCTTCCTCTGTTAATCTGGGCAAGCTATATTTTTGAAGGTATTCTTTCATTTCATTTAAGTTATCGAATTTATCGGCATAAAGTTGAGCAAAGTAGCTCCTAACTATTGTTCTAATTTCCTCTTCATTAGTGGTGAGTTCACCCTTTTCATTTTCAAGACTATCAGTTTGCTTTTTCTCTTTCCTTTTTTTAATCAGGTTTACTAAGGGTTTGTCTATTTTGTTGGTTTTTTCATAAAACCAACTCTTAGTTTTATTAATTAATTCAATAGTTTTTTTACTTTCAATTTTATTAATCTCACCTTTTATTTTTTGAATTTCAAGTTTTGTGTTTGTCTGGGGGTTTTTAATTTGTTCCTTTTCTAGCAATTTTAGTTGTAAGCCCATTTCGTTAGCCCTCTCTTTCTCTATTTTATGCAAGTAGGCCTGTAGAGATATAAAACTTCCCCTTATTACTGCTTTGGCTGTATCCCACACATTTTGGTATGATGTCTCATTATGGTCATTTTCTTGGGTGAAGTTATTAATTATGTCTATGATTTGCTGTTTTACCCAATCATTCTTTAGTATAAGATTATTTAGTTTCCAATTATTTTTTGGTCTATTTTCCCTTGGCTTTTTATTAAATGTTATTTTGATTGCATTATGGTCTGAAAAGGATGCATTTACTATTTCTGCCTTACTGCATTTGATTTTGAGGTTTTTATGCCCTAGTATATGATCAATTTTTGTATAGGTTCCATGAACTGCTGAGAAGAAAGTATATTCCTTTCTGTCTCCATTTAGCTTTAGCCAAAGATCTATCATATCAAACTTTTCTAGTATTCTATTTACCTCTTTGACTTCTTTCTTATTTATTTTGTGGTTTGATTTATCTAATTCTGAGAGTGCAAGGTTGAGATCTCCCACTATTATAGTTTTGCTATCTATTTCCTCTTGCAGCTCTCTTAATTTCTCTTTTAAGAATTTAGATGCTGCACCACTTGGTGCATATATGTTTAATATTGATACTGCTTCATTATTGATGCTGCCCTTTAGCAGGATATAATGCCCCTCCTTATCTCTTTTAATTAGATCAATTTTTGGTTTTGCTTGATCTGAGATGAGGATGGCTACTCCTGCTTTTTTGGTTTTGCCTGAAGCATAATAGATTCTGTTCCACCCTTTTACTTTTAGTTTGAATGTCTCACCCTGTTTCAGGTGTGTTTCCTGTAAACAACATATAGTAGGATTCTGACTTTTAATCCAGTCTGCTAACTGCTTCCTCTTTACAAGGCAGTTTGCCCCATTCACATTTATGGTTAGAAGGACTAATTCTATATTTTTTGCCATCCTACTAATCCCTGCTTATGCTTTTCCCCTTTCCTTCCCTCTTACCCCCCTACCCAGTATTAAACTGGTGAACACCACTTGCTTTTCACAGCCCTCCCTTTTTAGGATCCCTCCCCCACCTTAAAGATCTTCCCCTTATTTTACCCCTTTTCCTCGAAATTTCTGTATTCCCTTCCCCTTAGCTTACTCCTTCCCTTTCACTTTTCAATGAAAATTTGATTTTTTTTTTTTTAATGAGTTCTTATCCCTAAAGCTGAGGCTTTTGTGTTTGTTAAAGACTAGATTACTATAGTCATTGACTATTTGCACTGTGAACCTAGCCTATTCCACTGATCAACTACTCTATTTATTAGTCAGCATCAAATGATTTTTTAAGTCTGGCCTACCTAGACCACCTTCATTTGCATTTTTTTCATTAATGTCCTTGAAATTCTTGCCTTTTTGTTTAACTTTATTATTTTTTCTACATGTGTAAAATAATTTCTTGGGAGTTTGATTGATAAGACTCTGAATAAGTAGATTAATTTAGGTAATATTGTCATTTTTATTATATTTACTCGATATATCCATGAGCACTTGATACTTTTCAGTTGATTAGATCTGGCTTTATTTGTGTGAAAATGTTTTATAATTGTTATGAATATTATTTCATTTGATCATCAGGTGATGCTCTTATTAAACTTATCTTACACAAAGAAACTTAAATATACAGAGATTAAATGATTTGCCCAGAATCATGTAGTTTTAAGTGTCTAAGCCTAGAATTGAACTGTTTTTCTTGATTGTGGGAGAATTGCTCCACGTTTATGTAACTAGAATTAGCTGCCTTCTTCTATGCTTCTCAATTTGATTGTTCAGAAATCCCTGAAGCACTTCTTAGAAGGCAAAACTATCATAGGTTCCAGGGAACAATTTGCTCTCCATATAGGTAAAAAGTGTTGCATTCCAAACCAGCCTAGACCTTTATTCTATCACTCTCCCTTTGCTATTTTTGATTATGATCTGACTTGTTAACCTCTTGTCACCAGCTTTATTTCCCATCTGTGCTATCCGTTTTACTAATCCATACCTGTTCCTCATTTTTCTTACTTTGATCCTAATTCAGATTTCTCTGACATGGTACAGATTTCAGGTCACAGGACCAGTCAATTAATTAGTCATTTATAATTTATTTTCCCCCTTTACCTTAGTTCCAAACTATTCAGAGAGGTATAACAGCTGTACCCTAAGTCCAGTTTTCACACATTTTCTGCTATCTGAGATGCACTCAGATAAGAATATGAACAGCTGGACATATGGCAAGCAAACTTTTTTTTTTTTTTTTTTTCTCCGCCAGGACAAAAATATCCTTGAAAAAATATCAGTTTATATCTCCAGCACAATGGTGGCTAAGGGGTTAATGGGCTAAAAGCTTTTGTGAAAGAGATCTCTGAAAAATCTGGCTCAGGTGCAAGAATATAAAATAGAAGGCCCTGCAATTTCCAATAACCTTGATGGTTTGTTTTAAGAATATACTGTTGCAAACATATTATGTCAAGGATGTTGAGGAGATAGGCTGGAAAAAATTAAATTTACCTGAAGAAAGAAGAAACATCAATCAGGACTCCAAAATGAGCAGCCAGAGGAGACCAGACTCAGTCAGCTATCATTTGTTAATCATCTGGAACTCTGTATCAGATATTGCTACGTGGTGAATATCATTGCCAAAAAAGGGAGGAAAAAAAGTCTTTGTTCTTGAGGAACTTAAGAGACAATTCAACCAGAAGTTTGGATTAGTGGATAGAATACTGGAAAAAGTTATGGAAAGTTCAAATCCTGTTTCAAAGACTTTTTCATTGTAGAAATCTATTGAAGACCTTAACTTAAAAAGGCTTATTTCTCCCATGGCTTTTCTAACCATCTCCAGTCATCTTGATCTATATCTTGTCACTGGACCCAGATGGCTCTTGAAGGGAAAGTGAGGAAGGTGATGTTGCCTAGCCCTCCGCTCACTGAAATCCAATTCACTTGCATGTCATGGCATTACTTTCCTGATGTCATGGTCTTCTGAAAGGAAGGACAAGCAACAACTTAGTCTTTTCTTCCTTAAAATTGGAATAACGATATCTCTAATATTTACCTCAAATTTTTTTTGAGGATCAAATCAGACAATATGTGTAAACCATTTTGTAAAATTTTATTGCTATGTGAATTTTGATTATCATTAAAATAACCAGAGATTTTAATGGAAAAAAATTATCATCAAAAAAAAAAAAAAAAAAAAAAAAAAAAAAAAAAAAAAAAAAGGTTTTCTTCCCTAACCACCTGGAATACTAAAATATAAAAAGCTATGTTAGGGAGATCAACTCTCTGGCCCCTTAGTTTCCCTCTCAGTAAAATAAGGTAATTGGATTCCATGATATTCTTGATTTCTTCTGTATCTACCATTGGATAAACTCAATTTAAAATATTTAGGATGATAGGGGAAATTTTAAAAATCTCATCCTGCCTTAAAAGGGAGCTCCTACTTACATGAACTGATGCTGAGTGAAATGAGCAGGACCAGGAAATCATTGTATATTTCAACAATATTATATGATGATCAACTTTGATGATTGTGGCCATTTTCAACAATGAGAGGAACCAAATCAGTTCCATTAGAGCAGTAATGAACTGAACCAGCTATACCCAGCAAAAGAACTCTGGGAGATGATTATGAACCACTACATAGAATTCCCAGTCCCTCTAATTTTGTCTGCCTTCATTTTGGATTTCCTTCACAGGTTAATTGTACAGTATTTCAAAGTCCAATTCTTTTTTTACAGCAAAACAACTGTTTGGACATGTATACATATATTGTATTTAATTTATACTTTAACATATTGAACATGTATTGGTCAACCTGCCGTCTGGGGGGGGGGAGGAGGGGAAAATTAGAACAAAAGGTTTGGCAATTATCAATGCTGTAAAATCACCCATGCATATATCTGGTAAATAAAAACTATTAAAAAAAAAAAAAAAAAAAAAAAAGGAGCTCCTAAACTCACTATCTTTTTTTTTTTTTAGTTTTTATTTACCAGATATTTGCATGAGTAATTTTACAACATTGACAATTGCCAAACCCTTTGTTCCAATTTTTCTTTTCCCCCCCACAATACACGCTAAATATGTTAGAGTATAAATTAAATACAATATATGTATACATGACAAAACAGTTGTTTTGCTGAACAAAAACAATCGGACTTTGAAATAGTGTACATTTAGCCTGTGAAGGAAATCTGAAATGCAGGCAGACAAAATTAGAGGAATTGGAAATTCTATGTAATGGTACATAGTCATCTCCCAGAGTTCTTTCGCTGAGTGTAGCTGGTTCAGTTCATTACTGCTCTATTGGAACTGATTTGGTTCTTCTCATTGTTGGAGAGGGCCACGTCGATCAGAATTGATCATCATACAGTATTGTTGTTAAAGTATATAATGATCTCCTGGTCCTGCTCATTTCACTCAGCATCAGTTCACATAAGTCTCTCCAGGCCTTTCTGAAATCATCCTTTTAGTCATTTCTTACAGAACAATAATATTCCATAATATTCATATACCACAATTTATTCAGCCAATCTCCGATTGATGGGCATCCACATAGTTTCCAGTTTCTGGCCACCACAAAGAGGGCTGCCGCAAACATTCTTGCACATACATGTCCCTTTCCCGTCTTTAAGATCTCTTTGGGATACAAACCCAGTAGCAATGCTGCTGCATCAAAGGGTATGCACTCCAGAATGGCTAGATGTATTCGCAGTTCCACCAAAAATGTATCAGTGTCCCTGTTTTCCCACATCCCCTCCAACATTCTGCATTACCTTTTCCTATCATCCTAGCCAATCTGACAGGTGTGTAGTGGTATCTTAGAGTTGTCTTAATTTGCATTTCTCTGATTATTAATGATTTGGAGCATCTTTTCATATGACTAGAAATAGTTTCAATTTCTTTATCCAAGAATTGTCTGTTCATATCCTTTGACCATTTATCAATTGGAGATTGGCTTGATTTCTTATATATTAGAATCAATTCTCTATATATGTTGGAAATGAGGCCTTTATCTGAACCTTTGACTGTAAAAAATGTTTTCCCAGTTTATTGTTTCCCTTCTAATCTTATCTGCATTGATTTTGTTTGTACAAAAACTTTTCAATTTGATATAATCAAAGCTTTCTCTTTTGTGATCACTAATGATCTCTAGTTCTTCTTTGGTCATGAATTCATTCCTCATCCACAGGTCTGAGAGGTAAACTATCCTATGTTTCTCTACTTTATTTATAATCTCATTCTTTATTCCTAGGTCATGAACCCATTTTGATCTGACCTTGGTGTATGGTGTTAAGTGTGGATCAATGCCTAGTTTCTGCCATATTACATTCCACTTTTCCCAACAATTTTTGTCAAACATTGAGTTCTTATCCCAAAGGATGGGGTTCTTGGGTTTGTCAAACACTAGATTATTAAAATTATTGATTATTTTGTCCTTTGGACCTAATCTATTCCACTGATCAACTAGTCTATTACTTAGCCAATACCAAATGGTTTTGGTGACTGTTGCTTTATAATATAATTTTAGATCTGGTACAGCTAGGCCACCTTCATTTGATTTTTTTTTTTTTTTTTCATTAAGTCCCTTGAAATTCTTGACCTTTTGTTTTTCCATATGAACTTTGTTGTTATTTTTTCCAGGTCATTAAAATAGTTTTTTTGGGAGTCTGATTGGTATAGGGCTAAATAAATAGATTAGTTTAGTTTGTCATCTTTATTATATTTGCTCACCCTATTCAAGAGCATTTAATATTTTTCCAATTGGTTATATTTGACTTAATTTGTGTGGAAGGTGTTTTGTAGTTTTGCTCATATAGTTTCTGATTTTCCCTTGGCAGATAGATTTCTAAATATTTTATACTATCAGTAGTTACTTTAAATGGAATTTCTCTCTGTAACTCTAACTGTTGGACTTTGTAATTGACATATGAGAATGCTGATGATTTATGTGGATTTATTTTGTATCCTGCAACTTTGCTAAAGGTGTGGATTGTCTCTAATAGCTTTTTAGTTGAATCTTTGGGGTTCTCTCTGTATACCATCATATCATCCGCAAAGAGTGATAATTTGGTTTCCTCATTACCTACTCTAATTCCTTTAATCTCTTTCTCCACTCTTATTGCCAAAGCTAGCATTATGGTGATAGTGGACAATCTTGTTTCATCCCTGATCTTAATGGGAATGGTTGCAATCTTTCTCCATTACATATGATGCTTATTGATGGTTTTAAATAGATGCTACTGATTATCTTAAGGAAAAGTCCATTTATTCCTATACTCTCAAGTGTTTTTAATAGGAATGGATGTTGGATTTTATCAAATGCTTTTTTGTGCATCTATTGAGATGATCATATGATTTTTGTTAGTTTGATTATTAATATGGCCAATTATACTGATGGTTTTCCTAATATTGAACCAGCCCTGCATTCCTGCTTTAAATCCTATTTGATCATGATGTATTATCCTTGGGATGATTTTCTGGAGTCTTTTTGCTAATATCTTATTTAAGATTTTAGCTTCAATATTCATTAGGGAGAATGGTCTATAGTTTTCTTTCTCCGTTCTCAACCTACCTGGTTTGGGTATCAGTACCATGTCTGTGTCATAAAAGAAATTTGGTAGGACTCCTTCATTCCCTATTTTTTCAAATAGTTTATATAACATTGAAGCTAATTGTTCTTTGAATGTTTGGTAGAATTCACCTGTGAATCCATCTGGTCCTAGAGATTTTTTCTTAGGGAGTTGATTAATAGCTTGCTCTATTTGTTTTTCTGAAATGGGACTATTTAAGCAATTTATTTCCTCCTCTGTTAATCTGGGAAGCCTATATTTTTGGAGGAAGTCATCCATTTCACTTAGGTTATCAAATTTATTGGCATAAAGTTGGGCAAAGTAACTCCTTATTATTTCTCTAATTTCCTCCTCATTGGTGGACAGTTCCCTCTTTTCATATTTAAGACTAACAATTTGATTTTCCTCTCTCCTTTTTCTAATCAGATTTGCCAAAGGTTTATCTATTTTATTGGTTTTTTCATAAAACCAACTCTTAGTTTTACTTATTAGTTCAATAGTATTTTTACTTTCAATATTATTAATTTATCCTTTCAAATTTAGAATTTCAAGTTTAGTGTTTGATTGGGGGTTTTTAATTTGGTCTTTTTCTAGCTTTGTAAGTTGCAAGCCCAATGCATTGATCTTCTTTATATCTCTATTTTTTTTCAAATAAGCCTCCAAAGATATAAAATTTCCCTTTATTACCGCTTTAGCTGCATCCCACAAATTTTGGTATGATGTCTCATCATTGTCATTATCTTGAGTGAAATTATTACTTGTGTCTATAATTTGCTGTTTCACCCAATTCTTTAAAATGAGATTATTTAATTTCCAATTACTTTTTGATCTATTTATCCCTAACTTTTTAGTGAATGTAGTTTTTATTGCATCGTGATCTGAAAAGAAAGCTTTTACTATTTCTGCCTTCCTGCATTTAATTTTGAGATCTTTATGTTCTAATATAGGGTCAATTTTTGTATAGGTTCCATGAACTGCTGAGAAAAAAGTATACTCCTTTCTGTCACCATTCAGTTTTCTCCAAAGATCTATCATACCTAATTTTCCTAATATTTGATTTACCTCTTTAATTTCTTTCTTATTTGTTTTGTGGTTTGATTTATCTAATTCTGAGAGTGCAAGGTTGAGATCTCCCATTATTATAGTTTTGCTGTCTATTTCTTCTTGCAACTCTCTTAACTTCTTTTTAAGAAGTTAGATGCTATACCACTTAGTGCATATATGTTTAGTATTGATATGGCTTCATTCACTACCCTTTAGCAAGATACAGTTTCCTTCCTTATCTCTTTTGATTAGATCAATTTTTGCTTTCGCTTGATCTGAGATAAGGATGGCTACCCCTGCTTTTTTTTTACTTCACTGGAAGCATAATATAGATTCTGCTCCAGTCTTTTACTTTTACTCTGCAAGTATCTCCCTGCTTTAAATCCGTTTCCTTTAAACAACATATTTTAGGGTTCTGACTTTTGATCCAGTCTGCTATCCTCCTCTGCTTAATGGGAGAGTTCATCCCATTCACATTTACAGTTAAAATGACTAATTCTATATTTCCTGCCATCATAATATCCCTTGATTATTCTTTTTTCCCTTACCCCCACTAAACCCCTTCCCCAATATTAAACTTATGAGCATGAGTCACTTGAGTCACGCAGCCCTCCCTCTTTAATATCCCTCCCTCCTCCCTTTAAACCCCTTTCCCTTTCTTATTCCCTTTCCTTATTGCTCTTTTCCTTTTCCCTTTTCCTTTCCCTCTTTTTAATGAGGTGAGAAAGAATTTTCTGTAAAACTAATATGTTAATTATTTTCTCTTTTCTCTTTGAGCCAATTCTGATGGAAGTAAGGTTCACACAATGTTTCTTCCTCTCTCTAACTTCCTTCAGATATGATAGGTTTTCTTTGCCTCTTTGTGGGATGTGGTTTCCCTCTTTTTAATTCCCCTTTCCCCTTTTTCTTACACTATCCCCTTTCCATTACTACCCCCCCTTTTTTTTTTGTTATGTCCTTAAAATCAAATTATACATGTAGTCTTAATGTATATCCACAACAGAAATACAGTTCTCAGGAATCCCTTTTACCTTTTTCTGCTTCTCTTGAGTCCTATGGTTGGAGATCAATTTTTTTTCTTTAGATCTGATTTTTTACTTAGAAACATATGGAATTCATCTATTTCATTAAATGTATATCTTCTTCCATGGAATAAAATGCTCAACTTAGCTGGGTAGTTTATTCTTGGCTGCATTCCAAGTTCTTTTGCCTTTCAGAATATCAGATCCTTTAATGTAGAGGCAGCCAGATCTTGAGTGACCCTTATTGTGGCATCTTGGTATTTGAATTGTTTTTTCCTGGCTGCTTATAATATTTTTTTCCTTAGTCTGATAGTTCTGAAATTTGGCCACAATGTTCCATGGAGTTTTTTTTTTTTTTTTTTTTTTTTTTTTTTAGGGTCTTTTTCAGAAGGTGTTTGATGAGTTCTTTCAATGTCTATTTTATCTTCTGGTTCTATTATCTCTGGGCAGTTCTCTTTGATCATTTCCTGTAAAATAGTATCTAGGCTCTTTTTTTATCATAATTTTCGGGAAGTCCAATAATCCTCAGATTATCTCTCCTAGATCTATTTTCCAGGTCTGTCATTTTGGCAAGTAGATAGCTGACATTTTTCTGCATATTTTCATTTTTTTGGCTTTGCTTGACTGATTCTTGGTGTCTCAGTGAATCATTCATTTCTATTTGTTCAGTTCTGATTTTTAATGAGTTATTTTCTTCATTAGCTTTTTTAACTTCCAATTGAGTTTTTAAATGAGTTGTTTTGCTCCATGGAATTTTTTTCCATTTCACTAAATTTGTTTTTTAGTGAGTTATTTTCTTTTTCCAATTCACAAATCCTACTTTCCTGTGATTTCTTTACCTTTTCCAACTCCTTAATTCTGTTTCCTTGCACTTCCTGTGAATTCTTTACCTTTTCCAATTCACATTTTAGGACATTGTTATTCTCTAGCATAGTTTCTCTTTCCTTTCCCTATTTTTCTTCTAATTCTCTCTTCAGATTTTTAATAGTTTCTCCTGGAAGAGCATTATTTGGGGAATTGTCTGGAGTCTGTCTGCTATTAGCCTCCTCAGGTTTGGAAACCAGCTCTTTTTCTGCATAGAAGCTTTCAATCGTTTTCTTCATTTTTTTTGCTCATTTTTTTTTTTTTTTTAAGAGTTCAGGGTCTGCCTTCAGGGTAAGGAGTTTACCAGCTTCCTCTGCAGAGTGAGTATGGGTTTATGGGCAGTATTTGCCCTATCAATGGGCTGCAAGGAACAGCTGAGCTGCGGGAGGACTCTGGGAAGAGCTCCACGGGGAAGTGATTATGCCTGGGTATTACCAGTGGGCTATCTACATGCCCTGCTAGGAGCCCCACTGTGAGGATTAGTGACTGCCTTGGGGCTAGTGGTTAAGGAGCAAAGGTATCACTGCCCCCTCCCACACAAATGCTCACTTTGAGTATTTGTACTCTTCCTGTTCCTCACCATACTGGAAGTTTCCCTGCCTGGAGAAGTGCAGTCAGGCTGGAGAAATTCCACTACCCCCGTGAGCCCCTCACTATACAGATGAAAAGCTGTCCCGGACTGTGCCCATGCTGTGTGTGACTGCCCCCTACCACAAGCCCCTTGATGCTGAATGCTGTGAAGAGCTGAGCTAAGTCACTTCCGGTCCTGGGTGGGCTCAGCCAGAGCCTCTCTGTCTTTGGCATCCTTCAGCGTACCCACTACCCCATGCTTCAACTTCTTTGCTGCTCCACTACTCCTCCATCAAAGCAAAACAGTCAGGCTACAGCAGAGAGCTCCGTGTAAACCTTCCAACCTCAGAGGCCGCCCCTGTTCTGTTTCTCTCCCTGCTCTGTGCTGGTCTGCTCCCACCACCTCAGGTCAAATCTTTTCTGGAAATATTCCAGATTCTCTTCCACTGGTAAGTTGTTGTATTTCCAGTCTTCATGGGTTTTACTGTGGAGCATTGTTTTTGAGGCTGAATTAAATACTTGGTAGAAAGGGAATTAGAGAGCTTAGAAAGTTTAGTCTAGCTTCTCTGCCATCTTGGCTCCACCCTCCTAAACTCACTATCTTAATGAAGTTCAACCTATAGCTTGGTTTACACACTAGTGCTTCTTTGAGATTGTAACCAATCACTTAGGGGATCTTCCTTATATAATATTACTAGCATATGTTCTAAAATCGACTAAGAATAGGTATAGGCCCACAAAAGAGGAAGTTTATACTTTAGGAAACTGAAATTAAAAAGAAAGAAGCAGGGGGTGGGGGTGGGCAAGGGATTTATTACCTAGAGATTTTTTGGCTTGTCACTCATTTATTCTTTTTTTTTTTTTTTTTTCATTTGTTGATTCAGTCTATAACAATTTATAATGTGCTTTAAAGGTTCAAAGCATAACCAATTGCAAGGTTAGTTAGGGGTTTTTGCAATAAAAAGAGTCCTGTAATCTGGTTTATCTTTAAACAATCTATTTAAGCTACAGCCTCTATTACTGATCCCTTTATTCTTTGAATAAAGTTATGAACATTCTAGAAAATGTAAGCTTTAGTTGTTTGGAAATTTAAAAAAAATTATCTTTCACTGGTAATGAACTAGGGGTGACTGACTACAGTAAAATGACTGAAGGCTTTGATGGAGTGAAGCTAAGCAGAGGACATAATGTTTATAATTCCAGAAGAAAAATGATCTAGTTTTCCCTCTATATTTATTTGCCTTCTAGATATTTAATAATTGTATTTCTCCCAGTAGTGACTTCTTGCACTAAAATAAATGACTGTACAGTCTCTTATTGCTGACACAGATCACAGTTTGTTGCTAATGGAATGTTAACTGCTTTTTAAATAACTCTGAATATATCTGCTGGTCCATAAAAGATTCATCTGAAAGGAATCCAATTCATCTCTTGGCTCTGCTGCTTCCACTGACATGAATCAGATTTTTCCATGTTTTACTTTGTGTCAGTTATACTGTGGACAGGTGCATCTCACTGCTAATGGGGCTGGTTAATTGGGACATAAAGGCTTGGTACTAATGTGTCAAGGTCATAATGTAAAGGGCAAGTACTCTGTAAAAGAAGGCTCTTTCAAGCACAATCCTCCTGCAGTGAAATCAGAACTTGCTCTCTTCTAGAGACCAGAAGAGCAGGGCTGAGAAAGTAAGCTGACAACTTTCCAAAGGAAAACCAAAGGCCTGTTTTTGCTTTTTGCCTCTGAAGTGATACCTGACCACTGGTAGAACCAGCACTGTCACTTAGAAGGGAGAGAGTGGAACTTAAATCAAAGTGGTATCCACTTGAGCAAATGATCATTTTATAACCTGTATTGCTTTATCTTTGAGAGAAAAAAAAAAAGCTTCTTCTTTAATTTCTTATTTCAAAAAGTCTAGAATAAATGGAAAACTGTGACATTTGGAAACTGAATTGAAGTTACCACCAAAGTCTTTTCTGGTTATACCTAGAATGTTCTTTGAGTCATTTCTTAGTTGAGTGTATGAGGGTTAAAATAAATGAATGCCAATTATTAAATCCCAATTAAAATCCCATCTTTTATGGGGAGTCTTCCTTATCCCCTCTAAACTCTAGGACTTTCTACCTTTTGCTAATTATTTTCTTCACATAGTTTTCTTTTATATATATTTTTGTTGTTTCCCCCATTAGAGAATAAGTTCCTTGGGGGCAGGGATGTTTTTTTTTTTTCCCTTCTTTATTATTTTCAGTGAATAGCATAGTGCCTGGCATATACACAGTCCTTTTGTTGTTGTTCTTCAGCCATTTCAGTCAAGTCCAATTCTTCATGACCCTATTTGAGGTATTCTTGACATCAATACTGGAGTGATTTATCATTTCCTTCTCTGGCTCATTTTGCAGATGAGGAAACTAAAGCATACAGGATTAAGTGACTTTCCCACAATCATACTAGTGTCTAAGAGCAGATTTGAACTCAAAAAGATGAGTCTTTCTGACTCCAGGTCTGGCACTCTAATGCACTATGGTGCCCTCTTGCTATTAGTGCTTGATAAATGTCTTTGATCTACTGATAATAAATTCACATCGATTTAGACTTTTATATTTACAGAGCTCTCTTCTAGCAATGATATATGATAAGGTGTTTGAATATTATTATCCTTATTTTATAGATAAGCAAATTTAAAACAATAAAATGCCTAGGAGCATTAGACATTCAGAAAAAAGAGGAAACCTCAGAAATGGTCTTGGAAGAGGCACAATTATGGATTATATATATAT